>NC_136067.1:49137112-49786175 GCF_964261635.1 Lissotriton helveticus
AATGTTTGGTAAACATGTGCAGCAAGGCCCACGTAGCTGCTTGACAGATGTCATGCAAGGGAACTCCCTGGCCCAAAGCAGTAGTAGCTGCCGTTGCCCTGGTAGAATGGGCACGTAGCCCCAAGAGAAGCTCCTTTTTAGCCAAAGAATAACAAGCTTTTATGCACAGAACGACCCACCGAGAGATGTGCACGGCCCGACCTTTCTTAGCGCCCATTTAGCCACCCAGAACTGTTGTGTGCCGTTAACGTAGAATGAGAACCCACGTTTTGGGTCCAGACAGTGGAGCCTCTCTTCCTCTTTAGAGTGATGCGGAGGCAGAAAGAAGGTCCGCAAAGTGATGGTCTGCCCGATGTGAAAGGCAGTGACAACCTACGGCAGAAAAGAGGGACGAGTCCTTAGAACAACTTTGTCCAGATGGACAGAGAGAAGAATCAAGTTACTTACCTGTAACTTTGGTTCTCCAGTATTGGTAACTTTCATAGATTCCCATAGCTTGTATCATTACCCGTCGTCGGAATGGGAGCCTCGGTAAATAATAAACCTGTTTTCCCCATGTTAATTTCCATAGGCCGGTTGGACTCACTTTTAGCCTGAACGGCTGAATGGATTTCCACCAAACTTGGCAAAATTGTAGGGACTGGTAGCCCGATGTGCCTTTGCTATGTCTCAAGATATGTGCTCCAGTGGATTTTGAGTAATTTAGGTTCAAAAAAATATATATATCTATAAGCGTGCCCCGGTACGCGCACCGGGGCGCGTACCAGCGCGCTACGCGAGTACGCGAGCGGAAAGCTCTCGGGCGTCTGTCAACATTCCAAACAGTCCGGAGCGGCCGCCATCTTGTGTCTCGGTAGGATCGAGACACAAGAGGTGGCAAAAACAAAGGGGGAAATGACCAAAAGGGGGCAGGGTAGACCCCCCCTGACCCCTTAGGTTTGATTTGGGGGTCATAAAAGGGCCCCGCGGGGCAAAACATTTTTTTTTTTTTCAATTTTCGCGGGGGGAGCGCCTGGTACGCGCACCGGGGAGCGTACCCTGGAGAAAAAAGAATGAAAAAGTTTTTTAAATATGTCGCATTTTTTTATAAATTGGAGGTAGTTCTAAAAAGAACTGTTTTTTTATTCTTTTTGTTGTTTTATATTTTTTTTATTGTTTTTTTGAACATTTGTAACTTTTTTGGGCTTTTATGAACAATTTTATATTTTTTTTGTAATTTTTATGGGGACAAACAAAAAACAGGGAATTGTAAACGGCTCAACTGGAGCAAAAAAAATCTGGAAAAAATGAAGGTTTCTTTCTGCAGTTGTGGTTGTCTCCAGCACGGTTGATTAGTTTTATACTTTGCTCTCCATAGGAAATTGTAGTCCCGCATAATATACAAACGATTTTAAAATCTCCAAACTGGGGTTGAATATTTGGGACCATCTCCCTTGTCTCTGGACCCGATGGAGTGGGTTGTTTGCTTTTGGAGGTGCTGGGAGAAGATTGGGGAGGGTTTTGTGACAGTTCTCTGACCTCTGCCGCAGCATAGTTGTTTGGGTGCCTGCGTTGCATATGGCGAATCATAGTATTTTTGCCAAATGAGTACTTTTTTGCAGGGTTCCCCCTGGAAAGTACAGTGCCACAGATCAGACATGTCACTTTTGGCGCATTTACTTTTTTTAGTCCCCTTGGGATTTTAAAATACTCCCACACAATGTGCTCCTTTGGTTTATAGCGGGGATTATCTTCAGGCAGGAACCGCCTCTCCTCCGCCTCCTCCTCCTCCTCCTCCTCTTCTTCTTCACCACCACTGTGGTGTTGTGGTGGTCCTTGTGGTGGTGGTGGTGGTGGTGGTTGAGATGCTCCTGCTGCTGCTGCTACTGTAGCCATTTCTCTCTTACTACAAACAGGTCTTCCTCAGTCAAAGTACAAAGTAAGAATGAGGAAAAAAGGTGGGGGCTTTCCTCATTTGGAAAAAAAACTGTTCTGAACCAATGAAAAGTGTTATTTTCAGGTCACATGACCCGACGCGCTTACGCTACGCGCCCCGGGGCGCGCCCCGGAGCGCGTAGCGTAAGCGCGTCGTGGCGTGCCCGGGGGCACGTAGCGTAGCGCGATCGTATGCGCTCGGGTGCTTCCGGGTGCGCTTACGCCGTGCGTCATAAGACGCATCACGCGGCTACGCGATACGTCACGATGATGTTTTTGTTCGCGGCAATAGCGCTAATGGGACGCTCACCGGGGCGCGCCGCAAGACTGCGCTTACCGGTGCGCTCACCGGTACGCGCACCGGGAGCGCTCCAAAGCAAAAAATTTTTTTTTTAAAAACATGAACAATATACATAAAAAAATAGTATTACATAAATATACGATATAGGATTCATTATAAAAAATATTATATTTCATAGCTATAGAATTTTGCTATTAAAAAACCTTTGAAATTCACTGAAAAAAAATAGGTTTGAGGCCCTATATATAGTTAGGAATTAGCATTTACAAAACCTATGAAATTCACTGAAAAAAACATAGGTTTCACAGCAGTTATAGTTAGGAATTAGCATTTAAAAAACCTATGAAATTCACTGAAAAAACCATAGGTTTCACACCAGTTATAGTTAGGAATTAGCATTTAAAAAACCTATTAAATTCACTGAAAAAACCATAGGTTTGACACCAGTTAAAGTTAGCTGGAAATTTTACTGACATAAGACCATTGAAATTCCCACGTTATAGTTAGTTGGACTCACTATAACTTGCGCGTGCAATGCACTGCTGATGATGTCACATATTACATCACTGACATGGTCAGTGACATCACTCATGACATCACTGATGACACCATCCTTGTGACAGAGTGACAGACCTCCTTTCACTCTAATGTAACCCTTGAAACACATATTCAAAAATAGAAACTAAAATTTTCAAAAAAAATGGAGATACCCATACCAGTTACAACAACCAATTCAGTAATTCCACCATCTATATACACATCCACTCATTCATCAACAATTCTATAAGGTCACTCATACATATACTCACTCATCATATGTAGTGATACACCTATACATCCTGTTACACACCGACAGTCATCCAAAGGTTACTCACAGACATACTCACACATGCAAATAAACTATTGAACATCCATTTATTTGCATATACAGCTATACACACACTACCACCTTACTTCTAAGGAAACTTACACATACTTACTCTCTTAAACAATCACTTATAGAAACACATACTTATTTAAACAAGAACTCTTCAATCTCTTACTCTCACATATACTCACTTATATACATCAATATTCACATATACTACATTAAAACATATGTAGTTACTGATAAAGACACTAGTGAGACAGTCATTCACTCACTAACACACATATACACACTCATCCACCCATACAGTCCTGCACATATGCTGTCTTCAAAACACATACAAACAGAGAGTCAGTCATTCATGCATCTATGTGCTAAGTAATACCCCCACCAAACCATACAGACACTCATACTGATACTAAAAAAAACATCTAATAACCCATATACATACACATGTAGCTACTCACCAACCCATGCAGCCACTTATACACAAAGTGAAACACTAATACATATATTTAAATATTTAAACATTACTCACTAATATATGTATTCACTAAGATACACTTAATAAGCCAGTTAACCAATCAATTTTTTTTTTTTTAAAAACATCAATTTAGACACTTATTTAAACATTTATTCTTCCATCAACTTTTACATATACATATATAAAACATATTTATTTTCCAGAAAGACACACATTCACTGGATGGTGTCATCAGTGATGTCATGAGTGATGTCACTGGCCATGTCATGAGTGATGTAATATGTGACGTTATCAGCAGTGCATTGCACGCGCAAGTTATAGTGAGTCCAACTAACTATAACGTGGGAATTTCAATGGTTTTATGTCAGTAAAATTTCCAGCTAACTATAACTGGTGTCAAACCTATGGTTTTTTCATATATATATATATATATACACATAGGTAGATAAACCATAAAAGGTACAAAATAGGAAAAAATAGGCCTAGGCCTCATTGTATTTTGTAGCTTAAACGCCTCTTTTTGTAAAAAAAAACAAATAGAGCACCAACCAATCAGATCAGCCTCACCCTCTGGAACCTTCCTGAGAAAGCTCAGAGCGTCAGATTTTCGTAGCCGTTGCATAGCTATAATGACATCCCCAAAAGGGTGAGCTTTCCCAGGGGAGGTGGGTGGGCGCATGGGAATCCATGAAAGTTACCAATACTGGAGTACCAAAGTTACAGGTAAGTAACTTGATTCTTACTCCAGTATTGGTACTTTCATAGATTCCCATAGCTTGTATCAGAATAGATAGCAGTTTGTATGCTTAGCACATTTCGTTCACAAAGTCCAAAATAACATCATACAATATGTCATGAGCTCAACATAATGTCATAAGACAGTTAGACAACAGTATAAATAACGAAATGTGAAAGAACAGGAAGGAGGGTAGAAAGGAAAGCTCACCGCTCACTGGAAGAGATTTCTCAGGATTGCTTGACCAACAGCAGCATCTCCTTTAGCATAGGAGTCCAGGCAGTAGTGCTTTGTGAAGGAATGGGTACTGCTCCAGGTGGCCGCTCTGCAGATGTCCTCAATCGATACTCCTGCAAACAGCGCCGTTGAAGATGAGATAGACCTCGTGGAATGTGCTTTAATATGTCCATCCAGAGGCTTCCCCGCCGCCTGGTGGCAGAAGCGGATCGCACTAGACATCCATCTGGAAATCCCCTGTTTCGATAGAGGCAACCCCTTTCGTGGGGCCCCAAAAGCCACAAACAGTTGAAGTGATTTTCTAAAACCAGCAGTGCGTTAAAGATAGAATTTTAAACATCTCTGGACATCTAGAGAATTAAGTGTCCTTTCGGCCGGAGTCGAAGGCCGAGGAAAAAAAGAATTTAGAATCACCGGTTCATTCAGATGAAAGTCCGTAGGAACCTTCGGAATAAACTTGGGGTTCATTCGAAGGATCAAGGTATCATTTTTGAACTGTAAAAATGGTTCCTTGATGGTCAGAGCCTGTAGTTCCCCCACCCTCCTCGCGGAGGTAAGAGCGAGGAGAAGAGCCACCTTCCATGATAAGAATTTTAAGTCAGTCTTATGGATTGACTCAAATGGAGGCCTCATTAGTTGAGCCAGGACCACGTTTAGATGCCATACAGGAGGTGGAGGCTGGACTGGCGGAAACACTCTAAACAGTCCTTTCAAGAATTGCTTAATGACTCTTGCCGACAAAAGAAAAGGACCCGACCTTGTCCTTCTATATCTGGAGATTGCCGCCAGGTGGACTTTGATGGAAGAATGGGCAAGACCTGCATGTGCCATTGACAGGATATATGGCAAGAGCTGATGCGGAGCTGACGAAAAATGGTGGACTCCTTCTCGCTGACACCATAAATAGAAACATTTCCACTTTGCTCTATAAGTCCTGTTCGTGCTCGGAGCTCGTGCCTGAGCCAAGATGTTTCTACATTCGTCAGAAATGTCTAAATCTCGGAACTCTCTGTGCTCAGGAGCCATGCTGCCAATTGAAGTGAGTTTGGATTCGGGTGGCGGACCAAGACATCAACAGCACATACCCCAGCGATCCCTGATGGTGTTCCCTGCTTGCATAAACCGGCATTTTTTGTTTGCCAGAGTGGCAAACAGATCGATCGCTGGAATACCCCAGCGGCCGAAGATCTCCTCGACTACGGAATCATCCATTTCCCATTCGTGAGAAATCGCTTTTAGGCGGCTTAGTGTATCCGCTTTTGTGTTGCACAAACCCGGAAGATGTTCTGCCACGAGCGTGATGTTCTGTGAAATTGCCCATTCCCACAGTAGCTGAGCTTCCTTGGAATGCTGCGGAAATCTTGTGCCTCCCTGCTTGTTGACATAGTGCATAGCCGTGGTGTTGTCCGTACGCACCAGGATGGAGGAGTTTGTTATCCTTGGAAGGAAAGCCAACAGAGCCAAACGAATGGCTCTCAGCTCCAGAGCGTTTATATGAAGACGACGTTCCACTGGCGTCCAATGCCCACTGACTTGGAGATCTTGCATGACCGCTCCCCAACCTTGAAGGGAGGCATCTGTTGTAATGATGCGAGGAGCCGGAGGCATCCTGAAGCTGAGACCCACCGAGAGGTGAGATTCCCTTATCCACCAGGCAGCCACCTGTTTCATTTGTAGGGTGACGGTGACCTTGTCGCTGAACAAACTGTCCACTTGCCTCCACTGAAGGTCTCGTTGTTCCTGTAAAGGCCGCATTCACAGCCTGCAGTGCGGAATCAATTATATATACAAGAGGAAATCGACCCCAGAAGAGACTTGTGCATTCTGACTGATACTGAATGCTTCCTCCGATGCAGACGGGCCGAAGAAATTACTTTGGCTTGCCTCTCTTTCGATGGGAAGGCTTTGCAGGAATGCGTGTCAAGAAGTGCGCCCAGGAATTTTGCTAAATTGGCCGGCTGAAGGACCGATTTCTCCCTGTTGAGCTGGAAACCTAGTTGGTCGAACAGACGCAAACATGTTTCTACTGCCCCTGTTGCCGCCTGATAACTTGGGGCCTTCAGCAACCAGTCGTCCAAGTACGGGAAGACTTCTATCGACTGCCTTCTCAGAAAAGCTGCCACCGGGGCCAGCACCTTTGTGAAAATCCGCGGCGCGGATCTTAATCCAAACGGGAGCACTATGAATTGGAAATGACTCTTGCCCACTGAGAAGCGAAGGAAACGTCTGTGAGCTGGGTGGATCGGGACATGGAAGTAGGCATCTTCTAGGTCTAGCGTTGCCATAAAGTCACCTGGATTCAGGAGGCGCAAGATGTCCTGGAGTGAGATCATCCGAAATGAAAGCTTCACAAGATAGGTTTTGAGCTCCCCTAAGTCCAGGATCGGACGCCACTTGTCCTTCGTTTTTCGAATCAGGAAAAACGTGGAATAGAAGACTTTGCCTCTTTGAGATAGAGGGGCACGTTGGATCCTCCCTTTTTGAAGCATTTGCTGAACTTCCAATCGCAGAAGGCTTAGATGTCTCATATTGGTGGCGTGGGGAGCTTTGTAAGGTGGAATATCCTGGAACTCTAATGTGTGTCCATGACGGATGATGTTCAATACCCACTGATCCGATGTTATCTCTTCCCAGCTGCTCAGATGTTGAGAGATCCTGCCGCCTACTGGTGACACATGGGGCGGAGGAACAGTCGTCAGAGTCAGGAGGCCGCTATTGATGCTTGGAGGCGTCCCTGCCTTGACGCCCTTGTCGCCCACATGAGGCTTGGCGAGAGAAAGATGATGATTGCGATTGCCGCTGAGAATACTGATTAGAGTACTGTGGTCTGTACGATTGCGACTGCTGAGAGTAGCGTTGCTGTTGGTAACCCCCTCTGGTCGCTGTGAAGCCTCTTCCCCTTGCTCCACGGAAAGGTGACCTCCTATACTGCTGGTTGCCCAGGGACCGAGCCGTCTCTGTGTCCTTCTTTATTCCCTGTAGAGTGTCATCAACATGCTTCCCGAACAGCATGTCCCCATCAAAGGGTAAGTCCAGGATCCTGTTCTGGACCTCAGGACAAAACCAAGTCGCTCGCAACCAACCCTGTCTCCTGAGAACCGCTGCTCCACCTAGAGCACGGAAAGCGGTGGTAGCGATGTCCATCGCGCAGTCTATTATCTCCGATGAGGAGCGTTGACCCTCCTCCAGTATCTTCAGGGCCTCAGCTTTGGGATTGTCAGGAAGCTGGTCCAGGAAGGCAGAAACGTCGCTCCACATCTGACGGTCGTAACGACCCAAGATTGCTAGGGCATTGGAAGCCCGAACCAGCAAACTAGCTATAGATGAAAAACGCTTCCCAGCATTATCTAACCGTCTTCCGTCCCTGTCAGGTGGAGTCGTTAGAGGAACCGATGGATTGCGTGACTTTCTTTTCGCTGCTTGTGATATAACGGAATCCGGTCGTGGTTGCCCAATAAAGCAAGCTGTACTGTCATCCGGCGCCTTCTACTTCTTCTCCAAACGCGGGAGAACAGGAATGACCGTAGCTGGCGCCTGCATCGCCTTCTTTCCCTCTTTCCATATGTGGTCCACGATGGGAATGGATCGAACGGCCTAGCGATAGGGTTCTTTAAAATCCTAGAGAAAACAATCTGTCGAAGTAGAAGGAATGGCACGCTTAAAACGCGCCGTGGCCCTCTCCATTAGGTTGTGAAAACCTCCCACGTCCGCCGGAGGCGAGTCTATCAAATCCGGTACTGGGGATGCCGGGTCCGGATTCATGTATTCGTCCCATTCAACATCAGGATCTGGAGTATTTCCTTGGTCATCATCTGAAGAGTCTACACGCGTAGGCTCCATCCGCTGGGGAACCTCTACAGCCTCTTGCACCTGCGGAAGTGGCAAAGACGGAGCAGCAGACAACCCAGGTCGCTCCTGTGTCTGCCTTTCAACCGGGCCTGATGCATCCCTGTGCCGATATTCATCCAGCATGGATCGTAAGTCCTCTAGCAGAGTGACCGGCATTGAGACCATGCCCGCTGATCCGGAGCTTCCTGGTATGGAACACGGCTTTCTTGTTGCTGCTGTTCCTGACCATAATAATATTCATTGTCTGACTCAGAGTCATGGTATTTGACCTGAAGTTGGGATGGACTATAAGCAACCCCGAAGACACCATCGTCCTCCTCAGAGTACTCCTCCTCGTCCAACAATAAGGCAGGAGGCAAGGGAGTTACCTTCCTAGGCGAAGTCATATCCGGGGTAATTCACCTTTTCCTGGAGATCTGCACCCTCACAAACGTCGAAGAATCCGTCGTCGAGATCGTCGACGGTAGAACTGCTGTTGACACCATTGTCGTCGTCGACGAGGCCGTCGTCGACGGGGATGTCCTCGTCGACGCTGCAGTCGTCGACGTTGTTGTCGTCGTCGACGTCGTGGTCGACGTCGTCGGTGACGTTGTCGTCGATGGTGTCATCCTCGTCGTCATCGACGATACTACCTTGGTCGACGGAACATTCTTCGTCGACGGTAAAGGAGATGAAGTCGTCGACGGTAAATTCGACGACGATGTGGAAGCCGTCGTCAACGATGTCTTAGACACCTTAGCCTTGCCAACTGAAGAAGCCTCAACAGCTGGTTTCTTGAAAGGCTTGGAGACTTCAGCCTGATGGGGTAGCCCGGCCGAGCCATCACCCCCTTTCTTTGTCTTTGGTACCTGAGGTACCGGCCCCTCCCTCTCCTTTTCACTAGCGTGAGGAGATTCGCCGGGCCCAGGCTTGCCAGACCTGTCAGAGGTCCCATGCACAGCCTTAGAGGGAGGTTCAGAAGAAACTGACACAAATGACCTACCCCTCCTCTGTGACAGTCGCGAGGAAGTAGATGAAGAAGCATCCTCATCATCACTTGATATAACACCATCTCTCATCTTTATCTTCTGCAGCCAAGTTAACAGACGCCCCTCACGGTCACGCAGGGCTTCGTGGAAAAGGTCCTGCAGATCTTGCAATCCGCCACTTTATGGTCTGGGTATAAACAATATATACAGTCTTTGTGTTTATCCTCAGCAAAAAGTTGTTTTTTAGAACAAGTGGCACAAGGCCTAAAAAGGCTTTTCTTTTCCTTGTCAGCCATTTAAAAGATTCCACAAACAAATCCTGTCAAGAATAGAAGAAAAACGACCTTAAGAAGAAAACTAGAGCAGAACTCTAAGGAGACTCCCTATCACCAACGTGCGGTAGAAAATCTGAGGCTCTGAGCTTTCTCAGGAAGGTTCCAGAGGGTGAGGCTGATCTGATTGGTTGGTGCTCTATTTCAGTCTTTTTACAAGAGGAGGCATATATGCTACAAAATAGAATGAGGCCTAGGCCTATTTTTCCCTCTTCTGTACCTTTTATGGTTTATCTACCTATGTACATATAAATATATATATATATATATATATATATATATATATATATATATATATATATATATATATATATATATATATATATGTAGTCCATATGGCTCACTTTTTCCTCAAATGGCGCTGCTCAGCGTGGCCGCGTTGCTCCTGCGGTTGAGCCCAACCGCTATTAATTCAAACCAAGGTTCCTTCAGCAGAAGGAAATTGCGGAGTCGCAGTCAAACCACTCAGTATAGCAAGGAGATTGCTTTCAAAATTATTTATTCATATCCAAGGGGTGCCAAAACAAAACAGAAACCAACGCGTTTCGACAGCCTCCGCTGTCTTGTTCACGGTCGACCGTGAACAAGACAGCGGAGGCTGTCGAAACGCGTTGGTTTCTGTTTTGTTTTGGCACCCCTTGGATATGAATAAATAATTTTGAAAGCAATCTCCTTGCTATACTGAGTGGTTTGACTGCGACTCCGCAATTTCCTTCTGCTGAAGGAACCTTGGTTTGAAATATATATATATATATATATATATATATATATATATATATATATGTTTATTATTTACAGAGGCTCCCATTCCGACGACGGGGAATGATACAAGCTATGGGAATCTAAGCAAGTTCCAATACTGGAGTAAAAGGAGGTTTTGAAGAAAGAGCCTGGAGTTCACTCACTCTTCTGGCAGAGTTGATGGCAACCAGGAAAGCAGTCTTTAAATGAGAAGACAAAGAGGACAGTTGTGAAGTGGCTCAAAGGGAGCACACATCAGATAAGTTAGAATAGGTTCAAGTCCCACTGAGGCATTGCGAGAGGAACAGGAGGGAAAAGATGAGTAATGCCTTTTAAGAATCTATTTACAACGGGGGACTTGAAAAGGGTAGGCTGATCTGGAAGCAGTAAGAAGGCTGAAATAGAAGGACCTCTGAAAGAAGGGCAGAAAGGGGATCCACAGCCTTTGCTCTGCACCATGCCACAAATGTAGTCCACCTGCAGGCGTATACTGTTTTAGTGAGGGTCGCCTGGCTGCCAAGATAACATTACAGACTTTGGGAGGCAGGTCAAATGACATCAACTGCCGCCGCTCATTCTCTACGCAAGGAGTTGGAGGCTGGACAGGTTTAGTTGGAGAACCCTCCCCTGCTGCTGCAACAGAAGATCCGCCCAAAGAGGCAGGCTTAGCGGGGGATCGATCGCCATGCTGAGTAGATCAGTATACCATACTCTTCAAGCCCAGTCCGGAGCCACGAGGATAACTTGGGCCCGGTCGCACTTGATCTTCTTCAGCACTCTGAGTAGAAGTGGTATAGGTGGAAAGGAGTATAGTAGACCTCAACTCCACTTGTGACAAAAAGCTTTGTCTAGCGAGTGCCGCCTTGGAAATTCCAACACACAGAACTGATGACATTACACGTTCTCTTCAGTGGCGTATAGATCTAACCAAGGCTCTCCCCACGGCTGAAAGAGACCTTGCGCCTCATCCGAGTTCGTGATCCATCATGCACCAAAGGCTGAGTGTGTCCACCCTGGCGTTCACAGAACATGCCAGGTGTTGAACCACCAGGAACATGCCCTGATGTTCCAGTCATGTCTTACATAGGGTCCACGACCCTATGTCGCCCTGTTTGTTGCAATACCACATGGCGGTGGTGTTGTCTGTGAACACCTGCACTACTCTCCCCAAGACAGAGGGAAGGTGTAGGAGAGTAGGGTCTGCAATCCTATGATCACCCAGATTTTTGCTTTTTGCTTCACTGGTTTACGACTTTCCCTGGCTGTGGGCCTGCTAATCAGACCCACAGCCTAGCTGTTCTCTCTAATCCAAATTGTACCCAGGTACTGAATTGGCACTGGGCCCTCTCAAGTCCCTGTACCCAGGGCTGAGGTGCACCCAGAAGTCTCCCAGGGGCTGCAGCATGTATTATGCCACCCCTGGACTGACTAACTAAATCTGACACAACTGGCTGCACGACAGCTGGGGCAAGGTGGTGTAATCACCCTTTGCTTTAGATATAGTATTCCTATATCTAAACCTAAATGGACACACAGATCTCCTGTCAGTCACTCCTATGGCAGGCCTTAACAATCCTGAAGGCAGAGTGCTTGGAATCGTGTGAGATGGTGCTCTGGCATGAGCTGAGCCTGTCTGCGGCTTTCGGGATCCATCCCTTAGCCGTTTCCATGATATCGCATACCATATACTCTTAAGTGCATTATAATCCTCGCGGTTATATGCCAACTCTGGTATCGCTTTATCAAAACATGTCGAGTAAGGTGTCATACGAATTGGAATACTAACCCCTTGCCAATTCTGGCGACGGGGTTAGCATTCCACCCTTCTAGAGGGACACGACATGGATGTAACCTGTAACCCCGGTTAAAGTCAAACAGAGCCTTAGCTCCACAAAATGGATGCTGCCACCGAGACACAAGTCTGCCCTCCTGCTGCTGGGAGTCCTCCCAGAGCAGGAGGCAAGGACAAAGGGTTTCCTGCCAGGGGCGGTGCCAGCACCGTCCCAGACAGGATTTTGTGTATCCTAGGTAGGCAGGGCTTCAGAGGAAGGTGACTGCAAGTGGCACCCCGGTGCTCACTGTGCATAGGCCGGCTGAAACCAGTTCCAGGGGCACTCCAGCCCCTGGCCTGGGGAAAGCCCGCCAAAGGAGAGGGGTGTAACCACCCCCCTCCTAGTCCCACCCATAGGGCAGGACTTAGTCATGTGCCAGCCCCTTTTTGCAGGATAAAGGTAGGACCTGGCCCCCTTCCAAATCAGATCATCTTTGAATCCTGAAACTACTTTCCACGAAAGGAACTCAAGACTTCTTCCTAAGATTCTCCCTTGTGACTAAGGAGTAGTCACCCTGCAGCAGCAGGCACCAACCAAGCATCGCGGTTTGTTGCCAGTCTCTCCTTCGGATCAAGACTGCTCCAGCACGACGAGAACCGGCTTCCCTGGCACCTCTGACCTCAACCTACATCATCAGCCCAGCTGTGATCCGTGGGTGTGACGAGACCTCGAGGGACCGGCCATCTTCAGAACTGCACGACGCTTGTCCAGCACGACGCCTGAGTGACCCTCGACTGAGTGCCTTGGGGTAAGAGAAGCCCCGACCCTGAGCAGCTCCAGCACCGAAGTCCAGCCCCCCTGCATCCACGAGATCGGCGTGGGGCCCTTCTGCTTTTTGCTGCTCACCGCGTTGTCCAGGTCGCTTGCCCGTTGGCTAGTGGCCCCCTCACGATGCTCCACGACACCTAACACTGCTGGTCTGGTTGCCCCAGACTAGCCCGTGCTCCCCTCCAAAAGAGGAGCACCCTGGACCCTCCTGGTCCACTCAAGACGCCATTTTAGGTCCACCGCGTGGGCCTTGCATTTGCCAAGACTTGTTGCCCAATCCTGGGTCCAGCGACGTCGACAGCAAGTACCTTCGTGGGACAGCTCGCCCCTCCATCCTGGTCGCCGACAACGCCTCCTGGTCCGAGAGACTGCAGAGCCCAGCAGCGCCCACTCACCTGGCTGAGGTGACTTCGTCCGGTGCCATCCTGGTGCCCACTCAAATCACTGGCTAGTGATTTAGAACTTGGTCCCCTCTGCTTACAGGTTTCTTCTTCCCTGATCCAGGCTTGGATCTCCACAAACTCTCTTCACTGGCCGCCTGCCAGCAACTTCTTTCTTCAGGCTCCTGGTTCTTCAACGTGGGTTTCCGACGCAACTTCGACCCTATGCAGACGCAGCCCCTGGGCTAGGTAAACCAAGTACTCCGGTGCTTCAGCATAGTCCAACACTCCAAGTGTTCGGATCCACCCTTGTTTTCGACCCACCTAGTCGGGTTCGCCCGAGAACAGTAACTTTGTCTTTACTAGCCTCCATAGACTTTTTCCCGCCTTACGCGTGAGAGTTCCCACTCTGCACACGACGTCCACAGGCCTCCTGCAGCTATTCCCAGTGTTTAGTATTGTAGGCCTAGCGTTTCTAAAGTCTATGAGATTAGTTACTTACCTGCTAGTAATTCGCATTCCACTTTTGTAATATATGGTTTTCCGTGCCCCTAGGGCATTTGTGTAAATTGTGCGACTTAAAGTATTTTCGTAAGAGTTTTGTTGTGTGCTTAGCTCCCTGACTCATAAAGAGTTCAGGGTAGACTTGTTATAAATAAATACACTTTATTTTCATAACAACTTGTGTGGTGTCCTTTCACTGGGTGTTCAAGGGGTAATGTGATGGTAAAACAGCTGGGTTAACACGCCCTCTAGAGTCTTAGCCTTAGACTGCTCGTATCCATGCTACTAGGATAGCTGGTCTATAAGGTTGACTTACAACCAATCATCAATAAGGGTTGTTTGGACTGATACATAGTGATCACTAGAATAGTGAGCACTGCATATCAGGCCAACTTCTCACATTGGTGAGCAGCGGTTGGGATTTGAGCTTGCTGTTGTTTTACCACACATATCCTAAGAATATCTTGTGAAAGATCACATAAGTACTAAGGTACATATAACTTAGCTTAGAATACTCTGAGTTCTACTGAACCAGCTGTTGTAGCTCCTAGGGCCTAGCACACCCTAAACTACAACTCTAGCAAGGGATCAGTAGGCAAACATATAGTGTAGGTAAGTGCATCACTTACACCTCACTAGAAAAGCATGTCTACCCAAGGAGAATCTACTGAGACTCCCCTTGTGGATGTTGACCCTCCACAGGTCAAATCAAGAAATGCAGCTCTCAGTTTCCAGGAGATGAGACAAGTGTGTACCTCCAGGAAACTGAAACATGGGTCTAACCCCACCATTCCCTTTCTAATAGGTCTCTTAGAGACTTATGATGCGAGAAAGATTTCTCAGCTAGATGGGAATATGCCAGCCTTAGAGGGTACCTCTGGGGATCCAGACCTCCCCAACACTGCCAATGCAGTTGAGGAGGAGGATCAAGAGGAACTCTCTGGGGACGAGGTAGACAAAGGTCTTGAGGTAGTCAGAAGGCTAACTAGGGCCAACTTAGACTTGCTTGGGCTAGGATCTGGGGGACCCCCAGTACTGACCCTAAGTAGGCCTAACCTTGGAGTTAGGAGAGATAGATCTCTTTCTAGGGACTCCAATAGATCTCTGCACTCTAATGCCTCTTCCCAGAGGAGAAGGAACTCTCCACAGAGGAGATTGACTTCCCCTCAGAGAATAGAGCATGAAGCTAGAATGAGACAGGCTGCTCTGAGGATTGAAAGGGAAGAACTTGCCCTGGCCAAAGAAAAGCTTGCCTTTGCTAGAGAGCAGCAGATGAGTGGGTTAGCTCCCACTGGTGGCAGCAATCTCCCAAGAGATAGAGAGAAGGGTTTAGATACTAAACACCTGACTAAGATAGTGCCCCCCTTTAAACAAGGGGATGACATCCAGAAATGGATGGCTGCTTTGGAGAGGGCCTGCACTGTGCAGTGCATTCCCCAGAGTCAGTGGGCAGCTATACTGTGGCTCTCCTTTGATGGTAAAGGTAGAGATAAGCTCCTCACTACAAGAGTAGAGGATGCTAACAATTACCAGGTCCTGAAAAACACACTGGTTGATGGGTTTGGTTTAACCACTGAGCAGTACAGGTTGCTGTTCAGAGACACCCAGAAAACTCAGTCTCAGGACTGGTCTGACTTTGTGGATTGTGCCACTAAGGCTTTGGAGGGCTGGTTGCTGGGTAGCAAGGTTACTGATTACACAGGTTTGTACAATCTCATGATGAGAGAACAAATTTTAAATAATTGTCAGAACCAGTTGTTGCACCAGCACCTTGTTGATTCAGATCTGACCTCTCCCCAAGAATTGGGAAAGAAGGCAGACAAATGGGTCAGAACAAGGATCAAGCAGAACCAGAACCAGAACCAGGGAGGTCAGAAGAAAGCAGACCAGAAGGGTAATGCTAAGAGTGAACAAAATGACCAGAAGTCTTCACCAGGTCCACAACAAACCAAAGAGGGTGGGGGTCAGGCTTCCCAGAAGAAGAAGACTCAAGAAGGCCAGTCAAAAAGGTGGTGCCAGTACTGTAAAAGTAAGTCTCACTGGTTTAGTGAGTGCAACAAAAGAGGAGGACAAACTCCTACCACTATAGCCCCTAAGGCAACTGCACCCCCTAGTACAGTCAGTAGTGGTAGTGTACCTCCCAAGGCAATAGTTGGGTTAACCTTGGGAACTGAGGGGTCTGACAACTTAGTTGGCACACTCACTCAGGCTGTCCTTGTCTGTACAGGGGATATGGATATATCCCCTGATATAAGTCCCAATACTTTGGGCAAATACAGGCAGACACCTTTGATTAATGGCAAGATGGCTCAGGCCTACAGGGACACTTGTGCCAGTGTCACCATGGTGACACCTAACTTTGTGGACCCTGGACAGATCATGCCAGGTACAGATTTCCTGGTGACCAATGCCAGCAACGTCACTACCAGTCATAGTATGGCGATTGTGGCTTTCTCCTGGGGTGGAGTGAAGGGTCAAAAGAAAGTTGTAGTCAGTTCAGACCTCCCAGTTGATTGTTTGTTGGGCAATGATTTGGAGTCATCACTATGGTCAGAAGTGGAGCAGAGGACTCACATGGAGATGTTAGGCTTGCCAGCACATGTGCTTGCTGTGACTAGGTCACAGGCCAGAAGATGCCCCACTGAACAGGTGCTGGATCCTGAAAGAATGGACCAGACACCTTCCAAGAAGAAGAGCAATAGGGTTAAGGCTTTGCCTTCCCCCTTGCCCCAGGTTGAGGATCAAGTCTCTGAGGAGGCTGATCTGAAAGAGCTGAGGGAAACTGAGCCTAAAGAGCTTGAACTTGAACTTGATCAAGTTGAGTTTCTGGGCTCAGGGGGACCCTCCAGAGAAGACCTGGGGAAGGCACAGTTAGACTGCCCTTCCCTTGAACCCCTCAGACAGCAGGCTGCTGCTGAGGCTGCAGGGAATGCCACAGGTGCCCACAGGGTATACTGGGAAGATGGACTCCTGTACTCTGAGTCAAGAGACCCCAAGCCTGGTGCAACCAGGAGGCTGGTCATCCCCTTGTCTCTGAGAGGTTTCCTTCTCACCTTGGCCCATGAGATTTCCCTTGCA
Organism: Lissotriton helveticus; assembly: GCF_964261635.1. Classification (NCBI taxonomy): domain Eukaryota; kingdom Metazoa; phylum Chordata; class Amphibia; order Caudata; family Salamandridae; genus Lissotriton; species Lissotriton helveticus. The sequence goes on from NC_136067.1 coordinate 49,154,105, forward strand.
GGTCACTTAGGTCAGACAAAGACTTGGGACAGGCTTGTCTCACACTTTCACTGGCCCCACATGAATGAGAATACCAAGGAGTTTTGTCGCTCCTGTGTCACTTGCCAAGCCAGTGGTAAGTCAGGTGGCACAACAAAGGCCCCCCTCATACCACTACCTGTGGTGGGGGTTCCCTTTGAAAGAGTGGGAATTGACATTGTTGGTCCAATGGAACCCCAGACAGCATCAGGGCACAAGTTTATACTGGTGGTGGTGGACCATGCCACCAGGTATCCTGAAGCTATTCCACTTAGGACCACTACAGCACCTGTAGTGGCAAGGGCCCTAGTTGGAGTGTTCTCCAGAGTGGGTTTCCCTAAGGAGGTCGTTTCTGACAGAGGTACAAACTTCATGTCAGGATATCTGACTGCAATGTGGAAGGAGTGTGGTGTGAACTACAAGTTCACCACACCCTACCACCCACAATGCAATGGGCTTGTTGAGAGATTCAACAGGACCCTCAAAGGGATGATTCATGGACTACCTGAAACTCTTAGGAGAAAATGGGATGTCCTGATCCCCTGCCTCTTGTTTGCTTACAGAGAGGTCCCACAGAAGGGGGTTGGCTACAGCCCCTTTGAGCTTCTGTATGGGCATCCTGTAAGAGGACCCCTGTGTTTGGTGAAGGAAGGATGGGAGAGACCTCTCAAAAAGCCTGCAACCAACATAGTGGACTATGTACTTGGTCTCCGCTCCAGAATGGCTGAGTATATGGAAAAGGCATCTAAAAACCTGGAGGCCAGCCAAGAACTCCAAAAAGCTTGGCATGACCAAAAGGCTGTCCTGACTGTGTACAAGCCTGGACAGAAGGTGTGGGTGCTGGAGCCAGTGGCCCCAGCAGCTCTCAAAGACAAATGGTCTGGGCCCCACACCATCATTGAGCAAAAGGGAGAGGTTACCTACTTGGTGGACCTTGGAACTCCCAGGAGCCCTTTCAGAGTGCTCCATGTAAACAGGCTCAAGGCATATGTCGACAGGAAGGACATGAGCTTGCTCATGGCCACAGATGAGGGACAGGAGGAAGAGAGTGACCCTCTCCCAGACCTGCTCACTCAGAATCCTGATGATGGATCAGTAGATGGTGTTGTCTTTTGTGGCAGCCTCACTGAGCATCAGCAACAGGATTGCAGGCAAGTTCTGCAATCCTTCAGACATATGTTCTCTCTGACACCCAGCCAAACTGATTGGTGTACCCATGATGTTGACACTGGAGACAGTCTGCCTGTCAAGAGTAAAATCTACAGACAGCCTGATCATGTTAGAGACTGCATCAAAACAGAAGTGCAGAAAATGTTGGAGCTGGGAGCCATTGAGCCCTCAGATAGCCCTTGGGCTAGCCCAGTAGTTCTAGTGCCAAAGCCTCACACCCAGGGTGGTAAGAAAGAGATGAGGTTTTGCGTAGACTACAGAGGCCTCAATGCAGTCACTAAGACTGATGCCCACCCAATACCAAGAGCAGATGAACTTATAGATAGATTGGCTTCTGCCAAATACTTAAGTACATTTGATTTGACAGCTGGGTATTGGCAAATCAGGTTAGCTGAGGAGGCCAAACCCAAGACAGCATTTTCTACCCCTGGTGGGCATTATCAATTTGTGGTAATGCCCTTTGGTTTGAAAAATGCACCTGCCACCTTCCAAAGGTTGGTGAATCAAGTCCTCACTGGGCTGGATGACTTCTGTGCAGCATATCTTGACGATATTGCTGTCTTTAGCTCCACCTGGGAGGATCACCTGGTCCACCTGAGGAAAGTGTTAGAGGCCCTGCAAAAGGCAGGCCTCACTATCAAGGCCACTAAGTGCCAGATAGGGCAGACACAGGTTGTATACCTGGGCCACCTTGTAGGCGGAGGCCAGGTTCAGCCATTGGAGAGTAAAATACAGGCCATCCAGGACTGGGCTCCTCCAATCACCCAGACTCAGGTTCGAGCTTTCTTGGGCCTGACGGGTTATTACAGAAAGTTTGTCAGAAATTATGGGTCCATAGTGACCCCTCTTAATGACCTGACAAGCAAGAAGATGCCAAAGAAAGTTCAGTGGACAGCAAGCTGTCAGAAAGCATTCAATGACCTAAAACAGGCCATGTGCACAGCACCTATCCTTAAGAGTCCAGACTACTCCAAGCCATTCATTGTCCAAACAGATGCTTCTGAGTTGGGTGTGGGAGCTGTTCTGTCTCAGCTGAATTTTGATGGTAATGACCAGCCTATTGCTTTCATTAGCAGGAGGCTGACCCCCAGAGAGAAGAATTGGTCAGCTATTGAGAGGGAGGCCTTTGCTGTGGTTTGGGCCCTGAAGAAGCTGAGGGCCTACTTGTTTGGCACTCACTTCACCATTCAGACCGACCATAAGCCCCTCTTGTGGCTAAATCAGATGAAGGGTGAAAACCCCAAACTGCTTAGGTGGTCCATTTCCCTACAGGGGATGGATTTTACAGTGGAGCATAGACCTGGTACTGATCACAGCAATGCTGATGGGCTCTCCAGGTATTTCCACTTAGAGCAAGAAGACTCACCTGGTCAAGGTTAGTTTATTGTCCCAAAGTTTGGGGGGGGGGTCATGTAGGAGAGTAGGGTCTGCAATCCTATGATCACCCAGATTTTTGCTTTTTGCTTCACTGGTTTACGACTTTCCCTGGCTGTGGGCCTGCTAATCAGACCCACAGCCTAGCTGTTCTCTCTAATCCAAATAGTACCCAGGTACTGAATTGGCACTGGGCCCTCTCAAGTCCCTGTACCCAGGGCTGAGGTGCACCCAGAAGTCTCCCAGGGGCTGCAGCATGTATTATGCCACCCCTGGACTGACTAACTAAATCTGACACAACTGGATGCACGACAGCTGGGGCAAGGTGGTGTAATCACCCTTTGCTTTAGATATAGTATTCCTATATCTAAACCTAAATGGACACACAGATCTCCTATCAGTCACTCCTATGGCAGGCCTTAACAATCCTGAAGGCAGAGTGCTTGGAATCGTGTGAGATGGTGCTCTGGCATGAGCTGAGCCTGTCTGCGACTTTCGGGATCCATCCCTTAGCCGTTTCCATGATATCGCATACCATATACTCTTAAGTGCATTATAATCCTCGCGGTTATATGCCAACTCTGGTATCGCTTTATCAAAACATGTCGAGTAAGGTGTCATACGAATTGGAATACTAACCCTTCGCCAATTCTGGCGACGGGGTTAGCATTCCACCCTTCTAGAGGGACACGACATGGATGTAACCTGTAACCCCGGTTAAAGTCAAACAGAGCCTTAGCTCCACAAAATGGATGCTGCCACCGAGACACAAGTCTGCCCTCCTGCTGCTGGGAGTCCTCCCAGAGCAGGAGGCAAGGACAAAGGGTTTCCTGCCAGGGGCGGTGCCAGCACCGTCCCAGACAGGATTTTGTGTATCCTAGGTAGGCAGGGCTTCAGAGGAAGGTGACTGCAAGTGGCACCCCGGTGCTCACTGTGCATAGGCCGGCTGAAACCAGTTCCAGGGGCACTCCAGCCCCTGGCCTGGGGAAAGCCCGCCAAAGGAGAGGGGTGTAACCACCCCCCTCCTAGTCCCACCCATAGGGCAGGACTTAGTCGCGTGCCAGCCCCTTTTTGCAGGATAAAGGTAGGACCTGGCCCCCTTCCAAATCAGATCATCTTTGAATCCTGAAACTACTTTCCACGAAAGGAACTCAAGACTTCTTCCTAAGATTCTCCCTTGTGACTAAGGAGTAGTCACCCTGCAGCAGCAGGCACCAACCAAGCATCGCGGTTTGTTGCCAGTCTCTCCTTCGGATCAAGACTGCTCCAGCACGACGAGAACCGGCTTCCCTGGCACCTCTGACCTCAACCTACATCATCAGCCCAGCTGTGATCCGTGGGTGTGACGAGACCTCGAGGGACCGGCCATCTTCAGAACTGCACGACGCTTGTCCAGCACGACGCCTGAGTGACCCTCGACTGAGTGCCTTGGGGTAAGAGAAGCCCCGACCCTGAGCAGCTCCAGCACCGAAGTCCAGCCCCCCTGCATCCACGAGATCGGCGTGGGGCCCTTCTGCTTTTTGCTGCTCACCGCGTTGTCCAGGTCGCTTGCCCGTTGGCTAGTGGCCCCCTCACGACGCTCCACGACAACTAACACTGCTGGTCTGGTTGCCCCAGACTAGCCCGTGCTCCCCTCCAAAAGAGGAGCACCCTGGACCCTCCTGGTCCACTCAAGACGCCATTTTAGGTCCACCGCATGGGCCTTGCATTTGCCAAGACTTGTTGCCCAATCCTGGGTCCAGCGACGTCGACAGCAAGTACCTTCGTGGGACAGCTCGCCCCTCCATCCTGGTCGCCGACAACGCCTCCTGGTCCGAGAGACTGCAGAGCCCAGCAGCGCCCACTCACCTGGCTGAGGTGACTTTGTCCGGTGCCATCCTGGTGCCCACTCAAATCACTGGCTAGTGATTCAGAACTTGGTCCCCTCTGCTTACAGGTTTCTTCTTCCCTGATCCAGGCTTGGATCTCCACGAACTCTCTTCACTGGCCGCCTGCCAGCAACTTCTTTCTTCAGGCTCCTGGTTCTTCAACGTGGGTTTCCGACGCAACTTCGACCCTATGCAGCCGCAGCCCCTGGGCTAGGTAAACCAAGTACTCCGGTGCTTCAGCATAGTCCAACACTCCAAGTGTTCGGATCCACCCTTGTTTTCGACCCACCTAGTCGGGTTCGCCCGAGAACAGTAACTTTGTCTTTACTAGCCTCCATAGACTTTTTCCCGCCTTACGCGTGAGAGTTCCCACTCTGCACACGACGTCCACAGGCCTCCTGCATCTATTCCCAGTGTTTAGTATTGTAGGCCTAGCGTTTCTAATGTCTATGAGATTAGTTACTTACCTGCTAGTAATTCGCATTCCACTTTTGTAATATATGGTTTTCCGTGCCCCTAGGGCATTTATGTAAATTGTGCGACTTAAAGTATTTTCGTAAGAGTTTTGTTGTGTGCTTAGCTCCCTGACTCATAAAGAGTTCAGGGTAGACTTGTTATAAATAAATACACTTTATTTTCATAACAACTTGTGTGGTGTCCTTTCACTGGGTGTTCAAGGGGTAATGTGATGGTAAAACAGCTGGCTTAACACGCCCTCTAGAGTCTTAGCCTTAGACTGCTCGTATCCATGCTACTAGGATAGCTGGTCTATAAGGTTGACTTACAACCAATCATCAATAAGGGTTGTTTGGACTGATACATAGTGATCACTAGAATAGTGAGCACTGCATATCAGGCCAACTTCTCATAGAAGGAATGCCTTCAGTGCAAGACTGATCGCTTGAAGCTCAAGAAGGTTGATATGGAGATGGGACTCCACCAGAGACCAGTCACAACAGTGTGTTCCAGTTGGGGAAGGTTGAGGGATCTGCCATGGACCCAATCGCGATTCGTGAGCCTCCACTGCAGTTGTCGTGCAGTGCCTTCCGAGATCTGGAAGTGATCGGACAGACTGCCCTGATGCTGTGCCAACTGGAACTTCAGGTCCCACTGCAAAACCTGCATTTGCCCCCTGGCATAATCCACTAGCAGGATGCAGGAGGCCGTCAGACCCAGTAGCCGGAGGTTCATCCTGACCGAAACCCAGGATAGAGGCTGAAAGTCCGGAATCATAGCCTGAATATCCCGGACTCGCTGTTCGGGAGGATAAACCGGAAACTGCGCCGAGTCCAGAACCGCTCCGATGAAGAGGAGCTTCTGCGAGGGAATAAGGTGCGACTTCGGCACATTAAAGAAAAAACCCAGCAAATGCAAGAGGTCGGCCGTAGTCTGGAGGTGGGAGACGAATGCCTGGGGCGAGCCCGCCTTCAACAAGCAGTCATCAAGATAGGGGAATACTGAAACCCCTAATCTGCGCAGATGAGCTGCGACCACTGCCATCACCTTCGTGAACATTCGAGGGGCGCTGGTAGGGCCAAAGGGGAGTACGGTGAACTGAAGGTGCTCGAGGCCTACTGTGAACTGCAGGTAACGCCAGAAGGCCGGCAGGAAGGGGATATGAAAATAAGCGTCCTGCAAGTCCAACGCTACCATCCAGTCTTGCGGGTCTAGGGCAGACAAGACTTGAGCAACTGTGAGCATCTTGAACTTCTCCTTCCGGAGGAAGTGATTGACGTTCTGAAGGTCCAAGATAGGATGCAGGCCCTTGTCCTTCTTTGGAACCAGAAAGTAGTGGATGTAGCAACCACAACCTACTTCTGGGATCAGAACGCGCTCGATGGCCCCCTTGGCCAAGAGGGCTGCAACTAGGGGTGGGTGGAATTTGCGTAATCACGTTACGCAAATCTCCGCGAAATGGTAAAAAATCTCCGCAAACACGCAGAAATTCCGCGGAATTGCTTGTTCGCAATGCTTTTTATCTGTTCGCAGTTGCTGTTTGCGTGCTCGGGTGGAAATATCTCGCAAACACGCATTTTAAGAACACGAACAAGCAAAAAATCGCGGAATGCAGATTTTTGGGCAATTTCGCGTTCTCCGCGGAACGCAAAATTACCCAAATTCCGCGAGCAGAACGGAATTTACCGCCCAAGCCTAGCCGCAACTTCCTGCTGGAGAAGTGCCAAGTGATCCCCGACATGTGGTGGTACTGAGGTGGCATGGCTGGAGTGGTGGTCTCGAAGGGGAGGGAGTAGCCCCTTCAGACAATTTGCAGCACCCACTTGTGTGAGGTGATATTGCGACAGTGGGGGAGATGATGGCGAATTCCGCTGCTCCCTGGCGTTTGATGGGCCTGATTTTCCAGACTAGGAAGACTTTGTAGTGGATGCTGCGGGGTGGAGGTTGACTGACCCGCCCCCTAGCCCCCTAAATTGCCTCAACGGTTCCCACGTCTGCACTGATGTTGTTTTTGCGGTGGCCTGTGGCTCTGCAAACTTGGTGGGGCAACCCTTCCGTGGCCACAAAAGGAGCGAGAAGCAGAAGGCAGAGGAGGCTGAGTGTCCGACAGGCCCATGGACATGGCCATAGCTCGGGAGTCCATAAAGCGCACAAACACACTGTTTGCTTTATTGCCAAAGAGGTGAATGCTATCAAAGGGCATGTCCATCAGAGTGTTCTGGACATCCCCTGAGAGGCTAATGATTCTCAGCCAGGCATGGCGCCTAAGCTCAACTGTCGTGGAAATCGATCTGCCCAGAGAGTCGGCGGTGTCTAGCCCACAACGTATGGTGAACTTAGCTGCGTCTCTCCCTGCCGCAATAGCTTGGGAGAGGACTGTCTGGGCCTCCTCCGGACAGTTAGGCAGCACCTGCGCAACCGTGTCCCACACAGAGTGGGAATAACGGCCCAAGAGGCATGCGGTGTTCACCGACTGCAGCCCTAAGCTGGCAGATGAAAACAGCTTCTTGACAAGCTGCTCCAGTGGATTCCCTATCCAGAGGGGCGGAAGGGAACGCGCTCTGGGAAGTAGAGGCTTGGACAACCAAGCTCTCAGGGGTGGGGAGTTGGGAGAGAATGAGGGGGTCATCCAGAGCAGGGCGATGGCGTCGGGCCACGTTCCATTTCACAGGAGCCCCTGTGTTGGGCCTGTGCCAAGTGCCCAAAAGAACATAATACAGTGCTTCATTAAAGGGCAGCAAGGGCTCCGAAGAGGTTGCCACCAGCTGGAGCACTTCTGTCAGGAGGTTAGTCCTGACATCCACCGTAGGGAGTACGAGATGAAGGGCCTCGGCTGCCCTACGCAATACCACTGCGTAACTGGCTCCCTCCACAAGAAGTCACGGTAGGAGGAGACAGCATGCCATGGTCAGGTGAGGTGTCAAGACCGCTGGCATCCCCCAATCCTCTGCCCAGTCCAGGTCATAAGCACACTCCTTTGCCAGAGGGTCCTCATTCCCCTCCCAGTCCTCCCCTTCCTCCGAAGTCTGTGGAGCAGGTGGAAAATATGGAGGATGGACATAGGGCAAAAAGGACACCATCTGCGTCGGAATCGGCACCGTGTCCTTTTCAGGGCTGAACTTGGGGACAACGTCGTCCCGAGAAGCGGGCGACGTCGTGGTGGTGCCGGGGAGGTCAGCGCCGGTGGAAGTGTTATTAGGTCAACCGGCATCGACCGGACTCTGATCCTGTATCCCAGGGGGTTTTGACACGCCAGAGCCGGTGGCGAGACTGCTGGTGATGGAAGAACATGACCCCCAGTCTCGGCCCGCACACCTTGGCCCATAGGTGTGCCAAGGTGGGTCAGCCTGCCCAAAGAGTTGGGCCATGGCAGTAAGAAACTCTTGCACCTGAGCAGGCATCGCTGACGAACCCGGAAAAGGTGGGTAGGCCGGCGGAGACTTCGCAGGCTCCGCCCGAGCCGTGGGGGCAGCACCAGCCGCACCCTCAGCCGCATCAGGCGATGGGTGAGGGGAAGTCGAAGAGCGACAATGATTCTTCGACTTCTTTTTGCAATGTTAATTCAAACGGGTATGAGAGGCAATATATATACAAGGGAAATCATAAGTATGAATAGAAAGCAAAAAACGGAATTCTACGTCGTTTTTGTGATCTGAAGGTGTCTTTTATTGCAGATACATTCAGGTGTCTTAAGTAGACTTAAGAAAACTGAATGCATCTGCACAACGACTTGGAATTCCGTTTTTTGCTTTCTGTTCATACTTATGATTTACCTTGTATATATATTGCCTCTCATACCCATTTGAATTAATGTTTAGCTTTGTGGTCATGTAGTAGCTGACCATCTGAGGTGGGCAATATTCTGTTACTTTTGTGACTAGTCCTGGCAGTGCAATTCTCTTATACCCGGCTGCCTCGTTCTCTTGTATATAAGTGTTTTTGGAATGCTTCGACTTACCTGACCCCGAGAGCGAAGACTTAGATCCAGAAGAATGATGGTGACGGCTCCCTCGACCTCCCTTGGGACCGGGACCTTGAGCGGTGCGGAGCAGACTGCCAAACTTCCAGCAACTTTCAGGACCGCTCCCGCAAAGTTTTCGGCGCCATAGCCCGGCAGTCGGGGCACGACATCATGCGGTGACAGTCCCCACAGTTCTTTAAGCCGGGCATCCATTCGACACCAGAAATTGAGCAACTCAAGAAAAGGAGACAAAATGTCTTGAAAAACTCAGTCAAAAAGTGACTGGGGGTACTAGCTCTTCCCAGATCTGCGTTTGCTGATGGGGAAAAAGAAACAACTGACGTCAGCGCCTGTAGGCGTGGCTAAGTAGCTCCAGTGATGTCCTCCCGGCACCAACGAAGCACATGGAGCCACACGTCAACGCCTACCGACGCGCAGGGGTACTGCTGATGAAAACTTTCCGGATCCAGTCTGACGCCTGGGGGTAATTCTACAGTAAGGAATCGATCACTAAGTATTTCTTTCAGATATGTTAATAATTAGTTAATTACTATTATTAATTTATTGATAATTCATTATGTTAATTGTGAAATTAATTTTTTAGGGGGTTGTGGGGTTTATAGAGATAAAGGGGCACATTAGGATGGCGGGCGGTCCCGTCGTAGAAAGGCACCGCCCGCCATAAGGGCGGGGGTCCCTTGCGTGCCATTAGGATGCGCCCGCCACAGTGCCGGGTGCATCCTGCATCCCTAACATTGTGGCGGGCGGTGCACTCAGCAGCGCCCGCCACAATGCCAAGAAGGCATGTTGTGCACTTCCATGCACAACATGGCAGGCACCGGGCGGTGCCTGCCATGTTGTGCATGGAACTGCAGGGGGTAACATAGGTACCCCCCATGTGCACCCCCCACCGCCCGGAGTCCCTGGAGGCCCGCAACTGGCCCCCCAAGCAGGCTCTGCATGTCTTACCGTGTCGCAATGCCACCAAGGAAAGGCATCTAAAAACCCACATTCCAATATGGCTGGTAGTGTCTTTCAGATACTGCCACCATATAGAACCCTTTTCCGCCCAGTCGACATGTCGACCGGGCGGAAAAGTGGCGGACGGTCTTTCCGTCCGTCGCGGACTCCCCAGCCATTGTAATATGGCGCAGGGGCATTTCTGCAAGGATGGCGGGTGGATCGCCCCCGCCGGGCCGGCCATCCTAATGGGGCCCATAGGGCGGGAAGTAATTTATTTTGTAATAATTGATAAATATTTGTTAATTAATATTAATTGTTTAATTAAATGTTTTTTATGGTTGGGGTATGGGGTTTATGGGGTAAAGGGTGGGGAGCAAACTATTTTATTTTATTTGTTAATTACTTGTGAAATACTAACATTTATTTCATTGTAAACTAATTAATTGCATTGAGTTAATAATTTATTTTTAGTTCAATTTTAGATTCGTTTATACGGGTAAAGGAGGAAGTTAATTAATTTTAATGAATTTAGATTCAGATTTTCATAAATGAAATTTGTTTAATTGACAAATAATTATGTTAATTGTGCAAGTACATTTTTTAAAAGTAAGATGTGTATTGTGGGTTTTGTGGCGGTATGGGGTGGGAAGGATTAGTTACTTACCTGTAATCCTAGTTCTCTTCCAGGGGTATCATCATCAAAGTCATAAGCACTGGAATATTCCCGCCCATGCGTGGACCCCGGAAACACAATCATATATGTGACTAACATATATGTATCTCTCTCTCTCTATTTATATATATATATATATACTAGCTGCCCGTCCCGACGTTGTCCGGGTATAAAAAAGATTTACCTGAAGGACGACAAACTTTACAGAACGCTACCCCACCACTTTCCAATGCAGCAGGCGTCTTAGAATGCATACGGCCACACACAACAACGCTGAAGGGCACGCACACCTCACGACGTGCACGAACACTAATCTCATCACAGTGAGATTAGCGTACGTGCACGTCGTGATGTGTGCGTGCTGTTCAGTGTTGTTGTGTGTGGGCGTGTGCATTCTTTGACGTGTGGGCGTGTGCATTCTGAGACGCCTGCGTTAATCCCCGGTTGAGATCGGTAACGCTTATGCCCACAAAGGTTGCTTCGCAACAGATGTTATTAACGCCGCCTGAATGGCAATGTGCGTGAATGCGGCGCACCTTGTGTCTTCTATACGGACGTGTGATAAGTGATTACAACTCGTGAATGGAAAGGCGCGCTACTGAATGACGTGGCCATTTTTTTGTTATAAATTTTGTGGCACGCCCTCTGAGAACGCTGTTGTGGTACGCCCCTCTCACAAAGTATAATGTGTGTACTTTGACACGGCTACGACCACGCCCCCGACACGCCCACGGCTCTCTGAGTGTGTAGTTTGACACGCCCACGCCCCTCTGACAACGGTTACGGCCACAAAGTAAAATGTGTGTAGTTTGACACGCCCACGAACACGCCCCGACACGCCCACACCCACAAGGGACTACTTTACCCCTAAGGTTCTTTGACGTTTCTAATGTATATGGTGGTCACCTGCATAGCCTATGTCCATCTGCTGCAACTCCCCTTTCCAATGCTGTATTGGTTGTTGTGATTGGTGCTGTACTTATTGAGTTTACCCGCCTCAAACGTTTCAGCTCTCTCTTTATAATAGTAGTATGGATATGTCATGTGATCAAGGCCGCTGGGACGGCCGAAACGCGTCGTGATGGTACACTGGTGAATAAATCGAATTTGCACTAAGAAGGTCTGCCCTAGTCATTTCTCATGCAGTTCTGGGAAGTTCATTTCACGAGTTGAAGTGATATATATAAAATATAAAATAAAAGAGCATATGCAGCCATCCATACACTAGAGCTGAATAATGCTGTAAGGACTCCACTGTATATCATAAACAATACATTAAAAACAAGGAAAAACAGCAAAGCATGTTTGAAAACTGTTTTAATGCTTAGCACTTAGCACAATCCCACAGCCTGCATTGCAGAAAACATGGCCTAGAAATTCTGAAAGGCTAACTCATAGCAACATAGAAATAAACTAGGACCGTGCCTTTAAGGCAGCCATGACCTCTAGCTTCCCATCATGCCTCAGGGGTCCTAGTTAGGTCAGTTGCTCTTTGCGGTGACCCAAAGGCCATGGCACAAAGAGTTGACATTCCCCTAAAAACAATGTTCCTTTTTCCCAGAGAAGCTGGAGGGTTGCATATGACTTTGATGAGGATACCCCTGTAAGAGAACTAGGATTACAGGTAAGTAACTAATCCATCTCTCCCAGGGGATCCTCATCAATAGTCATAAGCACAAGAATAGAATAGAGAGCCTCACCTCTTCCACCTGCGGGCAAAATAAAAAGGTAATTAATAATCAAGCTCAGATAACTAAACTTGAAAACACAGATATCTTATTATCTGAACAGATTCCTCAAGGAGGCTTGGCCTTCTTGGGTATCCGCTCCGGAGTCGGATTCAAGACAATAATGCCTTGTGAAGGTGTGTACCGATCTACAGGTTGCTGCCCTGCAAATCTCTGCCGTTGGAACATCATGCAAGAAAGCTATTGTAGCCGCTTTACCCCTAGTGGAGTATGCTTTAGGTGACAACAATAGGGGTTTCTTTGCCAACTGGTAGGCCAATTTAATACAGGACACAATCCATCTTGAAATGGGCCTTTTGGAAGCAGGAAAGCCAGTCCTCATGGCACCATAGTTTAAAAACAATTGATCTGATTTTCTTATGTCATTCGTCCCCTCCAAATAGAACTTGAGCACTCTCTTAAGGTCTAAGGGGTGGAGTGACCTCTCGACAGAAGTTGCAGGATTGGGAAAAAAGGACGGTAGAGAGATCGTCTGGTTGACATGAAAATCAGATACAACCATTGGCAAAAAAGAAGGGTGAGTCCTTAACACTACCCTGTTGTGGTGAAACAAGTATATGGCTTTTCGGCACAAAGCAATTGGATTTCACATCAGAGGCATAAGCACATAACAAGTTACTTAATCAGGATACGTTAAGTTGCACAGTTTACAGTTAGGCCCTAGGGGCGAACCAAACCATATATTAAGAAAGTGGTATAAGTACCACGTCACGAGAAAAGGAAAGGCTTAGGGCCTAGGGAATCGCTAGGGCTACACTATCTGAACCTTAGTTTAGAAGGAGGAGGCCCACAGGCGGCGCGTGCAGAGTCTTTACGCACACGCGAGAGTCAATGTAAAGTCAATGTGAACTTAGCAATTAGAAAAAGAAGGATTTAGGACAATTCCGGTTTAGCTAGAAGGAAACAATTAAAAACGTAGACACTTGGATAGTCAATACCCTTAGGAGCACCGAAGTACTCGCGTTACCTCACCCACAGGGAGCGGGTGCATAGGTGTGAAGATGTGTCGGGTTTCGCCGTTGAAGTCTGTGGAGCCTGTGAAGAAAGATGCTGCAGGCGACCAGGAGGAAGATGTCCGAGTGGATCCAAGGGTGGATCGAGGATGAAGAGGACCTGAAAGCAGAGGGGACAGAGTCTGGGTCACTAGCCAGTGACCGGGTGGAACCAGGTAGGAACCAGACGACGTCGAGGAGCAATCAGGTGCTGTCTTGAAGCTTGTCTCTTCAGCCACGCGGACCAGGAGGCGTCGAGGATGACCAGGTGCTGGAGGCGAGCTGTCCCACGAAGGTTCTCGCAGATGGAGGGGTCGACTGCCGGATTGGAGTCAACAAGCCTTGGCAAAGGCAACCCACGCAGGATTCAAAGAAGGCTTCTGGTGCAGACCAGCAAGGTCTGAGGTGCCTCACCTTTGCAGGTAGACAAGGGCCAGTCTGGAGCAACCAGACCAGTGAGTTGGTTCAAAAGGATTGTCGTCACAGAGGCTACTAGCCAACGGGCCAGCAAGCGGACAACGCGTCGAGCAGAACACAAGCAGAAGGGCCCCACGCAGAACTCGTGGAGTGTGGAGGGCTGATGTTGGTGCAGGTGGAGCTCGGATTCGGGGCCTCATAATCCCCAGTGCATAGCTTCGAGGATACCTCAGGAGCTGCACAGTTAGTAAGTTGCAGGCTTTTCAAGATGTCCGGTCCCACGTGTCTCTTCGCCTCCACGGATCTCAGCTATGCTGCAGTCGTGATGAGAGGGTCAGAGAGGTCTGGAAGTCTGGGTCTTGTCAGGCTCTGTGCTCGGGTCCCGGCGGGAGCGTCGACAAAGCAAGCCGTTGATTTGCTGGATGGTGCCTGGTTGCCCAGGGATGGTGCCTGGTTGCCCAGGGTGATCACTCCTTGGCCACAAGGGAGATTCTTCAGTCTTCAGCTTCAGCAGAACGTCGAAGGTCCAGAGTTTCGTGTCAAGTTTCGATTCCAGGATTAATCTAAAGTCCTAGGACTCAGCTCCTACCTTTATACAACTAAAAGGGACTATACCTAAGCAAGGGGTGATTACATGACCTTGCCCCAGCTGAGTGATCAGCCAGTTGTGTCAGTTTGAGTGGCCAGCCAGGGGTGGCATAATACATGCTGCAACAACTGGTAGTCCTTGGTTACACCTATGCCCTGAGTACCTAGGGTACACTTCTACAGGGGCTGACAAGGTGAACCAATTCCCAATTATCGATGTACCTAGAGTACATAATGTGAATTTAGAGAGATTGCATCTGGGCTGTGGGTCTGATTAGCAGGCCCACTGCCACATCTAAGTCGAAAACCAGTAAAGCAAAAGCAAAAAGTGGGGGTGACGATAGGAAGCAGACCTTACTCTCCTACAATTGCCACTAGGAAAGCGGCCTTCCATGTCAAGTGCTGCAACATGGCCTTATGAATGGGCTCAAAAGGAGGACCCTCTAGAAAGAACTAGATTCAACTCCCAAGGAGGAGAAGGAGATCTAACAGGGGGATACACCTTCTTCAACCCCTGTAGGAAATCCTTAACCACTTGCAGTTGAAAAAAGAAAGGATGGTTGGGAGATTTTCTGTAGGCCGTAATGGCCGCCAAGTGCACCCTGATTGAGGAATACTTTAAACCTGCTTTGGCTAAGTAAAGGAGGTAAGGAAGAATTACCTCCTCCTGCCCCATTGTAGGATTAAAATGATTACGTGTACACCACAAGTAGAATCTCTTCCACTTAAAAGAGTACGACGCCCTCGTGGAAGGTCTCTTTGCCTCTTTCAAGATGTGCAGACAGTCCTGCAGTAGATTCAAGTGTCCATATTGCAGGACCTCAGGAGCCATGCTGCTAAGTTCAGTGAGGGAAGGCTGGGATGGAGAGTCTTCCTGTTCATCTTGGTCAGCAGGTCTGATCTGTAAGGCAGTCTCTTGTGGGGGAGTACCGACGCACAAGTTACTACTTGTGTAACGATGCATCTGTAAGAGACATTAGTTACTGATAGATTCCTTACCGTAGAATATCCCCAGGCGTCAGACTGGATCCGGAATTTTTTTGCGTAGTAGTACCCTTGCGCGTCGGTAGGCATCGTCTGCGGCTCCACGTCCGTCGTCGGCGTCATGGGCGCCTCCGCGTGCTGACGTCAGTTCTTCTTCAGCACAGATCCGGAAAAAGTGGTACCTTAGTCACATTTTGACTAAACTTTTTTGATCTTTTGATCACCCTTTTTCAAAGTCTTTGACTCCGAACGGTGCCGGTAGGGATGCCAGGTTTTAAGCCCTGTGAGGATTGCGACCGGCTGATGTCGGTCACAGACCCTCACCGTCGGTGTCTCCACTGTCTCGGCGTCGACCACGACAACAAGACCTATTCCGACTGCCGGGCCCTGACTTCGAAGGCTAGACGGGAGCGGTCCCGTAAGCGGCTCGAACTCCGGCAGTCGGCCCTGCACCGAGAACGTTCCCAGTCCGGACGGAGGTCGAGGGACCGGTCGCGGGAGAGGAGCCATCGGAGCTCCGGGAGTCGACATCACTCCTCAGGGTCGAAGTCTTCAGGTAAGCACAAGAAGTCGAAGAGACGTCATCGCTCTTCCGACTCCCCCCCGACGCTTGCGCAACGCGGCCGGGGGTTCAGGCGACACCGCCCACGCGGCTCCGTCATAGTTGCAGGTGCCGCGTCCGGCCCCATACCCTCTGGTCCCTGGGCCTCGCGTGACGCAGGAGGAGATCGAGCGGTTCCTCATGGCCATGAGGTCCCTCACTCCTCCGACGGGCTCCGCGGCGCCTTCGGGCCCAGCGGACCCGTCTGGGGGTCCTAGCGGGTCGGGGGCTTCGGCTCCGACACCGCCAGCGCCTTCGGGCCCGGCGCCGCAGGCCCCCGCTGGATCCGGTTCCCGATCAGGGTCGTCGCCGGTGGACTTAACGACCTTCCAAGCGCCGGTCCCTCAGGTGTCACCCCCGGCGCCATCCTCGGGCGGCACCGTCCCCGATGCCTCCCTCGACTCAGTTCCGGCGCCGGAGCGGCGCCGCTGGGCGCCGCTTCAGACGCCGTTTGGAGAGTTCACTTTCCATGAACCGGCCCCATCATTTGCTAACCCTGAGTACCAGGAGATGGGTGATGAGGAGTATTGGGAGGGGTCTGAGGACCCTCTGACACGTGAATGTAAGTCCCAGGAGGACTGGGCAGGTGAACTTGGGGAGGCCAATGGTATAGACACTTCGCCGGAAACTGGCTTTGTATCACCTCCTACTGTGGCTACGGAGGAGGGGGCAACCTACAGTGTGGTGTTGATGAGGGCGGCCAAGGCCTTGGGCCTTGAGCTCTCCGTCGCGGCTGTGAGGACTAACCTCCTCACTGAGGTCCTTAAGCCCCAGTTATGCTCAGCCGAGCCTCTGCTGCCGTTTAACGAGGCCTTAACCGACGTTCTTTTGGGCACTTTGTCCAAGCCCGCTACAGGTTCGCCTGTAAATAGGAACGTGGCCAGACGCCACCGCCTGGCCCCGGGCGACCCTTGTTTCCTGTCCACCCACCCCACCCCTGAGAGCCTAGTGACACAGGCTTCACACTCCCAGACCGCATTCCCGTCGGCGCCGCCTGACAGGGAATCCAAGAGGTACAAGCAATACGGCAAGAAGGTATTCTCCTCCCTGAGTCTGGGACTGCGGTCTTCCAACACCGCGTGCCTCTTGGGCCGTTACACCCACTCTCTGCGGGATACGGTCGCGGACGTGCTGCCAGAATGTCCGTTGGAGGTACGGGCTAAACTCGGCCAAGCCCTTGTGGAAGGCCGAGATGCGTCACGTTATTCAATCCGGTGTGGACTGGATACCACCGACTCTCTAGGCAGAGCGATGGCAACGACTGTGGCGATTCGTCGCCACGCCTGGTTGAGGTCCGCCAACTTCTCGGCCAATGTCCAGAATACACTCATGGACATGCCGTTTGACGGCCGTCGCCTTTTTGCGACAAGGCAGACCATGCGCTTGAGCGCTTTAAGGACTCCAGGGCTACGGCCAAGTCCTTGGGCCTCTCGGCCCCGCGCCAGCAATCGGCTGCCTTTCACTCCTTTCGTGGCCACGGAAGGGGTGCACCCACACGTGCTGCCAGCCACGCTCCGCGTAATACCCAACGCGGTGGTGGCCGTGGAAACCGCCGTGGCGGCGATCGGGGACAACGGCGAGGTCAGTCCACACCTTCCCCCGCAGAATCCGCCTCAAAACCCTCCTAGTCCGTGCTTTCAGGCCCATGTGACGCCATGGGGGGCAGGGTTCGCCATCACCTCCTCCACTGGCGCACTGTCACGTCGGACAGGTCGGTGCTGCAAATCGTCCGAAGGGGCTACTCCCTCCCCTTCGAGGCGACCCCTCCAGCCATGCCACCGCAGTGCCACCGCGCATCGGGGGATCATTTGCGGCTTCTGCAGGAGGAAGTTACGGCCCTCTTGGCCAAGGGGGCCATCAAGCGCGTTCCTGGGCCAGAAGTAGGATGTGGTTGCTACTCCCACTACAAAGGGGGCCTACGCCCTATCTTGGACCTAAGGAACGTCAACGGCTTCCTCCGGAAGGAGAAGTTCAAAATGCTGACACTGGCTCAGGTCTTAGCTGCCCTGGACCCAGGAGACTGGATGGTAGCGTTGGACTTGCAGGAAGCTCATCTGCGCAGGTTAGGGGTTTCAGTCTTCCCCTACCTCGACGACTGGTTGTTGAAGGCGCCCCAAACAGTCGTCAGCCACCTCCAGACAACGGCAGACCTCCTGCACCAGCTGGGGTTCTCCCTCGATGTGCCGAAGTCACACCTGTGCCCCTCTCAGAAGCCCCTCTTCATCGGAGCGGTTCTGGACTCAGAACAGTTTCGGGTTTATCCTCCCAAACAGCGGGTCCGGGATATTCAGGCTCTGATTCCACTATTTCAGCCTTTATCCCGGGTCTCGGTCAGGTTGACGCTGCGGCTTCTGGGGCTGATGGGCTCCTGCATCCTACTGGTGCATCACGCCAGGTGGCGGATGCGGGCTCTGCAGTGGGACCTGAAGTTTCAGTGGGCCCAGCATCAGGGCAACCTGTCCGACCACGTCCTGATCTCGGAGGGCACTGCGAGACAACTGCAGTGGTGGCTCACGGACCGCGATTGGGTCAACGGCAGATCCCTCTCCCTTCCCCAACCGGAGCACGTAGTTGTGACGGATGCGTCCTTCCAGGGCTGGGGAGGCCACATGGGAGAGGCGGAGATCAGAGGCCTTTGGTCTCCGGCGGAGGCCCGGCTCCACATCAACCTTTTGGAGTTGCGGGCGATTTGTCTAGCACTGAAAGCATTCCTCCCCTCTGTCCGGGGGAGTGTAGTGCAGGTGTTCACGGACAACACCACCGCCATGTGGTACTGCAACAAACAGGGCGGGGTGGGGTCGTGGACCCTTTGCCAAGAGGTTCTGTGCCTCTGGCAGTGGCTGGAATGCCAGGGCGTGACCCTGGTGGCTCAACACCTGGCAGGTTCTCTGAACGCCAGGGCGGACGAGCTCAGCCGTCGGTGCATGATGGATCACGAATGGCGTCTGAACTCGGACGTGGCGCAAGGCCTCTTTCAGCGTTGGGGAGAGCCTTGGTTAGATCTATTCGCCACCGCCATCAGTTCTGCACGTTGGAATTTCCAAGGCGGCACTCGCTCGGAGACGCTTTTAGTCGCGAGTGGAGTTGCGGTCTGTTGTACGCCTTTCCGCCTATACCACTTCTGCCCAGAGTGCTGAAGAAGATTAAGCGCGACCGGGCCCAAGTCATCCTTGTGGCTCCGGACTGGGCACGAAGGTACTGGTATCCGGAGCTACTCAGTATGTCAGTCGATCCCTCGGTTCGTCTGCCTCTTCAGGAGGACCTTCTGTCGCAGCAGCAGGGGACGGTCCTCCACCCGAACCTGTCCAGTCTCCACCTCCATGCTTGGAGATTGAGCGGCGACAGTTGAGGCCATTTGACTTGCCTCCTGAAGTCTGTAATGACATTCTGGCAGCCAGGCGTCCCTCCACAAAGTCGGTATACGCCTGCAGGTGGAACAGATTTGTGGCATGGTGCACAGTAAAGGCTGTGGATCCTCTTGCTACCCCTCTCTCTGAGGTTCTTCTCTTCCTTATTTCTCTTGCCCAGCAGGGCTCTGCTCTGGGCACTATCAAGGGCTACCTTTCTGCCCTTTCAGCCTTTCTGAGGCTGCCTGATTAACCTTCTTTGTTCAAGTCCTCTATTGTAAATAGATTTCTAAAGAGCGTCACACACACGTTCCCTCCTGTTCCGTTTGTGATGCCTCAGTGGGACTTGAACCTTGTTCTTACATTTCTGATGTGCGCTTCTTTTTAGCCACTTCACAACTGTCCTCTCCGCCTTCTTGCTCTGAAGACTGCTTTCCTGGTTGCCATCACCTCTGCCAGGAGAGTGAGTGAGCTCCAGGCCCTTTCTTGTACCCCTCCCTTCCTTTCTGTCCATCCGGACAAGGTTGTATTGCGTACTAAGCCATCTTTCCTGCCCAAGGTTGTCATGGCCTTCCACATCGGGCAGTCTATCACTTTCCCACCTTCTTTCCGCCACCGCATCCCTCTAAAGAGGAAGAGCGGCTCCACCGTCTGGACCCAAAACGTGCGCTTTCATTCTATTTGGATCGCACTCGTCAGTTCCGTGTGGATGATCAACTCTTTGTTGGTTACGTGGGCGCTAAGAAGGGGAAAGCGGTGCACAAGAGGACCATCTCTCGGTGGATCATCTAGTGTATCCAGGCATGTTACTCCTTGGCTAAAAAGGAGCCCCCTGTTCTAATGCGGGCTCATTCAACCCGAGCCACGGCGACTACAACTGCCCTGGGCCGGGGTGTGCCCTTACAGGACATCTGTCAGGCAGCTACGTGGGCATCGCTGCACACGTTTGCAAGTCACTACTGCCTGGACAGCCAAGTCCAGAGGGATGGCTTCTTTGGCCGTTCTGTCCTCCAGGACTTTCTGGTGTGATTATTGGTTCGCAGACCCACCACCGGGGTTGGTATTGCTGGGGTATCTATTCTAAGGTAAGAAATCTATCACTAACGTGTCTCTTTCAGATGCACAAGTTACTACTTGTGTAACGATATATCTGTAAGAGACATTAGTTAGTGATAGATTCCTTACCGACTCACCCATCCTCCCCGTTCTGCGAACCGATATCTAGTGTTAAGGTCATCCCCTTTCAGGGCCCTAGTTTCAATGGCACCAGTGTTGGTTTTTAACATGGCTCGGCGCTTCTGGCGCGGAAAAGCTGTGTCTAAGAACTGACGTCAGCACGCGGAGGCGGCGTCTAAGTACTCCGACGACATCATCACGGCGCCCACGACGCCGACGATGGACGCGGAGCAGCAGACGATGCCTACCGACGCGCAAGGGTACTGCTACGCAAAAAAATTCCGGATCCAGTCTGACGCCTGGGGATATTCTAAGGTAAGGAATCTATCACTAACGTGTCTCTTTCAGATAACTGCAACAGGTCTGGGTACCACCACTGACGAGGCAAGTCCGGAGCTATCAAGGTCATTGGGGAGGAAAGGCGTATGCAAATATTCCGGACCAATCCATCAAAAGCGCATTCGTCCCTGGAAAGTAGAACCTGAACGCGAAGGCGTGGCATTTTTTGTATTGGTCGTCTGCATACAAATCTATTGAAGGTTGCCCCGACTGATGGAAAATATCAGCCACCACCTCGTTGCTTAGCACCCAGTCTGGCTGATCTTCGAAGTGCCGACTGAGTGCGTCTGCTCGCACGTTTTGCTCCACTGGAAGGTGTACCGCCGTGATGTAGAGGCCTCGGGCTAGAAGCCAGTGCCAGATCGCTTGAGCTTTCAGCGAGAGCGGGCGAGAGCGCGTACCACCCTGTTTGTTGGGTTAAAACATGGTGGTTGTGTTGTCTGTTTGGATCAGAATTGAGTTGGACGTGATTGAGGGCTGAAAAGCTTTCAGAGCTAGATGAACTGCTCGCAGCTCTAACACGTTTATATGAAAAGACTGCTCCTTGATGGACCACCAGCCCTGCATCTGTAGGCAATCCATGTGTGCCCCCTATCCTTGCAGAGAAGCATCTGTAATCATCAAGGACAGTGCCGGAACTGGTTGATGGAAGAGGACTCCCACCAAGAGGTTCATTGGTTGAGTCCACCATAGAATGGACGACTTTGCTGCTTGAGAGAGCACAATCTGATCCTCCCAGTGACCCGATGCTTGATCCCACTTGTCCTCTAGATCCTGTTGCAAAGGTCTCATCCTCAGCCTGGCATTGGGAATGAGAAATATGCAAGAAGCCATCGATCCTAGCAGAGATGCCACTTGCCAGACCGTGGGATGAGTTGTCTGCAGAAGAGCATTCCAATTCAGCTGCATCGAAGAAAGTCTCTCCTCCGAAGGAAACGCTCTTCCTATGTTTGAATCCAAAGTGGATCCCAAATAATGGATGTAGGAGAGTAGGGTCTGCTATCCTATGGTCACCCCATTTTTTGCTTTTTGCTTCACTGGTGTTCGACTTAATGTGGCTGTGGGCCTGCTAATCAGACCCACAGCCCTGCTGTTCTCTCTCTAAATTCACAACCATGTACTTTAGGTACATCACCAATTGGGATTGGGTCACCTTATGAGCCCCTGTACAGTGTACTATAGGTACCCAGGGCATAGGTGCATCCAAGGCCTACCAGGGGCTGCAGCATATCTTTTGCCACCCCTGGCTGGCCATCCAAACTGACACAACTGGCTGATCACTCAGCTGGGGCAAGGGCGTGTAACCACCCCTTGCTTAGATATAGTATACCTATGTCTAACCTTATAATCTGGACACATATACACCTATAAGTCACTCCTATGGCAGGCCTTAACAATCCTGAAGGCAGCGTGCTTGGTTTTATGTGAGATGATGCTCTAACATGAGCTGAGCCTGTCTGCAGCTTTCGGAACCATGTCCTTATAGCTGTTCCAGGGTATTGCCATACCATATACTCTTAAGTGCATTATGAACCTCGCGGTTAAATGCTATCTTTGGTTTGGCTTTATCAAAACATGTCGTGTAAGGTGTCATAAGCTTTGGAATACTACCCCCTCGCAAGTCCTGGTGACGGGGGTAGCATTCCACCCTTCTAGAGGGAGAAGACATGTTACTTTCCTTAATCCTGGTTAAAGTTAACCAGAGCCTCAGCATCACAAAATGGATGCTGCTGCCACAGACACAAGTCTGGCCACCTACTGCTGGACGACACTCCGGCAGAGGAAGCCTGGACCATAGGTTTCCTGTCACAGGGAGGTGCTAGCACCACCTCAGACAGGAGATAGTGGATTGGGGCAGGGAGGGCTGAATGAAAGGAGACACTGCCTGGGGCACACAAGGTGTCCCATGCATAGGCCAGTTCTAACCGGTGCTGGGGCACTCCAGCCCCAGCTCTGGCGTGAAACTGGACAAAGGGAAAGGGGTTTAACCACCCCCTTCCTGGGTCCCACCCATAGGAGGGACCTAGCAGGTAATCCAGCCCCTTGATTTGGAATAAAGGTAGGAGCTGTGTACCAATACAAAACTCTGGACCCTTCAACATCCTACTCGACATAGAAGACCGAAGAATCTCCCTTGTGGTTAAGGAGTGACGTCCCTGTGCAAGCAGGCACCATCAGCGCTCAACGGTTTGCTTTGTTGTCGCTCCCGCCGGAGCTCAAACGACAGAGCCTGACAAGAACCGGATTTCCAAACATCCAACAGCCCGATCCACAGCCACAGTAAAGCTGAGACCCGTGGAGGCGACAAGAGACGTGGGACCGGCCATCTAGGAAAGCCAGGGAAACGCTTTCCGTGCAACTTCTGAGGCACCCTCGAAGTTGTGCATTCGGGATTGAGAAGCTCCAGCCCCGAGCATCCTTTGCACCGAAGATCACCTCTCCACACTCACCGAGTGCTGTGTGGGGCCCTTTTGCATTTTCCTGCTCGACGCGTCTGTCCGGTCACTTGCCCGCTAGTGGCCTCTGTGACGACGAAACCTTTGATTTACACTGCTGATCAGACCTTGCTGGTCTGATTAAGAAGCCATCTTCGATTCCTGCATGGGTTGCATTTGACAAGGCCTGTTGACTCTGATTCGAGAACCGACACCGCCGACAGCAAGAGCCTTCGCGGGACAGTCTGTATCCAGCTCCTGGTTGTCGTCGACACCTCCTGGTCCATGTGGCTGCAGAGACAAGCTTCACGACATCACCTGATTGCTTCCCCACTCACCAATAGATCTGAGTTGCTAGAGGGCACCAGAGAGCTGCGATTCCAGAACGCCAGAAACCCCATTCTGGTCAAACAGGTTGACGTGCTGTTGCTGTTGCACGAGAAACGAGCTGCCGGCTTAGTTTTTCCCGTGTAAGCCGTTGATGCCCGCCGGCCCGTCGGTGAAACCGCTGGTGTTAAGGACAACGGGGGCTCACTGTTGGCACCTCCTCCACAGTTCAGGCTGAGTCGAGCTGCGCCACCGCCGCCGCCGCTGCGGTGAACCGAGCGGCCGAGGAGCTGAGCACCTGTGAGAGCACCTGTGAGAGCCGAGAGAGGACCTGGCTCTTGCTCTGGACCCGGTCCCGGAATCGAAGTCGGTCTGCGCTGTACTGTGTCGGGCCAAGGTGCTGCCATCAGTTTTGGGCTTTTCAAGTGCGATAGTGCATAGTTGCAGTAAGAGAACTGTTCAGGGGATCACCGGGTCGCTGCGTCCGGTGTCCTGCACCCAGAGCGCCTCTGTCCACCCCTCCCTCCACTGAGGATTCTGGAGGAAGTCGGTTTGAACTTCAGGGGTGCCGCACCAAGCCAAAACCGTGCGGAACTGACCAGCGGGTGACTGTGTGGTGACTGTGTGGCGCAGGCGTGGGAGCACATTAGTTGCCTGCATCGCCTGGTCTCGATCGGCTGGTTTTGCTGGTCTCGCTGAGAGAGTCAGTCCGCGTTTTGCCTGATGCTGAGAGCCTGCTGCTGGTCAGATTGAGCCGTGAGCCGAGAGCCGCCCGCCACCCGCCGCCGCCCGCAGAGACTGCTGAAACCTCCGAAAATCACCTCGCCGGCCATCGGCCTTCTTCCCGATCAGTGGATACTGGTTGTGGCAGCGGAGAAGGAGGACAAGCGGGAAGTTAAGCGGCCGGGCTAAGAAGCCGGGAAACAAAGCGGCAATGCGGCACAGCGGCCAAAGTTGAAAAGAAGCCCGTCCATGACCCTGCCTCTGGCTCACCCTTGACTTTCACCTCCCAGCGAGCCGCGCAGCACAGCATCCGCGGAGAAAACAGCGGAGAGAAGGGCTCAAGAGGGGCCGAGAGCTAATAGCCTTCAGCGCCTGCATCGCCTTCATCGCTGACCAAGACTCAGTTCCCTGTGCGGCCGCCAGAGAGCACCGGTGTGCTCCGGAGAGCCGAGAGGCGAGATCGGCAGAACGTCAGACTGAGCCGAACGCTGAACGCACAGGCCATCGCAGGAGAACGGGCTACCGGGCTACGGGGGCTACGGGGCCACCGGCGGCCGGGGCCGGGAGTACGGGGGGTACCATTAACACGACCGGCCTGCCGTGAAACACAATTCGCCCTGCCTAGCCCAGAGAAAACACCGCACTGCTGGGGGACCGCGGGAACCACTCGCCCGACATCCACCCGCCGACGCCATCAAAGCTACGGAAGTTGAAGCTGAAGCTGCGGACTTTGCCATAACATCTCCCCCTCCATCATAGCTCTGGGCTACACCTCCGCCGCCCTCGCCCAGGCCCCAGGCTCCAGGACCTGGTCACTGCGGGGGGGCCTCAGGATTACCATCAGACAATTCCTCTGTCTGCTGGATCTACAACCGCTATAACAGCAACAGTAGCAGCGGTTCTGCTAACCTGGCCAGACCTCTATTATTCACGGTTAACTACAGCAGAGCTCGGCTGACCTGTCCCTGACCTGTCCTGCCTCATTTTAGAGCCGCGGAAAGTGGTGCCTGACACCTGGCCGAGGTAGGAAAAGAAGAGCCCGGGTGTGCTGCGGTGCCGTGGGAAGCAGCTGTCAACCACAGGGATTTAAGCAGTTTAAAGTGTTACCTGTGTGCAGGACGAACCAGAAGGGCAAGACCCGGTGTTAAGGGGAGTGGCCACACCGCCACCAAGCCTCCACCAAGCCGCCACCAAGTCGCCAAGCCCGAGGGGCGTCGAGGGGGGCCACCAGTTAACAGGTGAGAAGCCCTGTCCTGGTCCTTGTTATCTGGCTCTCTTCCTCCTCCTCTGTGCACTTACCACTCCTGACAGGTTAGGAGGAGTGTAGCCCCCCCCCCTGCCAAACCGGCGAATAACACCTCGGGGGCCCGCCATGTAAAACCCCAAGCAACTCAGAAGACTCCCACGGAGGAAGGGTACTACCCTCCGCTCCGCCTCCCCCGGCGGGGTTCAGCAGGAGTTGCCACCACCCCAAGACAAAATGTCAAACACAGGCGGCCTATCATCGCAATCGCAATCGCAACCGCGGATTAGCGACTTCTTTATTAAAACCCCTGTCCAAAAGGGCTTCTCCTCTACCCAATCATCTCAGCAGGATACAGACTTAAAAGCTGACGTCCAGACTGATAACCACTGCTCCCCCGGACTTGCCTACGTTAAAATACTCAACCCCGGAGAAACCCTCTCTACCCTCACCCGAACCTTCCATCACACACGAGACACTCCATGAGTCACCTCATAAGACACATCAGCTGCTCATCCTCCCCCAGGAGGTCGCCGTCACGACTCATGACAGCTCTCTTCTCTCACTGAGCACCTTCTCTGCAGCTCCAGGAAATCCATCCTCACCAGTGTTCAGCTCAGATTCTACAAACATCACGATTTTAAACAACGCGACTAAGCTAGAAGTCCAAGCCCAAGTCCATGGCAGTGTTCCGTTTTCACCATCTGAATACACTGACAACTGCTACATTGCAGACTTAACATCGTAGGCTCTATTATAACCCAGCCCAAGTGCATGCTCAGGGGCCCCTTCAACTCGCCGGAACGACCCCCTACCTTCAAACAAGAGCCCAAAAAATGAAGGCCCCTCATTATCTCACAAACTATCCAACCGATTCCTGGCCTCCTTAGAAAGTCGAATTGAACAATCACTCACCCACTCACCGGGCTTAAGTCCTTCCTCAAACTTCTTCAGAATCCCTCCAGAGGACCAGGAATCATCCGTGTTCACTCTGTCGGACCCCATAAACTCTATCTCGGTCTCACTGACATCCCTCCATGCCAAACAAGACGCGATTGCCAAGGCCACGCTATGCCAGTCGCAGAAAATGGGAGCTGCAGATCGATCTAATGCAAACTCTGGCCTCAGCACTGTCGGATCTGGGCTCCAGGATATGCACCCTCGAAGGCTTGGCGGGGACAATGGGCAATCGGAATCCTTGTTCCTGCAGCCCAATAATCAACAAACTCTCGTCCCTCCCCAAAATCATGGGTGCAATCTTGAACAGCGTAGAGTGCCACAGCATCAGACAATGAACATCTCAGCCCACGTCCATGCAAGAGTTTCAAACTCCATCTATCTTCGAAGACCCTTTACGCTCCGCCTCACTAGCCGGCCCATGCCCTGTGAGAAAAAATACACCCCCTCGTGCCGACCAAGCTACCAAAAGTTCGGCCAGCCTTTCATCAGGGACCAGCCCCGGCTCGCTCATAGCGGGCTTGGAACTTACTGAAACCACATCGACGCAAGTATCAACCACGCGATCCGATCGCTCTGACAGTACCTACACGGGCCTGACTCACAGCGTTTCTAAGCCTCCAACGAAAACCTCACTGTCAAGGAGGGAGAGAAAAAAACTTAAAAAACAATCTAAAAAACAATGCCTATTGAAAAGAAGATCGGGGCTTGATGGGTTAGCGGTACTCAGTCTACCAGTTAATAAATCGAGGGGTCTCCCGTACTTCCCCATTTTCAACCCACCTGTAAAACCCGAAATAAAAAACATCAAGAAAAGTACGACCCCCGCTGGCTCAATGGACACCAGCGAACAGCCCGGGTCATTAACCCTGGGCAGTTCCGGGATCACAAGAGCCTCAGAAGCGCACATCACAACCACAGTAAACGTATTACTGCCAAACAAATCTACAGGAATAAGTACCAAAGATTACAGTGCTGGGAACCAGAACAACCCTGTACAGATCACTGAAGTAATAATGGAAGACCGGAATAGTCCACCTCAATCCCAGGGAATGGCAGAAACCACGAACATGGATCTTCACAGTTCAACAGTGGGCAATACCACAGACCGCGGTGCGCCGCATCAATTAAAAGACCCAAGTAAAGCCTTGTGGTAAATAAATAATTAATTACCGGTTCTTTTTTTCGGGATACAATAATAACAGATAGCTCAATAAAATAAGAGTCAAGATACGAGGTAGCTGGAGTATACAGGCTTTAATTAAGCATAAAGGACAAGAACAGGACAGCCTGCATGGGAATAGGATGGCAGCTGCCGGGGGCAGGATCTGGGAGCATAAGGGGTAACTTTTAATAACAGTGCACAATATTTATAGTTAAACAAATACATTGCATTCAATACAGTAGGCGTAGCAGTAGGCGGAGTTTGTAGCAGTCGCGAAAGATAAGGCATAAAGTGGGTGTAACAAGAGGTGTGTACAGGGCGTATACATAGACATGTGATGTAAACGTAACAGAATATGTCATAAATGGGGCGGAAACATGGAGGGGGCTACCTGAGCAGCTGGGACCTTTAACCTAGTGGTGCGCGCAAACTGACAATGACGTGTTACCAGGAGGACTGGGGCTATGACTTCTGCGCTAGAAGAGGAGACGAAAGTCTGGAGTGTCAGAGCGACATGTACCCAGGCATATCTAGTATCTGGTGTTTAGAGTACATGTTGATAGAATCCAAAAGTTATCAGGGCAAAGGCTAACAGACATTAAGACTGGTGCATGCATAATTCTACATGTAGTGTGTGTGCGAGGAATATTCTATGAATATTAATACAGTATTTCTCTTACATGGAGACATAAAGGCTAGACCATGACGGAAACTATTGATGTGATTCAGTAGCTTAGGAATGCAGAGAAGGAGGGCTGGACTGATAACTAGAAACATAACATACTCTTGGCAGACTGGGAGGCAGAGCCAGGCCGAGCCGGGCACTGCGAGGCATGAAAGTAAGCTAAGGGTCAGGGATACAGGTGGGGGCTGTATCACTCCTCGGAGAGGGTTCAGGAGACAGGAGCTGAATCTGAGTCCGGGCCCTTTTGAGGCCTAGAAACGGGGACAATTCAATGAATTAACGTGCACACTGTAAAACGTGGCAACGTAGGATTACATAGGCCTGATATTCGTTGTATTCACGAGAACTGGAAACTGACATACTAGAGATGGACACAACTGTAATTGCGTCTTTAATCGATCAGAGGGGAATACATGCATATCGATCATGCACATATGACATAACATGGGGAACACGTAGGCACATATGACATGGCAAAATTTACTTTTCCACATTCCCTCCTTGTGCCCTACGTTTCCATCAGGAAACATCTATATTCATGATACCATCTATCATTTCATATAGCATCATTTGCTCGTCTCGAATTGTCTTGGAACGGGACTTAGGACTAGGAATACAAGAGGTAGCACAAATGCCGCAAATCGCAGGGCCACATTGTATACAGAGGCAGCAACTGAATAGGATCATTACTGCAATACCTAGAAATGACAATACTTTCCATCCCCAGGCAGATATGATACTCCAGAGCCAACCGGACCATGTCCAGGTGCCTGGATTCTGGTGTAACTGATGGGCAATTTTATGAAGTCTGGTTATAGCTGAATAAACAGACGGCGCGTTATTAGGAATGAAAATGCAGCAACTAGATCCGATGACTCTACATGCTCCTCCTCTATCGGCCAGTATGACGTCAAGAACGAGACGATTTTGGAGCACGACAAATCTCATAGCAGATTGCTCTTCGGTTAAGTTACCTAGAGCAGAAGTAGTCTCATTCACTACTGCTTCAAGGGTTCTGGTTAATCTACGTATTAACTTACTATTCTGGACAGGTCCTATAAAGAAGAAGAAACCTTTATTAAAGTCTTGATATTGTTCTAGAGTAGTTTCAGTTTGATCGACAATTGGGGACTCGATCTCCCTTCTATGTCTGACGTGTACTAGATGTGTGTTTCTGTGATAATCAGATGGGGCTAGAAAAACTGGTGGCAGTAGGAAGGCAATGTAACATGTTCCATCCCAATCGAGGGGCAGACGAACATATGCGGTCTGACCACAAACAAAATAAGAATGACGTGAGGCTTTGAAAATAGATTTCCCACTGTCACTATACTCGACAGTAGTAGTACAATCACTATGTCCTACATGTGCGGAACCATTATTTCTGACACATAATTCGCCTTTGACTGGTAGTACTGAAATAGCAGGTAAGTCTGGAGTAGTATCAGACTGAACATTCAGGACCATAAAATTCGAAGAATAATTACCTAAATTATAAACTTCATTTTCTAGATCTAACCCTGTTCTATGGGAGAGACCTTGCTTGTCTGGGAAACATGTTCTATTCAGAAGGGACATATCATTTGAAGATGACGTTAACATGGACCATGCTCCACACGAACCATTATGTGAAAACGGATAACGAAAGAGTGGCAAAACTCCCTTCGGTGTCTGGAAAGGGGGGAGTCGACCACACACCCAACAATTAGTGGCATTGCTGGTCTGGTGTGAATAGTGTAACATTCTGATGAATGTATTATTACGCATAGCAAGACGATAGGATAACTCGTGAGGAGGCAGATCACTAAATGTGTGCTCTACTGTAGTATTAGAAAACTTATTTACATGAGAAATTGGAAAACATAAATGCAATGCATAACTTGTGCAGGTAACCATCAAATTTAGAAACAATAGAAAACTTAGAAAAACGATACATCTGATAGAGTTTTGACTAACTCTCTCACTATGGGGGTCTATCTCATACATGTCAGATACCTGTCTAACCGTTTCACCCGAGGGGGACTTAGACAATTAAACTGGCTGACTTATTTTACTAGACCGGAGTTTTAACTTATACTCCTGCTGCGGAGTTTTCTCTAACAGAGGAACTTTCAGTTCGGGATTGAGATTAATGTCTGATTTAGAGTCTTGTTTCAGGCAGTCTTTAGAAATGGAACAGTCTTTGGAATTGTCATTAAAAGTCTTTTTTCGGATTCCATGAAATTTCTTGATATGCGACAGATGGACCCAACCCTTGCGGCCTTCCAACTTCACGGCCGTACGGGTGGTCAGAAGGACTAGTTTCGGCTCCTTCCAGCGAGGCTCCAGCGGACTTGAACGATCAAAGTTCCTGACCAGTACTAGGTCACCTGGGATGACCTCATGCGGTTTCACTTCGGTATTATCTGGAAATGCAGCGGCAACCTGTGAACGACAAGAGTGTAGGGCAGACATCAAGGAAGCTAGGTAATCTGTCAACATATTACTGGAAACATCTGTAATACTGCGGGGTCTAGGTGTACCCCACATATTTGGGGGGCGGCCGAATACGACCTCATAAGGAGACAGACCTGATCTGGAGTGTGCGACCATTCTCATGTAGAATAAAGCAACTGGCAGGGCAACTAGCCAGTCTACACCTTTCTCTTTACATGTCTTAGCAATACGGATTTTCAGGGTTTGATTATGTCTCTCTACGAGACCGGCTGCTTCAGGATGGCGCACACAATGGAACTTCCACTGGTACCCTAACACGAGGGAAACGTGTTTCATTAACTCAGATGAGAATGGCTGGCCGTTATCAGAATACACGACCCTAGGGAGTCCATAACGGGGGAAGAATTCACGAACCAACTGCTTGGCAGTGGTCGCTGCTGTGTAATCTGGAACTGGATATGCTTCTGTCCACCTGGACAAAGCGCATACAACTACAAGGACATACTTGAAACCTCGACATCGCTCCATCTGAATATAATCCATCTGGAGGACTTCAAAAGGGTGGTCAGGAGGTTGGAATCCACCTTGTTCCACCGGGACACTTTTACCTGGATTGAACTGGCAACATATCATACAAGTACGGACTTTCTGCTTGGCTGTAGCTCGTAAGTGCTTGTTGAACCAAAGGTTCTGTATACTATCTAACATGGCTTTTTCTCCTAGATGTGCTGGACTATGTGCGGTATTGATAATGACTTGAACCATAGAGTCGGGGAGAAACCATGTGGCTTTTCCCTTCGTCACCCATCCCTGATCTGTCTGGACCCCTCCTTGTTCGGACCATTTCTTGATTTCTTCAGGAGAAGCATGTAACTGTATGTCTATGACATCTTGTGTAGGGTCCTTAACTGTCATACATGTAGTCTGTTCTGGAATGAATGTCTGTGTCTTGTTAACTGGAATGTCTGGTGTCTGAGCTGTAAGCTTGGCTGTTCGATCTGCTAGATCATTACCTTGGGAAATGATGTCAGTAACTTTCGTATGTGCCTTGCACTTCATGATAGCAATAGCTGTCGGTAAATGTATTGCATCTAACAGAGCTTGAATGAGGAGACCATGCTGAATCTTGGTTCCATGAGAAGTCATGAAACCTCTCTCCTGCCAGAGCACTCCGAAGTCGTGTACAACTCCGAATGCGTAACGTGAATCTGTATATATGTTTACTTTCAGGTTCTTGGCACGTATGCAGGCTTGGGTCAGAGCAACTAGCTCTGCTGCTTGAGCAGACAGGGTGTCAATACGGTGTGTTTCAATAACTTCAATGTCAGTAGTCACTGCATACGCGGCTACTAGTTCTCCTGTACTAGTTCTCATACATGAACCATCCACATAAAGTGTCAGGTCGGGATCAGGTAATGCAATGTCTGTCAGGTCTTGTCTTGGCTTAGTCATAGTGTTAATAACTTCCACACAGTCATGTGTGGCAGGATTTGAAGTAACTGACGGTAACAGAGTAGCAGGATTTAAAACGTTGCAGCGTCTGATTTCTATGTGTGGCTGGAACAATGTCAGTTCATAACCTGTTAAACGTGCAATTGTCAAGTGCTGAGTCTGTGTTCGGTTTAAAAGAACTTCCACGGAGTGTGGAACTTGTACTGTCAGGGAGTGTCCTAATACTATGGAATCACTTTGTCTGATTGCTAGAGCTGTGGCTGCAACTGACTTGAGGCACGCAGGCAGAGCCTGGGCTACTGGATCTAATGTGCTCGAAAAATAAGCACAGGGCTTGTACTGTCCTGCTTAATCTTGTGTGAGAACAGATAATGCAGTACCATCACGTTCTGTGACAAAAAGTGTAAAAGGCTTACTGTAGTTCGGTGTAGCTAGAACAGGTGCTTGGCATAAGGCTTTCTTTAATTCATTAAAACTAAGTGTATGTTCAGATGTCCAAGGGAGAACAGTCGATACGGCTGCCTCCTGTGTCTTTAACTGTATCAGTGGCTTTGCTAGAAATGCATACTGAGGAATCCATTGTCTGCAGTAAGAAGTAAGGCCGATAAAAGCACGTACCTCCTTCTGTGTCTTGGGCTGTGGAAGACTCGCTATTAACTGGATACGGTCTGGTGTCAACTGCCTACCCCACTTGGACAGTAAGACACAGAACTGGACACAGAACTGGAGCTTCGAAGGGGACACCTTGTGCCCCATCTCGGCTAGGAAATACAGAACTGTAAGTGACGCTCGCTCGCAGTCACGTTCAGAACGGGCTGTGATCAGTAGATCATCGACATACTGGAGCAGGGCAGTGTCTGTTGGCATGTGAATGTTGTCTAGTTGTCTCTTAAGTGCTTGACTGTAAATACTAGGACTTTCTGTGAAACCTTGAGGAGCTCGTGTGAATTTATAGCTCCTTCCATTTAAACAAAAACCGAAAAGGTACTGGCTGTCTGGATGAATGGGAACACTGAAAAATGCATTCTTGAGGTCTATTACAGTAAAAAATGTAGCTTCAGAATCAATGGCTGTTAATAGGGATGAAATATCTGGGACTACTGGATACTGAGGTATGATACATTTATTAAGTTCTCGAAGGTCAATCACTAATCGATATACTGGAGGTGCATTTGGATCAGTACGTTTCATGACTGGAATGATAGGAGAATTACATACATTGGAGTCAGTTTCTACAACCACTCCTTGAGAAATGAGCTCATCAATAATTTTGGATAAGGCTGCTACAGCCTCAGGTGGCAATCTATATTGTCTGATTCGTGGCAAGACTATACCTTGCTTGAGAGTCACACGATGGGGTGTGATTTGCATAAAACCTACATCAGTTGGACCTTGCGCCCATAAATGCTGTGGTACATTTGATAATCTTGGATCAAAATCGCGTAATACATAGTGACCTTTAAAGTCCCTTAAGAACAATCGTATTCCTTCTGGGGAACAGCAAATAACTGCACCTAATTCTTTCAATGTTTTAATACCTAACAAATTTTCTGGACACGATTTCGTAAGTAACAAATCAGTAGTTCGGGACAATGGACCAACTTCTAGAGTAACTGGCTTTGAAATCTCGTTTACAATAGGCTTTCCTGAAAATCCAAGGGAAACATTTCTAGAGCCTGAGAGCGGAGCCCCTGGAACCTCGTCATGACTGATAGTAGTCCTACTTGCCCCTGTATCAATCAAAAACTTTCTGTCTTTCCCCAATACTTGACTGTGTACATAGGGACCCTCTTGATCTACAGGTATCTCGATGAGAGGCAAGCCTACCTCCCTCTCTAGGCTGTTTCATGAATACGGTTGATACTCTGGATACTCTGTCTGGGCATACTGGTACATTTGCTGTGTAACATGCTGTGTTGCAGCAATAGGCTGCGATGCTGGAACTGTCTGTTGTGCATTCTGGGGTGACTGAGAAGTCGGTGAAACTTGTTCTTGTCTAGGCGGACGTGGTCTTTCTTTAGTCTTACCAGTGGCTATGTTGTGTTTCAGAACTGCACACTCGTTTATAAAATGACCTGGCTGTTTACAATAATTGCATGTCCCTTTAACGGGAGCTGCAGGATGACTGGCTTGATTCGGACCCCTCTTCTGACTGTCTTGTGGAACAGATTGTGCAACTAGTACTTTCATTTTCGTATCTTTCATACGTTTCCTTTCGTGTTCTTGCTCTTCCCTGATTCTATTCTGGTGATACTGGAGCATCTGAAGCATTTGTGACGGGGTACTAGCTTGCCAGGTACTTTCGACTTTCAAAACTCGATTTTTAACTTGTGGGCTTGAATTCTCGACTAGTTTAGTAACAAAAAGATGAGGGTATGACTCGCTACCTGTCTTCAGACCACTGTTGATAATGAAACATTTCTCAAATCTAGAATAAAAATCACTAGTATCCTCATCCTGTTTCTGTTTGCATGCTGAGATTGCATCCCAATCTTCCTTTTTCGTGGCTAATAATCTTGGCAAAACCTGAATCAATAACTCGGGCAATTCTTTACATTTGTCCCCAAGACCGGTACCGCGTACTCGTATTTTATCTTCAGCTTCTAGAGCTGTCCAATCAATCTTTTTCTCTCCCACCTCCCATTCCTTTTCCTTGAGTTTTTCATATACCTCTGCGGGCAACAGGACCTTTAACATTTTAATAATATCTGGATACGTGTATTCTCCCATACGGAGCATGTCTTTTAATTCTCGATGGAACCCTGCTGGATCTTTGTCGTGACAGGGACTTAATTTCTTCATCTCTAAGAGTTCCATCTTTGTGATAGGGGTGTAAACAAATACTCGTTGCATTTCACCATCCGGTGTCCTAACTGGGTGTACTTCTCGTAACGGATGCTGTCTATCTATGTAGAATGGTTTACTTTCTGGAGGTGAGACGTGAACAAAATGCGGGTTCAAAAACGTTCTATATTTGTGGCGCTGTTCTAGAATGACACTAATTAAATCGGTACCTAAACCTTTCCATCTATACTGGAGTAACTCGTTCAGAACATCATGTAACGGACCTGGATCAGAATGTTGTCCCTCATACAGTGTAATGAGGTGCTGGATCATATACATACCCACCAGTCGCTGCTCGGCTGGGGGCAGTTTCAAAAACATTTGTGCCACTATTTCATCTGGAAAAGTGGTAGAATCAGTAGTCCATCGGACTGCTGATCGGGCTAGTTCTAGTTCATGCATGGTACTAAGTTCACTATAACCGATACGTGATTTCAGAATGTGATCGGTAGCTTGAAATACTTGCTCAAGATTCTCTTGTTCTAGTGCTGGAAGGTGAAAAACTTTCTTGTGTTCTAGACGTGAATGTCGGTCGGGAAGTCTAGTTTTACCTACATACGCTATTCTGGTAGGATTCTCGTCGTCTACCTCTTCAGTAGAAGAGTCGTTTTCCTTCTCGCTTACTTGTGCTGCTTTGCGTTTCTCGTGAAACCTTATTATTTCCTTACGAATTTTCTTGTACATACTTTCTATACTACTGAGTGTCTTGTGTCTACCCTCAGCTATATTATCACTCCACCTTGTCAGGACTTTCATTTCGGCCGGATCTTTAGTCGGACAATCTTGTTCCCTTACTAAACAATTAATTAGAAATTTTAATAGCATGAGCTGGGTCTCAGCTTTCCTTAGAGACATGATTTCGCCAATACTTTCTGGATCGTCTCCTGTACGGATGAAACGATATATTCTGTCTAGATCTTCTTTCATATTCGGTAGGGTGTCCAAATACTCGGTCACCCGTCTTACACGCAATGAATATATAACCATATTATCATCGCCTGGGACTGGATCATAACGGCATTCGGTAAGAGCTCGTCTGATATCTGCAACGGACTGATATTTGGGCGTACGCTGTAACGCACGTTCATGTAACTCGACTAACGTTACACGTTTGTGTGGCGGTGGGGTACCAGGAAGACCTCCCCCCGCGGCCCCTAAACTAGAATCGTCGACTGATACTCTTCGTGCTGGCAGAGTGACCGATGTAGCGGGAACTTGTACTACGGGCTGGACCGGGGGTACTGTAACAGGTGCTGTAACAGGTGCCCCGGTGTCTGGAAGAACAGGAATTACATTATTTACAGGAGCTGGCGGAGCAGGATTTGCATATTCTGGGACTGTGTCGTCCAAATAGGACGAGAGAAAAATATCAGCTGCGGTCGGTTTGTGACGTAGCTTAATCGGAACCAATGTCGGCGGAAAATTACATGGTGCTTCCGGGGTTGCTTTTGGCAAGCCCTCGGCAAGAAGAGGATACATACCCTTAATAAGGGCATTTCTCTGTCTGTCTGACTGTTCGGCTTTAACTCGTTCACCTATTTCGATTAATTCCCTTTCTTGGGCTCTTTCTGAGGATTCTCTACTTAATTCTAACTTTCTGATTTCTTTTTCGGTTCTTTTATGAGATTCTTTGCGCCATAACTCGATGGCATCTTTCTGGGACTGTCTGGCTTTCTTTTTCCATAATGCTTCTTCTACTCGCATGATGCACTCGGCATCCCATGTACCTGATACAGGCCATCTATATTTCTCTTCTAGATCTTTAGTATACTCGACCCATAAGTCTAGATATAATATGGCACTTATGCCATGCTTATGATACATAAAATGACCTGGACTGTCCCTAGGCGGGACAGGAACTGCTTCTTCGAGCAGACCTTTTCTGGTTTTTAGCTGACATAACTTCGAGAACAGAGGCATGACTTAGGCTGGAGTCTGGACACAATACAATACACAAAAACACAATAATAACTGAAAAACGAATCATTCATACCACGACATTGAAAACACATGAAATAACATTTAAAATAACAGTTCGAACAGAATACTACCTGAAATACTGAAAACAGAACACATGAATTTCTCGAGAACAGAACAGAACTTACTGGAATGACTAGATGCACAGCTAAAACAGTATGAAACTTACCGGTCTCATAAAGAGACACGTCAGGACCCGCATCCACCTAGGTGGACACTTCGTGTTGGATCTGTGTACCCAAACCCACGGACCAGAGACAAATTAATTGACCCTGTCTAGATACTACCCCAGCAACGGTACTCACCGGGCAGCAAGAACGGAAGGCCTCGGACTGGACTGGACTGCTACGACGACGGACGGACGAACTTCGGACTTCAGTTACAGGTGGGCCTCCGGTTACCTCGGACCTTGGACTCTCGGCTTGGGCTCTGGTCGGGACTCGCCGCGTTCCTCCACCGCCTCGTCTGGATGCTGGACCGCAACCTCCGTCTCCTCCGTGGGCCTGAGGGATACTTGAAGCAGAAATATCTGAACGTGGCCGGTATGGTTCCGTCACGGCTGCAGAGGATCAGGGGGCCTGCGTGGCTTCTCCGGCGCGTGGGGAAAGGGCAAGTCCCTATTCGGGCGCCATTATGTGGTAAATAAATAATTAATTACCGGTTCTTTTTTTCGGGATACAATAATAACAGATAGCTCAATAAAATAAGAATCAAGATACGAGGTAGCTGGAGTATACAGGCTTTAATTAAGCATAAAGGACAAGAACAGGACAGCCTGCATGGGAATAGGATGGCAGCTGCCGGGGGCAGGATCTGGGAGCATAAGGGGTAACTTTTAATAACAGTGCACAATATTTATAGTTAAACAAATACATTGCATTCAATACAGTAGGCGTAGCAGTAGGCGGAGTTTGTAGCAGTCGCGAAAGATAAGGCATAAAGTGGGTGTAACAAGAGGTGTGTACAGGGCGTATACATAGACATGTGATGTAAACGTAACAGAATATGTCATAAATGGGGCGGAAACATGGAGGGGGCTACCTGAGCAGCTGGGACCTTTAACCTAGTGGTGCGCGCAAACTGACAATGACGTGTTACCAGGAGGACTGGGGCTATGACTTCTGCGCTAGAAGAGGAGACGAAAGTCTGGAGTGTCAGAGCGACATGTACCCAGGCATATCTAGTATCTGGTGTTTAGAGTACATGTTGATAGAATCCAAAAGTTATCAGGGCAAAGGCTAACAGACATTAAGACTGGTGCATGCATAATTCTACATGTAGTGTGTGTGCGAGGAATATTCTATGAATATTAATACAGTATTTCTCTTACATGGAGACATAAAGGCTAGACCATGACGGAAACTATTGATGTGATTCAGTAGCTTAGGAATGCAGAGAAGGAGGGCTGGACTGATAACTAGAAACATAACATACTCTTGGCAGACTGGGAGGCAGAGCCAGGCCGGGCCGGGCACTGCGAGGCATGAAAGTAAGCTAAGGGTCAGGGATACAGGTGGGGGCTGTATCACTCCTCGGAGAGGGTTCAGGAGACAGGAGCTGAATCTGAGTCCGGGCCCTTTTGAGGCCTAGAAACGGGGACAATTCAATGAATTAACGTGCACACTGTAAAACGTGGCAACGTAGGATTACATAGGCCTGATATTCGTTGTATTCACGAGAACTGGAAACTGACATACTAGAGATGGACACAACTGTAATTGCGTCTTTAATCGATCAGAGGGGAATACATGCATATCGATCATGCACATATGACATAACATGGGGAACACGTAGGCACATATGACATGGCAAAATTTACTTTTCCACAGCCTGTTGGGACTTCCATACGCAGTCGCGGAGGCATTTTTTGCCTCAAGTCTCGGGAATGACAAGTCAATCGGGGGGGACTATTTACCCACCTGAAGCACGCTTCCAACTCCTGATGGCGACAGCTCCTTTACCTGGAACAGCCAGGAGTCAGGATCACCAGAGCCCGGAAAAGAGAGCAGAACTAGTCTTTTATCCACACTACGAGCATAAGGGCCCACATGATACTCTTAACAGACGCAACTTCCTCTGCCTATTCAACTGCATTCCAGCACTGGCTGGGGTCACCTCCTCAGACCTTACATCAGTCAAGTTCTCCACAATACCAGGGAGAGGGGGCTCAGAGGCCACCATTACAATGTGGTCCCAGGAATCCATTAGGAATGCAATTTTCAAGGAAGCCAACCAATTTGAAAACTGGGGCATTGAAATGTGGGTTCCCATTCAACAAAAATACCCCCACGTTCTTCTCCCACAGGCCCCTGTGAAACAGCTCACCAGCGTACTGAAGGGGTCCCGGGGCGCAACCCATGCCTGGCTTCCAGAAGGGTCGAAAGCTGACAATCTCCTAAACATTGCATGCTATAAAAATCAACGTATGATAAGCTGCAAATTTAATTGCCCTGTCCCCCATGTCAACGACATGCGCTACGGAGACTTAGTCCCAGAGCCATCAATCAACTTCGCCCAGCAACAGCGATCCTCCTAACAAGAACAGCAACTGGCCCGATTCCAAACTAACTATCACATCTTGGAACACGAGCGGGCTAAAGTCAACCCTTGCTTCAAAATCAGCCGTTGAATTCCTGAACAAAAGCGACATAATTTGTTTTCAGGAGACCTGGTCTCTATCTCCATCGCCTCTGCTTGGCTACTATGAACTTTTTCAACCGGCCGCCAAGGTCAATTCTTACGGAAGACCCTCAGGGGGGCCTCTCCATTTTCATCAGTCACAGGTGTAAGATAACGGCCACACCTATCCCTCGGAACCTGACGGCAGGGCAGACGGTTCTGATTACCAGTCTGTCATTTTCAGGCAGGGCACGCTCTATCCTCCTAATTAACATTTATCATAATACAGCAAAAAACGCAAAATCAACTGCAACGTATCTAATGATAAAACAACTGGAAGACCTTCTAGCGGAATTTGCATCCACGGAGGTACTGCTACTAGGAGACTTCAACATCAAAGACCTCGCAACCAACGGCCTCTTAGCAAGGAAAAACAAAGAGCAAGAAGCGATGATCACTTTTCTAACAACCCATAACTTCCGCTCGGCTCAGCAAATCTCGCTGGAACTGCACCCGGACGCTCATTTCTTGCCAACATTCAGGAGAATCTCAACTATTGATTACATCTTTCTTTCCCCGCTTCTGGGTAATCGTCTGGCCAGGATGGAAATTCCCTATCGTTTGGAGAGTGACCATAACCCCATAGTGGCTACACTGGACCTGCAAGTGCAAGTTGCCCTCGAAACGACAGATGTGGGGCATTCAATGCGGGCTGAATTGCACACTATGGTTAGAAGAATCAAATGGGACTCACGGGGATCTGCCAAGGTGAGAACCTGGTTCAAGGGCGAAACACTTAACTTCAGACACAGTGCCCCAACAGAATCACACCACCGGTGGGATAACTCCATTGCTAAGCTACAGGATCTCCTGGCAGGGCCCGCGGTTCATCATAGAACATTCGGGCCACATCCCAAGCAAACCCATGACCCATTGTTAGCCTCGCAAAGAAAGACCCTCAGGAAGGCCGTCCGCCAGCACAAACTGATTGGAACCGTGCACACTGCCAAAAAGGTGCCATTGCGGACGACCTACAAGAAATCCTTATGGGAGACCAAAAGACTCAAAGAACAGTCTGAGTGGGTAAACATTTTCGCCCTTCTCAAGGGCAAAAGTCAGTCCCAGTTTTGGAATCATATGAACAAACTCCGCTCCACCAACAAGACGAGAGGAAACGCAGTCTGTGAAGAAGCCTGGGCCCTGCATGTGTCCGATCTTTATCGCAGTGACTCTGGGGACCCCGCGGTGATAGAACTAAGAGATCGTGCTGCTTCCATTCAAATAGAAACTTTGGAACTGACCACTGCAGCCAAGGTCACCAAGTATATGCGAGCCATGAAAAAAGACGGAGCTCCAGAGCCCAACGGACTCCCTGCCGGGTTATTTAAATGTGCCCCGGAAGAGTGGGCAGACCTTCTGACTCCCTTATTTAACAACGTGTTCGCAACAGGACAGCTCCCAGACTCTTTGTTAGGTTCGACACTATGCCCCATATTCAAGAAAGGGGACCCTGAGTCACCGGCTAATAACCGCCTCATTGCCCTATTAGACCTGGAGGCAAAGGCATACGCTCGATGTCTTCTTCGGTTGCTTGAAAAATGGGTTGAAGAAAATAACATAATACCATACTACCAAACTGGGTTCCGGGCATCGGCCTCCACAATAGACAACATCATTACTCTAGCCACTCTGAGTCAAAAAGCAGTACAAAAAAAACATCTTCCACTCTATTGCTGCTTCATAGACTACAGCGCGGCTTTTGACAAAGTGTCTCGGAACATCTTGTGGAGGAAGCTGAACAAATGGGGGATTCCGCATGACCTACAAGGAGCACTAATTTCCCTGCATAAGAACATGTGGTGCGAATTAAAACCGGCCCAAAGACACTTTCTTCAAGAATTGCCGTCGAAGATGGGCTAAAGCAAGGCTGTGTTCTTGCCCAGCTGTTGTTCAATCTCTACACAGCCGACCTCAGTACATTCTTGGAGAATAGTAATCTTCTCCCGCCAAAACTAGGACCCGCTAAAAAGCCTCTTCACATATTACAACATGCAGATGATATTGTAATAATGGACCAAGCAAAATCGGGTCTCCAACGGGCATTAAGTACGCTTCATACATATAACTCCGCCAATGCCCTGAAAATCAACCAGGCAAAGACGAAGGTACTGGTATTTGGCAGATGCAAGAACAAGAAAAAGCTGGAATGGAACATCGGGCCCGCCAGGATTAATACAACAGTAAAATATAATTACTTGGGAGTCTGGTTCAACGAGACGTCCAGGCCTACAGCTCACCTAGCCGCTTTGCAAAAGAGACCAGGCGCAATTACATACTCCCTGACCCGGCTGAACCAAACTCTGAGCAGCCCCTCTGCAGAAGCCATCCTGAAGGTGACTAAAGCTATTCTACTTCCTCCATTAACCTACGGACACCAGGCCTTTCCTGGTGCATGCTCCTCCAGTCTTGAGCTCGCCCAAATCTCCACCTATAAAAAACTTTTCCATCTGCCAAGTTTTATTCAGCGGGCAAGACTACGATTGGAGCTGGGCCTACAAAGACAATCTTTTCACTGCGAGGCCGACATCCTGAAATATTTTATTAGGACCCTAAAAGCAGGTGATAACACTCTTAAATTCCAGCTAAAAGGAATCCTGTCTAGCCCTGGCAATCAGTGGAATACCCAGATTGTAAAGGCCATAAGAGTGTTAGAGATTGACAAGTCATCTCTCCTCTCAGTCACTATTCCATACTCGGCCTGGAAAAGCACCATCAATAAGCAAGTCAAATTAATTTCTCAGTACATGGATCTGCAGGCTCTAAAGGCATCAACCATTCTGCTCCCCTTGAACTCTTTGTATCTTCTTGGGGGTCCACAAGCATACTGTCAGGAAAATTTAAGCAAAGTGGCTCGGAAGAACATAATGTTTATGCGACTTCCAGGCCTGCGCTCGACGGCCTTCAACAAATGGGCCCCAACAAGCGAGGAGGGCGCTTGCAGGCTGTGCAAATACCACTCTGAATCATGGCTGCATCTCCTGTGCTGCTGCCCGGCACTAGCAGCCCCCAGAAGGTCCCTTTTGAAACCCTTGTTCCTAAAATGGGGCGCTAGGACGTGCTGGGAGGCCTCGGTCTTGTGCTTTACATCTACTGACATTCAAGTGCTCGCAAGGTTTGGAAAATTTGTGAGACTTTTGGACAATCTTCTATTACCTCCCTTGGTTGCCATGCTTCCTCCCCCTCCCCCTCAAAGACTCATTACAGACTTTTTCCGTCATTTGGCCCAGCACTCTCTGTCTTAATTATTTTATCTGGCCAAGCACAGCAAAACGTTCACACAGGCAACTATAACGCTGCTCCTCAATAGGCATATCGGTCTCTAAGCCTTGAAAATTGTTCTTTAGCCTTGTTTTTATTTGATAAATGTGCTAAAAGCTAAATTTTATACCCGTGCTAAAGTAGATTTTGTATAGCAATGGTTTTAAGTAACTGTGCTAAATTAATAAAAACTTGAAACTTGAAGCTTCCCGACATCGCCTGTTTCCTTCTTGGTCACTGGCTAGTGACCCAGACTCTGGCCCCTCTGCTTTCAGGTACTCTACATCTTTGATCC
The DNA here is from genome assembly GCF_964261635.1 of Lissotriton helveticus. NCBI lineage: Eukaryota > Metazoa > Chordata > Amphibia > Caudata > Salamandridae > Lissotriton > Lissotriton helveticus. The sequence continues at coordinate 49,197,256 of NC_136067.1, forward strand.
ACCCTTGGATCCAACCGGACTCTTCTCTCCTGGTCGCCTGCAGCATCTTTTCTCCAAGGCTCCATAGATCTCCACGACGAAACCCGACACACTTAGACACCTATGCACCCGCTTCCTGTGGGTGAGGTAACACGAGTACTGCGGTGCTCCTGTGTAGGTTTACACCTCTAGTGTCCTAGTTTCCAGTGGTTAAGCTCTAGTCCAGTCGGAAGACTCCCAAACCTTTAACTTTCTAACTTTTACGCACCCATTGACTTCTATGTGTGCACGCGTGTGCATTTAGACACTGCACCCGCATCCCGTGGGCCTCCTGCTTCCTAACTACTGTTAGTCCAGTGTAGCCCCAGCGATTCCCAAGACCCCAGGCCTTACCATTGTTCGTGACGTGGTTCTTATACCACTATTTTAGTATATGGTTTAGCAGGCCACCAGAGCCTATCCATATTGTGCAACTTATTGTATGTTTTATTAAGTAATTTGTTATACGCTTGTGCTTCTGTGCTCATAAAGAGTTAGGGGGATTTATTTAGAAATGAATACATATATATTTTGAATATATAACCTGTGTGGTGTCCTTTCATTTGGTATTAAAAGGATTGCATATGGTAAAACAGCTGGCTTCACATGCCCTCTTGAGTTTAGCCTAAGACTGCTTTTGTCCATGCTACCACTAGGATAGCTGGTCTATAAGGTTGACTTTACAACCATCACCATAAGGGTTGTTTGGACTGGTGCAAGGTGCTCACTAGAATAGTGAACATCATATACCAGACCAACTTCTCACATTGGTGTGCAGCGGTTGGGATTTGAGCTTGCTGTTGTTTTACCAAATGTAATCTTTGATACCATTTGAAATATCACATTAGGTACCATAGGTACATATAACAAAGCTTAAAATACTTAAGTTCTACTGAACTTAGTTGTTGTAGAGGAAAGGGCCTAGCACACCCTGACTACAACTCCTAGAGAGGTTCTAGTAGGTAAACACTCAGTGTAGGTAGGTGCACATACCACACCTCACTAGTCATGTCTGGCACAGGTGAGGGTGCCTTGGGAGGGTAAGTGACCTTCCCAAGGCACCCTCCAGATATGAAATGCTCAACTTCAGAGAAATGAGGTCACTGTGTACCTCAAGGAAGTTGAAACAGGGTTCAAATCCTACCATCCAGCACCTGATAGAAGTCCTAGAGGTAGGTGATCTTGAGAAGACCTCTAAACCAGGCCCCCAGAACATACAGGTGATGGTGTCCCCTCCACAGAAGATGATCCCTTAACCCCAGAAGTAGAAGAGGAGGAGGAGGAGGAAGAGGAAGAATCATATGGAGATGATAGCCAGGCCCAAGTCAGGAGGTATAGCCAGGCTAACCTAAGCTTACATGGGAATGGAGAGGTGTTTCACCTTTCCAGGCTTAATAGTAGACTTAATCCAGGCAATAGAAGGGACAGATCTCCTTCCAGGGAATCTATCCTCTCTAATGCCTCAAGGGGTTCTCAAAGGGGAATGACTTCCCCTCAGAGAAGAGAACATGAGGCTAGGAGGAGAGCTGTCCAACCTCAGATGGAGAAAGAGGAAACATCCCTGGCCCAAGCTAAACTTGCTTTAGCAAGGGAGCAAAAATTAAGTGGATTAGATTCCACTGGTGGCAGCAATATCCCTAAGGATAAAGACAGGTCCTATGATCATAGAAACCTGAGTAAGATTGTGCCCCCTACAAAGATGGGGATGATATCCACAAGTGGATAACTGCTTTGGAGAAGGCCTGCATGGTACAGCAGGTTCCCCAAGGTCAGTGGGCAGCAATCTTGTGGCTCTCCTTTTCAGAAAAAGGAAGAGACAAGCTCCTCACAGTTAGCCAGGAGGATGCTAAAAACTACACTGTCCTGAAGAGTGCTCTAATTGATGGGTTTGGCTTAACCACTGAGCAATACAGGTTGTTGTTCAGAGATACCCAAAAAGCTCAGACTCAGGACTGGACTGATTTTGTTGATTGTGCCACTAAGGCTCTGGAAGGTTGGTTACTGGGAAGCAAGGTTAAGGACTATACAGGATTATATAATTTGATCATGAGAGAACAAATACTTAACAATTGTCAGAACAAGTTGTTGCACCAACACCTGATTGACTCAGATCTGACCTCTCCCCAAGAATTTGGAAAGAAGGCAGACAAATGGGTCAGAACCAGGGTTAAGCAGAAGCCCCAGAACCAAGGAGGTGATCAGAAGAAAGCAGACCAGAAGGGTGGAGATCAGAAACAAAAAGACCAGAAGTCTTCAGGCCCCCAAAATACTTCTAATGAGGAGGGGTTCCAAAATTCCAAGAAGAAGAAGAAAGAAGGTCCTAAGAAACCTTGGTGTAATTATTGTAAAACTACCTCTCACTGGTTTAGTGAGTGCACCAAGAAAGGTACAGCCCCTACCACTGCAGCTCCTAAGGCAACTGCACCCCCTAATACAGTCAGCAGTGGTAGTTCCCAACCCAAGGCTATAGTGGGGTTAACCATGGGTACTGAGGTGGATCCTGGCCTAGTCAGGGTACCAACTCAGGCTGTCCTGATCTGTGATGTGGACAGGGCAATGTCCACTACTGTGAGTCCCAAGGCAAGTACAGATAGACACCTTTAATAAATGGCAAAGTGGCTCAGGCCTACAGGGACACATGTGCCAGTGTCACTATGGTGACACCTAACTTTGTGGAACCTGGACAGATTGTACTGGGTGATAATTACCTAGTGACCAATGCTAGCAATGTCACTACTACACATAGTGTGGCAGTTGTTAATTTCTCCTGGGGAGGGGTAACTGGCCGCAAAAGAATTGTGGTAAGTGCAGACCTCCCAGTTGAATGTCTTTTGGGAAATGATCTAGAAAACTCAGTATGGTCAGAAGTGGAGTATAGGACTCATGCAGAGATGCTAGGTATTTCAGCACATGTCCTTGCTGTGACCAGGTCACAGGCCAAAAAGTGCTTACCTGAACCTGTGCTGGATCTTGAAACTATAGACCAGATACAACCCAAGAGAAAGAGCAAGAGGGTTAAGGCAGTGCCTTCCCACCTGCCTCAGGTTGAGGATCAGCCCTCTCAGGAGGATGATTCTGTGATCCAAGAGGGAACTGTCCTAGAAGAACTTGAGCCTGATCAGGTTGAGTTTCTTGGGACAAGGGGACCCTCCAGTGCAGATCTGAGGCAGGCTCAATTAGATTGTTCCTCTCTTGAACACCTCAAACAGCAGGCTGCTGCTGAGGCTGCTGGGAATGCTCAAGGTACCCATAAAGTGTATTGGGATGATGGGCTCCTTTATTCAGAGGCTAGAGACCCTAAGCCTGGTGCTTCCAGGAGGTTGGTCATACCTCTGCAATTTAGGGGCTTCCTTCTTACCTTGGCCCATGATATTCCCTTAGCAGGACACTTTGGCCAGAACAAGACTTGGGACAGGCTTGTCCCTCACTTTCACTGGCCCCATATGTCAGAAGATACCAAGGAGTTTTGTCGCTCCTGTGTTACCTGCCAAGCCAGTGGCAAATCAGGTGGCACAACAAAGGCCCCCCTCTTACCACTACCTGTGGTGGGGGTACCCTTTGAAAGAGTGGGGATAGACATTGTAGGACCAATGGACCCCCAAATAGCACCTGGGCACAGATTTATACTGGTGGTAGTGGATCATGCCACCAGGTATCCAGAAGCTATTCCCCAGAGGACCACAACAGCTCTTCTCCAGAGTGGGGTTTCCAAAGGAGGTTGTCTCCGACAGAGGTGCACACTTTATGTCAGGATATTTGACTGCAATGTGGAAGGAGTGTGGTGTCAACTATAAGTTCACCACCCCCTATCACCCACAGTGTAATGGGCTTGTGGAAAAATTCAACAAGACCCTCAAAGGGATGATAAAAGGTTACCTGAAAAGCTGAGGCTAAGATGAGACATCCTTTTACCCTGCCTTCTGTTTGCTTACAGAGAGGTCCCACAAAAGGGGGTTGGCTACAGCCCTTTTGAGCTTTTGTTTGGGCATCCTGTAAGAGGACCCCTATGTCTTGTGAAGGAAGGATGGGAGTTCCCTCTCAAAAAGCCTAAACTTGACATAGTGGACTATGTACTTGGTCTCCGCTCCAGGATGGCTGAATATATGGAGAAGGCTTCTAAAAACCTTGAGGCTAGCCAAGAACTTCAAAAAGCTTGGCATGACCAAAAGGCTGTGCTGCCCGAGTACCAGCCAGGACAGAAGGTGTGGGTGTTGGAGCCAGTGGCCCCAGCAGCCCTCCAAGACAAATGGTCTGGACCCCACACCATAATTGAGAAAAAGGGAGAGGTCACCTACATGGTGGACCTTGGCACCCCTAGGAGCCCCCACAGGGTGCTCCATGTAGACAGACTGAAGGCATATGTGGACAGGGCAGACATGGGCTTGCTCATGGCTACAGATGGGGAACAGGTAGAAGAGAGTGACCCTCTCCCAGACCTGTTGACTCAGAACCCTGATGATGGTTCAGTTGATGGAGTGGACTTGGCAGGCAGCCTCACTGACCAGCAGCAACAGGACTGCAGACAAGTTCTGCAAGCCTTTAGACAGATGTTTTCACTAACACCTAGTCAGACTAACTGGTGCACCCATGAGGTGGACACTGGTGACAGTCTGCCTGTGAAGAATAAAATCTACAGGCAACCTGACCATGTCAGGGACTGTATAAAGACTGGGGTGCAGAAAATGCTTGAGTTGGGAGTAATTGAGCCATCAGAGAGCCCCTGGGCCAGCCCAGTAGTCCTTGTACCAAAACCTCACACCCATGATGGTAAGAGAGAGATTAGGTTCTGTGTGGACTATAGAGGTCTTAATGCTGTCACTAGGACATATTCTCACCCAATTCCAAGGGCAGATGAGCTCATTGATAAATTGGCTTCTGACAAGTTTCCGAGCACATTTTATTTGACAGCTGGCTATTGGCAAATCAGCTGAGGATGGCAAGGCCAAAACTGCTTTCTCAACCCCAGGAGGTCATTATCAATTTGTGGTAATCCCCTTTGGCTTGAAGAATGTTCCTGCCACTTTCCAAAGGTTGGTGAACCAAGTCCTTGCTGGGTTGGATGTATTTTGTGCAGCTTATCTTGATGATATTGCTGTCTTCAGCTCCACCTGGGAGGATCACCTGATCCACCTGAAGAAGGTTTTAGAGGCCCTGCAAAAGGCAGGACTAACTATCAAGGCCACAAAGTGCCAGATAGGGCAGAGTAAGGTTTTGTGCCTGGGCCACCTTGTAGGTGGGGGTCAGGTTCAACCACTGGAGAGTAAGATCCAGACCATCAAGGACTGGGCTCCTCCAACCACCCAGACACCGGTCAGAGCTTTCTTGGGCCTGTCTGGGTACTACAGAACATTTGTCAAGAATTATGGGTCCATTGTGACACCACTCAATGATTTGACTTCTAAGAAGATGCCAAAAAAGGTTCAGTGGACAGTTAGCTGTCAAAATGCATTTGATGACCTGAAGAAGGCCATGTGCTCTGCACCTATCTTAAAGAGTCCTGACTACTTCAAAGAGTTTATTGTCCAAACCAATGCTTCTGAGTTGGGGGTGGGAGCTGTGCTTTCACAACTGAATGTAGATGGTCAAGACCAGTCCATTGCTTTTATTAGCAGAAGGCTGACCCCTAGAGAGAAACGTTGGTCAGCTATTGAGAGGGAGGCCTTTGCTGTGGTTTGGGCCCTGAAGAAGTTGAGACCATACTTGTTTGGCACTCACTTCAAAATTCAGACAGATCATAAGCCCCTCTTGTGGCTAAATCAGATGAAGGGTGAGAATCCCAAACTGCTCAGGTGGTCCATTTCCCTACAGGGGATGGACTTTGCAGTGGAGCACAGACCAGGGACTGACCATTTAGATGGTCTCTCCAGGTATTTCCACTTTGAACATAAGGACTCAACTGGGCAAGGTTAGTCTAATGTCCCTGCGTTTGGGGGGGGTTATGTAGGAGAGTAGGGTCTGCTATCCTATGGTCACCCCATTTTTTGCTTTTTGCTTCACTGGTTTTCGACTTAATGTGGCTGTGGGCCTGCTAATCAGACCCACAGCCCTGCTGTTCTCTCTCTGAATTCACAACCATGTACTTTAGGTACATCACCAATTGGGATTGGGTCACCTTATGAGCCCCTGTACAGTGTACTATAGGTACCCAGGGGGATAGGTGCATCCAAGGCCTACCAGGGGCTGCAGCATATCTTTTGACACCCCTGGCTGGCCATCCAAACTGACACAACTGGCTGATCACATAGCTGGGGCAAGGTCGTGTAATCACCCCTTGCTTAGATATAGTATACCTATGTCTGACCTTATATTCTGGACACATATGCACCTATAAGTCACTCCTATGACAGGCCTTAACAATCCTGAAGGCAGAGTGCTTGGTTTTATGTGAGATGGTGCTCTAGCATGAGCTGAGCCTGTCTGCAGCTTTCGGAACCATGTCCTTATAGCTGTTCCAGGGCATTGCCATACCATATACTCTTAAGTGCATTATGAACCTCGCGGTTAAATGCTATCTTTTGTTTGGCTTTATCAAAACATGTCGTGTAAGGTGTCATACGCTTTGGAATACTACCCCCTCGCCAGTCCTGGCGACGGGGATAGCATTCCACCCTTCTAGAGGGAGAAGACATGTTACCTTCCTTAATCCCGGTTAAAGTTAACCAGAGCCTCAGCATCTCAAAATGGATGCTGCTGCCACAGGCACAAGTCTGGCCTCCTGCTGCTGGACGAAACTCCGGCAGGGGAAGCCTGGACAATAGGTTTCCTGTCACAGGGAGGTGCTAGCACCACCCCAGACAGGAGATAGTGGATTGGGGCAGGGAGGGCTGAATGAAATGAGACACTGCCTGGGGCACACAAGGTGTCCTATGCATAGGCCAGTTCAAACCGGTGCTGGGGCAGTCCAGCCCCAGCTCTGGCGCGAAACTGGACAAAGGGAAACGGGTGTCCCACCCATAGGAGCGACCTAGCAGGTAATCCAGCCCCTTGATTTGGAATAAAGGTAGGGGCAGTGTGCCAAGACTTTAGATAATCCTGACTGAAACTATGATACGAAACTCTGGACCCTTCGACATCTTACTCAACGTACAAGACTGAAGAATCTCCCTTGTGGTCAAGGAGTGACCACCCTGTGCAAGCAGTCACCATCAGCGCTCAATGGTTTGCTTTGTTGTCGCTCCCGCCGGAGCTCAAACAACAGAGCCTGACAAGAACCAGATTTCCAGACATCCAACAGCCCGATCCACAGTCACAGCAAAGCTGAGACCCGTGGAGGCGACGAGAGACGTGGGACCGGCCATCTTGGAAAGCCAGTGAAACGCTTTCCGTGCAACTTCTGAGGCACCCTTGAAGTTGTGCATTGGGGATTGAGAAGCCCCAGCCGCGAACATCCTTTGCACCGAAGATCACCTCTCCACACTCACCGAGTGCTGCGTGGGGCCCTTTTGCATTTTCCTGCTTGACGCTTCTGTTTGGTCACTTGCCCGTTGGCAAGTAGCCTCTGTGAAGATGAAACCTTTGATTTACACTGCTGGTCTGGTTGCTCCAGACTGGTCCTCGCTCCCCTGAAAAGGAGCAGCCCATCAGACCTTGCTGGTCTGATTAAGAAGCCATCTTTGATTTCTGCGTGAGTTGCATTTGCCAAGGCCTGTTGACTCCGATTCAAGAACCGACACCGCCGACAGCGAGAACCTTTGTGGGACAGTACGTATCCAGCTCCTGGTTGTCGTCGACACCTCCTGTTCCACGTGGCTGCAGAGACAAGCTTCATGACATCACCTGATTGCTTTCGGACATCGCCTGGTTCCTTCCTGGTTCCTTCCTGGTCACTGGCTAGTGACCCAGACTCTGTCCCCTCTGCTTTCAGGTACTCTACATCTTCGATCCACCCTTGGATCCAACCGGACTCTTCTCTCCTGGTCGCCTGCAGCATCTTTTCTCCAAGGCTCCATAGATCTCCACGATGAAACCAGACACACTTTGACACCTATGCACCCGCTTCCTGTGGGTGAGGTAACACGAGTACTGCGGTGCTCCTGTTTAGATTTACACCTCTAGTGTCCTAGTTTCCAGTGGTTAAGTTCTAGTCCAGTTGCAAGACTCCCAAACCTTTAACTTTCTAACTTTTACGCACCCATTGACTTCTATGTGTGCACGCGTGTGCATTTAGACACTGCACCCGCATCCCGTGGGCCTCCTGCTTCCTAACTACTGTTAGTCCAGTGTAGCCCCAGCGATTCCCAAGGCCCCAGGCCTTACCATTGTTCGTGACGTGGTTCTTATACCACTATTTTAGTATATGGTTTAGGAGGCCACCAGGGCATATCCATATTGTGCAACTTATTGTATGTTATATTAAGTAATTTGTTATACGCTTGTGCTCCTGTGCTCATAAAGAGTTAAGGGGATTTATTTAGAAAAAAATACATATATATTTTGAATATATAACCTGTGTGGTGTCCTTTCATTTGGTATTAAAAGGATTGCATATGGTAAAACAGCGGCTTCACATGCCCTCTTGAGTTTAGCCTAAGACTGCTTTTGTCCATGCTACCACTAGGATAGCTGGCCTATAAGGTTGACTTTACAACCATCACCATAAGGGTTGTTTGGACTGGTGCAAGGTGCTCACTAGAATAGTGAACATCATATACCAGACCAACTTCTTACAATGGATCGTCTGGGTAGGCCGGTGAACCGTTTTCTCCATGTTTACATGAAGACCCAGCCTGCAGAGCAGATTCAAACAAACTTGAAAACCGCTCCGTACTTTCCGAGGGGATGACCCTTTCAGCAGCCAATCTTCTAAGTAAGGGTAAACCAACAGACCCTTTCTGTGCAGAGCCGCCGCCACCACTGCCATGCACTGTATAAAGACTTGTGGGGCAGATTACATTCTGAAGGGCAAGACCTTGAACTGGTAATGCTTGCTGCCGACCACGAATCGTGGATATTTGCGATGACATGGAACGATAGGTATGTGGAAGTATGCATCTTGGAGGTCCATCGAACACATCCAATCTCGTGCTTGCAGATGTGGACATATTTGATGAAGCGCCAACATGCGCAACTTCTCCTTCAAGATGACTCTGTTCAGCAATCGAAGGTCCGGGATAGGTCTGAATTTGTGTTCTTGATCTCTTTTTGGCACAAGAAAGTACCAGGAATAAACTCCCTTCCCTCACTGAGCAGGAGGAACCTCTTCTATGACCTTTTCTCACAGAAGGGTTACCACTTCCTGTCGAAGTAACTTTAGCTGGTGAGGACGAGATCTGTTCAGAGGAATGTCCTTTGGAGGCACATGAAAACATACTGCGTATCCATTGCACAGTATACTGAGCACCCAATGATTTTTTTTTTATGTTGCATGTGAAACACTACGGCCCACTGGAGTGGGCAACAGTGCCAGAAGAAGGTCTTGCTCATTGCTTCCCTGCTGATCTGGCCGTGGTAGAGGATTTTTGCTAATGACCTCCTCTACCTCTGTTTGACTTTCGGCCTTGGAACTGTAACTTGGTCTGGATTTTGTTTTGAGACAACTGAGGGGTTTGAACCCTCTGTTGGTAGCCCTTGCGCTGGTTGGGTCTGTATCTCCACTTGAACTATTTTTTCTTTTACAAACCCACAGCCTTGAGAGTGTCTAACTCAGCTTTCATCCTAGCCATCTCGTCATCGGTGTGGGTGCCAAACAGGGAGGAGCCAAAAAAAGGAAGGTTAAGGATGCACATCTGTTTAAGAGCTGTTAGTCTTAACCAGGCAGACCTCCTAGCGCAAATCTCATGTGCATAAGAATGTGCTGGCAGCGTAGCCCCATCCGCTGCCATGCTAATCACTTAGTTGGCTACACGGGGTCCTTCTCTGATAACTTCCTCAAATCCCTTTGATCTTCTTTTGAAAGTTTTTCCTTGAAACGGTCCAAGGAGTCCCATAAGGCTCTGTCGTAGCGGCCTAATAATACTTTCAGAGATGATGCTGCAGACCCGCAAACCTTCCATCCTCAAGAGTCATGAGACCTACTTTCCTTGTTTGGTGGGACTGACGAAGATGCAGTTACTGCATGTGTTTTTCCCGCTGCCACGTTGATAACGGAATCCACAGGCGGATCTGATTTCAAGAACACAGGGTCCGTTCCTGTAGGTTTATATTTCTTCTGAATTCTAGCCAGTACAGCTGTGATTGTAGATGGAGCCAGGAAAATATACATCACCAGTTCCAAAAGACCAGGGACCAGAGGTAGCAACGGTCGAGACGTAGACCTCTGATGTAGTGTCTCAAAAATCACTGTTGTTGTTGTCGCATTTCACTTGTTAAAATCAATAAACATATCTTTGAAAAAAATAAATAATCACTGTTGCAACCTGAGGAGTCGACATCTCAATGTTCAGCTTCTGAGCTCCCCTCTGAAGCACATCACGGTAAGTATTTATGTCATCATTCGGAGACACTCTTGATTGAGGGCTAACCGATAGAGTGGGCAAATAGTCCCTTTTAGAGAAGCGAGTGGAGGAGGAAGACCATATAGGAGACATTCTCCTTTTGCGATGAGAACTAGAAGGTCTGCGCTCCCGCGATCTGCCAGCATGGTCCCTACGTCTGGCTGTAGAAGATCTATCCACCTCTTGCACAAATCTTTGCAGAGGCGACCTGTGGAGCAGACTGGTGTATTCCTCTTCTCGTCGTGATGCTCCTGTAGGATTCTTACTCCAGTGATGTATTGGAGAGCCATCTTGGAGATAAATGAACAGGAGGGGAAGCCTGTGATCTTCATCGCAACCTTTCTGAATGACGCTCTGGGGATACAGATGGTGAATGCTCTGGTGAAGGGTGTCTCAAGGAGTGAGAGGATGAGTGCCGTGACGCTGATTCCATCACTTAAAGTAAGGGAGCCCTCTCCAGACCTCACTGATGTGGGTCTCGACGTCGAGCGTATGACCTCCTCTGACGGAGCCCTCCTCAAAGTCAATTGTGACCTCCTTCTCAACGTCGATTTCCGGCCAGGTTTTGGAACCAGTCTCGATGTCGACTATCTGTTCCTCGACGTCGAGTGTCTCGCAGACGATGTCGAAGTACCTCTGTGCCTCGATGCCGATCGTCGCCAAGCCGACGACGGCGGAGGGCTTCTGCTCTTCGACACCGATTGTCGCCGGGTTGACGATGGTGGAGGGCTTCTGATCCTCGACGACGATAGTCACGGGGTTGACGTTGGCGGAGAACTCTTGACTCTCGGCGCCGATAGTCATTGGATTGATGACGGTGGAGGGCTCCCTGCTTTCGACGCCGAACGTCGCAATGACGACGGGGAGGGACTTCCGCTCCTCGACGCCGATCGTCGCCGGGTTGACGACGGCGGAGGGCTTCTGCTCCTCAATGCCGATTGTCGTCGAGTTGACGACGGCGGAGGACTTCTGCTTCTCGACACCGATCGTCGACGGGTTAACATCGGCCGGGGATCACTATTGTTCAACGCTGACAACGATGAAGTGGCGCACCTGAATGTCCGTGTTCTCTCGACGGCGAGCCCGCCGTCGAAGGTCTTCTCTTGGACGTATGTCCCACCGGTGGTAGTTTTTTCAGCGCCAAGCTCGACACTGAAGAGGAAGAGCGACGAATCTTGCTTCTAGAAGATCTGGCCCTCTTAGAGCCCTTTCTCACTGGTGACCTGCCTCTGTAAGATGTTCTATCCTTTTCTGCCAGTCCATAAAGATGGATTCTTTCTATGTCTTTCAGAGTTCTTTTAGATAAAGACTGGCAATTAGGCAAGTCTTGGGGACATGGTCCTCAGGGAGACAAAGAATACAGACTGCATGAGAGTCTGACCTGGCCTTCTTTTTTCCACAAGAAGGGCAGGGGTCAAAAAGAGATGGCATGTTGGAGTGAAAAAAATGCCAAATTCTGTCAAAAAAAGAGAGCACCTTACTTCACAAGTTGAAAGACGTCGAAGTAAGACAAAATTTTCCAGAAAACTGAAGATTATTTCTGACAAAAATCAGAAAAGATGGAGCTGTGTAACCAGGGTCCTGACTGAAGGAGCCAGAAAGAAAACAAGTTACTTACGTGTAACTTCAGTTATCCCGTATTAGTATCTTTCATAGATTCACATGCCTAAATCATTCCCCGACGCCGAGGCGGGAGTCCCACGGTACATAAAAAAGCAGTGCCAAAAGCAAATTATAGTAGTTTGCCCAAAATACAGGCCTGAGGCCTAGATTGCAGTAGCCTATCTACCTCATTATGCTGAAAAGACCCAAGTCTTTGTCACAACCAATCAGCTCTCAGAACCCTCTAAAACCCTGTCTGCAGAGCCAGTTCTCCTCAGGTTTTCATTAGTACAAGTGGGGAATAAGTATCCCAATCTAGAGAACTGACTCTCCGGGGAGGAGGGTGGTTGCATGTGAATCTATGAAAGATACCAATACTGGAAAACTGAAGTTACAGGTAAGTAACTTGGTTTCTTATCCAGTATTGGGGTATCTTTCATAGATTCACATGCCTGAATCAGACTAGCAAAGCAGTAAGCCAGGTAATAGTCGGTTGTAGATGGTGGGAGACTTATACTGATACACTCCCAGTAATACCATCATCAACAACTTAACAAATGCTACACCATCTTATTGTCACAGACAAAGATGACTATAAACCTTATGAATTTGTTAGAAAACATTAGAATGGACATGTTATATTAACGTATTAGCAATCAAATTGGAATGACTTCATTTACAAATGAATATACATATAAACATCAAATATATGTTTTATAAACCAAACAAAACAGTAGCGAGGGTAAAGACAGTCGCACTACCAATTCTTTGTGTGGGATCGTAGGTTCCCAATTAGATCAAATTTAATTTATAGAACTAATTTGTATTTCAAAGTTGGTGGTGCCAACGAAGGTAACGATGACATCCCACTACTACAGATGTCAGGAAGTATCAAAAGTCCCTAGGGACTGAGACACCTAAACTTTTTTATACATGGTGATACCTCGGCACTCAGATTAAATGTTATTCATGGGAGCAAGTGCTGCCATGCAAATTCTTTTTTACAAACATGACCTTTTTTATGGAATCACGTATTAGCCACAGATATTGAGAAATTATTTTCAATGAAAAAGTGAGTCAACCAGAGAACATCCGAAACAACTGAGTGATTTGTACAGTTTAATATTAAGAAAAGAAACTTTTTTGATCTTTAGATTTCTTTCCTATTCCAACAAACATAGTCCATTGTTCTCCGTAAGTAGAACTTCAGACAACGTTTGATGTCCAGGGAATGCAGCGTTCTTTCTGCTGGTGTAGTAGAATTTGGAAAGAAGACTTTCAGTCTAACTAGTTCATTTAAATGGAATTGCGAGGGAAATTTGGGTATAAATGATGGGTTCGTTCGAAGGGTGACGCAATCCTGTGAGAAATGTAGGAAAGGTTCTTTAATAGTGAACGCTTGTATCTCACTCACTCTTCTGGCTCTGATGTCAAAGCTAGGAGTAAGGCAACTTTCCATGTAAGGTATTTGGTATCGGCTTTATGAAAAGGTTCGAATGGATGCTTCATAGGCTGTGAAAGAACCGCATTAAGTTCCCATTCCGGTGGGGGGTGTTGAATCGGAGGATAAGCTCGGAAAATCCCTCTCATGAACTGTTTAATTAGAGATAACGAACATAGTGAAGGAATGTTAGACACCTTCCTGAATCTGAACAGAGCCGTTAGGTGAATCTTTATTGATGAAAAAGAAAGGCCAGAGCGAGCTAAGTGCAGCAGGTAATGAAGAACTTCTTCTGCTGGAGCATTAACCGGGTTTACGCTATTGGAGACACACCAGGAGCAAAACCGTTTCCATTTTAGCCTGTAAGTTTTCAATTTGCTTTGAGCGCGAGACTTCCTTAAGATATCCCTGCAATCCTGCGGAATCTGAAGGTGTTGAAACTCTAAGAAGTCAGGAGCCATGCGCGCAATTTTAGAGATTGAGGATCTGGGTGAAGAATCTGTCCCTCATTCCGTGACAGTAGTGTTGGAGACGGAAGAAGGCGAATTGGACGATCTTGGGATAACATGAGCTCCTGAAACCAATACTGGCGTGGCCATCTTGGAGCAATCAGTATTAATCGGCAACTCTCGAACTTCATCTTGCACAACACCTTTGGTATCAACGGGATCGGGGGAGAAGCATAAGCATAAATCCCTGACCATCGCATGGACAGGGCATTCCCCCTTGATCCCTGTTGAGGATACCTGCTGGCGTAAAATTGGCATTTTTTGTTCTGCTGTGTTGCGAACAAGTCCAACATTGGTTTGCCCCAAGTCGGGAACACTTTGTGCAATTGCGTTTGGTCCAACTCCCACTCGTGGCAATCTGACAGGTATCTGCTGAGTTTGTCCGCCAGCGTATTGTGGAGGCCTTTGACATGCTCTGCCTGAGAGTTATGTTGTGAAGTGTAACCCAGTCTCATAACTCTTGAGCTTCCTGTGACAGCGTCATAGATCTTGTTCCTCCCTGTTTGTTCACATACAACATGCTGGTGGTATTGTCGGTTCGGACCAACACCGATGATCCCACGATTCTGGGGAGAAATGCTTGCAAAGAAAGGAAGATGGCCCTCAACTCCAGACTGTTGATGTGACGCTGTCTGTATTCTTGAGTCCACTTGCCTTGGACTTGCAGATCTTGGAGATGACCCCCCCATCCCTCCACGGACGCATCCGTTGTCAGTATGAAGTCTGGAGGCGTCTGTTTGAATGAAAGTCCTTGCTTCAGATTGTGCAACTGTGACCACCACTGAAGAGCGCTGACCATGCGCGGAGTGACTTTGATAATGTCCTCGAAGGAACCTGTTGTCTGTTTCCATTGATGATGCAGCTCTTCCTGCAGAGGTCGCATCTTGGGGCGTGCCAAAGGGATGAGATTTATAGCTGATGAACACATTCCCAGGAGGGAAGCAAACAGTCGAACCGAAAGTGACCTTCTTTTTGACACTTGGATTGCCAATTTCTGCAAACGGAGTTGTCTCTCTTGCGATAAGAATGCCTTGCATTTTATTGTGTCCAGACGTGCTCCTAAGAAAGGCAGGACTTGCTTTAGATGTAGTTGGGATTTGCTTAAATTTACAGTTAGACCCAGAGAAGCAAAGAGAGCACGGCAGCTTGTCATGGCATCCTGAACACTGTTTATTGAAGGGCCCTTGAGTAACCAATCGTGAAAGTACGGGAACACTTGGATTCCCCAAGAGCGCAACGTTGCTGCTACTGGGGCAGGCACTTTGTGAATATTCGTGGTGCCGATTTGAGGCCAAACGGTAGTACTTTGAACTGATAGTGGGCGCCAGCCACAGTGAATCGGGGATACTTTCGATGCTTGGGATGGATGGGGATGTGGAAGTATGCGTCCTCCATGTCTAAGGAGGCCAAAAAATCTCCTTCGTTCAGACAATTTAGGATCTCTCAAAGAGTAACCATGCAAAAACCCTGCTTCTTGAGGAACTTGTTGAGGCTGCGCAGGTCTAGAATTGGTCGCCATTACCCCGATTTCTTTTTCATAAGGAAAAAACGGGAGTAGAACCCTGTTCCTCTCTGCTGAAGCGGGACTTTTTCTATGGCGTTCTTGAGGAGCATGGTTTGAACCTCCTTGAACAATAAGTGAAGACGAGGGGGAGGGTGTCCCTTGGGCGGAATAGTTGGCGGCTTGGTAACAAATTCTAGGGTGTGTCCATGCTGTACTAGATCTAACACCCACTGATCGGAGGTAATTTTCTGCCACTGTTGATGGAAAAAAGATAGGGAGGGGATGCGGATGGCGCCCAATTGAACTCACTTGTTCTTGTGAGTATCTTGCCCTTGATTGTTGGAGCGTCTGCGGCCTCCTTGGCAAGAGAAACCAGCCGTATTTGATTGACGGTAAGAAGTATTATATTCTTGACGGTAGTGGGATTGGTACTGCCAGCCCTGCTGATGGTAACTTCCTCTAGAAGAGTAGCCACGTCCTCTAGCACCTCTGAAAGAACCTTGCTTGAATTGCAGAGAACATAATGACCTAGCGGTGTCAGTGTCCGTCTTCATTGCCTGGAGGGACTCGTCAATGTGCTTGCCAAATAGAGTCTCGCCGTCGTAGTCTAAGATCTTTAACTGAACCTCTGGTCTGAAGGTTTTAGCTTTCAGTCAACCCTGACGCCTGAGGATGGCAGCTCCAGCCAATTGCCTGAAATTCATGTTGGCGATATCCAGGGAGCAGGAAAGTCTCTGAGGCTGTGCGTTCACCCTCCATCAAAATCTTGCGAGCTTCTGCTCGGTTGTCTTCTGGGATCAAATCAATGAAAGCTGTCATATCCGACCACATTTGGCGATCATAGCGCCCTATGATCGGCAACGAATTTGCTGCCCTGATAGAGGCGGCAGCCATGGTCGAGAACTTCTTACCGATAAGGTCAAGGCGACGTCCCTCCTTATCTGGAGGAGTAGTGATGGGTGTAGCTGGATTTTTTTACCTCTGCTGTGCAGCCTGAGAAATAACCGGCAAGATGGACTGTCGAATGGAGCGTGATACTTTTTATCAATCTGTGGTAGCACAGCTGGCACGGAAGCAGGATTCTTCATTATTTTGATGCCATCTTTCCAGATGTAATCAATTATAGGAATTGCTCTGGAAATTCTTCTAGTGTCCTCCTCAAAATCATGTAGAAAACAATCAGATTGTTCTACTGTAACTGGAAGCTTGAACCTGCTCGAGGCTCTTTGAATGAGATTGTGAAATCCACCTATGTCCTCAGGTGGCGAGTCAGATGGCTGTGGAGTTGGTGGAGATGACATGGGAATAACGTAAGAATCCCACGGATCTGAAGGAGGATTCTCAGGAAGTTCTCCTTCTTTTATCTCTTTGTCCAAGGAAGTATCAGGCGTACGAGGAGGCGGAGCAGGCTGGTGTGTGTCCGTGACCGGAGACATGGGCGCTGGAGTTTGAGGCAGAGGTATAGGGTCTGGTCCTGCCGTAGAAGTAGGCGGTGAAATGACCTGCTGCGGTGGAAATCGCTGCCTGTAGTCAGTCAGCATGGCCTGCTGGTCCTGAATGAGGGTAGGAGGCAGATGACTGGTATCTGCAGTCCGTGGATAATTTGCATGATGAGGAACCACAATGTCCTCCTGATAATAGTGCGCAATGTAATCCTCCGCATCGTCATCTTGACATTTTATAAATAAGTCAGAAGGATGGCGAGCTTCTCCAAAGGCTCGTTCATTTTTGTCATCATCATAATCTCCTTCTTCATCCTGAGCGTAAGTGTCCAAGAGGTGAGAAGGCATAAGTGGCGAGATATATGAGTATTCCTGTCTCTGGAAAGATCTGAGCTGGAAACCCTTGGATGCAATAGGCGTTGAAACTGTCTGCATCGCTGGTATAGATTTAGTTGAAATTGTTGCCAGTGCTGTGGATGGTACAGCTGTCAATGGGCTCTTCTTTTTCGTCATCGACGGCGTCGTCGACGGGGGCATCGTCGACGGAATCAACGTCGACGGAGGCATCATCGACGGACTCGACGTCGACGGAGGGCTCGGCGGAGGCATCGTCGACGGGATCGTCGTCGACGGGCTTAACTTCTTCGTCAACAGGGCAGTCATCGTTGACGGCATAGATGATGACTTTTGTCGACGACAAAGATGCCGTCGACGGGGTTTTCTTCAATGAATGCTTCGACGATGAGGTTCTCGCCGACGATGGTCTTTTTTGTCATGTTGGAAATCCTAGTTGACAGGATTGGAGAGGTGATAGCAGTAGTAGACACAGTAGCCGTCGACGAAGGAGCTGAAGATGTTATTGTCGATATAGAGAAAGCTGAAGAGACAGAGCAGCTTTTACTTACGGTTTTGTGTTTCTTAGAGTCCTTGAGAGCAGAAGGTCCTGAAGAAGCTGAAGGAGATCTTTGAGATTGACCAGGAGTGGGGTGGGAGATTTTCAATTGTTTTCTCCCCTCACTTGATGAACTCTCCTAAGATCTTGCTCTCTTGCTTGATGTTGAGCTCCATCATCATCATCGGCTTTAGAAGATTTGAGCCATAACAGGACTCTAGCCTCCCTATCCCTTAAGGTTTTAGAAGGGAAGGTTCGGCAAATCTTACAATTCTGTGCCTTATGAGTAGGATAGAGGCAATAGATACAGTCCTTATGCTGATCATCAACATGGACTCTATTTTTGTCGCATGTCCTGCAAGGCCTGAACAAGGCTTTCTTGTCTGACATCCTGAAGGAAAAACTGAGTAGGCACTCAGGGAGACTACCTTCCACACGACGTGCGGTGAAAATCTAAGGAGAACTGGCTCTGCAGAGAGGGTTCTAGAGGGCGCTGAGAGATGATTGGTTGTGACAAAGACTTGAGTCTTTTCAGCATAATGAGGTAGATAGGCTACTGCAATCTAGGCCTCAGGCCTGTATTTAAGGCCGTACAAAATGGGGTGGTGATGGACGGAGCATCTGAACCAATCAAACACTCACACACAGTTAACAGATCTGGGTTTAATCCATCACCGTTCTTTAGCACACTCTGCCACCCCAGTTCAGACATGGCCATATGCAAATCAGTCTGACCCTGTGCCTCATGGGAACAGTCCAGCCCGAACTGCCAAGCCATGCCTTCCCTGGACCGGAAATAAGCTTCCGAGGACCGGTTTCTGGCATTTCAGCCGTCTTCAGCCCAGCTTGCTTGAATTCCGTGGCAAAGTGTGCAAGAGACTCACGTCTGAGCATACCCTGCCAACTTATGGCGAACAATGTGGTACAAAAGGGGGTGGTGATGGACGGAGTATCTGAACTAATCAAACACTCACACCAAGTCAACAGATCTGGGTTTAATCCATCACCGTTCTTTAGCCCACTCTGCCACCCCAGTTCAGACATGGCCATATGCAAATCAGTCTGACCCTGTGCCTCATGGGAACAGTCCAGCCCGAACTGCCAAGCCATGCCTTCCCTGGACCGGAAACAAGCTTCCGAGGACGGGTTTCTGGCATTTCAGCCGTCTTCAGCCCAGCTTGCTTGAATCCAGTTGCAAAGTGAGCAAGTGACTCACCACACATCCACAGCACTGAGTGTGTCTTTCTTTTTTTGTGTGTGTTCATAGATATACCATATGTCACATTTGTAGTGCAATCAAAGCCAAGACCAAAAAAGTTCATTCAATTGTTTGTGAACTTGTAATTACTTGAATTCCTATGAGGTGCAAGTTATTTAATGAGATGGCAAATGATAGCAAAGAATGACAAAAAGAAATGAAAAAAGAAGAAAAGAAAAGAATGGTGAAAGTTGGGAATAACTAATTCAATCAGAGTCGGTTTGACTAAACGAGTTCGATAATTCCTGGATCTTTTCTCAAGTAGAAATTATTGTTCTTTTCTGGAGTTCAAAATGGCTTTAGATGAGTGTCTTTTTCGTTTTTGCTTTTTTTTGGGACTTTTTTTATATATTATATCATTTCATTGTGGTTCATTTCATAATGTGGATAAATGATCATTATGATCTTTCCCACTTGTGCAAAGTTTACACTCAAGATCACTTCCTTCTTATTTCTTTTCAAGAATGTTTCCAGCCGTTTGTTCAGTTACAGTAAAAGCTCTTCGCTCACGTCAGTCCCACTTATCACTTCTTATACTCCAGTTTTTTGGTCTTTTTCAATTTATTAAATATTCACAATATTTATGCACTTCTTAAGGGATTTGTTGTTGGTGAGATTCTTTCTATTTCGCTTCCATTTCAAAGACAGGGGAGAGAAGGGTGAGTTCATTAATTGCACATTGTTTTCGATGGAATTGGCTTGCCAGTGTTATTGGTTGAACTGGGTGAGTTATTTGTTCTTTTATTTCTCCAAATGTACGTGTAACTCTGCATCTAAATTGTGACCATGTGGGGATTCAGGTCCCATCCCGAGAATCATCCTTCTTTCCATCTTTCTTAATTTCAAAGTACTGTCCCCTCCTCTTTCAGATATCTTGGCGAGTTTCAACCCCGAATATGTTAATTTAGTGCAATCCCCTTTGTATTGTTCATTGAAATGTTTTGCCATGGGGTAATTCAAATCGTTGTTTTTTATCGCACGCAGGTGTTGGAGGATCCGTAATTTTAGTTTGTGGATGGTGCTCTCAATATACTCTTTTCCACATGGGCATCCAAGTCTGTAAATTACAAACTTTGATTCGCAGGTGATGTGGTCTGAGATCTTTTCAATTTTCCCATTTTGCAAAGTATATTCTTTGATGTTCTTGCCATGCTCGCAAGCTTTGCACTTGGTACATTTCAAAAGCCTGGGGTACTCAACCACGATATTTTTTATTTTTCTGGTTGCTTATTCTCCAAATGGCTTTGTGTCAGAATGTCTCTTAGGGACGATGACTTCCTATAGGTGATACTCGGGTAGGGTGTTAGATGTTCCTTGAGAGTTTAATCTAATAGAAGAATATCCCAATTCTTTTTTATAATCTTCTTCAGATTTTGGCTCTGGTTGTCAAAGTCTAAAATGAGACGTGTTATGTTTTCTTATTTTTCCATGTGTAGATCTTTCACGATCTCTTGAGCTTCCGTCGCTCGTTTTTGTTCTTTCTGTGAAATTAAGAGATCTGATCTGTTCTTCAGATGCATCCGGGATTTCGCTGTTATCAGGACTTCTAGCGGATATCCTCTAGATAGGAACCGGCAAAACATTCTCTCTATTTCTGCATCCAAATCTTCTTTTTCCAAGCAATTTCTTTTCGCTCTTAACATCTCTCCGTACGGTATACTTCATTTTAAATTTGAGGGATGACCGCTGTTGGCATGGAGGATGCTATTAAAGGATGTCGGTTTGCAGTACATCTTAGTGCATAGTTATTTTTTTCCGTATGCTTACTTCTACATCCAAGTAAATTACACAGGTGTTGCTGATGGTTGATGTGAAGTGTAGATTGTACCGGTTGTTCTCCAGAGAGTCTATGAATGCCTGTAGTTCTGTTTGGTTCCCGTCCCAGACTACAAAGAGGTTGTCGATGTAGCAACACCAACTTTTAATTTTTTGATGTTTTTTATTTTCTTCCAATAGCACCACTTTTTCCCAGATGGCCATGAGTAGATTCGCATACGTGGGAGCAAAAGATGTCCCCATCGCCGTCCCTTGTCGCTGTAAGTACAGCTTGCCCTGAAAGAGGAAGATGTTATGTGTCAGGCAATAGGATAACATCTCGATTAACATGGCCGAGTGTTCCAGAAAGCTCATTGATCTTTCTTTTAGAAAGGTCTGAACCGCATCTATACCGCCCTGATGTCGTATAGACGTATAGAGCAAAGAGACGTCTAGTGTTGCCATTAGGTAGCCCGTGTCCTATTTTATTTTATCCAACTTATTCACAAAGTCCATAGTGTCTCGTAGATATGAGAGTAGTTCCGTCACATAATTCATTAAGAAAATGTCTTTAAACCTTGAAGTTGTTTCTAGTAGGGAGCCAATCGAACGAACTATAGGTCTGCCAGGTGGTTTGTTTACTGATTTGTGTACTTTCGGCAGAAAGTGAATTGTTGCCGTGATGGGATTAGCCGTTCCTAAGTACACATATTCATCAAAATCAATTAGTTCCCTCTCTTTCCATCCCAGTAAGACTGGGATCGTCTTTCAAGAGTTCATAATGTTCTCCAATTTCCAATTGACGGTTAGCTTCTTCCACATAAACTGCAATATTTTGGACCACGATGTTACCTCCCTTATCCGAGGCTTTGATTATTATTGTGGGGTCATTCTTTAGTTCAGTCATGGCTTTGTATTCCTTAGGTGTTAGGTTCCAATCCTTTTTACTTTTGGTTTTGTTCTTATTTTGATTTTGATTTTTGGCTGATCTCACTGCCATTTGTGTGACTACCTCCACCATAACCCCTTGAAACAGGTCAATTTTGTTGCCAGTTTGTAACTGTGGACATAATCTGGACTGTTTTTTAAGTCCACTCTCTCCCCTACATATATATATATATATATATATATATATATATATATATATATATATATATATATATATATATTATATATCTATATATATATATATGTAGAGAGAGAGATACATATATGTTGGTCACATCTATGATTGTGTTTCCAGGGTCCCGCGCATGGGCGGGAATATTCCAGTGCTTATGACTATTGATGAGGATCCCCTGGAAGAGAAATTCATTTTACATTTAAAATGTTAAATATATTTTTTGGGGGGATTCAACATATTTTGTAATTTGTTTACTGTTTTTAAATTATTTTAATTTTTTTAAGCTATTTTACTTTTTTTTACGTTGCACTGACTGGAGTGGGAATAGTACATTTTACCCATCCACAATCCAAAACTTTCCCTGCTGCTGCAATCCTAAAATGTTCCGACAGTTGCACAAATAACCATATTGCTGGGTGGGTTAATTATCGGATGTGCAATTTCAGTACTATTCCGAACATTGGAACTCAGAATTTGCAACAGCACTCAAATTGGTCATGTACCTGCCTTACCAGAGAGAATTGTGCAACCCATTAACAATTTGTACCCTCTCAGAATAGTTCCAAGCTGTCTACATAATTACTATCCTCATAATTACACTGCACACCATGCCACATAACTACAAAACAAAAATCCAGTCCACACTACACAATTCCACAACTAACAATTCCAATCCAGATAATTCCAGTACACACCACATACATATACTCCATACCACATAGGTAGCACACATTGTCATTTACAACTCCAATAGCTCTAACACAATCAAATGTGAGACCTATTGCATTTCTAAAGCTTGTTTTCATAGATTCCCTATCTGAGGGAGTGACAGGGAATGTGCTTGATGATATCTTGGATGAACAGGAAACCTGAAACAAGAGGCTTTATGGCAATGGGTTGGATGGCAGAAAGGGTGCGATGCCCCATGCCAGTCTCTTCCTCCTCACTATCACTTTGAGCACATCTGTAGATAATGTAGGTTTATCCCACACATCAAAGATGTGATGTAGTGAGAAGTGAAAGGATTGATGATCGAAAGGATGGATGGATGAGTGAAAAGATGGATGGCTGGATGGGTAAGTAAAAGGATGGACGAGAGGAAGAATGGATGGATAAGTTAAAGAGGGTGAATGGATGGATGGCTGAGTGAAAACACAGATTGATCAGTGAGTGGAAGGATGGATTATGGGTTAGTGGTTCCCGTTTCAACACTCTTGCCGGGAAAAACAGTGTGCTGTAAACTCCCCAGGCGGGGGAGCAACGTGAAGTTCTTTTTGCTGCCAGAGCCCGTGGTAGGACAGGGGGCTCAACGCTGACCGCAGCGCACGGGACTCCAGGTACCAGGAGTCCGTGCACATGAGTGGAGCCCCACCTCGAACCACCACCGACGCTTCTTAACCGCTCGCAGGTCCCACTGTTGCGGGTCCCGTTTCAACACTCTTACCGGGAAAAACAGTGTGCTGTAAACTCCCCAGGCGGGGGAGCAATGTGAAGTTCTTTTTGCTGCCAGAGCCCGTGGTAGGACAGGGGCTCAACGCTGACCGCAGCGCACGGGACTCCAGGTACCAGGAGTCCGTGCACCTGAGTGGAGCCCTGCCCCTTCATCAACTCGGTATTTAGTTTTGGGCAAAGTCACGCAGCGCGGGACGCAGCGCGGGACCAACGCCCGACTAAGCCCGGGACAAGGGCGGGACAGTCCGCGACTGGTCAAGGCTGGGCTGGGCCACGACCTATGCACGACTGTACCCAGAGAACTGTGGACTATATATGGTAATTCTAATTTTTATAAGTGAATTAGCTGCTAGTGCTAATCATTGCAGTTGTACCCCGGACTACTATTTATTACTTACTATTGGGCTTCTGCTTACCTTCATTTCAGTGCTTTTCGGATTTTTAATATTTGATTTATTGTCTTAACATAAGGTTCCCCATCATCGTATTTGTGTTGTGTTTCTCCCCTGTAAAAATGTCTAAAAATCTGGGAGGGATCGTCCGACCCACTGTAGCTACACTCTACAACTATCTGGTGAAAGTTGTTGACAAAATTAATAAAGAACGTAGATTGTCTTTGGGACGGGGGATAGTCTTATATCCACCGATCACCGCCATTGAGACACCAATTCCCCTGTCTACCTCTCAGTCCATCCCAGCTATAGATGATAGCGATGTGATAGGTTCTCCTGACAATTCAATTATCCAGGGCAGTATTGCCTCGGCGATACCACAGGATAACCAAGATACCAATGTTTCCATTAACGACTCTGAAGCTCTCAGCACCCCAACCCCTAAAGTGCAAAGAGTAGTATTGAGGTCAGGGAGACATTTAAGTAGACCCATGCTGCCAAAAAGGGGGGTAACCCGTAAGTATAAAAGAAACACTGACCCTATATCAAAAGGAGTAATTAACGACCTACACAGACCCCAGGATGATATAAGCCCCACCAATGTTACACTAGCTCCTGATCAGTTAGACGCTTTGATTGGTATTATAGATGCCAAGTTAGAAAAAATTGTTCTACCCCTATTGGATAAACTCGAGTCAGTTTCCAGGGAATTGACACGCTTGGGGGATTGGTGCAATCTAGTTTGAGCCCAAACATTAGCCCCTCATCGGCCCCTATGGTGAGTGGTGGAACCAGTATGCTTATACAGCTCAACAATAGCCCCTTAGGAGCTGCTGCGGTTCGGCCTGAATCTTGTCCGCCCTCACAGCAAAGTAATATCCTTAACACAGCTGTCACGGTTTAGGGTCAAACTAACAAGCCTCCGCAGCCGACCACCATAGGTTTAGCTAAAGTAACAGCAGCGATACCAGCATGCTCCAATACCGTCCCCCCGTCTCTGCCATCTACTGGGATTTCAGGTAATTGGACCACCTACTCAGATAGGGGGAAGTCTAAAACCCACGGCTATTCACACCCGAATCTTCCACCTGACTGTGCACCCTACGTGCCGGTACTGACCAACGTCCCGCCAGTCAGGGATGATGGGCCCCATCGTGTAAACGAATCGCAGGAATTGCTTAAACACAAAACCGTGGCATGGCTCAACCGTGAATGTGGCTTTCCAGTTGCTCTGGTGGACCAGATTTTGGTTACCACCAGAACCAACTGGATCGGTACTACCCCTAAGAATATTTCTGGGGATTGTATCATTATAAACTTTAGTAATCCCCACCTTGCTACTACTACTCTGATTAGAGCCACCTCCCGCCCCTGTAATGAGAATGGTATTTCTCTTCGCCCCCTGGGTTATTTTTATAGACAGTTTATAGGTCAACCCCACAGGGACGATGGGCGGTTGAATAAGAGGGGAGCAGGTTTTTATAGTGAGCAAAGTGGATTTCAGGTGGACATTTCCAACCGTTTCCAATGTCTAAGTGGGTTAGACCTTAACGACTGACTGGAGCCTGGTTTGACTATTATTGATAACAGGGAGGAGCAGGGTCCATGTGGTGGTGGACAGAGTTTTTATCCACTGGGGTGTACAACCATTGCCAGTGAAGTATGTACCCCTGTAGATTGTGAGGTGCCGGGTTTTTAGGAACCCGGTGGTGCCAGGGGGTAGCACCCGAGGACCTCTGAGTTCTCCCTTGTTCCGGACCACAGAAACACGGAGTCTTCTAGTTACCGTCAAAGATCAAGTTTTATTGGTAGCGACCAAGTAACACGTGTCCCAGAAGTACACCACACGGAGTGTAGGTTCTCGGGAGACTGTTCGTTTTTACAGAACCAGCCGTCTCCTTATATACAAAAATAATAGCTGCAAGCAAGAATTCCTGAGTTTATGATATGGCTATACACATATTTCTACAATAATACAAAGAGCAGAGTCATGTAAGCAAGCCCATATTTTAGATGTCCAGTTTGTTGATAGATTACCCAGTTAGGCCTGGAACTCCCATCAGATATCGATGAAACCTTAATAAAGGAAGGCACAACCCAGTCATAAAACTGGCCATAAACAAGGAATGTGGACAGGTGCATGTTTGCAGAAAGCATGGTCTGTATGTCGTGAATGGTTTGTGGAATGTTATGTATTGATGCTATCGTATTCGGCCACTGGGCGAGGAGCATCCCAAACAGGTTTGGACGAAGACAATGGAGTCAGTTGGGACAGGTCAGGGGGAAGTCACGAAAAGGTGGACGTGTCCCTCTTGATCAAGCTCGACCTTTAATTGACTTAACATGAGGGCAAGATGCAAGATGGATGCCGTTCACAAAATGGAGTTTAAGGGATGGGGACGGAAACTACGATTTTGGGGTGTTGGTAACCCTCGATTGTGACGCAAATACATAGGAATGATGTCCTAATTATTATCGGTTCATAGATACCAAAATCGTCTTGGTGCGTTGAGGTTTTGTGACACGGGTATTGGACCTCGATATCGGGAGAACACCAGGGTCCGGATTTTTTGAGAACCACAGACCCTCCTTTTGCCCTCATATAAGGCAATAACTCATGCTAATCTGAGTCCAAATCGGTATGAAGAAATTCGTGGAGATGTTGCTGTAGCATCATTCTGTTACTCAGCTCGTCCCGTGACACAGGCTTCCGTACACACGAGGTAGCACAGAGGCCACATAGTGCAGGAGCACACTGTATACATAGGCAAAACATGAACAGAAGTGCCAAGGTCATCCCAATGAAGATCACAATTTTCCATCCCCAGGCAGTGATCAGCTCCCAGAACCACCCCAGCAGGGACCAGTCCCCTTTCTCAACGTGAAGGGAACCAGATATTTCGTGTAGTTTGGAGATGGCCTGGTATACTGTCGGTGCGTTATCAGGGATGAATATGCAACAACTGGATTGGATGACTCTGCACACACCACCACGATCGGCGAGTATGATGCCTAAGGCAATTCGGTTCTGAAGGGTCATAAGTCGATCCGACTGAAGCTCGGTTGTCAGATTGCCAAGTGCTCCGGCCGTCGTAGTCACGGCGGATTCAACTATCCTCGATAACTGGCGAATATTTCTGCTGTTCACCATAGGCCCCCAACATGGCAGAAAACCCTTTGCGAAGTCAGCGAATTCCTGACCCGCGGTGTCGTCTTTACTCACGACACCCCTAGCTGTCCTTGTCCGATGGTAATCTGCTCTGGCCGTGTAGGTGGGAGGCAGCAGAAATCAGGGGGCAACCACGTGTAGGCTTGGTCGTGGCAAACGAAATACGTGCCTTTGGCTGCCAAAAGTATAGGGGAAGTTCGGGAAGTAAATACATATGTTTCCGTGCAAATGCTCTTTCCTAACTGTGCTGTGGGGTCCCTACCAATACCCTGTAAGCATAAGTGACCTCGGTGGGGCACTATCCAAACTGGGCGGGATTTCTTTGCTGCCTGGCTCTTGACCAGGTAAACCCCATGTTTAGTCACGTTCCGACGGGTGTAGGGACTGAGTTCATCTTTGGGCATTGTCAGATATGTGTCGATATCCCTACTCATATTTCTTATCCCTGCAATTAGTGCCTTGTTATTGGAATCGCTTGCAGTGGAACGGGTCAGGTATGGTTCTAGGGCGAATAGGAACATGGTCTGGAAAGCCCACAGAGAACCATAGTAGCTGAATGGCAAAATGAAGTATGGGATCCCCTTATCGGTTGTGTGTGGCATAAGTCCGCATATCCAACAGTTTGATATGTTCATTACGGACTGGTGTTGGTGTAGGAGCTGAATGAAAGAATTGTTTACAAATTCGAGTCTTCGGGCAGACTCGTGTTCAGGTAGAGGGTGAAAGTAGTGTGGAGAAATAGTGGGAGGAGATGGTGGCTGGGTGTCATTCGAAAAGGTAACTTTAAATACGAACAGAGTATAACCAGTAAAAAACACAAGTATGCTACATAACATTAAAACACATAGTATCAGGAATCTTCTTTTGGACAGTATTGTGCATAACTGTTTTCTGAAGTTCGTGAGTCTGATAGGTCTCTCTACCCTTGGAAACTCCATCCTCTAGTTGCTGCCCGCGGTGGTTGATTGATTCTCCCAGGGAGCGCGCTCTGCTCAGTCCGGGGTAACTCCCGTGGACCAATCAGAACCGTGGACCTAGAACTTCCCAGTTGCACTCCCCAGACTTCAACCGCGACCCTAGCAGCAGAACCGGATGGCGGTTCAAAAAATCAAAAATGAGCTAGTTCCCCTGGGACGAGAGAGCTGAAAAATCAAAAAATAGTTCTTAGGGGAAAAGGGAAATCACATTAGGTCAATCGTTTATTAGTCTCTTTGTTTAGACCGCAGGTCGTATCGTCGTTTCCCAGGTACGGTATGGTCTTCAAACAGCGTCTCAGGTTCGGTAGTGTCCAATTGCATAGACGGTGACACAAGTCCTTGTAAAATATGATCACTCTCCTTTTCAGTACTAGTTTCTTTCAAACGTGCATCGCTGAAAGGGATGCAGCGAGTTACGGATTCGGTCTCGGAGTCGGCAAGTCCTTTGTTGACCCACCGGTCGTATGGAAGGGGTAGAGGGACCCGTTTGCAGTGGGTCCCATGTACCCAATTCTTCTTGCCTTCCACCCGAACAGCAGATCTCGTTGAAAGCAGCACTAGGTGCGGTCCGGTCCACCTCGGCTGCCCGTTGTTGGTGCGCTGGAAATTCCGCACCAAAATCCACGAACCGGGCTCGATGAGGTGACCTGGATCGTCAGAGGCTGGTGGAGAGGAACTGTGAACCTGTTGGTGTAAAACACGCAATTTAGTTGTCAATTCGCACAAATAGTCAAGTAGTACGGGGTGTTCTATCTCACTTAGTTTCTTGGGTCTTGGCACGCCCCAGACGTTGGCTGGGCGGCCAAACACGATTTCATGGGGGCTAAGTCCTAATCTGGAGTGGACAGTCATTCTGGTTGACAAAAGCGCTAGAGGCAGTGCGTCAGGCCATTTAAGACCTGTACTGGCTTGGATCTTGGCTAGTTTGAGTTTTAGAGTGCCATTGTAGCACTCTACTAATCCAGCTGATTGGGGGTGATTTGCAGCGTGGAATTTTTGGTGGATGCCTAAACACTCACACACTCTCTTCATCACGCATCCTACAAATTCACTTCCGTTATCACTCCAGACAATTCTAGGCATTCCGAACCTCGGAAAGAACTCTTTGACGAGTGCTTTGGCAGTTGATAAGGCGGTATTGTCTTTAAGGGGGTACGCTTCCACCCACCTTGAAAAGGCGCAGACAACAATGAGCACATACTTTAGGTTGTTGCACCTCTCCATGTGGATGAAGTCGAGCTGTAAAACCTCGAACGGGTACGTTGGAGGCGCAAAATGACCAGTTGGAGTTGGGGTTCCCCTCCCGGGATTGTACTTCAAACACACCATACACTTTTTAACCACATTCTTTGCATATTTTGGGATATTGCTATTCTGCCATACTGGGGCCAATAGTTTACATATTCCTTTCGAACTGATGTGCGCAATTCCGTGAGCCATCGTTACTACTGCAAGTACGTATGCATTGGGTAATAGCCATCGCTGGTGTTCTGATAGTTCGACCCAACAACCATTTGCATCCAATCTACCTGTGCTTTCTCTCCATTCATTCACCTCGTTCTCAGTGGCCTCAGCTTGTATCGATTTTACGCTTTCAATGGTGTCCTCGCACATTCCCACGTCAGTAGTCCATCTAGCGGGACCCATAACATACATCCGACTCATTGTGTTCCTTGCAGTTTCTTTCGCAACCTCATCTGCCAATGCATTTCCGCGGCCAACATCATCCTGAATCTTTTTGTGTGCACTGCATTTTATAATGGCGACTTGTAGGGG
This sequence comes from Lissotriton helveticus, assembly GCF_964261635.1. Lineage (NCBI taxonomy): Eukaryota > Metazoa > Chordata > Amphibia > Caudata > Salamandridae > Lissotriton > Lissotriton helveticus. The sequence continues at coordinate 49,226,999 of NC_136067.1, forward strand.
CAAGGTGAGTTACTCAAGGAGCTCATTAACTAGCTGGCCATGTTGTATCTTTGTACCATGGGACGTAAGGAACCCACGTTCACGCCACAATCTCCCAAAACTGTGAGCCACACCAAAGGCATATTGGCTGTCAGTGTACACATTCACTCGCTTTCCTTTCGCCAACACACATGCTCTAGTAAGCGCAATCAGCTCTGCAGCTTGTGCAGAATTGTGGGAAATGCGTGCAGTCTCTATAATGGTGTGTAATGTCGTTACGGCGTATGCTGTGGTCGTATCACCATTCGGCAACTTGAAACATGAACCATCAACCCATAAAGTATCATTGCATTCGGGAAGGGGAGTGTCCTGTAAGTCTACTCTCCCTTTTGTCTCTTCTTCTGTCCTGAAACAGCAGTCGTGTTTGTCAATCTTGTCTGTCTCTGTCGGGATGGGTAATAACGTTGCGGGGTTGAGTGTATCACACCTCTTTATGTGGATGTGACTTGCTAGCAGGGTAAGTTCGTAACTGGATAGTCGAGCGCTAGTAAGATGTTGTGTCTTGGTCCTATTTAGCAAAATGTCAACTGCATGCGGAACCATAACGATCAGAGTGTTATTCATGACTAGTCCAGCAGACTGTCGAATGCAGACAGCTGCTGCGGCGGTTGCTCTTAGACAACTTGCCAGTGCCTTAACCACTGGATCCAGAGTTGCCGAAAAATACGCGCATGGGCGCTGTTTGTCCCCAAAGTGTTGCGTTAAGACTGATAATGCACAACCTTCCTTTTCGTGGACATACAATGTAAAAGGCTTACTGTAGTTGGGGTTTCCCAACACAGGGGCCGAACACAATGCATCACGCAACTCGTGGAAACTCGTCTGACAATCTTCAGACCAAGGCATAGGATTAGGCGTGTCTTTGCGGAGTAGTGCCAGCAAGGGCTTGGCTAGTAGTGAGAAATTCGGTATCCATTGTCTACAGTACGATGTAATGCCCAAGAAGGCTCGAACCTCTCTCTGTGTCCTTGGGGCACTTAGTTCTGTAATTGCCTGTATTCTTTCTGGTGTCAGTCTCCTTCCCTCCTTCGATAAGATGTGACCTAGGTAGGTTACTTCTTGTCGGCAAAATTGCAGCTTTGAAAGAGAGACTTTGTGCTTCATGTCACATAAGTGACGCAATAGTAACAACGTGGCTTGTTTGCAAATCTCCTCAGTGTCTGCGGCGATCAGTAGATCGTCTACGTACTGGATCAAAGTTGACCCATCTGGCAGCACAATTGTGTCTAGTTGGGTTTTCAGTGCCTGACTGAATATAGATGGGCTTTCGCAGTAGCCTTGAGGAGCGCATTTGAAGCGGAAGCTTCGTCCTCCTAAATTGAAGCCGAAAAGGTCTCTACTCTCTTCGGCGATCGGGATGCTGAAGAAAGCGTTCTTCAGGTCAATCACCGAGAACCAGTCTGCTGAAGCTGGAACCATTGTCAATAAAGCAGTAATGTCGGGGACAACTGGAAACTGTGGGATAACTACCTTATTTACCTCTCTGAGGTCAATCACAAACCTATACACAGGGGGCTGTGAAGGATCAGTACGTTTTAAGACCGGTAAAACTGGACTGTTACAAACGTTCCCTGTTGTTTCTTCAATAACATCTTTATCGATCAAATCATAAATGATCGTTAACAACGCCTTCTCGCATTCGTTAGATATTTTGTATTGGGGAATACGTGGCAATCCGACGTTGGCTTTCAAAGTTATGACATACGGTGCTATCTCCAAACGACCTACGTCATTGGAACCATTAGCCCACAGTATATCAGGAAGTGATGACAATTTGGTTGGAATACCTTCTTTCGACAAATACATTGGAGAAATGACTTTTTTCCCTAAGGTAAGTTGTACTCCCGAGGGAGAACAGTACAAAGTCGCATACAACCTTTTTAGCAAATCCAATCCTAACAAATTTTCACCGCAACCTGTTGTAAGAATGAGGGGTGCTTCTAATTCACAGGGGCCAACAGAAAGGGGTATAGGACTAGAGATCGGGTTCCTAACAGGGGCGCCAGAGAAGCCTACTGAGACATTCATTTCGCCAGACAAAGGTGCGCCAGGAAGTTTTGAGTGCATAATAGAACTTTTCGTAGCACCAGTATCCAGCAGAAATGGCTCTGACACTCCTGAGGTAATTACCTTGACATAAGGTCCATCTTGGTCTACTGGAACTGAAACAACTCCCTCTCTTTGTCCATGGCTGTCCTAGCAATCGTTAACCTCATTGTCGTGTTCGGTGTAATAGTCGTCAGCATAGTACTGAGCTGACCTAGACGATGCGTTATTCTGTTGGTCAAAGCTATTCATGGAATTCTGAGGCGGAAAAGAAACTGTGTTCTGGGAGAAATTTCCACGGCCCCTACCTCTGGGGGCGTGTTGAACACCTCTCCCTCTTACACCTGAAACACCGTTTAAGCGTCACGCAAGAGCCGGACAATTACTCCTAAAATGACCCTCTTCCTTGCAATACGCACATTGATTCGGGCCATACGGAACACACTGGTGGGAAGACTCGTTTCCCTGCGCGTCTCTATAATACTGCTTATTCTGTTGATAATTGGGCTGGCTAGCCATACGAGGCGGATAGGCCTGTTGGAGAAGAACTTTAGTTTTCAAATCTTTCGTCTTTTTGTCTGCCTTGTCTAGCTCGTCTTTGCGCCTGTTTTCGTAGTACTGAGCTGTTGCTAGAATCTGCGCTGACATAGAGACAGCCCAAGCACTCTCTGAATCTTTTAGTTTAGCACATAGTTCGGGAAGCAGATTGTGTACAAATTTGTCTACAAACAATCTTTGGCCACCCTCGGTAGCCATATCCTGACCACTATGGTCAGTGAAAGTTTCCTCAAATCTCGTGAAAAAGTCAGACACATTCTCGTCTTTCTTCTGCTTGCACGCTGATAGCTTGTCCCAGTTTACGCGTACTTCAGGCATAATTGTCTTCATGTACGCAATAATTCTACCGGGAAGTTCAGCTATTAACGGCTCAGGCTTGAAACCACCGACTTGTCTAGCATCTGTAGTCGCAATGTTCGCCCACGAGTCACCTAATTCTTGGTCATGATCTGTATGACGTATCTCTTTCCATAAAGGATGTGGAACAACGTTCCCAAACAACATGTCTATATCCGCTAAATTCATTATACATCAGCTGGCAGTTTGGGATAACTCCTTATAATACCCAGTCGGGTTTTTACGGGGATCGGGTAGTGTCTGCTTGAGTGCTAAAACTTCGGATCTTTTCCAGGGGACATGTACCCATACACGCTGGAAATGAGGCAGAACCGGTGGAACTGCAGTTGCGTCACCTTCCCTCCAGACCGGAGGAACCTCTCTCATGGGGTACTGTCTCGCTCTTTTCCTGCTGGATGTACCACTGTCAGAGGATGACCCAGAATTACCACCCGTACTTCTATGTGATAATAATATCTCAACTGCTTTTTCAACGTCGGGACCTACAATCATACCCTCCCCAAATTTAAATCGTACACTACACAACTCTTGCTGGTTGGTCTTCTGACCATTATCTACCAAATCCTCACACAGAAAAACACACATCTGCTCAAAGACGTATCTTTGCGTTGGTTCATCCCATTGACGGAAAACGTTCATGGCAGACTCTACATCTTATCTTGCTGTGTCCATAGCCCAATTTCGTGCTAACTTATTCAAACATTCCCTTTCCTGATAATCGGGCATTTGGCTTCGTAATTGTCTTCGTTCCGTGTTAGGGGTCGTTTTAGGCGACCGAAAAAGTGGTGAAGGAAGGTTAGTAACAATGCTGGTCATTTTATGCCAGACGGAAGGTGAAAGTGGGGGAATAACTGGTGGTAGAACAGAGTCACGCAAAGTAGAAACAGAAATATTCGTAGAACGAGTATCAGAGAGACTAGAAGATGTGCTAGGCGAAATTTTAGAAGGAACAGTAGGAGAAGTAGATGTGATCGGTGAACCTTGAAGAGGCTGCGCCAGAGAAACAGGAGCCAGCTGAAGAGTAGCCGGCGAGTGCGGTAAAGGAGCCTGTATAACAGCTACCAGAGGTGCAACTAAAGGTTGCGGAGGTGCTGTGGCATTTTGTGCATAGGGTGGTGGCGAACTTAGCAAATGAGCCATTAATGGATCTTTCTCACGCTCTTTTACTGTCTCTCGCTGAAGAGATGGCAAAACGGGATAGCATTTATCTATTGCCATTTTACGTTGCCTGTGCAACTGCTCACTTATTTGATCCTCTTCGTTGTCTTTAAATTTTATCGCGGCTTGCATTACTGAAATACCTCTTTCCCTCTTATTCTTTTTTTCTAATTTAATTTCCTTCTGTTTGGCCTCTTTACGCCATAAGCGGAAAGAGTCAAACATCGCCGGTCGGGCTTTCTTCTTGAATAGTTTGACTTCTAGGTTATCTAAAACTTCTGAGTCGAAACTACCATATTGGGGCCATTTTAAAACACCATCCTTGCGGGTGTATTTAATCCATACTTCGTTATATGTTATAGGACCTACGCCGTGCTTTACATAGAGCTCATACGTTGGAGTTCCAATTGGAGGAACCGGACAAGATTCCTCTAATCGGGAGTCCTTACTACAACCAAGACAAAACAAGTTTCCAAGTCTGCTAAAACCAGGCATCTTCGCTCACTAGTCTAGCTTCAAACTTCAAAGGATTATCTGTTACGATATATCTCGTGAATACACGAGTCCTTCGGCTTTGGGGCTTGCAAGTACCAAATCAAAGCGTATCTCAAGGATACCAAAAACTAAGGACAAACTAAGGACTGGGAGACGCTCCACTTATACTTAACTGAAGTATTTGAAGATCTGTGACGTCGCTAGAAGACTCGTCTATCGTTTCGCTCTACCAAGGATCACTGGGTCCAAAACAAGGCGATAATCAGGGCAGCAGTCCTTCGTAGCCGTCGGGACGCGGGGAACCTCGCAGCAAAGACCTTCGGAACCACGTCGACATACAGGGGTCGCTGAAGTGGCTGGCCGTCCTCCGGAATTTTCACACGAAGCTCCTCACGAACATCTGGCTTGGACCGTCACCGCTTGATATCGCCCCACGTTGGGCGCCAACTGAGGTGCCGGGTTTTTAGGAACCCGGTGGTGCCAGGGGGTAGCACCCGAGGACCTCTGAGTTCTCCCTTGTTCCGGACCACAGAAACACGGAGTCTTCTAGTTACCGTCAAAGATCAAGTTTTATTGGTAGCTACCAAGTAACACGTGTCCCAGAAGTACACCACACGGAGTGTAGGTTCTCGGGAGACTGTTCGTTTTTACAGAACCAGCCGTCTCCTTATATACAAAAATAATAGCTGCAAGTAAGAATTCCTGAGTTTATGATATGGCTATACACATATTTCTACAATAATACAAAGAGCAGAGTCATGTAAGCAAGCCCATATTTTAGATGTCCAGTTTGTTGATAGATTACCCAGTTAGGCCTGGAACTCCCATCAGATATCGATGAAACCTTAATAAAGGAAGGCACAACCCAGTCATAAAACTGGCCATAAACAAGGAATGTGGACAGGTGCATGTTTGCAGAAAGCATGGTCTGTATGTCGTGAATGGTTTGTGGAATGTTATGTATTGATGCTATCGTATTCGGCCACTGGGCGAGGAGCTGCCCAAACAGGTTTGGCCGAAGGCAATGGAGTCAGTTGGGACAGGTCAGGGGGAAGTCACGAAAAGGTGGACGTGTCCCTCTTGATTAAGCTCGACCTTTAATTGACTTAACATGAGGGCAAGATGCAAGATGGATGCCGTTCACAAAATGGAGTTTAAGGGATGGGGACGGAAACTACGATTTTGGGGTGTTGGCAACCCTCGATTGTGACGCAAATACATAGGAATGATGTCCTAATTATTATCAGTTCATAGATACCAAAATCGTCTTGGTGCGTTGAGGTTTTGTGACACGGGTATTGGACCTCGATATCGGGAGAACACCAGGGTCCGGATTTTTTGAGAACCACAATTGTATGCCTGTGGCAATGGTGGGTGTAACTGGAGGAGGTATGGAGAGTTTACCCAAGATCACCACCTCCGAGGTTAGCCCACAGCTTGCACATATTCAGCATGGTAGTGGTCGACCACCCTCTGGAGAAGGTTCTTGTAGCTGCCACATTGCTAGTTGGAATGTCGCAGGTATCAGGTCTAAATCGGATTGTCTGGGTTGGACAGAATTTTTAGCCTTATTTGAAATTATATGTTTCCAGGAAACTTGGTGCCTGGACTTTAAGGACAATGACGGATTCGTCTCATATCAGCTACCCGCTATTGGACTTCATCGGGGAGAGCGAAAGGGGGTCTCCTGGTTTTGATTTCTGTTGAAACTCCTTTGTTGGTTAAAAAATATGTAAAAGTGGGGGTGCATTCTCAGATCCTGTGGTTGTATAATGCAGATGGCAAGAACATCCTTTTAATTAATTTTTATAACAATATTTTTGACAACACTAGGGACCAGGCGGTAAAAGCACTATCAAATGCCCTCGACGATATTATTAAAGCTTCTAATGTCGTCTTTGATCTGTTTATGGCAGAGGATTTTAATGCTGCCACCTGCCCTTTTTCTGATCTAAACTTATGCGGGGTAGTAAATTGTCAAGGAGAGGGAGTTTTACACTTTCAACATAATCATTATGGGAAATCATTAAATCTCTTCCTCCATGGACACGATATGAATATTATGGATAATGAGAAAAACGATAGTGAGGAATACACCCCTACCTTCACAGGCCGTGGAGCTACCTCAGTGATTGATTACATCTGCATCTCCTCGAGCCTAGAACCCTGGATTATGGCACCTAAAGTTGTAGATATGCAGCTTAGTGACCATAATTGCTTGACTGTAGAGGCCCTGTTATGGGAAAACAAAGGGACTCCCATTACGGGGAGTATTAATAACATTGAACCCCACCGCCCCAATGGTATGAGAATCAGATGGAAAGGGGAAAAGGCTGAGATCACGTCTGGTTCCATTATTAAAAGTTGTTTGTCAGAAATAGTAGGGATTTTAGATGACGGTGATGCCACTGCAAACTCTATAAAACGATACATTTATATTAACTCTATAATTGATTTTAAACTCACCATTGCGTCTAAGCATAAGGAAGGCCGTTTGCGGGGATGGTTTAACCAAGCCTGTACCTTAGCCCTTAAAGAATTAAAAATGGCACTAGCAGCCAAACCCAGAGACAAGAGCTTGGTTTTAAACCTCAGAGGCAGTTATAAGGAAACTTTAAAACGCAGGAAAGCGGAGCTCCAGCAGGATGCGTGGGAGAAGTGGAGAAGTGTGGCTCACTGGTTAGAGGAGGCAGACCCTGATGCAGAGGTCAGACCCGGGACCAGGGTTCAATTCCCGACGCGGCAGGGTCTTGAGCCCAAATGTCCACAGACTCAATAATTCTCGCCTCGGTGCCTACTCAAATCATGGGTTCACACTCTACAGCTCTGGGCAATAGCTTGCTTAATCTACACTACGGCCCCCCCACGGCGGGATGCCTGGTCTTCACCTTGGGGATGCCCAGTAGGGGTAATCTCGCAGGGAAAGCCAGGACGGGTTCCCAAAGCAAGCGCTAAGAGACCTGTCGGTGATTTGGCGCTATATAAATCGAAATTAACATAACATAACATAATTTGGCACAGGCTGCTGAACTGAACGACTGTACCCTGTTTTGGAAAACAATTAATTCCCCTTTTCTTAAAGATGAAAAAATCCCTGAATTAACAACCACCATTCTTAGGGAAGAGTGGATTTCTCACTTCTCTAACATCTTTGATTTGTGCAGTGTAAGGGAGGATACAGCAGTTAGATGGCCTCATCTGCCACTTAACATCTCCGTTCCAGAGGTCTTAGATAGTATCAGGGCTAGTAAAGGGGGAAAGCACAGGGTCCGGACGGGGTCCCAATCGATGTCTATAAATTAGTTCCCGAGGTATGGGGTCCTCTTTTAACTAACATTTTTAATGCCGCAGTCTGCAATGAGGTGCCTCCCACATGGGAAGAATCCATAATTATCCCAATATTTAAGAAAGGCAATCGTGGGGATGTTAAGAACTATCGCCCGATTTCCTTGTTGGATTCTTCCGTAAAAGTCATGAGCCGAGTTCTCATGGTAAGATTAGAAGAATGGGTGGAGGAGAATGGTATACTGGCTGACAGTCAATTTGGTTTCAGGAAAGGCCGTGGAACGATAGAGCAATGTCTTAACCTAGACTTGCTTATCGGTAAATATACCCTAGCAAAAACAGGCTCTATTTATCTCTGCTTTGCGGATTTAAGTAGTGCCTTCGACCTAGTGGATCACGCCATCCTGTGGGCCAAGCTTATCAAAATGGGGGCCCCTGAGGGTATCGTATTTTTCCTGGCACGACTGTACACCAAATTACGTGCTTGAGTACGTTACGGTACCAAAGGGGAATGCACCACCAAGTTTAAAATCGGGAGTGGAATTAGACAGGGATGTGTGTTGGCCCCACTGCTTTTTACTCTTTTTATCAACGAAATAGATTCCACCTTAAAATCTATGGCAGTGGATGCTCCCACAATACACGGAGCCCGCATCCCAGTTTTATTATACGCGACGCGGTTCTAATTTCACGCACCCCCATAGGCCTCCAACGGTTGATGGATGGTTTTTCCCTATTTATCAAAGGACGAAAGCTAGTGATTAACAAATCCAAAACCTTTGTAATGGAATGTGGGCGGAGGAACGGAAAGAAGCCCTTTTCATATTTCATTGACGGGCAGAAGGTTCAACTTGTTGATAATTTTTCTTATCTAGGGGTTACATTTTCAAATAATAAATATAACAAATGGTCTAGCGAGCACAATAATGTAAGATCTAAGATGGCCAGAAGTTCAAACGGCATATTTACGTTGGCCACGAAGTTGGGTGACAGGCGTGTCCATGACATGCTTAAAATATTTCAGTCCCGATGCCTCTCTACGGCCCGGTACGGAGCAGGTATCTGGGGCTACGCCCCGGCGGGACCACTTCAAGTAGAGGAGAATACTTTTTTAAAGAGACTTTTGTGTCTACCCAGCTCAGTTTCCAACGTTTTAGTGCACAAAGAATTGGGTATTTTCCATCTTTCTGATTTGTTTCTCCTTAGACCACTTATGCTTTGGCGCTCGATATAGATGAAAAAAGAGACGTCATTGTGTAGATCAATTATTTCTGATTGCTTGTCCCTGGATAACTATCAAAGGATCCCATGGCTAAAGTATAACGTGGACAGCTTTCAGGAGAGCTTTGGCCTGGATGTTTTTACTGACCATTGTGGTGCCTCTGATCTAGCTAAACATGAAATCAAGAACTCTTTTTTAAATCACCAAGCTAACAGACGGCACCAAGACAGTGTTGAACTTTCCTCTTGTATTCTATACCATGATTTAAATGATTTTTTGGGCTATCAACCGTACTTATCGCAGGTGACTTGGAAGGCAAACTGGTTTGTGTTGACTATATTGAGAACTGGGATAGTCCACAATCTAGTGGCCTTCCCACAACAGCGGTCACCCGCTGTTGGCCCCTGCGATAATATTTGTTTACAAAGCACTATGCACTTTCTTTTGTTTTGTCAACTGTATAAATACTTGCGGATTGCTTATCTTAAACCTGTGTTTGTAAAGTTTGGAGTTAGGACTGTAAAAGACTCCATGAGACTGCTTTTTAACTTTCATCACCCTGATGTCTGTTTTTACACAGCTACCTTCCTTTTAAAATCAATTAATGCTAGGAAAATTATGCAGTTTTAACCATTATTAACTTATCTGTATAGTTTGCGTTAGTATGGCCACCGCTCTTTTTACTGTATTTTGTATGTTGTGCTTTTAGGGACTTGTTTCTTGTTCCGAATAAAGCATTATGAAATGAAAAATGAAATTAAATGGGTTAGTGGATGGATGAGTGAAAGGGTAAATGGATGGACGGATGACAGGATAGGTGGAAGAGTGGATCAATGTGTGAAAGGGTGGATAGATGAATGAGTGAAAGGGAAAATAGATGTTAACAAGTAAATGGGTGGATGGATAGATGGATGGAGTGAAAGGGTGGATGGATGACTGAAAGGATGGATGAATGGATGACTGAAAGGGTGCATCTAGAGATGGATGAATGAAAGGGTGAATGGACGGCTTGATAGACAGATAGATTGATGGATTGGAGATGGATGGATAGGTTTAGATATGATCTGGGGAAGGATGTTATGGTGAAATGTAGATGAAAGAATGAATAGATGACATAATGCAAATGTGAAATTGTGGCTATCAGCAGGTGATTAGAAGGATGAAAGGATGAATGAATAGATGCTTGTTTGGAAGAGACAAGAGAGTTCCTCGGGTGAGGGCTGTAATGATTTGCTTTGTTTGCTTAATGCTGTGAGAGCTTTGGTTTGTAGTGGGTGTATTATAATGTTTTGGCTACCCCCTTGGTCATGCCCATTATTTTTTTTTATCTCATCAGAAACAACTACGCACCCTGAAAAGAGGCAAGCTGGTCCGCATTCATACTTGTTGAAAATGCAGACGTGGCACCGATGGATGCACTTTTAGGGGAGACATCCCAGCCAAGAAGGCAGGGATCTCACAAAATGGCACATTAGCCTCTGTCGGGAGCACAGGGAAAAATGTTGGCCCCATGAATATTGTTAAAATGTATGCAAGAACTGGTACACAAATGGCATTGTTTACATGTTGGTGCTGTACTATGAAACTACTTTAGATGAAAATTGAAATCTTACTAGAATCTTTTCTCCTTCCCGTGATACAACCGAAATGATGCGGTCATATTCCTTGGCATGGAACTCTGCCTCATTCACGTTATCAAACACTGCTGCAAGATGAGGCTATGAAAAAGAATAATCATATTTTCAGTAACCCGATGTATATGGAATGAAAGCCCAACATAAATAAATATATTTTATCACAAGTGCCCACAACGTTTGTTATGAGTCAGTGTTTATCACATAAATTCATTCAGACACTAAACAGCTTGAAGAGTTTGATGGTCTAGTTTACATTTACCCAATATGGTTGCTGTGTCTCGATGCAGATACGTGCGGGCTAATATCAGTGTACAAAAAGAGAAATTTGCATGATTTCCTATTTGTTAAATTCTTCAGCAAGTGCACATATTACCCTCGATGTTTCATGGGGAAAAGAAAAAACATAGGGCCCGATTCACAGAACAAACTTGAGACAAAATCCTAAACTTACTACCATTTTGAGTACCTGCCTTCTGTGAATACCAAAATGAGTAAGTGTCTTCTGTGAATGCCAAAATGGTAGTAAGTTTAGGATTTTGTCTTAAGTTAGTTCTGTGAATCGGGCTCATAGACTTATAACAAGACTATTGTGTATGTTTATGGCTGTGACTAACGACTGCCTAAAACCATAAACCAAAGTTGTGAAGGTGGACTCTTCAATATTCCACAAGGAAGAGCTGCTCAGAGGCAGAATGAACGAGATATTTTCATTCTGAGAATTTGCACAACTACTCATCTTAGTGCAGTAGTGGCTTAAGGCTTGTGGGACATCTGGGATAGCACTGTAAGTGCCAGAAGTATGCCATCAGATTGGTATATGGGGTATGTAATAAAATGAGGAAACTTCTTAGAACTTCATGTTGAGTTTAATATAAACCCACCAGACAGTCCACACCAGCAGCCGCACGCTACAGCAGACACTCAGCACTGAGGTCAATGCGTTCCGATGCTGACATGGTTAGCATTCCTTAAAGAGAACATATCCCCTTTATAAAACAAAAGAAGAACAAAGGGAAAGGACAGAAGAAACAAGGGCAGTAAGGAGGTAAAGAAACAGAGGAGAACACAAGAGCAAATAATGCAAGAAATTACATTTCTACTTAAGAGCATAATCCTGAAGATGTGGAAGTGGTCTTCTAAATCTAACAGAGTGCCCAGGAGGATCATTTCTGGCCTGGGGTTGTAAACCCACATTACAATCCCTTTGAAAACACACATTACCATCCACACTACCACATTTAGAAAGGCAGGACATGCTCCAAACATCCTCACACATGACAACATTTCTCATACCTTTGATGATGCGTTTGGGACCAAAAAACTTGGTACCACCTTTGAGAGACCACACGCCCTTTTTCACAAAAACAAGATTGCCCACCTTCCAGTCAGACTTGTGCACTCCCATTGTGGTATCAAACCTTTGTTTGTAACCCTCCTGATACTTTCTGACTCGCCAATCATTTACAGAGTTGTTCCTGTCTTTAAGACTCAACCACACAGGACTGAGCTTGGAACCTGCTGCCCTGCCCTTAAGTCTCCTAAATGGTCTAAATGGAGAACAACCAGTAACACTGTTGGGAGTGTTCCTGTGTGTCTATATTTTTTCTCTAAGGATAGCCTTAAGGGGGAAACCAGTGTCAATAGCACTTTGGGCACACGCTCTCACAAGTCTGTTAAAGCTTTCCACTAGGCCATTTGCCTGATGTGCATAGAGGGCCATACGATGGTGGGTGATAAAGAGTTTTTTTTAGAAAATCAGTCATCTCCTGAGAGGTAAACTGCACCCCATTGTCAGAGACCAAAACATCAGCTAGTCCCTCAGAGGTGAATACATCCTTTAAGGATTCAATAATGTTTTTAGTAATAACAGAACTCAAACAGCATGCAGATATACATTTGGAAGTGTAGTCAACCAAAACAACAACAAATCTTTCCGAGGGGGCCACCATCTCAAAAGGTCCAATCATGTTGATGACAAGTTTGGACCAAGGTCGCTCAGGAAGAGCCACAGGAGAGAGCGGTGACGTGTTGACTTTCCTGGACTTGTCATTTGTGGCACAAATGGTGCAATCTCTGACAACCTCCTCAACATGCTTGTCAACCTCTGGCCACCAGTAGGATTCCCTGACTCTTGCCTCTGTCATACTACGTCCCAGATGACCCTTGTGTGCTAGATTAATAATTTTTTCTCTTAAGGGGCAAGGAGGAACTCATCTATCCCCTCTGAAAAGCTCACACTCAACAATGCTTAGCTCATCACGAACATTCCAAAAAGGTTTGGCAATACTGGGAACATCAGGAAGAGCAGGCCAACCATTAACAACCAACTCCATTAGTGTTCCCCTGGAGACATCGCAGTAGGCACCAGCTACCTATTCCTCTGTGTTGAGAGCACATTCCTTCACCCAAGACACAGTACGGTCAGAGGAGTTAGAAACATCTTTTTCAAGTGGCATCCTAGAAAAAAAATCTGCTGGGATATTTCTGAGACCGGGCAGGTACTTAATCGTAAAGTTATACTCCCAAAATCCTTCAATCCATCTTTTAATCCAGGGGGTAGTGCTCACACCATTCCTCCATGCAAACATGTGTACCAGGGGCTTGTGATCAGTTCAGACAAGGAATGGCAACCCCCACAAATAGAACCTGAAATGGTAGATGGCCCACGAGCAAGCAAACATGCTCAATCACTGAGTAACGCTCCTCGGCTCCCTTCAGGTAGCGCGAGGCAAAGCCAATGGCCTTCTCGTTACCATCAACCATCTGGGACAGAACAGCTCCCAAACCCCATAAGCTGGCATCGGTGGTGATGTTGTTTTGTTATGTACATTAAAATGGCCTAAGGTAGGCATGAGTGCAATCTCACCTTTGACCTTCTTGAAAGCAACATCGCAGTATTCAGACCACTTGAAATCAACCCGCTTTTTTAGTATTAATCTTAAGGGTAGTCAAACACTGGCAAAATTGCAAATAAAGGGCCGGATGTAGGTAGCTAAACACCGGTCGGTAACGGCCGAAAATACAGAATTTCGTCCGTTACCGACCGGTATTTGGTTATTGAGATGTAGGGTCACAAAAAATATCGATTCGGTAAATACGAGTCGGTAATTTTACCGATTCGGTAATTTTACCGAATCGGTAAATAAGAAATGCTAAAAAATGAGTTTTGAGATGAAGGTAACTTCTAAAATACCGAATTTCATGAAATTCGGTATTTAAGAGTCGGCATTTACCATGGATTGGAAGCAGGTGGTAACCAGGTGCAGGCTATAAAAAAGGGCCCAAAATGCAACAGTGTGACCAGAATGGCGGCATTCTAAGTGATAGCAAGGTGGCTATGTCTACAGACAGCAGGGGAGAGGATCTGGAGCAGGGAGGAACAAGTCTACAGGCAGAGGATAACGCTATTTCAGCTAACTGAGCCAGAGATATTGCAACGGCCACATCCCCACACCATCCTGGACTTGATCAGGGACCTGCACCCACTGTTGGAGCACCCAACCCCAAGGGCGCACGCCATCCCACCAGATGTGCAGGTGCTCTGTAGCCTACACCTGCTTGCATCTGGGAGTTACCAGAATGTGATTGCTGCGGTAGGTGGGGTGTCCCACAGCTGCCTGTCCTGTCTCTTCAGGAAGTTCCTAGAGGCCATGATGCAGAGAATGCATCATTACATCAGCTTCCCTGAAACTCACGCGGAACTGCTGAAGACCAAGACTGACTTTTATCAAATTGCACATTTCTCAAACGTCATCGGCTGTATTGATGGCACCCACATCCCAATATGCCCACCTGCTGCCACAGAGTACATTTACAGGAACAGGAAGTCAACCCACACAATCAATGTACAGGTAATCTGTGATGCCAAGTACATTATCACGGACATAGTGGCCAAGTTCCCAGGAAGTATCCACGACTCCTACATCTTTCAGAACAGTGGAATCTACACAAGCCTGACAGCGGGGGAATTTGGCAAAGGATACCTGTTAGGTGAAACCCTGTGTGACACTCCCTTGATAGATATTACAGATGTATGGGTATGTATGCATGTGAGTAATGGCTTTTTCATTTACAAATAGGGGATAGTGCATATGCCGTCCGCTCTTTCATCCTGACACCCTACCTCAACCCTTCAACCCCAAGCCAGAGAAGATACAACGTGGCACACAAATCTACTAGGAACATTGTGGAGCACATCTTTGAGCTGTTAAAAAGCAGGTTCCGCTGCCTCCACAAAAGTGGAGGGGCACGGCAGTACTCACCAATCATCTGCTGTAAGATGATTGTTACTTGTGCAATGTTGCACAACCTTGCTACTAAGAAGGGCACTGAGGTGCAATTGAGCGACTATGATGACCATGATGATGAACATACAATGCCTGAACCCAACACAGCAGGAGTTGCCACACCAACAGATGGCAGACACAGACGGGCAGAGATCACACGCAACTACTTTTAAGTAAGTGAAGAGACACCGACTGGTGGAGTATGCACCCAATGTAGTTTAATATTTGGCTAAACGCAGGTACTCAAAAGCACAAAGATGTAACACAAATGTAATTCATTTAATAATGGTAGTGCTGGGTCACTTCCCTATTTACTGTACAAGTCATTTCCTCACATGCCTACCAGGGCCAGATGTAAGTGGCTGGCTCTCTTCACTGGGTGTTTGGGCTGTTGGCTCACCATGGCGCCTTCTGCTCCTCCGTGTCTCAACAACAAGGGGGCTTGTCATGCTGCTCCTACTGGTGCTTTCCTCAGTTTCCGGTACATCCAGAGCTGCCGTTTGTGCTGTCAGTGCATTAATCAGCACCTCTACAGCACTGGTCACCCTAGCAATGCCCCTAGACACCTCATTGCTGTTATGTGTGAGTCCCTCTTGCATGTTGATGCATCGTCTGCATAGCAGGGAAGTGGCTGTGGCCAGGCTGTTCATTGCCTTACTTTGTTGCTGCGCATGCTGCCTCTCCTTGCGCCTTGCTGACATGTCCTGGTCCAGTTTACTGCACAGAAGCTGCACTGATTGTGTCATGTCCCGCATCCCTGCAGCCATCTCCTTGTTCACATCAACCAGTTCTCTGATGCCCTTCCCTATGTCTTCCACATTTGTGTTCAGGTTCCTCTTCTGGCGTTGCACAGACTGGATGGCCTTCCCGTGCATCCTTTGAATCTTGACCATGCTACCCGCCAGCCCACGGAAGACACTGGGACCCTCCACATGTGCTGCAACACTGCTATCTCTGGGCCTGCGGCGTCTGGTACATGTACGGGCACCCTCTGCACTGGACTGCCGTGTGGCAGTGCTTCCTTCCCCAGCCAAGGTTTCAGTGTCGTCCCCCTCCATGTCACCTACTGATGACTCCATTTGGACTAGTGGGACAACTACATGCCTCTTGCTCTTTTGTGATGCAGGTGTTGTCAGAGGCAGTGATGCAGGCAGTTCAGGTGAGGACAGGGGCAGAGGGGATCCTGATCGTTCTGGGGACGCCAGCAGATGTGGAGACATTTCAAGGTCTTGGGATGGTGGCTGTGTTGTTGGTGCACCTGTGTCCTCTGTGACATTCTCTGCACTTGTGGCTGCCTCCTGGCTGTCATCCCTCTCTGCTACCGTGCCTTCCTTCTCCCTTGTACACCTGCGAGATGTCTCGCCTGTGGACATATAAGCGTACATTAGCTCTGTGCTCCTGCCTTACTGCATCTATAATTAAATAATTCTCACTGAAACAATGTACATGTTGCCTGAACTTGATTATGTCTGAAATGATTAGCCTAACTTGTTGCTTGCTGTGCTGTATGACATGGTGTTTCATTTAATGACTACATGTCCCATAATGCATTGCTCCTGTATAGTGCTACCTCTACTGAACTGGGGTTAACTTTGCCACATAGGGTAAAAGGAAGGTGATGGGGTAGGGGTGATTGCTGTGCATGCGTCTTACCTTTTCTGGTGGCAGCTCAGGCTGAGCTGTCTGCATCTCCCAGTCCACAGACGCTCTCTGGTTCAATGGTGGACCCCACCAGCTCCTCCAGCTCCGTCGGGGGGGTGCACGGTTCTTCCCTCCTTCAGTTTTGTTTGCCTCTTTGTGGAGCTCTGCAATTTTTTTCTTAATCAGGCTCCTCAGGTCATACCACCTCTTTTTCAGGTCATCTATGTCCCTTGGAGTCACTCCTACAGAATTCACCTTTGCTTGTATTTCCAGCCAAATCTTCCTTTTGGCAGATTCAGCCACAGTCAGAGACAGCTTGCCAAACAATTTCTGGTGTTCCTTCACCACCTCCTCAACGAGGACCTGCAGCTCCATGGTGCTAAATTTAATTTTCCTCTTCCTCTCTGGCTGTTCCTTTTCACTGCTGCTTGCCATTTTCAAAGTTTTAAAGCACAAACGTATTCCTGTGGCTCAGGGACTCAGCTCAACTTTCACAGTCTCTCCAGAAGCTTCTAATTACTTGCAGCTGCCTGTGTAGCCACTTCCTGGTAGGGAGGGGGAGAGTGGTAGCACCTGATTGGCTGCCTACTTAAGTTTCACTTTTATTTGCTTTCCGAATCGGTATTTACCGAATCGGTATTTACTGATTCGGGAAATACTGATTCGGTAAATACCAATTCGGTAAATTCCGATTCGGTAAATTCCGAATGGCAGTTTCCGATTTTTACAGAATCGATAAAAAATACCGAATTTTTACCTACATTGCATTTACCGATTCGGTAAAGTTCGGTATTTTAGAGTCGGTAAATTGCAATTACCTACATCTAGCCCAAATTTCGAGTAGTACTCGTATAACCCAAGGAAAGACCTAGCTTGGTCCTTGTTCGAGGAAGCTGTAGCCTGTAACGTTGCCTCAACAAGGTAAATTTTGGGACTGATACCCTCTTTTGAAATAGAGTGTCCTAGATAGGATACAGAGCTGACTCTGAATTTGCACTTCTCTCTTTTGAGAGTGAGCCCCCGTTCTTGAAGCCTGGATAAAACTTTGAACAACACTTCGTCATGTTTGTCTCTATTTTGTCCAAAGACCAATATGTCATCTTGAAAGAATAGAACTGAGTCAATTCCTGATAGCTCATCCTTCATAATTCTTTGGAAACGCGCAGCAGCGCTGGCTAGTCCAAAAGGCATTCTCACAAACCTATAGGCAGCTAAAAGTGTTACAAATGAAATCGGAGCCTTAGAGTCCTCATGCAGCATGACCTGATGATAGGCCGACAACAAATCCATAACGCTGAAGAAGCAGGCACCTCCCAACTTCGTCAGGGCCTCATTGATGTTAGGTAATGGTTGCCTGTCGACCTGCATACAGTTATTAGGGATTCTCAAGTCTACACACATCTGAATCGTTGTGCCTTTGTCTTTTGGGGCCAAAACGATGGGGGCCAGCCACTCTGAAGATTCAATGTCTTCCATGACACCCAAATGAAGCAATCTATTCAGTTCCTCTTGGAGTGGCTTTATCATGAGGTTTGGGATCTTCCTGACTTGGCGTACAACAGGATTTGCACTGTCCTTTAAGATTTTCTTGGGTTTGAAGTCTCTAAGGAGTCCTAGATTTTCACTGAAGACTTCAGGGTATTTCTCTGTAATATCCTGATGATCGCCATGGGGTGTTATCAACATCACCTGGTTGGGAGCATTTGGATTCAAAATGATACCAAGGTCACATTGATGTCGCCAGCCCAAAAGGGTGTCTCCATGTCTAGCAACATAGACCTTGCAGACAGTCTCTCTGTCTTTGAACATGATGGTTTGGATGCAAAATCCAACAAGGTCGATACTCTGTCCACCATAACCCACTGGGTTGATGTTGGGAGGCAATAGTTTAACAGCTCTGAAGGTGGGAGTGCCATCCCAAAATTTGTCACTGAGTAAAGTGTATGGCAAACTTGAATGGGCAAGAACAGGAACTATTACATTGCCAACAGTTATGTCCCATTTTGGCATTGAGAGACTACCAGTGTCAACACCTTTAACATCATGTACAGATTTGTAAACACTATCTGTAATGCAGTACATAGCCTGCGGTGATAATTCCTCGTCATCAATCATGCTTACTTTTGCATTCCTGGACTTATGGGCATAATATCCCTTTTTCACACAGTTTCTGCAATTAGTACTCCTGGCAAAACTATTTGGAAAATTGGGCCCGTGGTTGAGACTACCACATCTCGGGTATTTTGTCTTGCCATCTTTGTTCCAGTTGGAATTGAACTTTGGTTTCTCTGCTTTGCCGGATCCCTTTTCTAATTTAACGATGGACTTAGACATAGTTGCAATTGCAGCCTCTGAAAAAACAATTTGTCAGGGTCACTTCTAATGGAGTCGGTGCGGACATCTGTGGTTACATTATTACTGCGCATTTCCTTCACCCAATGAGAAGTATGTTCTATACTTTCTAAAATGGTGATTGCCTCTTTGAGATTGGGATTCTGATAAAGTAGTTTCTCCTGGATCTTAAGGTCATTGGTGCATCACACTAGTTGATCTTGGATGAGGGAATGCAGTCCATACTTGGCAACACTTTCTCCCTTAGCTTGTGTGAGCATTAGAAATTTGTGCCGCTCCATTACAACATTGAGTCGTGGCACAAAGTGTATTTATAAAAGTAATACACTCATTTCGCATACATCATTGGGTTCACCCGCTTCTCTTCCTATTGGTATAGGATCTAGGCTATCATAGATGTTTCCACCTTCAATGCCGAGGTTGTGGAGCACAGCTTGCTTCCTGGATGCAGATAATCTTTCTCCCCCAATGGCTATCAGGTAGGAGTCGAAAAGAGGTTTCAATTTTTTCAATGGTAGAATTGGCTCGCCACGTTCAGATAGAAACTGAGGTGGCTGACTCATTTTACTGGACGTTGACAATCTGAAAGGAAAGTAAATTAACAAACCAACACAACAAGCTAATATAACAATTTAAAATAAAAGTTTAAAATAATAAGGCAAAACAATAGGCTAACATAAATGCTTAAACTGCTTCTCTTCTTCTTTTCTACATAAGAAGATCAGGAAAACTAATGTAGCTGCTGGTGAAAACTAAAATGTACCCAAACGTGCATTCTAGCACTGTCTTTGTGATTTACATGCTTTAAAGCAATGCGGAAACCTGCATTCTCAGGTTGTTGTACCAGTCTTTCTGTGATGTCTGTATAATCACGTCGGCACACACACGTCAATACGTCAGGCTCTGCAGCTTCTGTTTCGTCACAGATCTGACTAGGGAGGAGACACGCACTTTCCAAACGAGTTGGAGGAACACTGGAGGCCTCTTGGTGAGTTAATTACTTTTGAAACAGTTGCACAAGTGCTCAATGCAGGCAGGCAAACTCTGGTTCCGCTACCGCAATTGCAGTTAAATATGACAAAAATAAAGTACGATCACAGAGTTATGCACCTTAAGTCCCAAATGCTCCGCAAATTGCCTGAAAGGCTATACGCAAATCTAGCCCTCATAAGCACAAAATGCTAGGTAGACCAACCTCGTTGAAATAAGTCAGAAAATTACTTGGCAGGCTGTAAAACTCACACATGGTTCTTCAGTGGGTGTATGTTTCCAGCTGATCATCGCCATTATTAAAATGAGGAAACTCATTGGAACTTCATGTTCAGTTTAATATACACCCACCAGACATTCCACACCAGCAGCCAAATGCCACAGCATACACTCAGCACTGAGGTCAATGCATTCCAATGCTGACATGGTTAACATTCCTTAGAGAGAACAACTAATTAAAAGGGCAAGTTACAACAGTATGCTACTGTCATCCATACTGAGAATGTGTTGCACTGAAGGGAATAAACAGCCCTCATATTTGCTCAGCCCTCTTCTTGGTGTATTGGCAGCATGGAGGACTGTAGCAGTGGCCAGACACTCCAAAGTGCAAGTGTCACAATTTGGCCTGATGAATGCAAAGACTAGCCTGACATGGACACTTTGAAACTCTCCAACTAGAGATTTGTTAGACAGCTGGGTGGAGAGCAAGAACAGGCCTCCAGAGCCCGAATGAGCATCTAGCCACCCCACTCTATCCAGTTCTGTTGCTTCTCTTATGTTCATTAAAAGCATGAGCGCAGCGTCTGGACTGGTTAGGGGAGTTAGCTCTTCAACTTATATTCAGAGCCAAAGATTGCAGAATAACACAGAGGAGGACATGCAGCGCATGGGTAAGTAACATTTAATTTTATTTTATTTATTTCAAATGTTAATGTAAGGCATGTCAGTGTAGTGATTTAGCTTGTGTTTAGGTTGCATGATGCTAGGCTGCTGGAGGGGTTATAGGAGGCTGGCTTAGTTTATGGTGCACACTTATTTAAGTGAAGCATTTTGCACTAATGCAGACAACGCTTATGGTGATTTTAGTGGTCTTAGACAACCATAGAAAGCTCTCTACGTGGTAGCGGTGGAGAGCAGTTTTCAGGCTTAGTCCAGAAGGAGTGTTAAGCAGCTTGGTTCATCAGAACTAGTCATATAGTGTAGGTTAAATGAAAAGGAACCACACCGTGTAGTTATAAAAATAGTCATTCATTGTAAACACTCACTATCATGTTGGTATACCTCCTACCTGGAGATATGAACACAATACACACAATATTACAAAAGGAGTACAGGTAAGTAGCACAAACACAAAGTGGTCTCTAGAGGAAGACCAAACCATTTACTAATAAAGTGTAATACGTACTGTGACCTAAGTCAAGACTTGACCCAGAAGACTTAAAAGAGATGAGGCCTACGAAATCACCTTGGGTAAGTACCCAGGAACCCCATGGAGGCTGTGTGCAGAGTGGAAACACAGCAGCATGCTCAATGCAAGTCAATGGGAAAGTCGCAGTTGCAGTTTTCAAGAAGAAGGTCCCTTCCCAGAGGACCCTGAAGAAACCCCATGGAAGATGGAATGTTGGAGAGTCACCCCACCTGTCTATACCCCAGGAACCAGGATACCTACACCAGGAAAGCTGGGTGCATTGGTGCGAATTGATGTCGGAAACCTCAGTTGACCATAATAAAGGACTTCAGTGAAGATGCAGCTGGCAAAGAAGGTGAAAGAGTCCTGTGAAATCCAAGAGTGGATTCATGAAGAGGAGTACCTGCAAGCAGAGGGGACTATGCCACTCAGAGTGACCAGTAGGTATGTAAGACCAATGGCCACCGATGACAAAAGATGCAGGAGGGTTGATGATGACTTTGCCGCTGCAAGAATCCGGTGACACTGTGGAAGACCAGGAGCCGTTCACGAGCTGTCCCATATCGGAAGTCGAGAACCAGGGGATCGGGTTCCGGCAGGAGCACCGACTAGCCTTGGCAGCAGCAACAGACATGAAAAGCGAAAAAGGTTCAGTGTTGGGACCAGCAAGGTATGGGGAACTCACCAAAGGCAGGAGATCAGAGCAGGACCTGAGGAAGCAGGGGAGCCCACTGGAGTCAAAGAAAACCTTCAGAGGACCCACAGGCCAAAGGCACAGGACTCGCAAGAGGACCTCGAGCACCTCACCAAAGATGCAGGCCCGGGGGGCAGAGGATGTAGTGAGGACAAAGATCTAGGTGGGAAGAAATGCTGGAGCATCTTGGAACCCAAAGTTCTCTGGGGAAGAGAGTCAACAAGTATTGACAACAGCAAGTCAATGCGGTGTTCCAGCGGGTCCGACAAGGGTACTGGCCTCAAACTTGCTGAGAAGATAGTGCAGGCCTCGAGGGAGTTGCAGAACACCTGTGTTGCTGGGCCTTTTGAAGTCTTTAGGGCATCAGGAGCAGTAAAACGGTCAGCTTAGTTGCGGTGCCTGCAGATGCAGTTGAGTGACTCCTTAACTTCAAGGGAGATTTTTTTGGATGTCTTTGATGCCTACAAGCCTGGACAAGTACCTGGATGAAGCAAAGGCACATATTACGCAGAAGACTGGCAGGATGACAAGACCAGGACCAGCAGGAGTCTTCCAAGATGCAGTCTTGTTTCCCTAAGCGAAGTCCAACAAAGTCCAGAGTGCACAGACGGTAGAACTTGAAGTGGTTTCGGATCTGAATCCTATCCCAAGATGAATCTGAAGAGCCATCCACCGGTAATCCCTTAAGTACCATACGGAAAGAGTTGGGACAATTAACTGGTCCCTCCCAGGGAAGGGGCTGGATAGAGGGGAGGATACTCCCATGTCCTTTCCAGTTTCCCACCAGAGCACGGGCCAGCAGCTCCCTGAATTTGCTTCAAATGAAGTATGCAAGAAAGGCACCAAATGTGCCCTTACAAGCAGTCTTGTGGCATTGGCAAGTGCCTGCATCCAGCACAATATACTAAGTCCAGGTTGGGAGGTGATCACACCTCCCTGTAACAGGAAACCTCTTGTTCTACCGTCCACTGCTCGAGCTAACCTCAGTAGCAGGAGGGCTGAATAGTGTCTGGGGTCTGCATCAGTACTAGCTTGCTGTTAGACCCTGAATGGTTTGCAGACAGAATATCAAGTAAAAATATTGAGTTGCACAAATATCGAGCAATAAATATTGTGGTTCAGAAATATCGACAGCAAGAATATTGTGGTCGTGAAAATTGACTTAAGGAAAGTAATATCAATTTTAAAAATATTGAAGTGTTTAATATTGTTTGCAAAGATATAGGGCCCGATTCCGATGCGGTTAGGAAAGCATTCCTACCTAGGGCCCGATTACGATGCAGTTAGGAATGTCTCCTAATGACATTTGCTCCTTTCGAATCGGACCGAGAACGTGTCTTCCGACCAGGGCCAGATTACGATGTGGTTAGGAACATAGGCTCCCATAGACGTCAATGGGAGACCAACCAAATCGTATCTGGAAGCATCCGGATGCATCATACTCGGCTGGTCGTACTCTCTTGATCCGAGTAGGACGGAGCCATTTCCAAACCGAGCAGATCGGGAAGATTTCCTAACCGCATCAGGCTCGAGCCCATAGTTGTTAAAAATATATTTTTTTTAATTAATGTTATGTATTTTAGTGTATATTTTACATGTATGTGATCTATGTTTTTTGTACAAGAATTGTTTGTATTTTTAATATATTTCTTACATTTTTAGTAGTTGTTAATTTGTTTTTAATTGAATTTTACGTTTTTAGTTCCTTAGCAGGTTGTGGGTTTACAGTGGGATAGGATGCGAATTAATTCAATTATATTAAATTTACTGATTATTTTGCATTTATTAATTTTTGATTAATTGAGATTTTATAGTTTGAAATGTGTAAAGTAATTTATTAGTAATTAATTAATTATGTAATACATGGTTGTTAATTCATTTTAATTAATTGGTAAAAAATTATGGTAATTGTGTAATTAATTTCAGGTGTGTGTTGTGTTTATAGGAGTAAAGGGTGGGAAGTAATTTGTGTTTAATTAGTTAATATATAGTTGTTATTGTTAATTATTTCATATTTATTTTGGCTAATTGTTTATTTTTGTGTGTGTTGTTTTTACTTTTAAAGGGGTGAAGGGTGGGCATTAAATACATTTTAATTACTCAATTAATTATTATAGTTATTATTAGTAATTGTTTTTAATTTATAAATATCTATTAATAGTGTTTTATTATTTTACATATAGTTTAATTTAGGTGTGTGTTGTGGATAGTTAAGTGTTAAAGTTAGTACAGTCAATTAATGTTTATTATCTTTTTTATTAATAATATTTTTAATTGATTATTAATTAGGTTATTTTATGGTAGTAAATTTAATTTAAAATATTGACTTTTTTTATTTCGGTGTGATGGTATAGGGTAGGAAATGCAAGAAATACATTTATGGGTTAATCAATTTATTTGTTTGTAAATATTTTCTAGTTAAATTTTTTTTAATTTATGTATTATTTTATATATTATTTGTAGTTTTTTATATGTAATTAAAAATATAATATGTTTTATTTGTATCTATGTAATGTATTCTTTTTTCATTTTTTAAATATTGTTGATTTTGTTTTAATGATTTTGTTGAATTTTTAATATATATATTTTATTTAACTGTTTAATTGTGAATAGTAATTCTTAGCTCTCTGCTATCCAACCCTTTCCCTACTGTTGGACTCACTGGAGTTGGAATAGTAATTTTTGCACCTCCGCTATCCAACACTTTCCCTACTGTTGCACTTACTGGAGTGGGAATAGTTATTTTTACCCCTTTGCTATCTAGCACTTTCCCTACTGTTGAACTGATTGTATTGTGAAATGTAAGTTCAAATATTTTTTTGAAGTTTAATGTTTTAATTTATTATAGATTTTTGTTTTTTATATTTGAAATCATTAATGTATATTTTAATTTTTTATAATGTTAACTTTTATCATAAATTAAAAATAATAGTTTAAGAATAGTTTTTAAAGTAAATATATATGTATACATTATTATGTAAGTGTGTTTATTTTTTTAAGTGTTATATTTTATTAAAAGGTATATTACATTATTTTATTAAAAGTATATTTAATATGCATTATTTTATTTTATATTCATATAAAAGTCAATATTTTATACTCCTTTATTTTTTACATCGATATTTTTCTACTTACCTGTTTAAGTATAGGGGTCGAAAATGTTGTTGTCTATATTTGTTATTCTATATTTTTAACATCGACGTGTCAGTGAACCACCCTGAATGGCTGGTACTGGGAATACAGGGGGGGTCCCTAGGGGAGCCCCAAAGTACATGGGATCCTAAATCAAACACTGGAATCAGTGTTGGGGTAGGATTCTAACATGTTTGATACCAAACATGACCGGTTTCGGTGAAGCCACTACAGTTAGACATTTTATATTTGACTTGATGCACCAGCTCACCCAGGCTGTAAAGGCAGGCCTGTAGTCACAGTTTGAGTGGCCTCTCAGAGGTGGTATGATAAATGCTGCAGCATATGGAAGACCCCTGGTACACCTACGCCCTTCGTACCTTAGTACAATATACTAGGGACTCAGTACCAGTCATACTACTCAGAAAACAGAATGACACTAGCAAGAAGTGGTGGGACCATTAAAGCAGATCAAGCTTTCCAACCCCCCCTCCAAATGAAAGGAGATGAGACTAACCTTGCTCAGTTGAGTCTTCATTTTCTAAGTGGAAATAGAGAGTCCATCTGCGTTGGCATTGCTACTCCCAAGTCTATGTTACACTGAAAAGTCCATCGCCGGTAGGATAATGAACCACCTGAAAAAGTTTGGGATTTTCACCCTTCGTCTGTTTAACCCCTTCCACGCGGGGCTAATTCCCCCGCGGTGCGGGGGGGAGGGGCCACGCCGTGGTACTCATGATGAGTCCAGCTTGTCATGCTGCACAGTGGAGCTGTGCTCCTGACGAGCTGGACTCCTCATGACCCCGCCCACTCCCATAGAACACCCGCACAGGTGGGGAATTAGCCCTGGGTGGGCCGGCATGGGAAGTTATGACGAGCTGAGCTCGTCATGAGCACAGCTCCACTGTGCCTTATTACGAGCTGAGCTCGTCATAAGCATGCAAGGGGTTAAGCCATATGAGGGGTTTATTATCTGTCTGAGTAATGACGTGAGTACCAAACAGGTATGGCCTCAACTTCTTCAAGGCCCAGACCATAGCGAAGTACTCCCTCTCAATAGCTGACCAACGATTCTCCCTGGGGGTCAACCTTCTGCTTATAAAAGATACTGGTTGGTCCTGGCCCTCTGCATTAAGTTGTGACAAAACATCTCCTATCCCTATCTCAGAAGCATCTGCCTGGACAAGGAAGGTTTTGGAGTAATCAGGACTTTGAAGAATGGGAGCAGTACACATGGCCTGCTTTTGGTGATCAACTGCCTTTGGACAGGTAACTGTCCACTAAATTTTCTTTGGCCTTCCGGTGGATGTGAGATCATTAAGGGGAGTCACAATAGACCAATATCCCTTAACAAACCTCCTATATTACCCTGCCGGCCTGAAGAAAGCTCTGACATGGGTCTGGGTAGGGGGAGCAACCCAGTCCATTAGGCTTTGGATTTTCCTTTCCAAAAGTTGAACCTGGCAGCCACCTACAAGGTAGTCTCAGTACACAATCTTGTACCACCCTATCTGACACTTTGTGGCCCTGATAATGAGGCCTGCCTTTTGCAGGGCTTCTGGAACATTCCTGAGGTGGACCAGGTGGTCCACCCAGGTGGAGTAAAAGACAGCAATATCATCTAGATATGATGCCCTCTCGGCTTTCAGACCCGTGAGAACTTTGGCCACCAACTTCTGAAATGTGGCAGGTGTATTCTTCAAGCCAAAAGGATTCACAATAAATTGAGAATGCCTACAAGGGTTTGAAAATGCTGTTTTTGGTGTGGCACTCTCAAAGAGTCTGATTTGCAGTAACAAGATGTCAGGTCAAATGTACTGACATACTGGGCTGAGGTCAGAGTATCAATCCGCTCATCTGCCCTGGGAATTGGAGGGCATCAGTCCTACTGACTCTATTGAGACCTCAGTAGTCTACACAAAACCTCATCTCTCTCCTACCATCTTGAGTGGGAGGTTTTGGCACAAGGACTTAAAGATAGCCCAAGAGCTATCCAAAGGTTCAATAACTCCCAACTCCAGCATCTTTTGGACCTCAGTCTTGGTGCAGTCTCTGGCATGGCCTGGCTGTCTGTAGATTTTGCTCTTGACAGGCAGACTGTCACTGGTATCCACTTCATGGGCACACCACATGGTTTGACTTGGTGTTCGAGTGAACACATTTGGGAACTGATTGAGGACTTGCCTACACTCAGCTTGCTGCCTGTCAGTGAGGCTGCCTGTGAAGGCTACTCTATCAGCTGACCAATCAACAGGATCCTAAGAGAGGAGATCAGGTAGAGGATCACTCTCTTCCTCCTGTCCTTCATCAGTCAATAAAAGGCTTTGGGCGTTTCACAAGAAGAACTCAGTGAGGACTTCTGGGAGTGCCTAGGTATGTCAAGTAGGTGACCTCACCTTTTTTCTCAAGGACAGTCTTGGGGCACTCTACTTGTCTTGGAGAACAGCTCGGTCCACAGACTCCAACACCCACACTCACGTTCCTGCCAGGTAAACAGTCAGCACAGCCTTTTGGTCATGCCAAACTTTCTGAAGCTCCTGGCTGGCCTCAAGGTTTTTGCTGGCCCCTAACTGGATGTCCAAACAGAAGTTCAAATGGGCTGTAGCCCATCCCTTCTGAGAACAGAAGGGATAGGCACAGAGAAGGCAGCGTAGTAAGACCTCCCATTTTCGCCTGAGCTTTTCTGGGAGTCTCATGATCATATCCTTGAGGGTCTTGTTGATCTTTTCAACAAGCCCATTGCACTGTGGATGGTAGAATGTGGTAACGTGTAGTTTATACCTTACTCTTCCCACAGTGGAGCTACTTAGCTATTCATGATATTGGTACCTCTCTTTGACAAGAACTCCTAAGGAAACGAAACTCTGTAAAAGTGTTCCATAAGGGCCCTAGCCACCACAAAAGCTATATTGATCCTAAGTTGAATACCCTCTGGATACCTAGTGGCATGTTTCACCACCACTAGGGTGTAACTGTGTCCAGATGCTGATGGAGGCTTTAAGGGACCAACAATGCCTATTCCTACCCTCTCAAAGGGAACCCCAACCAACTGGGAGTGGAAATAAAGGGGCCTTTGATGTACAAACTGACTTACCACTGGCTTGGAAGGTGACACAGGAGGGACAAAACTCCTTGGCATCTTCAGACATGTAGGGCCAGTGAAAATGAGGGACAAGCCTGTCCCAAGTCTTGCTTTTCCCAAGATGTCCTGCAAGGGAAATGTCATGTGCTAAGGACAGAAGAAAACACCTGTATTTCTGTGGTGTAACCAACCCACTGGTGGCACCAGGCATGGGGTCTCTACTCTCAGAAAACAGAAGCCAATCTTCTCAATTGATCCCATAGGACCCAGTGACATTCCCTGTCTCCTCAGGAACAGCTTGATGCCTGAGCTGTTCAAGAAAGGAGCAGGATTTCTGCTCCAAACTGAAGTCTGTCCTGGAAGGGCCCTCTGCTCCCAAGAACACTGCTGTGTCAGTCCCAAGTGCCTCTGGGACGGTTCCTTCACAGGTGCTAGGATCATCTCCCTCTGGAGACTGATCCTCCCTGGGAGTGAGGGATGAGGATCATTCCTTACCCTTCCTGCTCCTTCTCTTAGGAGCTAACTGGTCCAATTATCCAGGATCCAGAGCTCCCTCAGTGCCTAACTGTTTGGCCTGAGCTCCAGTAACAGCACATGCACTGGCAGAGATTCCCGTCAACGCTGCATGTGTCCTGAACTCTACTTCAGACCAGGCTGATGTTTCCAAATCATTGCCAAACAGACAGTCCACAGGAAGGTCTGCGGAAACCACAACTTTTTTAGCACCAGTTACCCCTCCCCAGCTGAGATTTACAACTGCCAAAGAATGATCAATCCTGACATTGCTTGCATTGGTCACTTGATAACGTTGAGCAAGTGTCATCTGGTCAGGAGGCACATGTTTCTATGTAACCACTGTGACAGTGCCCCCTGTGTCCTGACCATTAATTAGAGGCTTTTACATGTACTTGTTCAAGACAGTGGGACTTACAAGTAAAGTGGAAAGTTCCATGCCACAGCCACAGACAAGGACAGCCTGATTAGGTGTTCTGACTAGGCCAGAACCCACTTCAGAACCCAAGGTTAACCCTATTAATCCCTTGGGGGCACCACTACTACTTGTACTGGTGCTAGCAGCACTAGTTGCCTTAGCGGCAGTAGTAGTATGTTCTTTTGTGTTCGTTTTAGAGCAATTGGCATCCCTTGCATTGTGGTCTATCTCTTCAGACAGGTAACACCAAAGGCCTCTTGCCAGGGGCAGATGAGTTTTAGGATCCACCCCCAGAGGAAGAGTTTTGAGGACCTTGTGAATACTCCTTTTTGTCTTTACCTTTCTCCCCACCCTTCTCTTGGGCCTTAGAAGAATATTGCTTCTTCTGGCCACCTCCACCAACATTGTTTTTTTTTTTGCTTCACCCTGGTGCTGTCCCATCTGTCTGCCTTCTTTCCCAATTCTTGGGGAGAGGTCAGATCAGAGTCCACTGGGCACTGGTGCAACTGCTGATTTGGACAATTATTAAGGATGTGCACCCTCAATAATAAATTGTACAAGCCCTCATAGTCTACCAAGTCAACCCAGTCCTGGGTGCATGCCTTCTGTGTGTCCCTGAATTCAACCCTGTATTGCCCAGTGGTTAAACCAACCCCATGTATGAGAGCACTCTTCAAAAATGCATAGTTGTCAGCATCTTCCTCTTTGGCAGTGAGAGATTTGTCCCTGCCTTTCCTAGCAAAGGACAGCCACAGGATACCTACCCACTGCCCTTTAGGGGACTTCTGTACTTTACAGGCCCTCTCCAAGGCAGTGATCCATTTATGGATATCATCCTCCTCCTGGTTAGGAGGGACTATCCTGCTCAGGTTCCTAGCATCAAAAGATTGCTTCCTGACTCTAGGGACAAAAGTGCTGCCACCATGGGACTATAGTCCCAAAGCCTTCCTAGTCCAGAAGCAGAGAAAGTAAGACAGGCTATTAGACAGTTCTCAACCAGAAGTCAAGGACTGTAAAAATTACACTTGTAATCTAGTGATGCTCTAGAACCAAATTCGGCTACCAGACAACCATAAAACATAACACCTGTGACAGAGGTAATCGTGTTAATGAACAACAAAAATGTCCTAAGCACTCAAAAGGTCAATCATCAGTTTTGAAGTGTGCAAGTTCAATTTCTTTTTATGTCTTTATCCAACTCATGGTCTTCAGTTATAGACACAAGGTAGATGTAGCCATGAACAGGACAGCTAACACGCTAAGTCTTACAGGTAACACCAAGGTCTCTTGCCAGGGGCAGATGAGTTTTAGGATCCACCCCCAGAGGAAGAGTTTGAGGACCTTGTGAAGACTCCTTTTTGTCTTTATCTTTCTCCCCACCCTTCTCTTGGGCCTTAGAAGAATCTTGCTTCTTCTGGCCACCTCCACCAACATTGTTTTTTTTGCTTCACCCTGGTGCTGTCCCACCTGTATGCCTTCTTTCCCAATTCTTGGGGAGAGGTCAGATCAGAGTCCACCGGGTACTGGTGCAGATGCTGATTTGGATACTTATTAAGGATGTGCTCCCTCAATAATAAATTGTACAACCCTTCATAGTCTACCAAGTCAACCCAGTCCTGGGTGCATGCCTTCTGTGTGTCCCTGAATTTAACCCTGTATTGCCCAGTGGTTAAACCAAACCCATATATGAGAGCACTCTTCAAGAATGCATAGTTGTCAGCATCTTCCTCTTTGGCAGTGAGAGATGTGTCCCTGCCTTTCCTAGCAAAGGACAGCCACAGGATTCCTACCCACTGCCCTTGAGGGGCCTTCTGTACTTTACAGGCCCTCTCCAAGGCAGTGATCCATTTATGGATATCATCCTCCTCCTGGTTAGGAGGGACTATCCTGCTCAGGTTCCTAGCATCAAAAGATTGCTTCCTGACTCTAGGGACACAAGTGCTGCCACCATGGGACTTTAGTCCCAAAGCCTTCCTAGTCCAGAAGCAGAGGAAGTAAGACAGGCTATTAGACAGTTCTCACCAGAAGTCAAGGAACTGTAGTAAATTACACTTGTAATCTAGTGATGCTCTAGAACCAAAGTCGGCTACCAGACAACCATAAAACATAACACCTGTGACAGATGTAAACGTGTTAATGAACAACAAAAATGTCCTAAGCACTCAAAAGGTCAATCATCAGTTTTGAAGTGTGGAAGTTCAATTTTTCTTTATGTCTTTATCCAACTCATGGTCTTCAGTTATAGACACAAGGTAGATGTAGCCATGACCATGACAGCTAACACGTTAAGTCTTACAGCATATTCACCATCGACTTGCTCAGGGCTGTAATATTAAAGCAAGACATGTTCTTAATGTAGACTACTCATATATTATACCTCGGACACATATACATATGACAATCTATACTTGTACCAATTTCTTGTTTTTACTATCAGCTGAGGACTCTGAGGCACACTTATCTAATAACACAGACAGTACTGTAGTTCATTGTCTTACATTCAAACCTAGTTCCGCCTCAATCAATTTCAATTCAGGTTTCCTCACAGTGTCTCAATTTCAGTTCCCTGTTTCCCCCCCCCCCCAAGATCTAGTCCTTTGTGGTCAATACCATGAAACCTGAAATTGTGTGAATGGCTGGGTGTCATTCTGTTTCAGCGCACAAAAATGTTCAGACATACATTCGCATAGCGGTCTAATTGTGCCTCTTACATAGATTTCATGACATTCACACATAATCACATATACCAGATACGTAGCACTGCAATCTATGTGCATCCTAATGTCATGTTTACCAATTGCCATTGAAATGAAAGGATAAGGTCTTATGTAGTGCCCACTTACAAACACTATAGTATCCACATTTATGGATACCTTTGTTACGTTCTTTAAGCCAATATTGTTATGGTGATGTTCATGGATAACTGGGACTAACCAGGTTGGCCAAAGTGGTGCCTCTTCTAAATGTCAAGCTAGGTGCAGGTATTACATATGGAGATAAGTCCGTATCGGTATTCAGTCAAAATATTGTGTTGGAGACGTCGACTGGCACTAAAATTGAGTGTGAAATATCGCGACACAGAAATATCAACAGCAAGAATATCGTGGTGAAGAATTATAACTTTGAGGTAAGAAATATCGATTTTAGAAATATAGAAGTCATTAATATCATTTGCAAAAATATAGTTGTTTTAATATCATTTGCAAAAATATAGTTGTGGAGAAGTGTGGCTCAGGGGTTAGAGGCAGCAGACCCGGAAGCTGAGATCGGTCCTGGACCAGGGTTCAAATCCCCGCCTCGGCGGGGTCTTGGGCTAAAAATTCCACGGACTCGATAATTCTCGCCCCGGTGCCTCCTCGACTCACGGGTTCACACTCTGCGACTCTGGGCAATAGCTTGCTCAATCTTCTCAACGGCCCCTCGCGGCGGGATGCCGGACTTTCACCTTGTGGATACCCTGCTATCTCACAGGGAAATACCAGGAAGGGTTCCCTAAGCAAGCGCCGGGAAACCCACTGCGGGTAGCTGTGCGCTATATAAGCTCAACTACATTTACATTTAAAATATCGATTTTTTAATTGGTGTTATATATTTTAAATACATGTGATGTATATTTTTTGTATACGTATTGTTTATGTTGTTTAATGTATGTGTTGCATTGTTAGCAGTTATTAATTTTATTTTAATTAAATGTTGCGTGTTTTAGTTCCGTAGCGGGTTCGGGGTTCATAAGGGAAATTGCGTAGGAAATAATTTAATTATAATAAATTAATGAATTTTTTTTATTTATTAAAGTTTATTTAAATGAGATTTTATAATGTTAATTGTGTTTTTAATTACTTTGGATACATTTTAGGTGCAGGTTGTGGGGTTTATAGGGGTAAAGGGTGGGAAGTAATTTGTTTTTAATTAATAATTAGCTGTTTATTAACATCAATTAATTGAAAATTAAATATGGAAATTGTGTAATGAATTTCAGTTGCGGGTTGTGTGGTTTTAAAGGTTCAGGGTAGGAAGTAATTTATTTTAAATTGATTAATAATTAGTTGATAATTAACATTAATTAATGAATTGATAATTAATTTGGGTGATTGGTAAAATATTTGTTCATGTGTGGGTTTTAAGTTTATAAGGGTGAAGGGTGGAGAGTGAATTAATTTTACTTACTTTATAATTAGTTGTTAAATACTATTAGTTATTTAATTGATTTTTTTAAATTGGCTAATACAACTTTTTACAGTTAATTTTAGGTGTGGGTTGTGGGGATTAAAGGTGTAAAGGGTGGGAAGTTAATTACATTTTTATGAGTTTTCATTTGTTTTTTAATTAATAATATTTGTTTAATTTATAATTAAATATGTTAAATATGCAAATAATTTTTTTTTATTTTTGATGTGGGTTGTGAGTAGTGTGGTATTATAGGTCGGAAGTAAATAGACTAAATGTATGTAATAATTAATTTTCTTAATAAATAATTTCTAAATAGAAATATTCATTTGTATGAAAATTATTCATTTTCTTCAATATAATAAATGTAAGTATTTGTGATATGTATTTAACATTATATGTTTTTATTTTTAATTTTTAATATCAAATAAAAAAATTCTTTTTATTTGTAACACATATATATATATAGTATTAAGTATATACAGTATTAGTATATATAGTATATAAGGTATTAAGCGGATTTTCTTATTTAGATTCAAGGAAATGCGTTTATCATCCATGTGGCCTACTCTAATGAATTCGGCTTTCTTGTGTAAATATTCCTAGTTTTACATTGTTTTATACAGGAGATAGTTTACATACGTAGTTAAGCCTTATTTGTAGGAACAATAATAATTTTTGGATGGCTTTTAGAATTTTATCAGCAATGAAATGGAGTATTTATATTTTATAGCATATTTATGTATTTATATGTTTTATAATTATTCTAAATTGCTGCTATGAGTGAATTCTATATCATGTGCAAAACTAGGGGTACACATTGCCTCTATTTTGGTGATATAAAAATCCCACACTGCGCCAAGTTCACATATTTTGACATAGTGAAAGTGTTCTTTTATGTCTATGAATTAATGGCACCTTGCACTTTAAAAATAGGAGGTCTGCACCTTTGACGCTGTCATGTGATCAAGGCCTCGTTGGGCCGAAACGCGTCAGGCGTATTGGTGTTGAGCTTAATAAAATAACCACGCACCATTACTGGGTTCGCTTCGTCTTTTTTAATGCTGGAATTGCTGTCAGACAGCAATCTACCTTATATATATATATATATATATATATATATATATATATATATATATACTAGCATCCCGTCCCGACGTTGTCCGGGTATAAAAAAGCAGGTTAGCAATGGTTTTAGTATGAAAATAAATTACCCACAAAGTTAGTTAGTTAGAGCGGCTGCTGTACCTAAGGCAGTAGGGTTAGTAGTTCCCCAACATTATGATGTTGTTGTGCAGAGTAACACTCACTCCTTAGGAAAAAAATATAAACATTATTACCTGTGTATTCGAGGTGTTTGCACACGCTAATAGTGGTTGTCGCTTGCAGCAGAACATGTGCCTCTGCTTGTGAAGGCAGTGTCAGGAATCGTCCCAGCGACCTGTGCCTCAGCACCCGCTTAAGAGTCAGCGCATGTGGTGGGCAGCCCAATGCTGTCGTGGCTTTGACAATGAAGCCGCGCGTCTTTGTGGGTTCACGCAGTCCTGAATGCCCCTGTGCTTCCCTGCCTTGCACAATGTGGCCGTGCGGCGTTGTCGGTCCACGCAGTCCCGAAGCCGACAGTTAGCAACTGGCCCAGTACTGTTGTGGCTTTGACAATGAGGCTGTGCGCCTTTGTAGGTTCACGCTGTCCTGAAACACAGCGTGGTGCTGAAACTCACCACGGCGTTTCTGAATGCACAAGCCCACAACAATGAGACGCTAAACTCATGCTGCAGGCGACGGCGTCTGTGAATGCACACGCCCACAACAAAGAAACGCCAATCTCTGGCTGCCGGCGTCTCCACGCGTTACAATGCAGAATCGAACGCTATTCTCATGCCGCTGGCGTCTCCATGCTTTACTATGCTGAATGCTGCACGCACACGCCCCCCTCGCAGAACACACCTCACGACGTTATCGAACGCTATTCCGGACGCTATTCTCAGGCTGCAGGCATCTCACACGTTACAATGCTGAATCCTCACAGAACGCACATGCCCACCTTAGATCTGGCACTACTTCCAATGGACTATTTTGTGAAATAACGTGCTTTGTCCCTTCTAATGTATACGTTTTTTTTAATTTAAATTTGTTTTTATTGTTGCAGTAAAGTATTTCAGTACAGAATAGACAGTCCGCCGACGTGGCCTCAACATTCAGCCACGAACGGCTACGTGTGCAACGTTTTCTTGCTATATAAAACTGGTACACATAAACATGACTTCGGTGAATCAGTGCATTGTAATCATGTAAAGGCTCCTGCAGGCTGAGAGGCGATGGGACGGTATCGCCATAGGGGCGATGAATAAGATCAGATGGGTACTTTCATGCCGTAACAGCGCCGAATCTGGATCTGTACTGTGCACATAACAGTGTTACCAGTGAACAGGGGGGTAACGGAACTGTGGGAGGGAAGCATGTAGGCGTTAGCAGGGTCTAAGTAGGGAGATAGTGGCGGCGGGTGTCGAGGGGGGGGGGAAGAAACCCACGGATGGCTGGACATGTGAGAGGTTGCCTAGGACGTAGGGGGTTATCGGGGTCCGACTCTAGGGTGGCGCATTTCAGGTCAAGGCTACCGGTCTTCTCGGGTGGGGGGAGGGGAAGGGTCAGGCGGGTCTCCAGCTTGCGTGGACTGGCGGAATCTGTGAAGGAGCATGGCCCATTCCATGGAGATGGGAAGTTTGCGCGCGCCCTTGGCTTCTTCTTCCCTTAAAGCGTCTTCCTCCGCTGCCGCCCATTTGCTAACCGCCCCCTTCCATTGTGCTATGGGGGGACCCTCTGGGGATCGCCAGCGCATGGTTATACATCTATTGGCCAGTAGGAGCGCTAGGGACACGAAGCGCCTATGCACCGGTTCACGCTTAGAGATGTGGAGGATGCCTAATGCACTGGACTCCCAGGTGGCTAGTGTAGTGAGACCCGTGAGTTCCAGTAGTGTGTTGTGCACCCCCTGCCAGAAAGGTTGGAGATTGGGACAGTCCCAAAACATGTGACGGAAATTCGCAGCTGGGGAACAGCATCTGGGGCACAGGAATGGCGTGGAGGG
This sequence comes from Lissotriton helveticus, assembly GCF_964261635.1. Taxonomy (NCBI): domain Eukaryota; kingdom Metazoa; phylum Chordata; class Amphibia; order Caudata; family Salamandridae; genus Lissotriton; species Lissotriton helveticus. The sequence continues at coordinate 49,263,567 of NC_136067.1, forward strand.
GTAGAACTTCTGCAATCGCGCTGGGGTGAGATATGCCCTGTGTAGTATATAATATTGAATATTTTTGAAGCGGGCGTTCCTAGAGACGCGTTTAGGGGCCTCAAGAGCTTTAGTCCACTCCGAGTCGTGCAGAACACGGCCTATGTCCTCCTCCCAAGTGGTTCGTAGGGTCGTCAGGGGGGTGTATGAGAGTTCCCGGATGGATTTGTATAGCCATGTGACCAGGTGGCGACCCACCCCCATATGCAGGATAGTATGTATTACTGGGTGCGTGTCTGGCTCACCATTTTGGAGATTGAAATGGGGTCGTATCCGTCGAGCAGTTGCCTATACCTGAGGAATTGGCCTGGGGGGAGCCCGTATTCTGCGACCAGGCGGTCCAGCGGTTTCAGCTGACCCTCCTCGAAGAGTGATTCTAGATCTGTGATGCCACAGCGGGACCAGTCGGCGAGTAGTGGGGCCGCAAAGTAGGAATCCTGCTTGGGGCCGCCTATTAGCGGCAGCAGCGGGGAGTATGGGGGTCTAGCGGGGGACAGCCGGTGTATCCGCAGCATACATCGGCGCGCTATCGTCACCTGGAGGGGGTAAGTGCGTCGTGGCTTGGTGCCCGGGAGGAATAGACGGGTGAGCTCCGGAGTCGTGATTCTACCAGTAGGAGTAACCGTCTCCTGAGGGTAACGGTCCGCTGTCCAGTAGGACAGCCACTGGAGCTGTGCTGCGAGGAAATATGCCTCGAAGGATGGAGCTCCGAGTCCCCCCTGTGTTGTGGGGAGTTGAAGAGTTTTCAGGGTGACTCTGTGGCGGCCTGCTCCCCAGATGAGAGTTCCCAAGAGGGAATCAACGTCGCGAAAGAAGGATCTGGGTGGTATCACCGGCAGGTTTGTGAAATGGTAGAGGAGCCGGGGGAGCATCACCATTTTAGCAAGGGCTAGCCGTCCAATCGGGGCCAGTGGTAATTTATTCCAGAAGGCGACCGCCGGGCGCAGACTCTCGAGCACCTTGCGGTGATTGCCTTCAAAGATGTCCGTCGGAGAATGGTATAAGCGGACGCCGAGGTATCGGGGAGCTTCCGTGGACCATGAAAGCCTATGTGGTCCAAGGTCGATGTCTCGGGGGGGTAGGTCCGGGAGTAGGGGGTAAACCGTGGACTTGTCCCAGTTGACTTGTAGACCCGAGGCAGTTGCAAAGTCCGCCAATGTGGCCCCTATGGGGGTTAGGTCCATTTCAATGTCTCGGACATATATGAGGAGATCATCCGCGTACATGGACACACAATGGGTCCCGTCTGCAAGCGGTACTCCCCAGTCTATACCTTCCCGACGCAGCCGAATCGCCAGCGGCTCGACCGCAAGCGCGAACAAGAGGGGCGACAAGGGGCAACCTTGTCTTGTGCCTCGTCGGACTGCAAACGCCGGTGAGATACGTTTCCCGATACGTACTCGAGTAGTGAGGTCGGTGTATAGGAGGCGGGTATATGCCATGAGCGTCGGGCCGAGATTAAGGCGCCGCAGGACCGAAAATAGGTAGGGCCAGGTGAGGGTGTCAAACGCCTTCTCCAGGTCCATAATGAGGCAGGCAGCGCGGGGAAATCTGTCGCGTACCTGATCTTGGATATGGAAGACTCGGCGGAGGTTCTGGGAGGTATTCCTCCCGGGGACGAAGCCGCATTGGTCGGGGTGGACCAGCGGGCGTATGACCTGCGCATAACGATCAGCCAAGATCTTTCCCAGGATCTTACAATCAGCCGACAGGAGTGTGATAGGCCGGTATGACCCCATGTGAAGCGGATCTCTGTGGGGCTTAAGAAAGGTGACAATCACGGATTCCCGTAGCGACTGGGGTAGTTTCCCCAAGTGGAGTGACGCCCCGAACACCCGTGACAGACGGGGAACCACCAGGGGAGAGAATGTTGCGTAGTATTCAAGTGGGAAGCCGTCCAGTCCCGGTGCTTTATTTCGGGACATGGCGCGTATCGCTTGGGTGATGTCAGAGGGAATTATCTTGACGTCTAGTGTGCGCTTGTCGGAATCCGATATCGTGGGCAGCGTCAGAGGGTCTAAGAACTGATCCGCGGTAAACGGGGTACAGCATGCCGGGGCTTCGTACACTCGTGTATAATGGCGTTGGAATGCTAGGAGAATCTCAGCTTGTGATTGCACCAGTACACCCTCCGGGTTGAGAATGTCTGTGATCGGCTTGATTTCGGTGTCCTGCTTCGCCATCCAGGCCAGAAGCGCCCCGGTTTTGTCTCTGTCTTTGTGCACCCGAGAGGCGTATGCCCTGAAATTATACTTACGGAGGTCAGCGCAGGCAGTTTGATATTCCGTTTTGGCCTCTGCCGTGAGTACGGCGTGTTCCTCCGAGTCGTCAGGTCGTTTGGTGAGAGCAGCTAGAGCTCTTTCCGTCGTTAAGAGCGACCGTTCTAAGGTGCGGCGGACCCCCACTATCTGTTTGATGCATTCTCCCCTTGCCACCACTTTATACGCGTCCCACTCCACTAGTACCGATGACGTTGTGTTCTCATTGTGCATAAAGTAGTCGCGTATGCTGGTTTTGTGCGCGTCCCTGAAGACCGGGTCCGTTAGGCAGTCTCTGGGGAGGCGCCAGGTGGGGACCGGTGGATGCGGGGGGCGCCAGGTAAGCCGTATTATGTGGGCATCATGATCTGAGAGGATCCGTCCCAGGTAATCTGTAGATGTAACCTTGGGGAGGATCGGAGCAGAGCAGAGGAAACGGTCTAGGCGGACCCGAAGGTTGTGTGGAATCGAGTGGAAGGAGTAGATGCGAGCCAGTGGGTGTAGGTGTCGCCATGCATCAGTGAGCGCCCAGTGTGTGGTCCATGCCCTGAAGAGGGCCGCCTGCCGGGGGGCCGGGGAGTGCGTGGGGGGAGGATGTGAGCGGTCCAGCGAGGGGTCTAGTGTGCAGTTAAAGTTGCCTCCCAGCACCCATGGGACTGTGGTGAACTGGGCCAGGACGCCCGTAAGGTGATCCCAGAACCGCCGGTCCTGATCCGTATTAGGGGCGTATATGCTGCCAAGAAGTACCCCTTGCCCATCAAGAATTCCCTCCAGAAGCGCGTATCTGCCCTCTCTATCTACTACTCGCCGGAGCGCCCGGAAGGGAGTACCAGGTCTCACCCAAATTAATGCGCCGCGTGCGAACGCTGAATATTGTGTGGCGCAGATGGTCCCTCGCCATTTGGCTTGTAGGCGAATGAGTTCAGTAGCGTTAATGTGCGTCTCTTGTAAGAACGTTATGTTGGCCGCCATGCGCCGTATGTAGGAGTATACAGAGTAGCGCTTGCTGGGCGTGTGTAGGCCCCGTACATTTAGTGTAAGGATACTAACGTCAGAGTGGGGGACAGCCATTTCTAGGGTGACGTGGTTGGGGAAGGGGCACCTCTACAGTTCCCATGTGCCGCCCATGTGTGCGTGTCGTGTATGTTCCTGCGCGCCAAGCTTCCTTAAACGTGGGGGGGGGACTGGGGAGGTGAACAGCAACTAGAACTTCGGGTGGGCAACTGTCCCAATACTGAGGATACGTCACTGGGGGTGGCATATCCAAACTAGTGTCCCACTAGGGGAGAAAGTCAACAGAAGTTTGCGGGGGTGGCAGCATGTGTCGTTGCTGGGCCTGTGCGCGGGTCGGGCTCTAGTAGGAGAAGTATCTATCGCTCGCTGGCGCTTACATTTATCTAGTAGAGCAGTCTAGGCTTCTAGACGTCGCGCATCATCACAGGTATTCAAGAAAAGGATATGTCAGGTGACAGTTCAGTTGTTCACGAGGAAGTGACAGGTTGGCTGGTTAGGGCAGCGTCCAGTGTGTGTGCCACAACAAGGGGGGAGGAGATCGGGCCAAATCCCGACATAGTTCCATCGCTGTCCCGATCTTTCTCTGGGGTGAATAGGTGTGGCTGACCCGCCAAGTCCGAAGCAGGGGGTGACGAATGTAGTTCAGTGACCGCCCGCAGGGCGTCTCGTCGTTCCTGCATGATTTGGGTGAGATCGGGTGAGCCCGCTGGGGAGGACGTCTGGCTCTTGGGGTGGCCAGATCGCTCATGGTTAGCGCCACGTCTCCTGGACCGTCTGTAGTCCGTATTGCGCGCCTTCCGGGGTCCGGGCTTAGGGATCGGCGGGCAATGAAATTCGGTCAAGTCCTGTGCGTCTGCCGCCGTATCGAAGAAGAGGGCTTTCCCTTTGTGGATCACCTTGAGGCGGGCAGGGAACAGCAGGGAATATTGAAGATCGTTTGCGTGGAGGCGCCTCTTGACTTCTAGAAACGTGGATCGACGCTGTTGAACCTCCCTGGCATAGTCTGGGAACACCATAACGTGTTGGTCCTCCACCTGTAGGGGGCCCGCCGTCCGGGCCGCACGAAGCACCGCATCCCGGTCACGGAAGTGCAGAAACTTGGCCAGCATGGGCCGCGGGGGAAGACCAGGTTTGGGTGCCCGGGCCGGGACCCTGTGTGCCCTCTCGATGGAGAAGTATGGCGACCGGTCACAGTCCGGGGTGAACGATTTAGTCCAGGATTCCATGTAGGTCAAAGGGTCCGAGTTTTCAATCCCCTCCGGTAGGCCCAGGACGCGAATGTTGCAGCGTCTCGAGCGCCCCTCCAAATCCACCGTGTGTTCCTCCAGGGTCGCCACGCGGCGTAGGATCTCCTGCATATCTGCTGCCTGCGATTGCACCGTTGGCTGCAATTCAGTCACGATCCGCTCACCCTCCTTCACTCTATCCGCCAGTTTACGGTGTTCATCTCGGATTAGGCTAATGTCTGTTGCCAGGGTGCCCAATCTCTCCTCCATCGAGAGGCGAGACATTTCTATTGCTGCCAGCACCTGGTCCAGCTTCGATGATAGCGTAGGGTCGGCTTGCGACGTATTGGACTGTGTCCATGCCCTCGTCTGGGGGGGGGGGCATCTTCTCGACAGCCGTTTCCGGGACTGTCGTCCCCTGAGTGCCCCTCGGCTTCCCCATGGGTGCTGCTGAGGGGAAGAGGGGGGGGTTTCCCCTCGGTCGTCGCGTGTCCTGCGGGTGGTAGGTCGTCGCCACGTGGTATCGGTGGGTGAGTGGTCCGCCACTCCGGTTCCTCCGGGTCCAAGGCGAGGCTCGTTTCACCCCGGGGGGCCACCACCAAGGGCGTCAAGGGTGGCACGCGGCCACCGGGGTCGGTGGACTCGACCTCGTGGGGGCCCCTGCACTCCCCGGGGGCGGGGGCCAGTGTCCGCGTTGATCGGTAGGGCAAGGTCGGGTGGCGTGGGCTAGGGGAGGCGCTGACAATGTCTTCAATGCAAGTGGGATGCTCTCGTCCCCAGAGCGGGACTCGTGGCTGTTCCCGGTGTTAGGCCTGCACAGGCGCCATGTCAAGGTCAGGCACTCGGATTCACTGGGCAGTTTGTACATGTGAGTGCGAACTGGGCGTTCTGGTCGGGTGGCAGCGTGCTCCGTGACTGTCCTCGTGGGTGGACGTGAAAAGGGGCCACCGGGGCGTCGACTGGAGATCCTCGGGGAGCAGGAGGGGAATTGGCAGCACAGCACTCACCGATGGCAGTGGCGGGTTCTCCGAGGCGTTCAGCTCCGTGTGAGTGGCGGCCCTCCTGCAGTCCGCGATGGCAAGCTGTCAGGGTTCGAGGGCCGATCAGGCTTCTGGCAGGGAAACAGCTCCGAGGCGTCGGAGCCCCGGGGTGGCGGCCGCCATCTTGGGAGCCGGGGCTCCGGGGTGAAAGAGGGCTCCGTTCGGTGTTCTTGCCCTCGCAGGGGTGGCTCCCGGTGGCTGGCTGGCCGAGCTCTCTGGGGCCGCTGTACAGGGATCCAGCGCCCGGGGGTTCCAAGGGTCCGAGACTGAGGCGCCGCGGTCAGGATCTCCGGGGGTGGGGCGGGAGAGACCACCATTCACCGCCCCCGATGAGGGCGTCGGACCCCTGGGATGATCTGCTCCGCTTCGGTGGCGTGCACGCCGGCCTCTCGTGGTTAGCGGTGACAGGCCGTCCGGGTTCGGGAGCCGATCAGGCGTCTGGTGGGTGTCTAGCCTCGGAGCCCCGGGGCGGCGGCCGCCATCTTGCGTGTCAGGGCTCCGGAGCGTAGAGAGGCGCCATGCAACAAGCCCCTCCGTGGGCCAGCGTCGCCCCTTTTGCAGGCTCCTCTGTGGCCGCCGCTGGTTGCGTCGTCGGGTACCGCTGTCCAGGGAGTCGGGTCTCGGCGGCTCACAGATCCGCAGGTTCAGGCAGCGCCCGCCATTTTCCAGGGTCGGCGTCCCTCGGACCCGGCAGGATACAGCTCGGCTAGTGTTGTCCGCCCGCTGGAATTACTGGTCACTCGGGGGTGCCCCAGTGTGCGGGGGCATCCCGAGCGTTGATTCTGGCAGGTTGAGGCTCCCAGCGATCACGGGAACTGGGCAAGATGCTAGCCCGATCGCGGAGCCTCAGCAAGACACAGCCGCCATCGTGGCTTGCTAAGCCACGCCCCCCCCTTCTAATGTATACGTTGCGCTGGTGTATAGCCTATGTCCATCGGCTTTGCCTGACCTTTCCAATGCTATATGTGGTGTTCCGTTTGGCGCTGTGGTTCCGGAGCTTACCCGCCTCAAAGGTTTAGGCTGTCTCTTTATATTATTAGTATGGAGATATATATATATATATATATATATCCACAAATCTCCTCCAAAAGGAAGAAAAAGCCACAGCAGGGGAAACGTTGGAAACACCTTTATTCCAGAACAGATGGCAAAATAGAGGTTCAAAACACCCGCTGTGGCGAATGCATTTCGGCGTCCTCTGCCTTCTTCAGCGCCATGGGTGTAACAATCAGAGAGCAGGTGAGTATCCCAGACTTAAGTGTCCTGCCCCGCCCTGCTTCTGACAGCACTGCTCCGCCCCTTCAGGTTCAATCCTATCGCCTTAACCTCCATGTGGACGCCTCTTGCATAGCGCCTACAAGTCCCAGCATACACTTCTGCATGCCGGTAGGAAATGCGTGGGCGGAATTAGTGCCATATAGAGCCCCAATGTCCATAAGTCCCGAAATTAGTGTGCCTCCTTGCGTCCCCAACCGCATCAACCACCTTACCGCAGGATTCCTATAAGCGGGGGCAAGGTTAACAGTGTCACCTCGCCCAGCGTGATGGCAGTGACATCAACACCGCTCCTTCTCATCCCGGGCTTGGGGGTGGGCTTTGGTCTATCCTGTACCCAGGATTCCAAGAAAGCACCGAAGTGGAGACCAGCGAAACCAAAGCCTCTTGGAAATGCGGGGGCCTTTACAAGCGCGACACTGGTAATCGCGCAAAATTGATGTCCACAAATCTCCTCCAAAAGGAAGAAAAGGCCACAGCAGGGGAAACGTTGGAAACACCTTTATTCCAGAACAGATGGCAAAATAGAGGTTCAAAACACCCGCTGTGGCGAATGCATTTCGGCCTCAAAGGTTTAGGCTGTCTCTTTATATTATTAGTATGGAGATATATATATATATATATATATATATATATATATATATATATATATATATATATATATATATGTATGTATATATATATATATATATATATATATATATATATATATATATATATATATATATAAGAATTCACAATCCTGAGGTGCCAGAAACAGCAAACGGACACAGATCAGGTACAGACCACAAGACGAGGAGTTCAAGGTGAATGGTGTGCTTTTATTTCATCGATGGGGACGGCAACATGACTCGTTTCGTCCGGGAAACCCGGACTTGATCACATGACAAAACCCAGAGATTTATGTGGTTATATACTGGTAATGACGAGACTCCTCCCATAAATCAACTAACATAGAAGAAATATCCTTCAACATCAACTAAGGTCAACCAATATACATTTCAAATACAAATATATGCGTAAAATGCAAAATATCAAACAATCAATTTAAAAAATAGAAATAAATTGTTTTGTAAATAAAGGGCAAGTGCCCAAAGGTCAACCACAGTAAGAACTAAGTCTCATCATTAAGCAATGTAAATTGATTTCATGGGGTCATAGCGATAAACCAGTAAAAAAGAGTAGAAACCACATGAGAAAATTAGTGCAAGAGTTATAGTGCAAAATATATTATCCCAAAATTTTGGGAGAGAGCAATGAATATCCAGGTCGAAACCTGGAACAAGATGTAAACAAATGTGATAAAGTGCATAGTGCAAAAAGGTATAAAGTGCGGCAGTACAAATATCTATAAGGGGGATAAATAAGAGAGATATGGGGGGGATAAAGTGATCAATAACTAGCAGCAGGAAATCGGGCATACCTAAAAAAGTTCTAACAGTACAGCTAGATTATAAAATATTGTATATGGCCAAATCACAGAGTAATAACAGTATATTCAATCTTAGACCATCCTCAACATGAATAAAATAGATTAAAACCAAATAAAAAGGTGTAAAATCTATTTAAAAGGATCATGCATATGGTAAGATAAAATATTTACAGAAAGTTATTTAAATCTTCCCCCATGTTGAGGCCATTAGGAATCTTGCTGTTTAGCCTCAAGATGTATTGACTTTCCAACTGTCTTAGTCTTTTTTCTCTATCTCCACCTCTTTTGTGTGGAGGGACTGCATCAATAACAAAATACTGTAAATCATTAAGATTGTTATTGTGTACCAACTTGAAATGGCGTGCCACAGGGTAGTTGGGGTCTGAATTTACTATGGCACGAAGATGCTAGAATACGGTTGTACACTTGCAACTTTGTGCTACCAACATATTGCAACTCGCACGTGCATTTCAACACATAGACGGCATGGTCAGTTTTGCAAGTGTACACATTATTAATTTGGATTACAGCATCCGTCAAGCCCTCAACAAATTCGGTGGTATTCACACCGAATTTGCATGCCCGGCACAAACTACACTTTCGAAAACCTGTTTTATTTGAGAACCAAATAGGTTTTGTAATGGTCTCAGGACTAGTTCTAACTAGAGCATCCCTCATCGAGGGTGCTCGACGAAAAGTGATGCTGGGCATATCTTCCAACAGTGGGCCTAAGATAATATCAGTTTTCAAGATGGGCCAATTGGACTTAATGATTTGCTTCATCTTTTTTTGTTGATTGTTAAAGGTAGTGATGAGACGGATGGTAGGTTTTTCAGATGTAACAGCAACCTCCTCTGATGTTACTATAGTGGGTTGCTCTGCCGTTACAACTGTTTGATTAGACACAGTCCTTTTGAGAGAGTTGGTGAGGGTATTAACATCATAGCCTCTACGTAAGAATCAATGATAAGATCCATTAAGACAATTCATGAGGTCAATCTCGTTATTACATATGCGTCTAATTCTTAAAAACTCCCCATAAGGGATGCTTTTGATAAGATGATGCGGATGGTTACTCTGAGCATGTAAAATAGAATTTCCAGCTGTGGATTTTCTGTACATTCTAGTCATGATCTTATTTTCTCTAATGTAAACCTCCACATCTAGAAAATTAACACTTGTATTGTTGATGTTGGCAGAAAATTCTAGATTTAAAGAATTGTTATTGATGTTATTGACAAATTCTTCGGCTGATGTTTTGCAACCTTGCCAAATTATAAAAACATTGTCAATAAAGCGCCACATTTTCACAATGCCTGTTTCATCTTCATCCAAACAGTAGCGGATCCCACCCAGGACGTGCCTCTCCCACCAGCCCACGTGTAAACACGCGTAGCTGGGGGAGAAGCACGCACCCATGGCGACAACACGCAACTGCTGGAAGATCTCATTATTGAACAGGAAAAAATTGTTTTTAAGGCACAAATCAATCATACTGATAAGTATTTTGCTATGTTCCAAATATCTGATGTCCCTTTTAGACAAAAAATATTCAATTGCATTTAAACCATCAACATGACTAATAGAGGTGTACAGGGATGTAATGTCCATGACTAGAAATAAATAGTTAGGTTTCCACACAACTTCTTTCAATTTCATCAAAAAGTCACCAGTGTCTTTTAGGTAACTAGGTAAGGCCTCCATATAATCATGTAAAAAGAAATCAACATATTTTGAAAGGGGTTCCAACAATCCATTTTGGGCCGACATAATTGGTCGCCCCGGTATAGGTGTAGTACCTTTATGGATCTTGGGTAACAGATATAGAGTCGGAGTGATAGGGAAATCCTTTTTAAGGAAATCAAATTCTTTCTTACTGATCAATCCTTCCCTCTTCCAAGATGCCAAATTCGAGTGTACAAGTGATTTTACTTTGTTGAGTTCATTGAATGAGGCCTTCCGGTAACATGCAGGGTCACTTAATTGTCTTTCAGCTTCTTTCAAATACAGAGTGCGTGGCCAAAGAACGATATTTCCACCTTTGTCAGCTTTGTTGACTATAATATCGCCTTTGGATTTGATTTTTCGCATCAGTAGAGAATATTGTTTGTCTCTAAAGCTTCTAAATTTTTTATTTTTTGCCACAGTTTTATTTAATTCCTTTAGGTCTTCCACGACCCTATCGCTAAAAATGTCAATGGCATCCCGGGGCATCAACGGGACAAAAGTAGATTTAGGGCAAAACGGACTATTACCAGCACTGCCACTGCTGATTCCCATAGAGTTTAATGCATCCTGCGTGTTAATAGGGGCATTGTCATCATTAGCAAGAGAATGAGCAATCTTTAAGACCTCAGTGTCAGCAATAGAAAAGTTCCTATGACTCTGAGACTCGTTCAAAATAATTTTGGCTTTTTCACTTTTCTTGTTAGTAGTGTGGAATTTGAGAAGCTTAAGTTTCCTTATAAACTTAAAAGTGTCAATTCTCGCTTGCACATATTTAAATCCATTGTTGGGGCAAAAGGAAAGGCCCAATGAAAGAAGCTGGGTTTCTGCTGTATTAAGATCAAGTTCAGTTAAATTGATCACAGTATTCTCTTCATTAGAGTTACATTGATGGTAAGTAGCATTCAAAGAAATTCTGTCTTTTTCTTGTGTGTTTTTTTCTTTTATATATTTATCTTTTTCTTTTTCTTTTGTATTTTTTTCTCCTTTTGTATTTATCTCTTTCATTACAAATATTTCATTATTATCAAGTTTACCATCGTTGGTCTCAAATTCAGAAGACGAAGTTATGTCATTACAGGATGGTGTGGTGGGTAGCTTCATAATTCTACTTATGATTTTGTTTGGGCATTCCCCCTTCCTCTTCTCTTTCTCCCGTAGTTGTTGGCGTTTCCTCCTCTCTTTACGGGATTTGTTTCGCCTCTTCCTCTTGCTGGCTGTGTCCCTCTCGACCTTAAGGTGTTTCGCCGATCTTCCACCATAAAAACCAATTCCTCAGATGGAGTAAAGCTGCTAACCCCAATTTGCCGTCCACTTGTTTCTTCATCGGACCCCCCACTGCTATAGATAGAACTCAAATCAGTGTCTGATCCTTCGGGGACTCCCACCTGTTGGTTTTGGGGAGTTTGAGATGTTATTGCTGACACCGACACCGATGAAGTTAGTGCTTGTCTTTTGGCCGACTCGAACTTTCTTGAGAAGGTGAATATTCTCCCATTTTCGTAGTCAGCCTTGTCTCTAGCAAATTTAGAGACTTTGCGGGTCTTAATGGTCTCCTCATATTTGTCAAGACGTTTTTTTATATCTTCCCGCCCTTTAGCTATCACCTCCTGTTGTTCCATGGCATTTAATTCGAGGTTGAGTTTCTCAATCTGGGACATTAGTTCGCCTCTATCGATTTCGGCGTATTTAATTAGCATATAGCATATATATGTATATATGATATATGTATATATATATATATATATATATATATATATATATATATATATATATATATATATATATATGCACACGAAAAGAGACCCGTGTGATCAAGACAGCTCTTGCTGTTGAAACGCGTTACTTTGCTGGAATAAACTTTGGTTCAAATATTCCCTAGTGCGAGCCTTTCTGTGAAGAAATCGTGTGGTAAATATATATATATATATATATATTTAATATTTTTATTTTGTTGATATTTTGTTGTTTTTAATTTTGAACTGGAGTGAGTCATTGGTTGAGGCAGAACAGTTTATCAACAGCCTCAACAGTAACAATCTCAACCTTGCATTCACGAGCAATATTAGTGCCACTTCCATTTGTTTTCTGGATGTAGAAATTTACATCCAGAATGGTTAGCTGGAAACACGACTCTTTCGTAAACCAACTGCTGGCAATTCACTGTTGCATGCAGATAGCCACCATCCGGCCCACCTTATACACAGTATTCCATATGGAGAAATGCTGCGTATAAGGCGGATTTGCAGCACACAGATATTGTGCACAGGGCAATTAATCGAGCCAATGCACAGGACAGATTACAATTATTGGCTGCCAAGGATACAACTAGTATGGGTAAAAAAGATGAGGTCAATGAAGAAACAAGACTCATCTTTACATACAGCAGCCAACAGCAAAGCATCCATCGCATAGTCAAACGCAACTGGGCTCTCATAACTAGTGACCCTGTCTTGGGAGATAAGGTCAAAAGAGCCCCTAGTATAACGTAGAAAAGAGCCAGATCTATGCAGAACTGCTTAGTGTCCAGCAGTCCAGAAGTCAGAACCACGGGACCGTGGTTGAATAGCAGCAGAGGTTTCCTCAGATGTTCATCCTGCAAGGCCTGTAAAAATGGGGTCAGTAAAACCGAATATATGACCCGTTTTTCAGACAGACCAGCCCTTAACAAACACAAGTTGACATGCAGGACCGAGTACGCAGTGTACATGTTGGAATGTCCCTGTGGCCTACGGTATGTGGGAAGTACCCGGCCACAGGTGTACAAACGTATCCTCCAACATCTTAGGGTGATTTCCAATAGCGACACTGCGTACCCAGTGGCTAGACATTTTGAGGACCAACACGATAAGAATCCTGCTAGGCTCTGTTATTACGTTATTGATACAGTACCCCCTCAGAGAAGAGGTGGGGATCGAGAGTCCATGCTTCGAAAATTGGAGACTAGGCACATAATTATTTTAGATAGTAAGACCCCCAATGGCCTTAATGCTAGTGAGGACTGTTATACATATTTATAAGTCACACTATGCAACTACCTGCAATCTGTCATTACAGTAATATGCCTTTTTAGATGCCTTTTAGACTACTTTATGAAATTGTACTGTCTATTTTTATATGTATTTTGCACTTAGTCACTTTATATATCTATCAGGGTTGCACTATTAACTTGCCATGTTTACATGCGAATTTGCACAGCTGCACATTTTTAGTGGGATTGACTAGTTGCCCACTTGGGTGATATCTGTTACTGTTTAATCATTGTTGGTGCAATATCAAAGTCAACATTGCACCTAGGGTATTGAACTATGTAAACTTTTAGCGTACAGAGATAAATCATTATCTTGTAGATACCGGACATTTCGGACTACAGGCACGTGTTTATGTTAGTTCTCACCCTCATTAATGCATTCATGCAGTAATTAATGGTTTTTATCAAGGGTTTTGTCTTCAGCAATAAATTGAATATTTAGAAATGTTAACATATACAAAGATATATAAATTATTCTTTTTTATGGTTTTAAATGTATTCTCAATTGCTGTGACATCTTGCTTATACACATGCATTACCCACGATATTTGGATCCATTTCATCACGGTGATCCATTTGTAAACCTTTTTTAAAAACTTCCACTTTGTGCACAATGCAAGCAGAGTATACTTTCTATGTTCATGGCATGTTGCACTTTAACTATAAATTTGCACTCCGCCCTTTAACTCGTGTCATGTGATCAAGGCCTTTTAAGGCTGAAACGCGTAATGGCGGCATGGTGATGAGCACTAATAAAACTTAATTGCACCAGTGTTGGGTCTCGCTTCGTCTTTGGTCGACTACCTGTGAAGACGTCCTTTCTGCCATATATATATATTACCTACTGGCGGTCGCCAGTAGGTATATATAGTTAGGATTTTTTCGAATAGGGATTTCTGAAAATTCTATGTTGAATAACTTTGGCAATGATGGACAGAATTGGTTGAAATTTTCAGGAAAATGGCACATGTTGTTCCTGAGCGTCCCTTGAAAGTTTGGGGGGGGTTTCGTCAAGCGGGGGCCGAGAACAAAGGGGGGTCCCAAAATGTGTTTTTAACATTGAGATTTCCATAGGGCGGTTGGACTCACTTTTAGCTCGAACGGCTGAATGGATTTCTATGAAACTTGGCAAAATTGTAGAGACTGTTTGCCCGATGTGCCTTTGCTAGGTCTCAAGATATGTGCTCCAGTGGATTTTGAGAAATTAAAGTTAAAAAAATATATATATCTGTGTCAGCGTCCCGGTTAGCGCCCCGGTTCGCGTACCAAACGCGTAACGGAACTTCGCGAGGAGAAGCCGATTGGCTCTCCGGTGACTGTCAACATTCTAAACAGTCCGGTGCGGCCGCCATCTTGTCTCTCGGTAGGATCAAGAGACAAGAGGTGGAAATAAACGAAGGGGGAAATGAATAAAAGGGGGCAAGGTAGACCCTTCCTGACCCCCTAGGATTGATGTGGGGCCTATTGAAGGGCCCCGCAGGGCAAAACAATAAAAAAAACATTTTTTCGATTTTTCGAGGTGGAAGCGCTACCCGGTACGCGAACCGGGTAGCTTACCGGTAGCGTAACGGGAGTCCGCCATCTTGCGTTAAGGTCTAATTTGGACACAAGATGGATGCTAAACAATGCTGGGATTGTGTAAAAGGGGGCAAGGGAGACATATCCTGACCCCCTAGGTTTTGTGAGGGTGGATGAGGAGACCCATATATGTCCAAAAAAAAATAATTTAATTTTCGCGCGGTTAGCGTCCGGTGCGCGAACCGGGTTGCGCTCTGGAAAGCGTAAATGGTGAAAATTAGTAAAAAAAAAGTTACATTTAAAATGTATTTAGAGTGATCATAGTTAGGGTAGCTATGAAAATAGCTTTTGGGTCTGTGGTAGATTTAGGTACTTATAAGTAGGTACCAATACATAGTCTTAAATTCAGGATGAAAATTCTTTTTCCCTCATCTGAGAAGTGCACACCATCTCCTCTGTAAATATCTTGCATGTAGTAACGCAAGTTATTGTTGTAGATGGAGCCCATTCCATGGTCTCTCATGTAAGCTGAAACAGACTTATTTACATGCTTCCTCGCTTTTTCAATTTGTGGACAAAATTGGTTGGACCACCTCCATTTCTGTCTTTGGCATATATTTGAATATACCAAGGCAGTTTGTGGAAAAAGTGCCATCAATTGCCCAAAGGTGTCCTTTAAAAGCATTTCCAGACCTACCCCAGTCAAAGTGCCCAAATCATTTCCTCCACAGTGCACTATTATGAGGTCAGGGTTTGGCAAATGCAAAAAGGTTTTCACCAATGGTATCAATTGGTGAAATCTCAATCCTCTGTGGCCAATCCAGTTGATTTCCACATTTTGTAAATTGAGGTTGTGTAAATTTCTGTTATCAGCATACCTTTGAGCCCAGTGGATGTAACTATGTCCAATAATCCAGACAGAAAACATGGTGAGAGGAGGTTCTGCTGCAGTCAGCTGAAGTGTGGGAATGAAATGGCAGGTGAAACAGTAGCAGTTTGTAATGAAAAAAACTGTGGAGTTTCAGTGCTAATGATTCAGTAGCAGTGATTGGTGGATTTTGATTGCTGAAAACAGAAAGTTACGGTGCATCGATGAGTTCTTTGAAAGATGTAATTTGAATGGTTAAGAAAAAATCATTTTAAGAAACATTGCACTGGATACGCAGGTGTACTGAGAGTTCAGAGTTCAGTTGAAACATTGTTGTGTGAACTTGTAAACATGAGAGGTCTTTCAGGAGGTAGTTGCTATGGAAAAAAGGTAGAAAGGGAAGAGGGGGGAAGGGTGTTGATTTGAAAAAAGTGAGGGAAGAGTTTTGATTGGGTGACATGAGAGATATGTGTGATGAATTACAGCATTTCTGTGCCTTTGTTGGTTGCAGCCTCTGGAGTGCATACCCTTTGCTCTGCTAAAGAAAAATTGGTGTGTGTCTGAGACTGTTTTGAAACTCAAAAAGTATTTGCTAAGGTGAGAAAAGATTCATTTAATTTAGATAGAGACTAGTATGCTTTAGGGAGAAAATTAGGAAGAAAGTTGTGTATTTAAAATGTTGCTTTGTGTCAAGTGTTGTAAGTGGAGATAATGTGTAGTATTAGTACTGACAGGGTGTGCTTGTACATAGGAGCTGTGCTGTGTTTTCAAATTATGACTTGAAAATCGTTTTTGAGGAAAAGGAATGCTTTTTAAATTTATGACAAGGAAAAAAATGGTGTCTGCTTCTTTAAACAAATATTTCACTTGCCCCATGATTTAGGGAGAATAATTTGCTTACTTGATGTGTTTAAAAACGTTTTTTAAAGTCATTTAGGTTTCTTAATATGTACTTCTAGAGTTTTATAGCCAGCATGGTCCATATTTACAAGGCCTTTGAGCCACTTTCACGTCATTTTCCCCATGTTAAAAGTGACGCAAAAGTGGTGCAAGGGCCTTGTAAATACGCTCTCATGTTTGAGCCACTTTCACTTTATTTTCCCCATGTTAAAAGTGACGCAAAAGTTGTGCAAGGGCCTAGTAAATACGTCCCCATGTGTGTTAGTGCATTTTAAGTCACTTCCTCATGATTTAGGGAGAATAATTTGCTTACTTGATGTGTTTAAAAACGTTTCTTGAAGTCATTTAGGTTTCTTGATATGTACTGCTAGAGTTTCATAGCCAGCATGGGGCGTATTTAGAAGGACTTTGAGCCACTTTCACGTTATTTTCCTCATGCTAAAAGTGACGCAAAAGTGGTGCAAGGGCCTTGTAAATACGCTCTCATGTTTGAGCCACTTTCACGTTATTTTCCCTATGTTAAAAGTGATGCAAAAGTGGTGCATGGGCCTTGTAAAATATGCCCTCATGTGTGTTAGGGCATTTTAAGTCACTTCCCCATGAATCTGGGTGAATAATTTGCTTACTTGATGTGTTTAAAAACGTTTCTTGAAGTCATTTAGGTTTTTTGATATGTACTGCTAGAGTTTCATAGCCAGCATGGGGCATATTTAGAAGGACTTTGAGCCACTTTCACGTTATTTTCCCCATGTTAAAAGTGACGTAAAAGTGGTGCAAGGGCTTTGTAAATACGCCCCCATGTGTGTTAGGGGATTTTAAGTCACTTCCCCATGAATCTGGGTGAATAATTTGCTTACTTGATGTGTTTAAAAACATTTCTTGAAGTCATTTAGGTTTCTTGATATGTACTGCTAGAGTTTCATAGCCTGCTTGGGGCATATTTACAAGGCCTTTGAGTCACTTTGACGTCATTTTCCCCATGTTAATAGTGACGCAAAAGTGGTGCAAGAGCCTTGTAAATACGCCCCCATGTGTGTTAGGGCATTTTAAGTCACTTACCCCATGATTTAGGGAGAATAATTTGCTTACTTGATGTGTTTAAAAACGTTTCTTGAAGTCATTTAAGTTTCTTGATATGTCCTGCTAGAGTTTCATAGCCAGCATGGGCCATATTTACAAGGCCTTTGAACCACGTTCACGTTATTTTCCCCATGTTAAAAGTGACACAAAAGTGGTGCAAGGGCCTTGTAAATACGCCCTCATACCTCAACTAGTGTGTTAATTGTTTGCCTACTGTTATTGGTTTACTGTTTGGAAATAGTGGTTAATACCTTTTTTTAAAAATATTTACCACAGATTCAACTCAAGATCTTTTGAAAAATTCAAAAATGCCCTCAAGGCAAAGAAAAAGGAAAGAAGCAAAGCGACTTACACCCCACCTTGGTAAACCTTTGCAGCAGTCCTCTACAATAAAAACTTGTCAAGTCACCAAAAAAACTCCGGGTAAGACAACAAAATCTTTTTTAAGAAACATTTGCAGACGAAAAAGTATCACTACAGAACATGTTTTAGTCCAGAAGAAGAGAGCCAATTTAAATGGGAAGGAAAGGCCACTCAAAAATGTTACTGCTAGAGCGGGAGATAACTCTGTGCATGGTAGTAGAAGGAAAAATCTGTTTAGGGACATTCGTAGACGAATGTTCCGCAACAGGATAATTGGCAATTTGTTAAAAAATATTAAGAAAGGTCAACAGAAAGTGGCTTTTTATAAGAGAAAGAAAAATGTAGAGAAAATTATTGATTAGGCTTTCGAAATTAAGCGAAAGTCATTTATTTTGATAATCAATAGAATTAGGAAACTAAACAAGGCAATTTATGATTTCAAATCAAATAGTAGATGGAAGAGAACAGTTAATCGTAGTAATTTTTGTGAAGTTTTTTCAGGAGAATGGATGCATAGTTCAAGTTGTGAGGCATTTTTTAATGAGGAGAGTTATTTCCAGGATAATGATTTGGTGCATGCAGTTGACACCAGTGGTCGAGCATATGAGGTGAAAGATGGTTGTCCGGTTGAAAAAGAAAAACTTGTGTCAACAGAGGCAGAAGAGGTGTTAGGTAATGAAGTTTTAGGAAGACGTCCTAAGGGACCAGTGTACACCTGGAAGTGTAGTAGTATTTGCAGTGTGCGACAGGATTCCATCAATTTGCTTTGTGATTTTGTACGGACATTTAATAAGAAAAGTTTAAAACAGAAAATAAAGTTGTTGCAAGAATTAGATCCTTGCAGAGTGAGAGAAGTGACAGGTTTGCATGGTCATTCACTGGCTTGTCTTTCCAGGAGAGTATGCCAGAGTATTTTTCATCATTTCAGGATGCTAGCAGTGCATCATAATAAAGTGAGGAAATTAGTTAGAATGTTGTATTATGCTAAGAGTCCAACAATTATGCTTAAACAATTATGCACTGCTCTTTTGCATGGTTCTGAAGTAGATGTGAAGAATATTTGTGAAGAAATTGAGTTTTGTTACTTTGCTAGTAAAGAGAACAATGTTGAAATTGACCCAGTAGAAGAAGGTAATGTGGAAGAGAGTGTACAGATTTCCAGTACAGATAAGTTTCTCAAGGAAATGTCCACGTTTACGGTGAAATCAAGTGAGAGGCCTAATTTCACTTGTGTGTGTTGTCGACGGACTTATTATAAGAATCAGACTAAGTTAGTGGATTTATATGCAAAAAGTGAAATGAAAAACAATAGTGAATGGAAGGATTTTGCAACATACTTGATGGTAGAAAATTGTTTTGATTTGGGATCAGATCAACGTATGTGTACTTATTGTTTTAACAAATTAAATCAAAACCGGATGCCTGCTAGAGCGGTTCATAATAATCTGGAATTGGTTGACATTCCTTCTGAACTGAAGGATTTAAATACTTATGAATCTATTTTGATTCAAAGTGTCCATCCTTTTCAGGCTATTGTTAGAATGGAGCCTAAGACAGGGAAATTGCCTCCTTCAATTTACAGAGAGGATTAAAGGGAAGAGTTGTTTATTTGCCTCTAGATTTGAAGAAAAATATTGATACAATTGGTGTAGACAAAGTGGAAGAGGAACCTCTGGTTATCCTAGTTAATGGGGTTCCGACAAAGAGTAAGAAAATCTGGCAAGATTTAATGGGTGTTAGGAAAGTCAAAAGGGCAACGTTGTATTTGATGAAAAACAATGAGTACTAAAAGAATGTATGTGTTGCAGAAGACGAACTAAGTGAAGAAGAGGACAAATAGAGAAAGTAGATGCCTCTAAAAATGAAGAAATATATGAACATTATAGTGTTCATCCTTTGCATTCTAAAGAAGTCATGGGGAATGCTATTGAGTTGTTTCAAATGAAACAAGCCAAAGGAAGTCCCATTAGTGTTTGGGAGGAAAGTTTGGAAGCTCGGTGTTTCCCACAGTTATTTCCAACAGGTCGAGGAGGAAGATATGATGAGCGACCTCATCAAATTCCTGCTTCTGAATACCGGACTTTACGATTGTATGCAGAAGATCCTAGGTTTCGTCAATGCATTCCCTATTTGTTTCATCTACTGTATGAAAGTGATCTGTCTGGACTGTCTTATGCAGTGAACCACATCCTGAAAAGTGGTGTACAGCTGCAAAATATTTCGGCAAGGGACTTTATGGATAAAGTCAATGTGCAAGACAGTATTTTGGATTCTCACCTGATTAATCTCATGGCAAGTCAGCGTGGTACTAATGAGTATTGGTACCGTCGTCATGGTGACTTAAAATGTATGCTGAGGAACTTAGGAACTCCCACATGGTTCCTCACTCTCAGCTGTGCCCAGTATGGCTGGGAAGACTTACTTGAATTTCTACGAGAGGCAAATGGAAACATTGAAAATATCGAATTCAAGACACCCGGAGAACTGTGCTCTTTGGATCCAGTCAATGTATGCAGGTACTTCAATCATAGATTTGAAGCTATGATGTCTTTCATTACGAACAAGAAAAATCCACCTCTTGGAGAGGTGTTGGATTTCTTCTGGAGAAAGGAGTATCAAGCAAGAGGTGCTCCTCATATACATATGCTGCTATGGATCAAAGATGCACCCAAATTTGGAACAGATCCGGATGACTTAGTGATGAGTTTCATAGAACAGTATTCTACATGTGCTGTTCCAAACACAAAGGAAGACAAAAGTTTAAGAGAACAAGTTTTACGCTTTCAAAACCATCGTTGTGGAAAGTACTGTCGTCGTAAATTCAGAAACAAGAATAAGTTCTATACAAAATGTCGTTTTGGGTTCCCACGATCAGTGATATCTAAAGGAAAAGTGAACAATTTGATGTCTTCGCTGCGACATAATGTGATGAGGAAATCACCCAAAAATACATACAATTTAAAAAGAAACGAAGAGTCCAAGTACATCAACGACTACAACCCAGTGATTTTGTCCATGTGGAATGCTAACATGGATATACAGTTTGTGGCTGACAACTGTATGGCTGTGGCTCGGTATGTGACGTCTTATATCACAAAAAAAGAAAAGACAGAACTGAAGGATATGTGGGATGACATTTCACATGAAAAGAGCCTCAGTAAGAAGTTGTACAGTTTCAGTCTAAAGATGTTGTCGCATCGAGAAATCGGAGCATACGAATGTTCTGATCGGTTATCTTCAGCAAGTCTCTATGCCAAATCTAGGAGTATAATTTGGGTGAGTCTTGGACTTGCTGCAACACGTAATCGAGTTCTGAAACCTGTACAGGAGCTTGCGTATTTGGCGGAGAAGGAGCCAAACAGTACAGATATTTTGAAGACCAACATGTTGGATACATATTATCCAAATAGAAGCAGTCACCTCGAGAATGTTTGTCTGTATGAGGTTCTACAAAATTACATATTCAAGAGGAACATCAAAGAAGATATTGATAAAGGAGTGTATGCTGTAATTGGAAGTGAGGGATGTCTGGTCAAGCAAAAAAAATGCCAATTGGTAAATCATCGAAAATTGAGTTGCGAATCTCCTGAAAGAAAAGAGTTTTTCTATTTAGCTCTTTTGCAACTTTTCAAGCCTTGGCGTGCAGAAGAGGAACTGCTTGGAGATTTCCTCTGTTATGAAGATTCTTTCAATGCAGCCAAGGAGACCATAGAATGTCCTGTTTTTCTAAAATATCTAGAAATGTTGAATGCAGAAATTGAGCAGGAAGCAACAATTGCAGCCGAGATTGATAGGGACAGTTCTCAGGACAGTCAGAGTTCCACTTCATTGAGTCAGGATCCACTAGGAGGACCAGTTATCGAAAATGAAGCTACCTCTGCCATGATTGAAGTGGAAAGAGCCATGGAACAAGCTCAGGAGGATGTGGTTAACTTAGAAGATTTGGAAAGACAACTCAACGTTGAGCAGAGGAAAATATATGACGAAGTTACCAACCAAATTGATCATGGATTAAGTCATGAGAAGAAAGAGTGCTCATGTACGTCGTTGAAGCCTGTCCGACTGTACGTGAGTGGAGAAGCAGGAACTGGAAAAAGTTTCCTCATTAAAGCAATTTCATGTTATTTGCAGAAAAGGACTGAGTCATCGCTGTCTTGTGTTGTCACCGCTCCAACTGGACTGGCAGCACATAACATTAAAGGTATTACTTTGCATCGTCTACTGATGCTGCCAGTGGAGCATGATAACAAATTACAATACCACAAGTTATCTGGAGATGCTTGTTGTGAAGTTTCAAGAGTCCTAAAGAAGATGAAACTTCTTATCATTGACGGAGTAAGCATGGTTTCCAATGTCATGCTTGCCTTTGTGCATTTGAGAATGCAAGAAGTTCTTAAAACAGAGTATGATGTGTTATTTGGTGGCAAACACATCATTGTTTTCGGTGATCTTCTGCAGCTGACACCAGTGAAAGGACAACCAGTGTTTAAACTACTTACGCATGAAAATACCAGGAAGTGCCTAGGGAGCATTGGCAACGTTAATATATGGTTAAACTTCAATTAAGCTGAACTGCGTGAAAATATGCGTCAGGCGAAGGATGAAGATTATAAGAATATTCTACAAGATGTTAGAATCGGAAAAGTGACCGAGCATGGGAAGGAAGCTTTACATGCACGAATATTGTCAAATTTGTATCCAGATGAAGACGTTCTGCCAGAGAATATTTTTCAGAAAATTACTGAGAAGAAATCTGGGATATGTTTGATGCCAACTCTGCAAGAATGTTCCATCTTCAACAACAAAATGTTGAATTTAGAAAACCAAGACATAGTGAAAATGGAAGCTATTGACAGAATTGAGCATATGGGAGCAACAATTATTTTGTCTGAAAATTTGAAATCTAAATTGGATTCATTAGAGAAGACTATATCTAAAACTGCGGGTTTTGAAAAGACTCTGAATGTGTGCTTAAATTGCCGTATCATTTTGAGAAGAAATTTAAATGTTGAAAGAGGTCTGGTAAATGGATCAATGGGTAATGTTGTTGGTTGTGTGAATTACAAAAATAGAGATGGAATTGAAATTGTAAACATTAAATTTGATGGCATTGAGGATGTACAGCAAATTGGTCGTTGCTCTGCTAGGTTTTTGCTTGTTAAAGACTTATATGTTCACCGTAAGCAGTTTCCTGTTTGCTTGGCATATGCGGTGACAATCCATAAATCGCAAGGTTTAAGTGTAGACAGTGCTTTGGTGAATATTGGCAGTTCTGTGTTCAAGGAGGGTATGGCTTATGTGGCATTATCACGAGTCAGAACTTTATCTGGATTGTACTTGATTGAGTGTGATGAGACAAACATTTGTGCAGATCTAGATTGTGTTAAGGAATACAATAGGTTAAGAAGAGAGTATGCGCCACATTTGCCTCAATATCCTTTGTTTGAAAAACGTGTGGTAGGCCGGAAACAAAGAAATGTGACCAATAGTAGGGAGGTTGTAGCAAAAAGACGAAAAGTCGATGAACCCGAAATTGTAAGCAGAAAGAAAATGGATGCTGTTCAAGATGTTGTTGGTTTTCAATTTGAAAATAGTTCTGGTGTCAACTGCTATGCTAATGTAGTGGTTAATGTTGTCTTTTCTCTAGAAACTTTAAAAGAAGAGATTGTGGTCAATTCGGATCAAAGATTTTGCTGTTTGTTGAATTCTGTGTTAGAGAAATGTAGCACTGATAGAAGAAAAATAGAAAGTGTGTCTGAAATTCGAAATCTCTTAGACAAATGTTCAGGTCAAACGCAATTCTCTCAAAATATTCAGCAGGATTGTCAGGAGTTTTTAATGTATATGCTTGATGTTTTGCAAGATGAAGGTGTAGATGTAGATTATCTGTTTGGCCTTTCTTATCAATGGCAGCATGACTGCGAGAATTGTAGGCTATCAAGTACTACTAGTGTAGACTCAGAAATATTTATATATTTAACTTTGCCTGACAGTAAATCAGTATCCTTTAATAAGCTAGTAAAAGCAGCCGATCAAAACATGGAGTGTAGCCAATGTAAGTCTGCAATGCTGTCCACATTATTTATACGAAGTTATGGCCAGTATGTCATTTTAATGTTCCAACGATGTAGACCTGATGGAACGAAATTGACAACTTTAATTAAAAATTTTGTGGCTTCGCAGTTGTCAATATCAGGAAGGACTTTTGTAACTCCAGCAATTATATATCATGACGGTCCTTCAACAACTTCAGGACATTACACAGCTTATTTAAAATCTGGAAACGGCTCGTCATTCTGTAATGATTCTGTTTTAACTTTCAAAAAACGTTTACCGTTTGATTTAAAAAATTCTTACCTAGTGTTTTTACAACCAAAATTTTAGGGAAGGAATGTAGCCTACGAAGATTGGAGCAGTTGATAAATTTTAGTCTGCTGTTTTAAATTGCTTTGTGAATAAGAGTGATCATGATAATTAAAAATGTAAAGTAGTCATAGAGGTACATAACTGGCCTATAATGATTCAAAGAGTTGATATGATTTACTCTGTTGTTTAAAATTGCTTTGTTAGTAACTGAGATCAAGAGAATGAAAAAATTGGAAAAGTCATAGAGGTAGTGTAAGTGTGCCTCATATTAAGTGGTATCAATGTTATAGGAAATGTGAAATAAGAGTAAACTAGAAGGGGAGATATTATTAGTACAAGATTGTGAAAGTGATTTTGGACGTTTTCTTAATGAAAGTCGGGGAAAAAGAAAATGACGGGATTTGCTTTGAGGAATTCGAAGAGATTAAATTGGCTCCTACACGATTTGGCCTTGAGGAGAAGTGTGGTAGAGAGCAAAAAGTCATTTATTGTTTCTAACATATTACTCAATTCAATTCAAAACTTTATTCGGAAACATGTAAATCATGTCCATAAAAGTACATACATACAATACATGTTAAAAGAAAATGCACTTTAACAATCGCAATCAGCTACAAATACAGTAAGATACATATAACAATCAAATGACACACTTAAAAGTTTTCCAATAAAAAATGTAATAAGAAATTTGATATATGTTTTTTAAAAAATCATGCTTTTCCTATAGCTGATGGCCCTAAGTAAATAACTAGCCGTATAAAAACAGATGTCAGGGTGATGCAAGTTAAAAAGTAATTTCATTGCCGCTTTAACAGTTCTTACTCCAAATTTAATAAATAAAGGTTTTAAAAAGAATTTACGACATTCGCTATACAGGTTACATATAAGTAGAAAGTGCTCTGTGCTTTGTTCCGAAATATTGTCGCACCGACATGGACCTGTAGGGCGCATCTTAATCTCAGGGAATGCAACCAGTAGGTGGACCGTACCCATCCTCATCCTGGTGAGAACAAACCGGTGTTGCCCTTTGGTCACCTGGATGAGGTAAGGGTGTAGGCCCACAAATTCGTTCAAATGGTTATAACGTATACAGGTGGAAAGTTTAAGATCATCCGTAGCTCGTCTTTCTGCACAATGATTTAAGAAAATTGATTTCAGACTCTCCTTAGAGAGATCCGAGGCAGAACAGTGATCTAATGTAACGTTAAGCCCAAATACTCAAAAAGAAAGAGCTTTTCTTTCAGAAAGTGGCAGGCACGGATTTTTTAGAGCACAACAGAGTATAAGCTGTTCATCGCATATCATTCGACGTCATGGAAAGTAAGTGTAGTTTTGATGAGTTCTGATTTCTGATTTGTTATATGATATGGGTTTTTTAAACACAATCATTTTGATTGTGGTTTTTTTTCCCCGCTGTTATATGATGAATACCTTCAACTCACTGTTTTTAGTGAAATTTGATATATTCTGAGAACAGCAAAAATAAACCATTTAATATGTATAATTAATTCTATATTTTGTATTGTGATTTTTAATTTATACTAATCTTGTCTCATGCTTACTTGTCTTTTAGTACCTTATATCAATTCTCTTTAAATACTCACATTGCCTTTTGTTTTATTCTTTTCACCCTTGTTCTCTAACTCCACTTATCTTTCAACCTTTGTTTCCTTATTCCAACTCTGCTTTTTTCTTTTCTCTCATGCACCATTTTCTAGCTTTTAGACCCTCTGCTTCGGTTCTCTTTTCCATCTTTTCTCCCTTTTGTTTTCGAAATTAAATAATTTTGGGTTCTCCTTTTTTGTTGCAATCAGTTAGTTTAACTCACCTCCACTCATTTATCTTTCTTTGTTGCTTCACTCAGTCTGTATCTGACAATCTTTCCTCCACTTTCTGTGTCCCCTCTCTCCCTCACTCTCTTTTCCTTATTCACCCTTTCCTTATTTAGTTTACCTTACTCACATTCTTTTAGTATTTTACACATCTTTAGTTTATTTTTCTCTTCTATCCTTCTTTTCTGTCACTGAATCTATCCTTCTTTTTATTCACTTAGTAATTTACTCTATTTCTATTTCTTTTTGACTCTGTCTGTCTTTCACTGTTACTTTATTTTCCTTTCAGAATGTTTATCTCTAACTTTATTTCTTTGTAAAATTGTATGATTTTCAACGTTATGCCTTGTCTTTTCTATTTTTTAAATACATGTTTTAATATTTTTCAAAATTTTCTTCTTTCTTTCACAGATTGAAATTAAAAAAATTATAAGTGATGGAGTTAACAACAACTATAAAGTAAGGATTTAGTACTTTTTCCCAAACATCTCTATCACATTCAACTTCTATTACTTCCACTGCTTTATTTCCTTAACCCTCAGTTTCCTTCCTTTGCTTTTTCCCTCATTCCTTTTCAATTACTTACTTACTCCACTCCTTCCACTCCTTTTGTCAGTCCCTCTGTTCTCACAGTTCCTCACTCCTTTTCACTCAGTCCGTCTCTCTAACACAAACTGTCACTGTCTCTTCACTCTTTTACTAGTTGTTCTTTATGCTTTCTCTCTGTAGTTCAAGCACACTATCTTATTTTCATTTTTTTGGTTCTTCAATTATTCTTTTTCTATCACTTCTTCTTTTCTTCTTTCTGTTTTTTCTCTCTGTCATTCCACATGTTTTAATCCTATTTACTTTCACTCACTGTTTTTTTAACACCTTCTCTCAGGGTTGTTGTTTTAGTCCGGTTCTATCCCTACCTCTTACTCCACATTTTTTATTCTCTTTCTTTTTAATTTGAAGATTCATTCACATTCTCCAAGTAACTCTTGTTTATTATTCTTCTACACTCTTTTTTTCTTTCACTTCCTTTTCTATTTTTTTTTCTCCAATTTTTCCCTCTTATAACTTTTCTTTGTATAATTATCTATTATACAGTATCTCTGTGTTACTCCCTCTAGCTGTCTTTCTTTTAACATTATTCTCTCTGTCTCCTTCCCTTATATTCACTCTTTATTTTTTTTTCCATTTTTTTTTGGTTCGCTTCCGGTTCGCGTACCGGCGCGCGAACCAGGAAGCGAATCCAAAAAAAAGAAATTGCAAGAGTGCTAAACATTTTAGCAATTTTTTATAAATGGGAAGTAGTTCTGAAAAGAACTTTTTTAATTGTTTTTGTTGTTTTATATTTTTTTTATTATTTTTCTGAACATTTTTTTTTTTTGTATTTTTGGAACAATTTTAAATTTTTTTAGTTTTTTTTTAGGGGGAACAACGAAAAACAGGCATTAGAAACGGCTCAACAGGAGCAAAAAAAAAAATCACTTTTTGGGGCGTTTTGAGCACTTGTGATTTTCAAATGCTCTGTTCATTAAAATCACACTCATCTCCCCATGGCAAAGTAGTCCCCCACAATAAATACACACTAGCTTGATGTGTTGAAAATTGCTCTGGATATTGGGGACCGTCTCCCTCGCCTCTGGTCCCGAAAAACTTTCCTGTGTTGAGGTGGTTGCCACAGGAGTTCGTGGGTTTTCACGGAGGTCACGCACCTCAGCCACGCTGTAATTTATTGGATGCCACCTTTGCATGTGGCGATGCATAGTATAGTTCCCATAGCTATATTTTTTATCTGTGCCTCGGGACAGAACTTCTTTGCAGATCAGGCATGTGACATGACGGGCATTGACTTTTTTTGGGCTTTCTGGGAATGTAAAAAATTGTCAAATGAAACTGTCCTTGTGGTGGGATTTCCGGGGCTGTTCAGGCAAGAATACTCTCTCATGTACCTCCTCTTCCTCTTCTTCCTCCTCTTCCTCAGGGTTGGGAAGGAACTGGGTGGGTGGTCCTTCCTTCCTAGGAGGTGGTGGTGGTGGTGGGGGTGCACCAGCTGCAGCTACTATTGAAGCCATCTCTTAATAATAAAAATAGGTCTTCCTCTCACAAAGTTGAAAGTCAGAGTGAGAAAAAAGGTGGGGGCTTTCATCATTTGGGGAAAAAAATGTTCTAAACCAATGAAAAGTGTTATTTTTAGGTCACATGACCTAGCCTTACATCATTAGGAAACCAAAAGTGAAATGAACCAATAAAAAGTTTTATTAACAAGTCACATGACCTGTTACGCTTACGTTACGCGCTCCGCGCCGCGCCCCGGATCGCTTCCGGGGTGCTGCGCTTCGCGCCTCAGTTCGCGCTGTGGAGCACTTCCGGGTGCGCTAAAGCGGCGCGTCATAAGACGCATTATGCGGCAACGCGATACGTCGCGCTTACGCGACGCGTCACGATGTTGTTTTCTAACGCTGCAGTTGCGCTAACGGAACGTTTACCGGTTCGCGGACCGGGTCGCGGCACCAAATTGAGCTAACGGGAAGCTACCCGGTGCGCGGACCGGTAGCGAAACAAAAAAATATATATACATAAAAAAATTATATTAAAAACATATAAAATATATTTTTCGATTAAAAGAAGAATACATTTTACAGCTTTTGATATTTGCTATTAAAAAACCATTGAAATTCACTGAAAAAACCATAGGTTATAGACCATATATAGTTAGGAATTAGCATTTACAAAACCTTGAAAATTCACTGAAAAAACCATAGGTTTGAGACCATATATAGTTAGGTGAATATTTTAATCATACAAAACCAATTAAATTCCCATATATAGTTAGTTGCACTAACTATATATTTCGCGCACCCACAATCCACTGCTGATGATGTCACATATTACATCATTCATGACATGGTCAGTGACATCACTGATGACATCACTGATGACATCTCAAATGACATCACTGATGACATCACTGATGACATCTCAAATGACATCACTGATGACATCACTGATGACATCTCAAATGACATCACTGATGACATCACTGATCACATCTCATTTGACATCATTGATTACATCACTGATGGCATCATTCATCTGCTAATACGATGAACCTTTTCAGACTCTAATATAACCTTAGATACACTCAGTGTATACAGACACTCACACGCTGTCACTCATCCATGAAGTTACTCACACACCTAGTCAGTCATGCAAAGAATCAATCTCACCTCCATTTCCTCAACTATACAGTTATACACACCTTACTTATTCAAACATATACTAACACATATTTACTCTCTTATACAATCCCTGATACAAGTTCACAATGATCCATACAGCCACTCACACATTCACTGGCTCTCATGCACAGTTATTTATATATGTCAACTCTGACATGTACTGTGTTTTACATATGTACTTACTATGACATGTAGCATTGAGATATCCATTCACTCATCAAGACACTCATGCACACAGTCAACCGCCTATGTAGCTGTTTCCACAAGCACTCTTGAACTCATACACCTAGTGAATCAACTGCTCACACATCTATGCACAGAGTCACACACCTCCCAGCCACCCCCACACACACTCAATCTCCCATACAAATACTTGGGCAACCAATCAATAACACATATAGCCTCTCGCATAGCTAATGATCAACACATGCAGCAGTTTACACCACAACAGACATACTGATGCACACATTCAGACAGTTTAGTCACTAACCCATGCATTTAGTACGACACATTTATTCACTCACTCATACAGTCAGTCACGCACCTACTAAATCCTTCATCCAGACACTTATACATCCACTCATTCTTCAATATGTAAAACATATTTAAACTTTACAGAAACACACAGTCACTGGATGATGTCATCAGTGATGTCATCAGTGATGTCATTTGAGATGTCATCAGTGATGTCATCAGTGATGTCACTTGAGATGTCATCAGTGATGTCATCAGTGATGTCACTGACCATGTCATGAATGATGTAATATGTGACATCATCAGCAGTGGACTGCGGGTGCGCGAAATATATAGTTAGTGCAACTAACTATATATGGGAATTTCATTGGTTTTGTATGATTAAAATATTCACCTAACTATATATGGTCTCAAACCTATGGTTTTTTCAGTGAATTTTCAAGGTTTTGTAAATGCTAATTCCTAACTATATATGGTCTATAACCTATGGTTTTTTCAGTGAATATATATATATATTTATATTTAATATTTTTATTTAGTTGATATTTTTTTTGTTTTTAATTTTGAACTGGAGTGAGAATATTACATTTTACCCCTCCGTAGTCCAATACTTTCCCTACTGTTGCACTCACTGGAGTGGGAATAGTACATTTTATCACTCCGCTATCCAATACTTTCCCTCCTGTTGCACTTGCTGGAGTGGAAATAGTAAATTTTACCCTTCACTATCCAACACTTTCCCTTCTGTTGCACTCACTGGAGTGGGAATAGTAAATGTTATTATTATATAAGTACACCAGGGGTCTCCCATGGGCAACAGCATGTATTGTGCCCCTCATAGGGGTCCATGTAAACTGCAGACCTGCTATTGAAGTCAGCGTGAAAAGGTGCATGCACCTTTCACTTTAGATACAAGGTTATCCTATATCCCGGCCATTACACTTTTAACCCATAAGTCACGCTTAAGGTAGGCCCTTCAGTCCAAGGGCAGGGTACATAATTCTAAATGTGTGAGTACCCCTGCATGGCAGAGGTACCCCTATAAACAGCAGACTCCATTCTCTAGGCTTTGTAATTGAAGGACAGCCATTTTAAGGTATGTAGTAGACACTGGAAGTCGAGATGTCAAAGTACACAATTGGTGCCCTGAAAATGGTCGTGTTTGGTGTCAAACATGTCGGAATCATGCAACTACACTAATTCTAGTGTTTGTTGCATGATACCATGTACTGGGGGGGCTTCTTAGAGGATCTCTCATTATCTATCTGTGTAGCCTTACACGGTCTACCTGCCAGCCCGCGCTACTGCCAGCCTCAGACACTGTTCTGCCCCCCTGTTGATGAGCCTAACTTAGGCAGGAGAAGCTGAACAAAGGATTTCCTGCAAAGGAGAGGTGTAACCATCTTTCATTTCAAAGTATGTAGGGTGGGGGTATTTTCGACCAGCACCATACTGCATAAACTAATTTGCCCAAGTTCAGGAGCCCTTTGGCCCCCGCTTGGGCGTGAAACTACACAAAGGACAGGGGAGTGTCCATCACGTCTCCAGCTCCTCTCTACAGAGGTTCCCAGAAATTCTTCAGGTTCCCACTTGATTCTGCCATGTTGAATCTTGAACCCTGGGAGCATGTGACTAAATAGGCCAGCTGAGTAAGGTCCCTGACCCTCCCTGATAAGTGGGTCACTGCACCAGAAGTCCTTCCCCTTTTTAGGGTTACTTAAGAACTCCCATGAGGGTAACCCTGGGTGGAGATCGCGGAGTTGCACTATGCAGGACTCCGCGAAGTGGCAAAAAAACTCAGTCTCACCGCGTGGAGCTCCGCAAGCGACAGAGTTCCATAGAAAAATGCCATTCGCGGTGATTGCACAGTCCCTGATGCTTGTCCACACTGTGCAATCATTGCAAACGGTCGCTTGCACAGCGCAAGCGATCCCTTCTTTCCTTTTCTGCGGCTCGAGTAGATTTTTACTCGAGCGGCAGCTTTCTCAGCGCGAACGGGCAGTTTCTCAACGCCAGCGGTCATGAGCATATACGAACACTTGCAATGAGAAACCTGACACCCCAGCGAAATCTCGCTGGGATGTTCATTTTCCATTCTCGCGCTCACTAACTTGATATTGACGATCGGGAAAGAGGAAAAATCTTGCCGGGAGGTTGATTTTCCTTGCTTACGGATGCCAACTTGACGTTGCCGAACACGAGCGGGGGAAAAAAGAGGAGCGGAGTTTTTGGGAACTCCACAAGCTCAGCGTAACGTGGAGTGCGGAAAACTCAGCAAGCGGAGCGGAGTTCACCACCCAGGGTTAACTGAGGGTGGGTCCTTAGATTCGTCCAGACAACATCTTCAAGGACTGACTGCCTGACTTCCTAAGATTGTCTAAAGACACTTCTGTTGATGGACACTAGAATTCTGCTGCTTCTTTGAGCCAGGACTAAAGACTAGACTGCTCTTAGAAGAAAGTCTTCTGCTTCAAATTTGTCTCCATGCTCCTCAAATTTCTGCAACTCTGTGGCCGCGCATCCTCTGAGTCAGCAAGGACTTTGCATGCATCCAAGCAAGAAGGAAACATCCTTGGGGTAAAGGAGTCAGTTCCCTGTATTCGTGGCATGTTAACGACTGATTTTCTGATCATGTTTTGTCACTGACATCTCCCGGCTCTGCAACACAGGTAGAGATTTGCTGTCTTCTTAGAGGCCTGATCAGTCTTCCCTGCAACTTGGGCAACTGTAATCCCTCTGCAGCCGACTTGAACTGCCTCCTTGTGCTCAGCGTCTGTCTGCCATTGCCAAGGCTTGTTGGCAATCTCCATAAAAGATCTTCAAGCTCCTAGTAGACCCAGCCTCCAGCATTACCCAACTCCAAGAACAACGACCTGCCTCCATCCTCTGCACGGTGCACCTCCATTTTCCGTGGGCTGCTGAGGCTTCCCTGTGACTCCATGTGCCTGTTGCCAGAGGGTCCTTGAGGGGGCTCCAATAATTCCTGCTAGCTGTCCTGCATGTTGGGGACTGGCCCAGACTTACCCTTGCTGAGTTAGTCCCACAGACATTGATGGTCTGCATCCAAGTATCTTTTCTTCTTCCCCGACTGTTGCGGTTACCAAGGGTTGTTGGTGGTCCTGCAGGCCACTGATCTTCCTGCACTCTTCATTCAATGAATGACAGCTCGTGGATGGCTCCTATGCTTCTGCATCATTGCCTGGGCTCCACAGCTGCTCCTTTAAGACCATCATGCTTCAGCAAGTACCTCTGACAAGGGGTTGCATTGAGCTCCTGCTCCTTCTTGCCACCTCCGGGTGGTATGGACTCTGTCTCCTGTGCTTTCAGTAACTTCTCATCCAGAATTCATGTTTTGGTTCCACTGCCTTGGTCCATGAGTGGCTGTAGTCGCTGGCCTTTCACGATCCTCCATTGGCTCCTACGTGCAGTTCCGACACCACTACGCACGTATGTACCTGGGCTCCCTGGTGTAGGTATCCTGATTCCCTGGGTATCCGCGAATGTGGTGGCTCTCCAAGCTCCCTTGATCCAATTGATGTCTTCTGAGTTTTTTGCAAAAGGCCCTGAAACAAGAAAATACCAACCACAACTTACCTTGTGTTATCCCATGGACGTTTGACCTTGTGTAACCACTTTGCACCCGGGCACCTTGGGGTCCCTAGCTACACACCTTTAGTGGGTCCTTGTTTCCCCTGGACTTCTCTATCCTCAGGTAACAGTCTAGTTTTGATACTTACCTCTTATACTACATTCCTAGTATATAGTTCCATGTATTTTTCTATGCCACTATTTGATGTCTTCGGGTAGGAGATAGACACAGTTAGTTATAAGTGTTGTGTAAATAGATACTGTAGTATGTTTATAAACACTAGTGTGAAAGCTTACTGACTGTCTATGTGGTAAATGTACCCATTTTACACCCTTCTGAATAAGCCTTAGTTGTTCTCCGTTGCTACCCCTTGAGAGCTTTTATTATCAGGGAACTTTAGGACTCCTAAATGCCTTCCGTGAATACCAAAAGTCTTAAAGTTAGGATTTTTCTCAGTTTAGGAGTAGTAAAGTTAGGACTCCTAACTTTAGGACTCCTAAATGCCTTCTGTGAATACCAAAAGTCTTAAAGTTAGGAGTTTTCTCAGTTTAGGAGTAGTAAAGTTAGCACTTTACTTCTGTGAATACCGAAAGTCCTAAAGTTTTTTTTTTTTTTTAAACTTTATTTATTAAATTTGACGTTATTCATCTCCAATACAGTAAGTCCAACCAGGTACAAAATTACAGTATAATTGCTCTAGTTACAGAAAGATCCACTTAACAATTCTAGCAATCGGTCAACGGCATACCAAGAACGAGGACCTTGCGGGCCCCGACTGCTCCTTGTGCAGCTACTGTGTAGTTACATGTCTCTCATCACAGCTAAAACTCCATCAAAACTCCCACCACCCCTTCACCCCCTACCCCCCACCCCACCCCCAGTATTCCCCAACCGTACCCCCCTCCCCGCTGCCGAGCCCATAACCCCGAAAGCCTTAAAGTTAGGATTTTTCTCAGTTTAGGACTTCTAACTTTAGGACTCCTAAACTGAGAAAAATCCTAACTTAAAGACTTTCGGTATTCACAGAAGGCATTTAGGAGTCCTAAAGTTAGGAGTCCTAACTTCTGTGAATACCTAAATGAGTAAGTGCCTTCTGTGAATACCAAAATGGTAGTAAGTTAAGGATTTTGTCTTAAGTTAGTTCTGTGAATCGGGCCCTTAAGGGCTTACCTGTGGGCGGCTCTTCAGATTTGTCGTGTTACAAGATCCAGATCTGAAACCACTTCAAATTCTACCATCTGTGCACTTTGGACTTCATTGAACTTTGCCTAGGCTTTGGGACTGCACCAAGGAAGACTCCTGCTGCTACTGGTATCGTTGCACTGACAGTTTTCTGTATTGTTTGTTTCTGAGCTTCATCTAGGTTTTTCTCCAGGCCTGTGGGCATAAAGTAGACTGAAGGAATCTCCCTTGGAGTGAAGGAGTCACTCCCCTGCATCTGCAGGCACCGCAACTAAGTTGACCGGTATGCTGCTCCTGATGTCCCACGAACTTTGATAGGATCAGCTACACAGGAGGTGGTTCTGCAATTACCTCATGGCCTGCATGATCTTCTCAGCAAGTTTGAGGACCATGTCCATCGTCGGAACTGCTGGAACCAAACCCCTGTGCAACACGTTGGTTTGCCGTTGCCAAGGGTTGTTGCCTCTGTCCACAAAGAGAAGAACGGACACCCTGCCTTTAAGATTTACACAGGTCCCATGAAGGGATCCAATAATATCAATAGAGCCACAATGAGCAACTCAAATCCAGATACCAGAGAATTCTGTCATTTAAATTTTTGTACAAATGTATTATTCATAATGGATTGGTTTGTCAGTTTAATAAAAAGATGTTACAAAAACATATAGAGACATATACATTCATTGTTACACTTTTGATAAAAAAAGTTCATTATCAAATAAACAGTCCCACACAATCCATACCCACTCACATACTCATACCAGCTCAAACCACAGGTGCACTCGTCCAACTCATTCTTTCAATATACAGACAGACACATTCAAACTAATGTAAGGTCGCCATCACAAAAATACTTCATGGGGGAAAAAAAGTATTAGAGCAATATACAACATGGATGGATGGAGGTGGATCAAGTTCTTGAATGCCCACAGCAACCACGCCGACCGGTATGCGCGTTTCGGTGTACTGACCCGTCCGGGTCACACCTTCATCAGGGCGACGATGAAACAGGGAGGGGGGGCTGAGTTTTTCATAGTCTTATTAGAGGCAAAATCCTCTCAGTAAGGGAAAAATGAAGGTCTGCAGGCGCGGATCAACACCGATCTCGGAGAAAATAATTTTGGATCTGTTAGATAACGTCTATCGGTCGAGACACTGGGAAAAGTAGGGTCCAGAGGAGCTCCTCGAGACGGGACGTCCTACTGGTTTAAATTATCGTCGCCGGACCGCTTTCATGGACAATGGGCCAGCCTTCTGATGCGTAATTCCGAATCGCGGTCTCGGACGGCTTCAACACGTGGGATATTCCTCTAAACAGTCTGCATAGATCCCTCGGGATGGATGATCGTGATGGGATCGAGAAATCGGTCCTCATCGGCATGGAGGATAGTCCTCGCCGTCTGGAAAAAGCCTGTGCCTCCGGGGAGATGCAGAGGAGCTCCCTCCAGAGATCTTTGGGGTGCAATAGGTTTCAGCCTCCAGCATCTGCTCCTACCAAGTCTTCATCCTCACCACATCCTCTGCACCGTGGGCCTGTAATTTTGGTGAGCTACACTAGGTCCTTTTGTGACTGCTGTTCCTTCGGCTTGTGGGTCATATTGAAGGGCTTCTTTGGCTTCAGTGGGGTCCCCAGCTTGCTCAGGGACTGCTCTGACTCTCCTGTACTTGGTGAGGTCCTTGGACCTTGCTTGTCCCAAAGTTCCGCCTTTTTCGTTTAACACATATGTTGCTGCTGCCAAGGCTTGTTGGTTCCCCGCTGGGCACTAATCCCCTGGTTCTCGACTTC
Source organism: Lissotriton helveticus (assembly GCF_964261635.1). Taxonomy (NCBI): domain Eukaryota; kingdom Metazoa; phylum Chordata; class Amphibia; order Caudata; family Salamandridae; genus Lissotriton; species Lissotriton helveticus. The sequence continues at coordinate 49,299,795 of NC_136067.1, forward strand.
CAAAGTGGTACAGCTCGTTAACTGCTCCTGGTCTTCCACAGCATCGCCTGCTCCCCACAGCTGCCGCAACAAGGTCACCTTCAACTCTCCTCCATCTTCTGTCATCAGTGGTCCTTGGTCTTCTGTGCCTCTTGGTCACTCTCGGGTGGCATAGACTCTGTCCCCTGTGCTTGCCTGTACTTCTCTTCAAGAATACATACATCCTTGGATTCAACATTCTACACCAGCAGCATCTTTTCTGAAATCTTCCATTGTGGTCTAAGGCAGTTGTTGACGTCACTTTGCACCTATGCACCCGGCTTCCCTGGTGTAGGTATAATGGTTCCTGGGGTATCAAAGGGTGTGGTGACTCTCTAACCTTCTGTCTTCCATGGGGTTTCCTCAGGGTCCACTGGGAATGGTCCTTCTTCCTGAAAACTGCACCTGTGACTTTCCTATTGACTTACATTAGGTACGCTGATTTGTTTCGACTCTGCACATAGCCTCCATGGGGTTCCTGAGTACTTACCTTCGATGGTTCCTTGTGTTCCTAGATCTTCTGAGTCTTCTGGTCCAAGTCTCAACTTTGTGCGCAGTTCGCATTCCACTTATGTAATATATTGTTTTGTCTACACCTGGATACCACTGTGTATTTCTGCGTCCTTACCTGTCTACCTTTGAAATATTGTTTGTATTGTGTTGATATCTCCGGGTAGGCGATATACCAAGGTGTTAGTGAATTTGTCTAACAAATATAACTATTTAATAACTACACTCTGGTTCTTTTTACTTTAACCTGCACTATATGATTAGTTCAGGTAAAACAAGCTGCTTAACACTCATTCTGGACTAAGCCTGGAGGCTGCTCTCCACAGCTACCACTTAGAGAGCTTTCTATGGTTGTCTAAGACCACTAAAATCACCATACAGTTGTCTGGATTAGTGCAAGGTGCTTCACTTAAATAGGTGTGTACCATATGCTAAGCCAGACTCCTACATTGGTGTGAAGCAGTTGGGATTTAAGCCTGTACTGTTTTTCCAGATAATCTAGGTGTGGATTAAATGAAAAAACATCACTAGCATTAGGCACATATAAAATTATTTTTGTAAACAAGTAAGTTCTACTGAACTTTTAGATTGGTGGTTAAGGGCCTGGCATAACCCTTTCCTTAATCTTTGGAAATTTAGTTCCCACGAGGGTAGGTAGGTGAAACACCACACTACACCTAGTCACCATGTCTTAAGTTATGGAACCTAGTGGGTCCTAACAATCTAAATACAGTGTTCTCAAGTTACAGGAACTGAGGACCCTGTGGAACCCTTGAAAGTTAAAGACAGGTAGTAAGCCTAACACTAAGCAACTCCTAGAGCTGCCTATGCTATATGACCTCCAGAATCCTGATAGGTCAGAAGGGCAGGACAGAGTGGGTGGGGTTGCTCCAGAAGATGGGTCAGGAGGGATTGCCACTAGTGACCTTACTTTTTAGCATGACCAGGAGGAGTCTGATGACTCTACTCTTGTGAACTCTGATCCCCCAGGGAATAGTACTGATAGTACAGAGGGTATCCCTAGAGGTAGGTCCACATTTGTTTGTCCTGGGAGGGTGCAGAGAATGCAGGGGAGGTCTAAGTCCTCTTCTGTCAATTCCAATGCCTCTGTCAGTTCCATATGGACCTCCATCTCTAGCAAGAGGGATGACTCCTTAGAGAGAGGGTACCACCTGATCAAACATGAGAGAGTTAGACTCAAGCAAGAGTAGCTGGCCCTTGATAAGAAGACCCTAGAAGTCCAGATGGCTAGGAAGACTTTGTGACTAGAGTCACGTGGTGTCAGTGCTAGAGTACCTAGAGTCAGGGAACCTTCCTTCGATACTAGGAGCCTGAGCAGGATAGTCCCTCCTTACCAGGAGGAGTATCATATCCATAAATAGATCACTGCTTTGGCAAGGGCCTGTAAAGTACAGAAGGTCCCTCAAGGGCGGTAGGCAGCTAACCTGTGGGTGGCTTTCCTTTGCTAACAAAGGTAGAGAAAAGCTGCTCTTTGTTAGAGAAGAGGATGCTGATAAATACTTAGTCTTGAAGAGTGCCCTCATAGATGGGTTTGGTTTAACTATTGAACAGTACAGAGTTAAGTTCAGGAACACACAGAAGGCACACACCCAAGACTATGATGATGTCACAGCCAATGCTATTAAGGCTCTGGAAGGCTGGCTTCAAGAAGTAATGTGCATGATTACACATAATTTTACAATTTGCTAGTGAGAGTGCACATCCTTTAGAATTGTCCAAATCAACAACTGTACCAGTATCTGGTAGACTCTGATCTGATCTCTCCCAAAGAACTGGGAAAGAAGGCAGACAAATGGGTTCGTACCAGGGTTGAGACGAAGTCTCAAGGTTGTAGTGACCAGAAGAAAGATTCTTTCAAAGCCGAAGAGAAAGGTGGGGAAACGGCTAAAGAAAAGTCCTCTGAAGGTCCCCAAATGTCTTCCTCGGGGGGGGGGGGTCTCAATCATCTTCCTCCCTGGTAAGAAACCCTATTACTATCTCTGAAAAGAGAAAGGCCATAATGCAATGGATTCCAATTGACTCAAGGCCAGCAACTACTACTACTCCTACCACTATCTACCAGTATCTGGTAGACTCTGATCTGTGCTCTCCCAAAGAACTGGGAAAGAAGGCAGACAAATGGGTCCGTACCAGGGTTGAGACTAAGTCTCAAGGTTGTAGTGACCAGAAGAAAGATTCTTTCAAAGCCGAAGAGAAAGGTGGGGAAACAGCTAAATAAAAGTCCTCTGAAGGTCCCCAAATGTCTTCGTTTGTGGGGGTCCCAATGCTCTTCCTCCATGGTAAGAAACCCTATTACTATCTCTGCAAAGAGAAAGGCCATAAGGCAATGGATTCCAATTGCCTCAAGGCCAGCAACTACTACTACTCCTACCACTACACCATGGGTGCCCCTGGTAGTAGCACGCAAATTAGTAGTAGTGCACCCAAGAGTTTAGTTGGGTTCTCCTGGGGTATTGAGATGGAGTCTGACCTAGCCAGATCCCATACCCAGGCTACCTTAGTATGTGATGGTGACATGGGTTCTGCCACTTTTACTGTAAGTCCCAATACCTTGGGCAAGTACATACATGATCCTCTGATCAATGGTCAGAAAGCTGTAGCCTGTAGGGACACAGGGGCTAGTGTCACCATGGTGACAGGAAAACATGGGTACCCCCTTCAGATTCTATCTGGATACATGTACTAGGTGACCAACACTGATGGTATTAGAAGAGATCACCCCATGGCAATTGTCACTCTCAGCTGGGTAGGGGTAACTATAACTAAAGGTGTCCCAGTATCCCTCAACCTTCCTGTAGATTGCCTGCTGGGCAATGATCTAGAAATTTCAGCCTGGGCTGAAGTGGAACCCAGGACACATCAAGAGATGATAGGCCACCCCGAGCAGGTTGGTGTGACCCCTAGGGCACAAGGCCAACCACATAGAAGCCCTAGAGCAGTGGAGCACAAGAGAGGAAGAAAAGACCTACTGCCCGAAGACTGTAAGTGAGGGTCAGCCTCCTCAGGAAACAGATCCTAACCCCCCTTTTTTAAAAATCAGTTTTTATTGAATTTTAATTAATAACACAGACATGTACAATATAATGCATTGAATATACTGGTTTTGGGGGTAAGCCGCACACATAGGACACGATGTGAGGACTACAGAGGTGGAGAAGACAGAAACATATTGGCATGGGTTACAAGTAAGGATAACGTCTTAGGTCCTCTGAATACACCTCACCAATGAATTCAATAGGCATCCACTGTGCAACAGTCTATGAAAAAGGGAGGCAAAGTAGAACAGTCAGGAACCAAGAAATACATAATACAGGGTTCGCGTATAGAACTGGGGAACCATTTTTGTCCACCCAGCCCTCCCTCGCTTTCTACTTATGCATGCATTGTAGGTATTAGTTATTCGGCAATTAGTCAGGGATATGCCTAGGTACAAATTAAGTATATAAGACAGTTACAGGTATTGTGTTGCAGTCCCACCAAGCCATGCATCAGATCCATATATATGCGCTCAGTGACTGACCAATTTCCCAAAACTAGCCCATCTGCATCAGCATTATGAATGCTTTAAAAATCCACCAGTATTGTGTCCTAGCTAGCAGCCATAGGGAGTCTGCTAAGTCCAAATATGTCTTCACGGTGTAGCACCTTGCTCTCCGCCTTGGCCCATATCAGTAGGGAGCGTCAACACGCTAGAGCATGGGGGGCTCAGAAGCCCTCCATCTCTTAGTGATCAACCTTTTAGTGGCTGCTAAGCCTAAGTCTAGAAAGCGGGATGTCACCGTTTGCCTCGTATTCCTGCTTTATAGGTGTAAAATGTAGGTCTCCCGTTTAAAAGCAATGTCGTGCTCTGTGCATTAGGAGAGGACTTCTGCTAGAGTGTTCCAGCATCCGCTGAAGGGAGGGCATTCCCACAGCATGTGCTAAAGAGCGGTGTCAACTAGTTGACAGCGAAGGCAGGTTGCATCAGAGTAGTGGAAGTATCTATTGATTTTAGCTGGGGTTAGTTATGCTCTGTGTGTAATATATTACTGAATCTGACAGAAGCGCTGGTTGTGAGGGACACGTACAGGGCTCTCGAGGACTACCGCCCAGTCCGTGTCAGTGAGTGGGTGATCTAAATCCTCCTCCCAGCGGAGCTTTAGTGGTTCCGATGTAATCGCGGTGTGCTGTCTAAGACGCAACAAACCATCGGGTTAGGTACCCACCAGTCCACATTACATGTGTATTCCCCTCACGTTCCAGGTGATGACACTCACAGGTGCTATCGAAAATAGTAATGGTGTCTGTGACTGGCTAGTGATGCAAATGGCTGAGCGGTGCTTCATGGGGGACTGAAAGAAAAAATGGTGGGGTCAAGATTTTATAATTAGTAACCTCATGAGAGTGAACTCACGACAGGAGTTTACCCAAACTGGAACGCCTTACCATGGCAACAATTGTGTAGATCAAAGATTGATCATTGGGGGTGGTGTGCTCGGCATTGTGATCAGTTGTCCACCCCTTTTTGGATAAGTATTGAAGATACCCTGTGATATAAATGAGTACGGTTTATATCTGGCAGCTGATTAGTGTCTGGATGTAGATCAAGCAACCTCTAGCACTGCCAAGGAAGCGGCCCAGTGCGGCCCGCCAGCACAGCATGCAAAGGACTAGATGACAGCCGTCTCCTAGAAATCAAATAAGAGTCAGTTATAGAACTGGTTGTTAATAGATAATATGGAGTACTTATGTTTTTTAGATTATGTTGTCAGATTTCGGGGAGTGACAGCCAGAGGGTGAGGTGAGTCCAAATCCCGAGAACACATCAGTACAGTCATCTTCACTGATTGACTTGGGCAATGTGATCTATAATTCATAGGGAAGCTTGGTGGTGCGGAGTGTTGCTGACCTATGTAGGGCTACCTGTCGTTCTGTGAGAATTTGTTCTGTGTCTAGGGCTGTTATCAATAGGGCACGTTGGTCTGATCTGTCTCCTCTGCCCCTATCACGGCTTCTCCTGTTTCGTTTGGGTGCCGGAGGGTCGTTGGACGACCCAGGTTCAGTCGCTAAGCCTTCCTCCCAGCCAACCCCAGGCTTTTGAGGGTGTGTCAAAGAATTGGGTGGCCCCATCAGCTTTCCCCCGTAAGGGGGCTGGGAACAGCAAAGGGAGCACATGTTAAGGTCTCAGAGTTGACGCTTCACAGCCCCAAAAGAACTCAGACGCACAAGTTACTACTTGTGTAACGATATATCTGTAAGAGACATTAGTTAGTATTAGATTCCTTACCTTAGAATATCCCCAGGCGTCAGACTGGATCCGGAAATTTTTGCGTAGCAGTACCATTGCGCGTCGGTAGGCGTCGTCTGCGGCTCCGCGTCCGTCGTCGGCGTCGTGGGCGCCGTGATGACGTCGTCGGAGTACTTAGACGCCGCCTCCGCGTGCTGACGTCAGTTCTTAGACACAGCTTTTCCGCGCCAGAAACGCAGAGCCATGTTAAAAACCAACACTGGTGCCATTGAAACTAGGGCCCTGAAGGGGACAACCCTAACCCTAGATATTGGTTCGCAGAACGGGGAGGATGGGTGGGTCGGTAAGGAATCTAATACTAACTAATGTCTCTTACAGATATATCGTTACACAAGTAGTAACTTGTGCATCTGAAAGAGACACGTTAGTATTAGATTCCTTACCTTAGAATAGATACCCCAGCAATACCAACCCCGGTGGTGGGTCTGCGAACCAATAATCACACCAGAAAGTCCTGGAGGACGGAACGGCCAAAGAAGCCATCCCTCCGGACTTGACTGTCCAGGCAGTAGTGTCTCGCAAACGTGTGCAGCGATGCCCACGTAGCTGCCTGACAGATGTCTTGCAAGGGCACACCCCTGCCCAAGGCAGTGGTGGTCGCCGTCGCTCGGGTAGAATGAGCCCGCAGTCCAACCGGGGGCTCCTTCCTAGCCAAGGAGTAGCATGCCTGGATACACAGGATGATCCACCGGGAGATGGTACTCTTGTGCACCGCTTTCTCCTTCTTAGCGCCCACGTAACCAACAAAGAGTTGGTCATCCACCCGGAACTGGCGTGTGCGATCCAAATAGAATGAGAGCGCACGTTTTGGGTCCAGACGGTGGAGCCGCTCTTCCTCTTTAGAGGGATGCGGTGGCGGGAAGAAGGTAGGCAAGGTGATGGACTGCCCGATGTGGAAGGCCGTGACAACCTTGGGCAGGAAAGAAGGTTTGGTACGAAGCACCACTTTGTCCGGATGGACAGAAAGGAAAGGTGGAGTACAAGAAACAGCCTGGAGCTCACTCACTCTCCTGGCAGAGGTGATGGCAACCAGGAAAGCAGACTTCAAAGTCAGAAGGCGAAGAGGACAGTTGTGAAGTGGCTCAAAGGGAGCGCACATCAGGAATGTCAAAACCAGGTTCAAGTCCCACTGAGGCATCACAAACGGAACAGGAGGAAACGTGCGAGTGATGCCCTTAAGAAATCTGTTAACAATAGGGGACTTGAACAAAGAAGGCTGATCAAGTAGCCTGAGAAAGGCTGAAAGGGCAGAAAGATAGCCCTTGATAGTGCCCAGAGCAGAGCCCTGCTGGGCAAGAGAAAGAAGGAAGAGAAGAACCTCAGTAAGAGGGGCAGAAAGTGGATCCACAGCCTTTGCTGTGCACCATGCCACAAATCTGTTCCACCTGCAGGCGTATACCGACTTTGTGGAGGGACGCCTGGCTGCCAGAATGATGGTACAGACTTCAGGAGGCAAGTCAAATGGCCTCAACTGTCGCCGCTCAATCTCCAAGCATGGAGGTGGAGACTGGACAGGTTCGGGTGGAGGACCGTCCCCTGCTGCTGCGACAGAAGGTCCTCCTGAAGAGGCAGACGAACCGGGGGATCGACTGACATACTGAGTAGCTCTGGATACCAGTACCTTCTCGCCCAGTCCGGAGCCACAAGGATGACTTGGGCCCGGTCGCGCTTGATCTTATTCAGCACTCTGGGCAGAAGTGGTATAGGCGGAAAGGCGTACAACAGACCGCAACTCCACTCGCGACGAAAAGCATCTCCGAGCGAGTGCCGCCTTGGAAATTCCAACGCGCAGAACTGATGACATTGCGCGTTCTCTTCGGTGGCGAATAGATCTAACCAAGGCTCTCCCCATCGCTGAAAGAGGCCTTGCGCCACGTCCGAGTTCAGACGCCATTCGTGATCCATCATGCACCGACGGCTGAGCTCGTCCGCCCTGGCGTTCAGAGAACTTGCCAGGTGTTGAGCCACCAGGGTCACGCCCTGGCGTTCCAGCCATTGCCAAAGGCGAAGAGCCTCTTGACAAAGGATCCACGACCCCGCCTTGTTTGTTGCAGTACCACATGGCGGTGGTGTTGTCTGTGAACACCTGCACTACACTCCCCCGGACAGAGGGGAGGAATGCCTTCAGTGCTAGACGAATCGCCCGTAGCTCCAACAGGTTGATGTGGAGCCGGGCCTCCGCCGGAGACCAGAGGCCTCTGATCTCCGCCTCTCCCATGTGGCCTCCCCAGCCCTGGAGGGACGCGTCCGTCACAACTACGTGCTCCGGTTTGGGAAGGGAGAGGCATCTGCCGCTGACCCAATCGCGGTCCGTAAGCCACCACTGCAGCTGTCTCGCAGGGCCCTCCGAGATCAGGACGTGGTCGGAGAGGTTGCCCTGATGCTGGGCCCACTGAAACTTCAGGTCCCACTGCAGAGCCCGCATCCGCCACCTGGCGTGATGCACCAGCAGGATGCAGGAGGCCATCAGCCCCAGAAGCCGCAGCGTCAACCTGACCGAAACCCGGGATAACGGCTGAAAGATGGGAATCAGAGCCTGAATATCCCGGACCCGCTGTTCGGGTGGATAAACCCGAAACCGCGCCGAGTCCAGAACCGCTCCGATGAAGAGGAGCTTCTGAGAGGGACACAGGTGTGACTTCGGCACATTGATGGAGAACCCCAGCTGGTGCAGGAGGTCTGCCTTCGTCTGGAGGTGGCTGACGACTGTCTGGGGCGAGCCCGCCTTCAACAACCAGTCGTCGAGGTAGGGGAAGACTGAAACCCCTAACCTGCGCAGATGAGCTGCGACCACCGCCATCACCTTCGTGAACACCCGTGGGGCGCTGGTAAGGCCAAAGGGGAGCACGGTAAACTGAAAGTGCTCGTGGCCAACCGTGAACCGCAGGTAGCGCCGGTGGGCAGGCAGGACGGGGATATGAAAATAGGCGTCCTGCAAGTCCAACGCTACCATCCAGTCTCCTGGGTCCAGGGCAGCCAGGACCTGAGCCAGAGTCAGCATCTTGAACTTCTCCTTCCGGAGGAAGCCGTTGACGTTCCGTAGGTCCAAGATAGGGTGTAGGCCCCCTTTGCCCTTCTTGGGTACCAGAAAGTAGTGGGAGTAGCAACCACACCCTACTTCTGGCCCAGGAACGCGCTCGATGGCCCCTTTGGCCAAGAGGGCCGTAACTTCCTCCTGCAGAAGTCGCAAGTGATCCCCCGATACACGGTGGTTCTGCGGTGGCATGGCTGGAGGAGTCGCCTCAAAGGGGAGGGAGTAGCCCCTTCGGACGATTTGCAGCACCCACCTGTCCGACGTGACAGTACGCCAGTGAAGGTGGTGATGGCGAACCCTGCCTCCCACTGGCGTCACATGGGCCTGAAAGCACGGACTAGGAGGGTTTAGAGGCGGATGCTGCGGGGGAAGGTGTGGACTGACCTCGCCGCTGCCCCCGACCACCTGGACGGCGGTTCCCACGGCAGCCACCGCGTTGGGTATTGCCCTGCGGTGCGTGGCTGGCGGCACGTGTGGGCGCACCCCTTCCGTGGCCACGAAAGGAGGGATAGGCAGCCGATTGCTGGCGCTGGCCCGAGAGGCCTAAGGACTTGGCCGTAGCCCTGGAGTCCTTAAAACGCTCAAGCGCATGGTCTGCCTTGTCGCCAAAGAGGCGACGGCCATCGAACGGCATGTCCATAAGCGTGCTCTGGACATCTGCCGAGAAGTTGGCGGACCTCAGCCAGGCGTGGCGTCTGACCGCCACCGTCGTTGCCATTGCTCTACCCAGCGAGTCAGTGGTATCCAGCCCACACCGGATGGAATATTTGGCTGCATCCCGGCCCTCCACAAGGGCTTGGCCGAGTTTGGCCCGTACCTCCAACGGACACTCTAGCAGCACTTCCGCGACCTTATCCCACACAGAGTGGGTGTAACGTCCCAAGAGGCAGGCGGTGTTAGAAGACCGCAGGCCAAGGCTAATAGATGAGAAGATCTTCTTCCCATACTGGTCATACCTCTTGGATTCCCGGTCCGGGGGTGCGGACGGGAATGCGGTCTGGGAATTGGAGGCCTGGATGACCAGGCTCTCGGGGGTAGGGTGGGAGGACAGGAAACATGGGTCGCCCGGGGCTGGGTGGTGGCGTCTGGCCACGTTCCTATCTACGGGCGAACCCGTAGCGGGCTTGGACCAAGTGCCCAGCAGAACGTCGGTCAAGTCCTCATTAAAAGGCAGCAGAGGCTCGGCCGAGCTTGACTGCGGTTTAAGGACCTCGGTGAGGAGGTTAGTCCTCACGGCCGCGACGGGGAGCTCAAGGCCCAAGGCCTTGGCAGCCCTCATCAGCACCACACTATAAGTTGCCCCCTCCTCCGATGCCACGGAAGAAGGGGAGACAAAACCAGTGTCTGGAGAGGTGTCCAGACCACTGGCCTCCCCAAGTTCTCCTGTCCAGTCCTCATGAGACTGACACTCCCTGGTCAGAGGGTCCTCAGACCCCTCCCAGTCCTCTTCATCACCCATCTCCTGAGATTCAGGGTTCTCAACCAATGGGGCCTGCTCGTAGAGAGAGAACTCTCCAACCGGTGTCTGGAGCGGCGCACATCGGGGCCGTCCCGGCGCCGGAACAGGAACGAAGGTGGAACCGGGGACGGCGCCGCCCGAGGCCGGCGCCGGAGGCGACACCTGAGGGTCCGATGCCGGGGAGGTCGTCAGATCCACCGGCGACGAACCAGATCCCGAAGGAGGACCAGCAGCATCCTGCGGCACCGGGCCCGAAGGCGCCGGCGGCGTCGGAACGACTGGACCCCTCGGCGCCGGGCCCGAAGGCACCGGCGGTATCGGGATAATGGGGACCTGCGGCGCCGGGCCCGAAGGCGTTGGCGGCGTCGGGGCCAAAGCACCCGACGGCGTCGGGGCCGGAGCCGCCGACCCGCTAGGGCCCCCAGACGGGTCCGCTGGGCCCGAAGGCGCCGCGGAGCCCGTCGGAGGAGAGAGTTTCCTCATGGACATGAGGAAGCGCTCGACCTCCTCCGGCGTCGCGTTCAGCCCAGGGACCGGAGGGTGTGGAGCTGCACGCGGCGCCCGCGACTCCGATGGAGCCGCGTGGGCGGTGTCACCCGAACCCCTGGCCGCATCGCGCGAGCGTCGGGGGGAGTCTGAGGAGCGATGACGCCGCTTGGACTTCTTGTGCCTCTTACCTGACGACGACTTCGACCCGGAGGAGCCCTAAAGGCACCGTGTTGGAGTCGAGAGACTCGAAATAGGATCAAAAAGGATCAAAAAGGTTAGTCAAAAAAGACTAGGGTTACTGCTTTTTCCAGAGCTGCGCTTGCTGGCGCGGAAAAAAGAAGAACTGACGTCAGCAAGCGGAGGTGGCGTCTAAGTACTCCGACGACGTCATCACGGCGCCCACGACGCCGACGACGGACGCGGAGCCGCAGACGACACCTACCGACGCGCAAGGGTACTGCTACGCAAAAATTTCCAGATCCAGTCTGACGCCTGGGGATATTCTAAGGTAAGAAATCTAATACTAACGTGTCTCTTTCAGATGTCTCTGTACCTCAGCAGTGTAATCAGGAAATAGCATGACTTGAGCATTTTGGACTTTGAGGTCGAGGAGTCTGCAAGCCTCTCTTAAGATGGTGTCTCAGAAATTTAACAGCCCGAATAAGAACAGTCGCGGGTTGGCTCCGGGAGGAAGCCTCTGGGTCGGCACCCTGTGTGCACGATCGACAGCAAACTGAGGTGACAATACCCTAAGGGGAGAAGCTCTGTCAGCCAGCGTTCGACGTAGGTGACAGGGTCCTGCCCCGCCACTCCCTCCAACAGGCCAACCACTCTCACATTGTTGCGGTGTGAATGACCCTCTGCGTCTTCTAGCTTAACCTCCAGGGTGCATACTCGGTCTAAAAGGTCTTGCAGTGTAGCTGTGTGGATGCGGGTCGTAGGTGCAGGTCAGAGAGTGTGAGTTCATTAGCATAGACCTTCTCGGCAAGCTTCTAGTGATCAGCTTTCAGGAGCGGGAAACTGACACTACTTTGTCAATTTTGGACTCCAATGGTGTGGATGTTTGGTTTTAGTGTTGCGCTGATTTTCTCCACAGCTGCCAGTCGGTATCCAGCTTGATGGACAGTGTTGAGTGATGAGGCTGTTGGGGTTTATACCCTTCTGGCTATGATGCATCTCGTGTTTCATGATGCGCTGCTGCATTGGTGTTATTAGATTGCAGGTGGCCCATGGCAAGTTTTTGAGTGGTGGACAAGCATTAGCAAATAGGCGATGTCCTATGGGACACCAATAGGTTTTGTGAGTGTCCAGTGACTACAGATGGTGATAAGTCCTCTAGTTATAAGTGAGGTAGGCAGTGGCAGAAAAGTCATATGCGGCCCCTACACCAGCGTAATAACGAGTGAGCCTGATGGAAGAGCGGATCAGCTTATAGATTCCCAAAGGATGGCTGTCCAGCAGGGCTGCAGTGTAGGTCATCGGTTGTGATATTGAGGGTACGATTGGTTATGGCCGAAGTGTGGTTGGAAGAATGTAGGTTTTCTCAGGTAGTTGTCACAGAGGGCAGAAGGCAGGAAAGTGAGGAGGGTTATGGGAACAGTATATGTGACAATGGATGGGGCGATCTGCGCTCGACATGACCCCCCAGTCGCTTTGGTTCCGGTAAACAGTGTGTAGGAGGTTTGCAGATTTTTGCAAATTGAGGTAATGGCTGCTGTTTGAGGGGCTCCGCTACTCCGTTTAGCGGCAAGGAAGGGCCCCGACGACGATCTCAGCTGCTCTGTGACTAGGGGCCTAAGGCTGACAGACCTCCGGGCCCCTGCCTATCACCTACTGTGTGTGCAACAAAGGAAGGGGCGGCCTGGGCCCGACATGACCCCCGGGTTGCCGCAACTTCAGTGAAAGGTCAGTGTGTTGGAGGATTGCAGATTTATACCACTTACAATTAGGGCTGGTGCTGAAGGGTCTGCGCCACTTCTTTTATCGAAGAGGATGGGCCCTTCAGCGATCCTGGTTCGCTCCCACTTCAGTGGAAGTCCGTGCGCAGGAGATTGAAGATGGCTGCCGCCTAAGGGAAGGGCCGGTGCGGTAGGGCTGCGCAGCTTCGTGCCTCACTTGGGGAGGAAGCCACTGATGGTCGCAACTGCTATGTGGGCAGGGGCCTAGGCCCGATTGACCTCCAGATCCCCGCCCAGCACCCATGGGCCACCGGAAGGGTCCAGGCAGTGCAAGACTCGGGTGGTGGGTAGGGCATCTGGGCCAAGACGCGTGGTGGGTGGCAGCTTCAATGTTGCTGCAGACCATAATTGGGGGAACACTGATGCTGCGAAGCCCGTCCAGGAATTAGATGGGTGAGCCAGAGCCGGAGAACAGGATGTGGACCCAGGGTGACACATAACCACACACCCGGTCCGCTGAACATCAAAGATCAGAACTCCTTAGCACCATCAGTTGTCTTACAGGGCAGGGGTGTGGCCCCAGGCAGCCTTGTTGCGCTAATCCCCAAATCAACCACAGGTGCAGCTCCACAGGTTTCAGACCGTGTCCAGGTTGGTAGTGCCGGAGGGAGAGATGCGGCTGCCCTTCCCTCACTACAGGGTCGATGCATGCTTTATCACGGCCCCTGGGTCAGGTCGGTGTGGGAGGGTAGCAACGCGGTAGTCCCAGGTCCCAGGCATAAATGAAGCATGGAGCTTCCACTCTGGCAGAGCTTCTTGAGAGGAAGCCGCAAATATAATCTGCCTGGTCGCCGAGGCGGCAGCGCTGGGCCAGCATCCACAGCTGCTGATAGACTGGCTAGTTCACAGATTGCAGGATAAACAGGGGAAGAACACAGAACGGATTTATAATGTGCCCGCCATCTTGGCTAGCTAGCCAAGTCCCCAAACTGATCTGTCTCCTTGTGAAGACACTGCCACGGAGGAGGCCAGGCCCATCCTGACAGAGACACTGAGGGCAGGGGAGTCTTCCAAGGATGTACCAAGTCTGGAGCAGGTATCCTGCCCCTCTCTGCCAAGTCTCAGTCAGCCTGGTGCTGCAGAGGCCAGGGATTTCAGTGGACTGTACAGGGCCCACTGCCAAGAGGAATTCCCACCTCCACGGATTAGGGGCCCCCAGCCTAGTACTACTGGCCAGGTGGATAGCCATCAGCAACCTGAGTGACACATCTTACCCATAGCAAGTGACCTCCTCCAGATGGACTCTGTTGGGCAAAGCAAGACCTGAGACAACACTGTCTCACACCTTCACCGGCCCCACATTGTTTCAGCCAGACAGGTTTAACCAAAAGCTGTAATCAGCAAAAGATTGACTCCTGGGGATAAGTACAGATCAGTCATAGTGAAGAAGGCCTTTGTTGTGGCCAGTGCTCTGAGAAAGTTGAGACAAACCCTGTTAAGGCCTCACTTCTCCATTCATACACACCATAAGACCCTTGTTTGGCTGAAACAGTTGACAGGTAGACGCCCCATACTTTTGAGAGGATCCAAGCCCCTGCAGGGAAGGAACGTCTCAGTGTACCATAGCACCGGGAGTATACATGCCAGTGCAGGACCCTCCTTCTGTGGCCTCATAGAAAATAAAGACTAAACTGGTCAAGGTTAGCCTTTTCTCTGTGGGGGGTTATGTAGGAAGGTAGGATGGTTATCCTACTTTTTGCCTGGGTGAGTTTTGGACTAGTCTGATGGGATTCTTCTGGTCAGGAGGACCCCAGTCACTGTGCTTTCTACCAAAATTGGACTATGATAAGTACTTTGGTACCTTCCCAATTGGCTACTGGTGTACCCTACTAAGTCCCTAGTACGTGGTACAAAGGTACCTAGGGCAGAGGTACACCAGAAGTTTCCCAAAGGCTTCAGCATGTATTAAGCCACCCGTAAGAGACCACTCAAACTGTGACTACAGGCCCGCCATGGCAGCCTGTGTGAGTTGGTGCTAACACCACTTACAATATATATAAGTGTCCTTATATCTGAGGTCACTGCACTTAAAACCTATATGTCTCTCCTAAGGCAGCCCTTTCAATTCTGAAGGCAGGGTGCTTGGTTATAAGTGTGAGGGAGCCCTGCATGAGCTGGACAACCCCTACAAACCCAGGCTGTGCAAGTGCGGTCAGCCAGTTAATACATATAGTGGTTATCAAGTCAATTACGAGATGTCTAACTATACATTGGCTGCATCGAAACCTTTTAGAATCCTACCCCTACACTGATTCCAGTGCTGGATGTAGGATCCCATGTACTTGAGGGCCCTATTAGGGAGCCCTTCTGGAATCCCAGTACCAGCCTTTCAGGGTCTAACAGACAGCTAGTACTGCTGACAACCACAGACATGATTCTGCCCTCCTGCTGCTGAGCTGAGCTCGAGCAGGGGAATGTGGAACAATAGGTTTCCTGTAAAAGGGAGGTCTAACCACCTCCAAGACAGGACTGAGTATATTGAACTGGGGAGGGGGTGCTTGCCAGTGCCAACAGACTGCTTTGAAGGGCACATTTGGTGCCCTCCTTGCATACTCCAGTTGGAACCATTTCAGGGAGTCGTTGGCTCCCATTCTGGTGCAAAACTGGACAAAGGACATGGGAGTATCCTCCCCTCTATCCAGCCCCTTCTTTGGGAGGGATCCCTATATCGTCCCAAATATTTCCCTAGGGTACTTAAGGGCTTACCAGTGGGTGCTTTTTTAGATTTGTCATGGGACAAGATGCAGATCCAAAACCACTTCAACTCCTACCGTTTGGGTACTTTGGACTTCGTTCGACTTTGTCTAGGAACCAAGACTACACCAAGGAAGACTCCTGGTGCCCCTGGTCTCGTTGTCCTGCCAGTCTTCTGCGTCGTCTGTGCTTGTTCTTCATCCAGGTTATTCTCCAGGCCTGTGGGCATCAAAGACACCGAAAGGAATATCCCTTGAAGTGAAGGAGTCACTCCCCTGCATCTGCAGGCACCGTAATGAATCTGTCTAGTCTGCTGCTTCTGACGTCCCACAGACTTCAAAAGGCTCAGCAACACAGGTTAGGATTCTGCAACTCCCTCAGCAAGTTTGAGGCAGTATCCCTCGTTAGAACAACTGGAACAGAACTCCTGTGCACTGCATTGACTTGCTGTTCCCAAGCCTTGTTTACTCTGTCCTGCATAGATCTTTGGGCTACAAGAAGCTCCAGCAAGGTCTTCATCCTCACCACATCCTCCGGACCATGGGCCTGCATCTTTGGTGAACTGCTCGAGGTCCTCCTGAAATTCCTGTGCCCTCGGCCTGTGGGTCCTCTTGAGGGTCTTCTTTAGCTTCAGTGGGCTCACCTGCTTGCTCGGAAACTGCTCCGACTCTCCTGCACTTGGAGTCCTTTCTACCTTGCTAGTCCTAACGTTATACCTTTTTTGTTTACCACGACTGTTGCTGCTGCCAAGGCTTGACGGTGCTCCTGCCAGACATCGACCCACTGTTTGTCAACTTCCGACACAGGACAGATTGTGAACGGCTCCTGGTCTTCCACTGCATTGCATGGTCCACACAGCTGCAGCGACAATATCACTGTCAACTCTCCTGCATCCTCCGTCATCAGTGGTCAGTGGTCTTCTGTGCCACCTGGTCACTCCCGACTGGCATAGACTCTGTCCTCTCTGCTTGCAGGTACTTCTCTTTAAGAAGCTACCCTTGGATTCTAGCGGACTCTTTCACCTTCTTCTGCAGGTGTATCTTTTCTGAAGTCCTCCACTGTGGGCTATGGCGGTTTCCGACCTCACTTCACACCTTGCAACCATCTCCAATGGTGTACGTATCCTGCTTCCTGGTGTATTCACGGGTGGAGTGACTCTCCAATATTCCGTCTTCCATGGGGTTTCCTCAGGGTCCACTGGAAAGGGTCTTTCTTCTTGAAAACAGCAGACTTCCCTATTGTCTTGCATGGAGCACACTGCTGTGTTTCGATTCTGCACAAAGCCTCTGTAGGGTTCCTGGGTACTTACCTTGGGTGGTTCCTTGTGACCCCAGCTCTTCTTAGTCATCTGGTCCGAGTCCCGCAGTTAGCATTCTACTTCTTTAGTATATTGTTTGGTCTCCCACTGGAGACCACTGTGTATTTGTGCATACTTACCTGTCTACCTTTGAAATATTGTGTGTATTGTGTTAACTCCGGGTAGAAGATATACCAAGGTGTTAGTGATCTAGTATAATAAATATAACTATATTTATAACTACACTGTGTGGTTCTTTTTCATTTACATACACTATATGATAAGGTCTGGTAAGACAAGCTGCTTAACATGCCTTCTGGACTAAGGTTGCTTTCCACAGCTACCACTTAGAGAGCTTTCTATGGTTGTCTAAGATCAATAAAAGTGCCATAAGGGTTGTTCGGATTAGTGCAAGGTACTTCACTTAAATAAGTGTGCACCATATACTGCGCCAGCCTCCTACAGGGGCTCAAGTCATGGGAATGCCTAGGCCATGGGGACACAGTCAGGAGTCATAAACCTGGGTTAGGAGGCTAGGAAGCAGAGGCGCTTGGTTGGCTTGCCATTTGCTTTTGAGCCTTTTATGGTTTTGGTATATCGGCATAGGAGGAAAAATAAGACAGCACAGCCACTCTGGTCATGGGTCTTGTTGGCCCTAAAGTCCCTCACCGTGCAGGAAGGATTTCAAGGCGTTTATGTCCAGGTTTGACGAATAACACGCTTTAGTTGGGGCAAGTACACTAGTACTGAGAGCATTGGTGCAGGGAGGCTCCTGGAGGGTCTAGTGTCTCAAAATATGGCAGAGAGACAGGGCTGATTTTGTAGGGCCACAAAACCTCCTCCTGAAGTATTCCTCCCTCAGTGTGCCCAATGGCCAACAAAACGGTGCACTTGGCAGATGTGGTCGGTGCCAGGAGATGCAGAGGAACAATAGTTACTTACATGTAATCTGTGGTTCTCCAGTATTGGTGTCTTTCAAAGATTCACATGCCTGAATCATTCCCCGTCGTAGGAGTGGGAGTCCCACGGTATATAAAATAGCAATAATATGCCATAATATCATATTAAAAACCAGTAATTCCCAACCAGGAAGTAAAGTAGCCCAAGCTACAGGAGAAAAAACTCATGACTATCCTAGTCATTTTGCATAGACCAAACTGCAGCCAATCAGGCGACATCACCCACCAGAAGGTTCTCCCCAGAGGCTCAGGCTCTCAGATTTTCTCGCAAGGAGTGATGGTAAACCAATGTAGCCTAAGAGCCTCTGAGGGGAGGTGGGCGGGTTGCATGTGAATCTATGAAAGAAACCAATACTGGATAACCACAGATTACAGGTGTAGGAGAGTGGGGTCTGCAATCCTATGGTCACCCCAGATTTTTGCTTTTTGCTTCACTGGTTTACGACGTTCCCTGGCTGTGGGCCTGCTAATCAGACCCACAGCCTAGCTGTTCTCTCTCTAAATTGACAACCATGTACCTTAGGTGCATTTACCAATTGGTACTGGGCCACCTTATCAGTCCCTGTACAGTATACCTTAGGTATCCAGGGCATAGGTGTACCCAGGGCCTACCAGGGGCTGAAGCATGTATTATGCCACCCCTGGCTGGCCATCTAAAATAGACACAACTGGCTGCACGACAGCTGGGGCAAGGTGGTGCAATCACCCTTTGCTGTAGATATAGCATACCTATATCTAAACCTAAAATGGACACATATATTCCTATCAGTCACTCCTATGGAAGGCCTTATCAATCCTGAAGGCAGAGTGCTTGGAATTATGTGAGATGGTGCTCTGGCATGAGCTGAGCCCGTTTGCAGCTTGCGGAACCAAGTCCTTATAGCTGTTCCATGATAACGCTATACCATATACTCTTAAGTGCATTATAATCCTCGCGGTTAAATGCTAACTCTGGTATAACATTATCAAAACATGTCGAGTAAGGTGTCATACGAATTGGAATACTACCCCCTCCCCAATTCTGGTGACGGGGGTAGCATTCCACCCTTCTAGAGGGACACGACATGTATGTAACTGAGAACCCCGGTTAAAGTTAACTCGAGCCTTGGCATCACAAAATGGATGCTGCCACCACAGACACAAGTCTGATCTCCTGCTGCTGGGAGTCCTTCCAGCGAGGGAGGCTTGGACAAAGGGTTTCCTGCCTTTGGAGGTGCTAGCACCACCCCAGACAGGATTTTGTGTATTGGGTAGGATAGGCCTGAAAGGAATGAGACATGCCCGGGGCACACAAGGTGTCCTGTGCATACACCGGTTCAAACCAGTTGCTGGGGCATCCCTGCCCCAGCTCTGGCGGGAAACCGGACAAAGGATAGGGGGTGTAGCCACCCCCCTTCCTGGTCCCACCCAGGGGAGGGACCTAGTCAGTAGTGCAGCCCCCTTTAGCAGGATAAAGGTAGGAGCTGGTCCCATTCCAAATTAGATTAATCCTGAACTACTCTACAAAAAGAAACTCTGGACTTCGACGTTCTGCTCCACAGAAGACTGAAGAAATCTCCCTTGTGGGCAAGGAGTGTCCACCCTGCACAAGCAGGCACCATCAAGTGTCCAGTGGCTTCCCTTTGTCGTCTTCCCTCGAGGATCCAGACTTCAGAGCCCGACGAGACCTGGATTCCCAGACCTCTCCGACCTCAACTCACATCTGCAGCAAAGCTGAGACCCGTGGGTGCGACGAGACACGTGGGACGGGCCATCTTGAAAGAAACTGCACTTCGCTTCCAGCATGACTCCCGGGGTAAACTCGACCAAGTGCTTTGGGGACTGAGAAGCCCCATCCCCAAGCAGCCCCTGCACCGAAGATCAGCCCTCCAGCATCCACGAGATCTGCGTGTGGCTCTTCTGCTTGTTTGCTGCTCGACGCGTTGTCTGGTCACTTGCCGGCTGTCTAGTGGCCTCCTAGATGACGAACTTTGAAATCTTTGCTGCTGGTCTGGTTGCTCCAGACTGGCCCTTGCTCCCTTCCAAAAGAGGGGCACCCCGGACTCTCCTAGTACGCACCAGACGCTTTCTCCACTCACCGCGTGGGTTGCCTTTGCCAAGGCCTGTTGACGCCGATTCCGGATCCAACACCGCCGACAGCTCGTGCCTCCATCCTGGTCATCAAAGACACCTCCTGGTCTACGTGGCTGCAGAGTCAAGCGTCCACTCTTCACCTGATCGAGACGACGACATCTGGTTCCTTGCTGGTTCCACTCCAGTCACTGGCTAGTGACTTTGAACATTGTCCCCTCTGCTTTCAGGTCTTCTTCTTCACCGATCCACCCTTGGATCGCACTGGACATCTTCCTCCTGGTCGCCTGCAGCATCTTTTCTTTCAGGCTTCATTGACTTCAACGCGAGAACCCGACACACTTTGGCACCTATGCACCCGCGGCCCGCGGCTGAGGTAACGAGAGCATTTTAGTGCTCAAGGGTAGTTTAACTGTCCTAGAGTCCAGTTCCACAGTCGTTTTAGTCCCACCTAGTCAGGATTGTCCGTACTCACCTTTAACTTGAACTGTACTGTCCATAGACGTTGTTACGCATCTCGCGTGTGAGTTCACACTCTGCACACGCGTTCCGTGGGCCTCCTATTACTTACCTAGAGTTAGTGTAGCGTGGTCCCATCGATCCAACAGCCTCTGGACAGCTCCATTCCTTCTATCGACGTTCACATTCCACTTACTTAGTATATGGTTTGTCGTGCCCCTAGGGCACCATTGTAATTTTGTGCAACTTATCGTATTTTTCCTAAGAGATTGTCATGTACTTAGCCCTCTGACCTCATAAAGAGTTCAGAGGTGTTTGTTATTAATAAATATACTGTTTATTTTCATAACAACCTGTGTGGTGTCCTTTCATCTGGTATTCAAGGGGTTATATTGTGGTAAAACAGCTGGCTTCACATGCCAAAAGAGTTTAGCCTAAGACTGCTTTGTCCATGCTACCATTAGGATAGATGGTCTATAAGGTTGACTTACAACCAATCACCATAAGGGTTGTTTGGACTGATACAAGGTGATTACAAGAACTAGTGAGCATTATATATCAGGCCAACTTCTCACATTGGTGTGCAGCGGTTGGGATTTGAGCTTGCTGTTGTTTTTACCACGTATAATCTTGAAATATCATTTGAAAGATCATATAAGGTACTATAGGTACATATAACAAGCTTAGAAATACTCTGAGTTCTACGAAACCAGCTGTTGTTGTAGAAAGGGCCTAGCACACCCTGACTACAACTCTTAGCAAGGGATCAGTAGGAAAACCCATAGTGTAGGTAGGTGCATCACTTACACCGCACTAGAAGCATGTCTACCCATGAAGAGTCTTCAGAGACTCCCCTAGTGGTTAGTGACCCTCCACAGGTCCTTTCCAGATATGCAGCTCTCAGTTTCCAGGAGATGAGACAATTGTGTACCTCCAGGAAATTGAAACAGGGTTCTAACCCTACCACTCCTTTTCTGTTAGGTCTCTTAGAGACATATGATGCCAGAAGGGCTGCTGACACAGACCCCTCTAATCCAGATAGGAGCATGCCCCCCTTAGAAGGTACTCGTGGTGATCCAGACCTCCCTGAGACAGAGAATGTAGCTGAGGAGGAGGAGGAGGAGGAATCATCTGGGGATGAGGCAGACAAAGGTCCTGTAGTAGTCAGCAGACTCACCAGGACCAACTTAGACTTACTTATGGATAGTACCAGGGGACGCCCAGTGCTGTCCATGAGCAGGCCTAACCTTGGGGTCAGAAGAGATAGATCTCATTCTAGAGGCTCCAACAGATCTGTGCACTCTCATGCCTCTGCTCAGAGGAGAATGACTTCTCCCCAGAGGAGAATGACTTCCCCTCAGAGGAGAGAGCATGAAGCAAAGATGAGGGAAGCTAATCTGAGGATCCAGAGGGAAGAACTTGCCCTTGCCAAAGAGAAGCTTGCCTTTGCTAGAGAGCAACAGTTGAGTGGGGTACTCCCCACTGGTGGCAGCAATATCCCTAGGGATAGTGAAGTACTGGGTTTTTCAGAACCGGTACTGATCCGGTAACCCAGCGGTGCCAGGGTACACCCAAAGACCTCGAGTTCTCCTGATTTAGACCACAGAAACTCAGAGTCTTCTAGGTGAAGTCAAAGATCGGTTTATTGGCTGCAACCAAGGTAACAAGTGTCCTAGAAGTACAACACACGGAAGTATGTTCTCAGGAGACTGCTTCAAATCACGAAGTCAGGCTTCTCTTCTTATACAAAATAATAAGCTTCAGGCAAACATTCCTAGATTTTCAGGATACTATTCACATATTTCGACCACAAATAAGTAACAGAGTTATGATGACAAGCTCACATTTTGTTTGTCTACTACATAATAAATTACTCGGCAAGGTTCGGTATTTCAATCAGATATCGGTGTTTCCCCAATAAAATGAGCACGTTCTCATCATAAAACAAGTAGGAAAGAGAAGGAGCGGGGCCAGGTGTGGGCAAGATTCGGCAGGGTGAATGCGTGATGAAAGGGTTTTATGGCCGGGTGCGCCTAGATGCTATCTTGACCGGCCACTGGGAGAGGAGCTGACCAAACGTGTTGGCCTGGGGCTATGGTTTCAACCTACCCAGGTCACGAAAAAGTCAATCAAGGAGTGCTTGTCCTTATGATATTGGATTAAGCCTATGTGAAGGGCAACATATAAAATGGCTGCCGTATACAAAATGGAAGCCAAGGGTTCAGGGTACAAGTGACGATTTCGAGGTGAAAGCAACCTTCGAATGCGACGAAAATGCTTGTGCATAATGTACTCGCCATTCTCGGTCTTTTGATACTAAATTCGTCGTGATACGATGAAGTTTTATTCTTGTGTATGAATGGTTACACGAGTTTGGATTTCCAGTACTACAAACCCTCCTTTTGCCCTTACATAGGCAACTTAACCTACTCTCATGCTAATCTGAGTCCAGGTCGATATTCCTAAAGTCATTGAGATGTTGCTGTAACATCATCCTAGTGCTTAGCTCGTCTCCTGATACAGGTTTCCTTACACATGATGTGACAAAAAGGCCACATATTGCAGGAGCACACTGCACACACAGACATAACAGGAAAAGGATGGCTAAGACCATCCCAATGACCATCAGGATTTTCCATCCCCAGCTGGATATCAGTTCCCAGAACCACCCCATTAATGACCAATCTCCTTTATCCACATGAATAGATTCGGAAATCTTATGCAGTTTGGAGATGGCTTGGTACACCGCCGGAGCGTTATCTGGGATAAAAACGCAGCAGCTAGATTGGATCAATCTGCATACCCCACCTCGGTCTGCAAGTATGACGTCTAAAGCAACCCTGTTCTGAAGGATCATAAGACGATCCGACTGGAGCTCAGCAGTCAGGTTACTAAGGGCACCATCAGTTTCAATCACGGTAGACTCAACTACCCTTGTTAATTGCCTTATGTTCCTGCTGTTTACCATGGGTCCCCAGAACGGCAGAAAACCTCTTGCAAAGTCCCCAAATTCTTGACCTGCAGTGTCTTCTTTACTCAAGACACCTCTAACTACCCTTGTCCTGTGGTAATCCGCCGCTGCTGTGTAGGTGGGAGGTAACAGGAACGAAACAAAACATGAGCCCGAGAAGTCAGGGGGCAACCATGTATAGGCTCTATCATGACAGATGAAATAAGTACCCTTAGCTGCTAAAAACGCAGGGGAAGTCTGAGACCCAAAAACATATGTTTCTGTACAGAAACGTCTCCCTAACTGAGCTCTGGGATTCCTGCCAATACCTTGCAGACACAGGTGACCCTGGTGGGGTACGATCCATATTGGGGATGACCTTTTAGCTTGCTGTCTCTCACTGAGAGTGGCTTCATATCCGGTCACGTTCCAATTTACATATGCAAGTATCTCATCATCAGGGGTAATTTCATAAGAAGTTACTTCCTTAATGATGTCAACTATTCCTTTTACTAGGGCGCTAGTCCTGAGGTTGTCTTTTACAGAACGTAGGGGTTGTATTTCACATGCATATATGAACATCGTCCTGTATGCCCACACAGAGCCATTACAACTAAAAGGCAAAACTAGATAAGGGATACCTTTATCCGTAGTGTGAGGCATAAGACCACACACCCAACAGTTAGTTGTGTTCATCACTAGCTGGTGCTGGTGCAATAGCTGAATGAAGGAGTTATTAATGAACTCTAATCTTCTACTGTATTCATGGCCAGGAAGGGGGTGGAAAGAATGAGGGGAAACAGTAGTAGGAGGTATGGGTGATGCAGTGGGTGCAAATGTTACACGAAAGGAGAATAAAGCGTAACTTATCAAAAATATCATCAGACTGAATAACATACAAATGCATATTATGAAAAAACTTTTCTTTGTCATCGCATTGCATAACATGTTTTTACAGTTCGCTCGTTTGGCAGGTTTCTCCACTTCAGGAAACTCCATCCTCTCTAGAGTGCTGCCCGCGGTGGTAGGTTGATTCTGCTAAAGGATGCTTCAGTCAGTCCAGGGCAACTCCCTTAGACCAACCAGAACTACCGACCTAACGTCGTCAGCTGCACCCAAAAGACTTTTTAGGCAACCGCGGCCCTAGCAGCGGAACCCGGATGGCGGTTCGAAAAACAAAAATGAGCAAGTTTCCTTCTGGTGGGAGAGCTGCACCTTAAAAATAGTACTTGGAGGGAAAAAAACACTTTTTATTGGTCCATATGTTTCTGCCTTAAAGTGGAAAAAGAATTTACTTTATTAGTTCGTATTTCTTGGTCTCAAATCGTATCTTCGTCTTCTCGGTGCCGTGTTGTCCTGAAACGACAGTTCAGGCTCTGAAGTGTTCAATCGTTTTGACGGTGTCACACCTTCTTGAAGAATGTTCTCGTTTTCGCGTTCAGAGTTAGTTCCTTTCACTTGTGCATCACTGAAAGGTATGAACCGAGGTACCGTGTCTGTTTCTGCGTCGCCGACACCCTCCTGGACCCACTGGTCATATGGCAGAGGAAGAGGGATCCTCTTACAATGGACCCCGTGGATCCAGGCCTTTTTTCCTTCCACTCGAACTGCCGATCTTGTAGAGAGAAGGACAAGGTGTGGCCCTGTCCACCTGGGCTGGTCGTTTTTCGTCCTCTGGAAGTTCCGAACCAGTACCCAGGATCCAGGGTCAATGCTGTGTCCTGGAGTCTCAGAGACCAGAGGCAGGGTGTCGTCGACCTGTTGATGCAACACACGCAATTTAGCCGTCAATTCATACAGATAGTCAAGTAGAACAGGGTGCTCAAGCTCGCTAAACTTTTTGGGCCTAGGCACTCCCCATATGTTGGCCGGGCGGCCGAAAATGATTTCATAGGGGCTGAGTTTCACTCGCGAATGCACAGTCATTCTGGTGGATAGGAGTGCTAAGGGTAGAGCGTCAGGCCATTTAAGACCTGTGCTCGCTTGAATTTTGGCCAATTTTAACTTAAGAGTGCCGTTGTAGCATTCTACTAATCCAGCTGATTGGGGGTGATTTGCAGCATGGAACTTCTGTCTGATACCTAGTCCTTCACATACGTTCTTCATTACACGACCTATAAATTCACTCCCGTTGTCAGACCAGATCATTCTAGGCATTCCGAATCTAGGGAAGTACTCTTTCACAAGGGCTTTTGCTGTGGACAAGGCAGTATTGTCTTTTAGGGGGTATGCTTCTATCCATCTCGAGAAGGCACAAACAACAACGAGCACATATTTTAAACTGTTGCACCTTTCCATGTGGATGAAATCTAGCTGCAAAACCTCAAACGGATACGTAGGAGGTGCAAAATGACCAGCTGGAGTTGGGGTTCCCCTACCAGGATTGTGTTGCAGACACACCATGCAATTCTTGACCACATTCTCTGCATATTTGGGAATCCCTGAATTCTGCCATACTGGAGCCAACAACTTGCAAATCCCTTTCACGCTGATATGAGCCATACCATGAGCCATCGTAACTACTGCAAGCACATACGCATCGGGTAACAACCATCTCTGTTGTTCTGACAATTCAATCCAGCAACCATTTGTATCCATCCGACCCGTACTTTCTCTCCACGTACTCAACTCTTTCTCTGTAGCCTCAGCTTGGATAGATTTCACACTCTCCATAGTGTCTTCACACATTCCAATATCACCAACCCATCTTGCAGGTCCTGCAACATACATTCGGCTCATGACGTTCTTTGCAGTTCCTTTAGCCGTTTCATCAGCGAACGCATTTCCACGACCAACATCATCAGTCACCTTCTTGTGAGCACTACATTTCACAATCGCTACTTGTAAGGGCAGGGTCAGTGACTCAAGGAGTTCATTCACCAACTGACCATGCTGAATCTTAGTTCCATGCGAAGTCAGAAATCCACGTTCTTTCCACAATCGTCCAAAACTATGAGCCACACCGAACGCATACTGGCTGTCGGTGTAGACAGTCACTCTCATTCCTCTTGACAACACACATGCTCTCGTGAGTGCGAATAGTTCTGCTGCTTGAGCTGAATTATGTGGGATACGTGCAGTTTCAAAAATGGTTTGCAGAGTCGTGACAGCATATGCTGTAGTCGTATCACCATTCGGGAGTTTGAAACATGAACCATCTACCCATAATGTGCCATCACATTCAGCAAGAGGAGTGTCGTAAAGATCGACTCTTCCTTTTGTCTCTTCTTCTGTTCTATAAAGACAATCATGCTGTTCTGAAGCATCTGATTCTTCTATGAATGGTAATAACGTGGCTGGGTTAAGGGTGTTGCACTTGTGAATGTGCACATGACTTGCTAGCAAAGTCAGTTCGTACCCTGACAATCGAGCACTGGTTAAGTGCTGTGTCTTGGTTCTATTTAACAATGTGTCTACTGCATGTGGGACCATCACGACTAGTGTATTATTCATGACCAGGCCAGCAGACTGTCGAATAGAAACAGCTGCTGCCGCTGTGGCTCTTAAACAACTAGTGTGAGTGTAGAAGGGGTAGGCCCTTAGAACTCAGGACCTGGGTCCGTAGGTCAGTACAAAAGAGAGTCGGTCTGAGTTACAGGTATATTAATATCATACAATTCTGTAATCATTTAGTTTAACACACAATCACCATCAAATTAGAATTGATTGAAAAGAAATTGTGAATTATTCATTTCATTATCATTGGCATTTATTTTAGCAAAGTCAATGTATGATCAAATTGCAGCCAACTGGTTCCTAACAAACAATAGAAGTACTAATATGTAATTGTAAAATCATTACATTCGGTATTCGAATTAGGTGCTCTCAGTGAAGAGGGAAGGGTAAGTGAAAAAGTGAGGGGGACAGGGTAAAGGTGTTGTGACATAGTTATAGCATCAAGTTAAAAATAGCAAAACCTCTACAAACAAATTAATGAGCAAAGGTTCCCAAATTGCATCACACATAGACAAGGAGAGTTAATCTCGTATTTAAATCCTATGGTGTGTGGAGAAGCAGCGTAGTTCTACGTTTTGACCCCTGGTTACGCTAAAAGGGTGGTTTACGGCCTCATGGTGGGGTCTTCATCAGGAAGGAGTGGAGAGCCTAAGAAGTAATATAAATTTGAATTCAGTATATGGGCGGTGAAATTGCGTGATTCTATTCAGTGATAGATGTGGAAGTTACCTACATCATGAGACGGTCACCACTTGTCCCGTCTAGAAATGGGCTCGCATCAAGCTCCAAAGATTGCTGAAAAAATAAATGAACGTGCCATCAGGGCCCTTGTTCAAATACTATGAGTAAAAAGATTCCCGGGGTGGGGACGAGAGACTTACTTTCGTGACGTGCTTGCCGTCACTGGGCCATTGTGCACAGGTAGTTCAATCCTCTCAAATGGGGTCAGGAAGGGTTTCTTACTGTGAACAGAAGAAAGGCGATGCGTCAGGTTAAACCCGTCAGTTGGTAGTGAAATAAAATGACCATGCCAGATCGTGTCTGAACAGCCGCCTGGTGGGCTGTCTCAATAGCGGGGCCGTTTTCAAAAGGTTCAGGGTGTATTTACCTTTTGTTATGGAACTCCCAGGAGGGATAATGCTCCGCCGGCGTGCTGCATCGGTGTGCGCTCGCGGGGCCGGCGCTCGATGCTCGTAAGTACAGAAGGGGCTCGACTCCCGTGTCCAATAGGAATGGAGACGTGACTCATGCGCTACCGTCCTGGAGGGAGCGTCTCTAAAGATTCTATCAAATCTGTGTGGAAGGCTGACAAGGGGTTGCGTGACCCTGGTATTCACGAGGGAAAAGGTTGATTACACTAATAACCCTCGCTAGATCATGAAGAAAAAACCCTCGCTCCAGATTCAATATAAATAATATAAGCAAACAGTTAAAGCGGTCAACAATTTCAGGAGACAACAAATACAATTCACATCAAAACTCAATGTGTACATGTAACAGGCAGATTGAATGTAGGCTGCATACGTGAAAAGTTCCCTGTTGTCCCAACAATTCGCCTGAATGCACATTTCAGAAACAACACTTAATCACGAGTTGGATAGACATGTTAAGTTAAACAAGTGCAAACGCATAGGTAATGGTCTAGTCTGAAACATAGCAAGGGGAGAATTGTAATTGTCCATAGTCTATTCTGGATTGAGTCCCGCCATCTGTGAAAAATTGGCATCGAGCTCATTCAAACCCTTACTTATTGTTTGAAATTTCTGCATCCATTTACATTCTCTTGTGTTGAGGATGGAAGTCAAATTACCCCCCCGGGGACCGAGGGAGATTTTTTCAATTATGAGCCAACGAAGGGACTCAGGTGTATGGTTTTTTTCTTTAAAATGGTCTACCAACGGGGCCCCTGGTGTGGTGCAGCGGATCCTGCTGCAGTGTTGGAAAATGCGGCTTTTTGCTTTTTGCTGTGTCTGTCCAATGTACATAAGGTCACACGGACACAGGATCGCATAAATCACCCCACTTGAGTTGCAGTTGGTCAGGGACTTCAGGTCTATTGTCAGATTGTTGTATCGTACTTGCTTGGTCTCCAAGCACATCGGGCATGCTTTGCATTTGGTGCATTTGAAGTGGCCCACCAGCTCCGGTAGATTCCATAGATTCCGAATTGTCGGTGACGGGGGGGGTTTTAACAGTGATCGCACCACCGAGTCTCTGACATTCCTAGATCTTTTGAAGGCGTGCATGGGCGGTTCAGGAACCTTGAGAGTGTCTGCTACCAAACCCCAATGTTTGTTTACAATTTTCCGTATGGCATTACTTTCAGTGCAGAAGGTGGTAACGCATATCATCCGCTCTTGTGATGTTGTTCTTATTCTTGGTTCGAGTAGGGTTGATCTATCCTGGAACCATGCTCTTTTTCTTGATCTCTTGACCAGGCGTTTTGGATAGCCTCTATCTATTAGGCGAATGATGAGGTCATCTGATTCCTTAAAGAAGTCCTCTTTTAGGGAACAGTTTCTCCGGAGGCGGAGAAACTGTCCAAAGGGCAGATTGTCCCTTAAACCTCTCGTGTGGTGACTAGTGTAGCGTAGGAGGGAGTTTCTTTCCGATGACTTTCTGTAAAGGGTGGTGTAAAGGTATCCCTCCTTCTCCTTAATACTAATATCCAGGAAATCAATCGATTCTCTGTTCAGTTGCATGGTAAACTTGATGTCTTCCGATTGATTGTTCAGCCAGGTTAGAAATGCATGGAGAGATTCCTCTTGACCAGTCCATACCATGAGGACGTCGTCGATGTATCGATGCCATGATGTGATCATCTCTCTATATGGATTGTGATGTGAAAGGATACAATCCTGTTCTAATTCCGACATATAAAGGATGGCCAAGTCTGGAGCAAAGGCAGCGCCCATCGCTACTCCTTTGCTTTGTTCGAAGAAGTTGTTTTGAAAAATGAAAAAGTTTTTGGTCATTGCAATTTCTAATAATTCCACCAGGAATTCAGTTGGTACTGGAGTGGGTTGCTCACGACCATTAAGTACTCTCCTCATACAATCCAATGCTGGTCTCTGGGGGATACTAGTGTATAAGGAGACAATGTCCATGGTTACCAGAATCTGCTCATGCTTGTTAAATGCTTTCTGATCAATGAGATTGATAACCTGCATGGTGTCTCTTAGGTAGGAAGGGGTGGCCTCTGCTAGGGGCTTCAAGAAGACATCGATGTACTTGCAGAGTGGTTCTAGCAGGGAGCCACATCCGGAAATGATGGGTCTGCCGGGTGGTTTGACTGGGTTCTTTTGAACTTTCGGTAAGACATATATAGTAGGTGTTCTAGGTTGATCCACATTGAGGTACTCAAATTCTTTTTTGGAAAGGAAACCCATCTCTAGTGCCTTGGTTGTGATAGCTTTAATGTCTGTGCGGATGTCTTTAGTAGGATCCCGCCTCAATGGTCTGTAGCTGACACCATCGGTTAGTTGAGATTGGATCTCCGCCTTGTAGTCTTCCACATCTAGTATAACTATCGATCCGCCTTTGTCCGCTGGCTTGATCACTACTGCCATGTTGTTCTTTAGTGATTCCAATGCATTTCTCTCGCCAATGCTGATATTTTGTCTAACATAATGTTTCTTGTCAATAGTTCTGAGGACATCTTTCATAACTACACTTTCATATGTTAGAATTTCATGTGACACTGATGACATTGTGGGCATGAAGGTTGACGGAGGTCGTAAGTTTGTGAAAGCCGTCATGGCTGTTGTGGGTTTATTCCTGAAGAAATATTTCAACCTCAATTTTCTGAAAAACCTGGTTAGTTCTGTCTGTATATTGAATTTGTTGGGGTAAGAGGTTGGCACATAGGATAGACCTTTGCATAGTATACTTCTCTCACAGTTTGTGAGTGTATATTTGGATAGATTCAGGATGGGATTGGTCTTGTCGAGTGTGGCAGTTACCATCTGTAGGTCTTCCTCCTGGTACTCCTCTCCCCGTGATCTTCCTGTTGGAAACGGACTTGCTTGGGGGTATTGCCTTGCTGTCTTCCATCGTCCCAGTTTTGTTGGTTGTGGCCTCGGTTCGAGCGGTTGTTCCACGCTCCACCGCGGCCCCGCCCTCTCGGTGGTCTCCACTGGCTGTCCCCTAAAAAAGCCGGTTGGTGTTCGTGCGGTTGGTACCATTGGTCCTGTTGTTGATAATTTGTGCTAGATGTGGTCTGGTCGTTCTCACTGTCCCCACTGTACGATGAATCAGAGAAATTCGTGTATCTTCTGGTGCCCCTGTACCCTCCTCGACCGCGGTTGGAGAAACGGCCCTGATTGTCTTGTCTGTAATATTCAGGTTGTAAGTACGGGTAGGTCTTTTTCCGGTCGTAATACTAATTATCTTTGGCCAGTTTGTCCAATTTTTTGGTTTGGGTATCCACGTCAAAGTCTTTCAAAGTCTTTTTAAGCCTCTCTAGAGTATCCTTGGCGTCAGCAAATGCTGAATGGTTGGCAATCTCCGCCTTGAGGTCGTCGATTTCCTTCGTGAGTTGTTCCACCTGGTCCCTGGCAGTTTCTACTCCCAGCACCATCCAGTGCCGGGAGCAGTTGTTGGCCACGAAGCTGAACCCTTCCTTGAATTTGGGATTGTCCACGAAGATGGCAGGTTCGTTTCGGACTTGCAGTCCGGTTGGAATAATGTTTGCTCTGAGATAGCCAGTTAGTAAATGGCCATGTAGTTTGGTTCTAACCAGTTTCTTCTCTAGGCGTTCAAGTTTGTTAATCTTCTCGTTGAGAGAGTGATCTACACCGGCGTTGGTGGTGGTTAGAAAAGCAGTCCCTGTTTCGCCCCCGATTAGATTCTTTATGTAATCCTCTGTATAGGATAAGGTCTCAAGTTCCATATTGATGACACCCTATCTATACAATCAATTGATCAATCAAAACTATTTATATGCAAAAAAACCCTCGCAAGAAGCCTCTTGCTCAGAGAGTGTGAGTGTAGAAGGGGTAGGCCCTTAGAACTCAGGACCTGGATCCGTAGGTCAGTACAAAAGAGAGTCGGTCTGAGTTACAGGTATATTAATATCATACAATTCTGTAATCATTTAGTTTAACACACAATCACCATCAAATTAGAATTGATTGAAAAGAAATTGTGAATTATTCATTTCATTATCATTGGCATTTATTTTAGCAAAGTCAATGTATGATCAAATTGCAGCCAACTGGTTCCTAACAAACAATAGAAGTACTAATATGTAATTGTAAAATCATTACATTCGGTATTCGAATTAGGTGCTCTCAGTGAAGAGGGAAGGGTAAGTGAAAAAGTGAGGGGGACAGAGTAAAGGTGTTGTGACATAGTTATAGCATCAAGTTAAAAATAGCAAAACCTCTACAAACAAATTAATGAGCAAAGGTTCCCAAATTGCATCACACATAGACAAGGAGAGTTAATCTCGTATTTAAATCCTATGGTGTGTGGAGAAGCAGCGTAGTTCTACGTTTCGACCCCTGGTTACGCTAAAAGGGTGGTTTACGGCCTCATGGTGGGGTCTTCATCAGGAAGGAGTGGAGAGCCTAAGAAGAAATATAAATTTGAATTCAGTATATGGGCGGTGAAATTGCGTGATTCTATTCAGTGATAGATGTGGAAGTTACCTACATCATGAGACGGTCACCACTTGTCCCGTCTAGAAATGGGCTCGCATCAAGCTCCAAAGATTGCTGAAAAATAAATGAACGTGCCATCAGGGCCCTTGTTCAAATACTATGAGTAAAAAGATTCCCGGGGGTGGGGACGAGAGACTTACTTTCGTGACGTGCTTGCCGTCACTGGGCCATTGTGCACAGGTAGTTCAATCCTCTCAAATGGGGTCAGGAAGGGTTTCTTACTGTGAACAGAAGAAAGGCGATGCGTCAGGTTAAACCCGTCAGTTGGTAGTGAAATAAAATGACCATGCCAGATCGTGTCTGAACAGCCGCCTGGTGGGCTGTCTCAATAGCGGGGCCGTTTTCAAAAGGTTCAGGGTGTATTTACCTTTCGTTATGGAACTCCCAGGAGGGATAATGCTCCGCCGGCGTGCTGCATCGGTGTGCGCTCGCGGGGCCGGCGCTCGATGCTCGTAAGTACAGAAGGGGCTCGACTCCCGTGTCCAATAGGAATGGAGACGTGACTCATGCGCTACCGTCCTGGAGGGAGCGTCTCTAAAGATTCTATCAAATCTGTGTGGAAGGCTGACAAGGGGTTGCGTGACCCTGGTATTCACGAGGGAAAAGGTTGATTACGCTAATAACCCTCGCTAGATCATGAAGAAAAAACCCTTGCTCCAGATTCAATATAAATAATATAAGCAAACAGTTAAAGCGGTCAACAATTTCAGGAGACAACAAATACAATTCACATCAAAACTCAATGTGTACATGTAACAGGCAGATTGAATGTAGGCTGCATACGTGAAAAGTTCCCTGTTGTCCCAACAATTCGCCTGAATGCACATTTCAGAAACAACACTTAATCACGAGTTGGATAGACATGTTAAGTTAAACAAGTGCAAACGCATAGGTAATGGTCTAGTCTGAAACATAGCAAGGGGAGAATTGTAATTGTCCATAGTCTATTCTGGATTGAGTCCCGCCATCTGTGAAAAATTGGCATTGAGCTCATTCAAACCCTTACTTATTGTTTGAAATTTCTGCATCCATTTACATTCTCTTGTGTTGAGGATGGAAGTCAAATTACCC
Organism: Lissotriton helveticus; assembly: GCF_964261635.1. NCBI lineage: Eukaryota > Metazoa > Chordata > Amphibia > Caudata > Salamandridae > Lissotriton > Lissotriton helveticus. The sequence continues at coordinate 49,333,190 of NC_136067.1, forward strand.
CCCCGGGGACCGAGGGAGATTTTTTCAATTATGAGCCAACGAAGGGACTCAGGTGTATGGTTTTTTTCTTTAAAATGGTCTACCAACGGGGCCCCTGGTGTGGTGCAGCGGATCCTGCTGCAGTGTTGGAAAATGCGGCTTTTTGCTTTTTGCTGTGTCTGTCCAATGTACATAAGGTCACACGGAAGGTGGTAACACATATCATCCGCTCTTGTGATGTTGTTCTTATTCTTGGTTAAACAACTAGGCAATGCTCTAGCCACCGGATCCAAAGTCGAGGAAAAGTAAGCACATGGACGCTGTTTGTCCCCAAATAACTGAGTCAGGACTGACAATGCACAACCATCCTTCTCATGGACATACAATGTAAAAGGCTTACTGTAGTTGGGGGTACCCAACACAGGAGTCGAACATAAGGCTGTGCGTAATTCAGAAAAACTGTTCTGACACTCTTCCGACCAAGGAATAGGGCTAGGTGTACCTTTACACGTTAATGCCACCAAAGGTTTGGCTAATAACGAAAAATTTGGGATCCACTGTCTACAGTATGATGTAATGCCCAAGAAAGCACGTACTTCTCTCTGTGTTCTTGGCACACTTAATTTCGCTATTGCCTGAATTCTCTCTGGGGTCAGTTTCCTACCCTCCTTCGATAAGAGATGACCTAAGTAGGTCACTTCTTGTCGGCAATATTGAAGCTTGGAAAGTGACACCTTGAAAATTTTTTTTTTTTAAAAACCTTGTGATGTAAAGCACACAGATGACGCAATAATGACAAAGTGGCATTCTTACATATTTTCTCAGTATCTGCAGCAATGAGTAAATCGTCAACGTACTGTACAAGAGTGGCACCTTCAGGTAAAACAATCGTATCAAGCTGTGTTTTCAGAGCTTGACTATATATTGATGGACTTTCACAGTAGCCCTGAGGAACGCGTTTGAAGCGGAAACTGCGACCTCCTAAACTGAAGGAAAAAATATCCCTGCTTTCCTCAGCAATCGGGATGCTGAAGAAGGCATTCTTCAGGTCAATCACCGAAAACCAGGTGGCAGAAGCTGGAATCATAGTCAGTAATGTAGTGATGTCGGGGACAACTGGAAATTGTGGCACGACTATTTTGTTGACCTCTCTAAGATCAATCACGAATCTGTACACGGGTGGCTGAGTGGGGTCGGTTCTTTTTAAAACAGGCAGAACAGGACTATTGCAAACATTTCCTCTCGTTTCTTCAATCACATCTTTTGCAATTAGCTCGTAAACGATCGCTAGCAAGGCTTTTTCACCCTCACTGGAAATTCGGTATTGCGGAATTCGTGGCATTTTAACATTGGCTTTCAATGTTACAACATATGGTGGTATTTCTAAGAGCCCCACATCATTGGGACCAGCTGCCCAAAGTATGTCTGGAAGAAACGACAATTCTGTTGGGAGTTTATCTCTCGATAAGTACATTGGAGAAACCACTTTCTTACCCAGGGTAAGTTGTACTCCTGATAGAGAACAGTACAAAGTCGCATAACATTTTTTTTAGCAAATCTAATCCTAGCAAATTTTCGCCACAACCTGTTGTCAGAATAAGGGGTGCTTCGAATTCGCAAGGACCAACAGAAAGAGACAAAGGGTCAGAAATTGGATTTCTAACCGGGGCGCCAGAAAAACCTACAGATACGTTCGTTTCGCCAGACAAAGGTGCGCCAGGGAGTTTGGAGTGCATAATAGAACTCTTTGTAGCACCAGTATCCAAGAGAAAAGGTTCTGACACACCTGATGTGATCACCTCAACGTATGGTCCACTCTGATCTACTGGAACTGAAACAACTCCCTCTCTTTGTCCATGGCTGTCCTAGCAATCATTACTGTTCCAATTCTCACTTTCTGTATAGTAATCATTTGTATAGTACTGAGCTGTCCTACCAGATGCGTTATTCTGCTGATCAAACTTATTCATGGAATTTTGAGGTGGAAGGGGACGTTCGTTCCGGGGGGCATTCCCGTGTCCTCTTCCTCTAGGCGCTTGCTGAGCACCTCGACCTCTTACACCAGAAGCGCCATTCGCGCGCTGTAGTAGGATAGGGCAACTATATTTAAAATGACCTTCCTCCTTGCAATACGAACACTGGTTGGGACCTATATTGACACGTGGCTGATTATACTCGACTCTTTGTGAGTTCCCTTGATACTGTTGAGGCTGCTGATAGTTATTCTGATAGGTGTTCTGACCACCGTTGTTCTGGCCATTACCACCACCTCGTGGCGGATAGGCTTGCTGCAATAAAACCTTAGTTTTTAATTCTTTCGTTTTCTTTTCTACTCTATCTTTCTCGTCTTTGTCTCTATTCTCGTAATATTGCGCAGTGGCTAATATCTGTGCTGAAGAGGAAACAGCCCAAGAACTCTCCGAATCTTTTAACTTTTTACACAATTCTGGAAGCAGATTGTGCACGAACTTATCGACAAATAATCGCTGACCACCTTCTGTGGTCATGTCTTGGCCACTGTGATCGACAAACGTTTCTTCGAACCTGGTGAAGAAATCTGAGACCGTCTCGTCTTTCTTCTGTTTACATGCAGATAACTTATCCCAATTCACACGTATTGCAGGCATAATCGTTTTCATGTAATCAACTATTTTACCAGGAAGTTCTGCTATTAAAGGCTCAGGTTTAGCACCACCAACTTGTCGGGCATCTACAGCAGCAATGTTAGCCCATGAGTCACCTAATTCCTGATCGTGATCTGTATGGCGAATTTTACTCCATAAAGGCTGTGGAACAACGTTCCCAAGTAGCATATCGATATCCGCTAAATTCATTATACATGACCCAGCAGTCTGTGACAACTCTTTGTAATACCCCGCAGGATTCTTACGCGGGTCTGGTAATGTCTGTTTAAGTGCTAAAACTTCAGCTCTCTTCCATGGGACATGTACCCATACACGCTGAAAGTGTGGCGGAATAGGGGGTTCAACAGATGTGTCACCTTCCCTCCATTGCGGGGGAACTTCTCTCATGGGGTATTGTCGCGCCTTTTTCCTACTAGATGTACCAGGCTCAGACGATGACCCAGAACTATTCCCTTTATTCCGATATGATAACACTGTCTCAACTGCTTTTTCGACATCGGGACCTACAATCATACCCTCTCCTAACTTAAACCGTACACGACACAATTCCTGTGGGATGCGTTCTAAATCATTGTCCTCCAAATCCTCGCAAAGGAAAACACACATTTGTTCAAAAACATATCTTTGCGTCGGTGCTTCCCATTGACGGAAGACTTCCATAACGCATTCTACATCATACTTTGCTGTATCCATAGCCCATTTACGCGCTAAACGATTCAATGAATCTCTCTCCTGATAGTCAGGCAGTTGACTTCGCAACTGTCTTCGTCCCATATTAGGGGTCGTTTTAGGCGACCGCAAAAGGGGTGAAGGAATGTTAGTGACAATGCTGGCCATTTTATGCCAGACGGAAGGTGAAAGTGAAGGAAGAACTGGCGGAGAAACAGTGTGAGATAATGTAGGGGCAGAAGCAATAGCAGATGGATCATTAGGAGAAGTAGAAGGTACGCTAGGCAAAGTCGTAGGAAACATAGGCGAAACAGGTAGGATTGGCAAGCCTTGAGGAGGTTGCACCATAGTAGTAGGAGCCAGCTGAAGAGTAGCTGGGTGTTGCTGTAGAGGATCATTAGGCACATGTTGCACAACTAAAGGTTGCGGAGGTGCTGTGGCACTTATCGCATAGGGGGGTGGTGAACTTAATAAATGCGACATTAATGGGTCTTTTTCACGTTCTTTGGCTGTCTCTTGCTGAAGAGACGGCAAAACTGGATAGCATTTATCTGTTGCCATTTTACGTTGCCTGTGCAACTGCTCACTCATCTGTACCTCTTCTTTGTCTTTAAACTGCATAGCAGCTTGTATTACTGAGATATTCCCTTCTCTCGTATTTTTCTTTTCTAATCTAATTTCCTTCTGTTTGGCCTCTTTACGCCATAGGCGGAGAGAGTCAAACATCGCCGGCCGGGCTTTCTTCTGGAAAAGTTTGACCTCAAGATTATCCAAAATTTTGGTGTCAAAGCTACCGTATTGGGGCCATTTTAAAACCCCATCGTTTTTGGTATATTTGATCCACACCTCATTGTATGTGATGGGGCCTACCCCATGTTTCACATATAACTCGTAAGTTGGAGTTCCAGCCGGAGGAACCGGACAAGAATCCTCCAACCGGGAGTCCCTATTATTACCACCAAGACAAAACAAATTTCCAAGTCTAAGACTAGGCATCTCTGCTCTCTAGTCTAGTTCCAAACGTCAAAGGATTATCGATTACGATATTTTCTCGTGAAAACACGAGTCCTTCGGTTTTGGTGCTTGCAAGTACCAACACAAAACTTTTCCCAAAGGATACCCAAAACTAAGAACCACGAAGGACTGGGAGACGCTCCACTTATACTTAACTGAAATGTCGATGACGTCACTTAGAAGACTCGTCTTAGTGTTTCGCTCTACCAAACTTCAGGGGTCCAAATCAGGGCGATAGCCAGGGCAGCAGTCCTTCGTAGCCGTCGGGAAGCGGGGAACCTCGCAGCAAAGACTTTCGGACCACGTCGACATGCAGGGGTCGATGAAGTGGCGGCCTTCCTCCAGAATTTTCACACGAAGCTCCTCACGAACCTCTGGCTGGACCGGTACCGCTGGAATCGCCCCACGTTGGGCGCCAACTGAGGTACTGGGTTTTTCAGAACCGGTACTGATCCGGTAACCCAGCGGTGCCAGGGTACACCCAAAGACCTCGAGTTCTCCTGATTTAGACCACAGAAACTCAGAGTCTTCTAGGTGAAGTCAAAGATCGGTTTATTGGCTGCAACCAAGGTAACAAGTGTCCTAGAAGTACAACACACGGAAGTATGTTCTCAGGAGACTGCTTCAAATCACGAAGTCAGGCTTCTCTTCTTATACAAAATAATAAGCTTCAGGCAAACATTCCTAGATTTTCAGGATACTATTCACATATTTCGACAACAAATAAGTAACAGAGTTATGATGACAAGCTCACATTTCTTTTGTCTACTACATAATAAATTACTCGGCAAGGTCCGGTATTTCAATCAGATATCGGTGTTTCCCCAATAAAATGAGCACATTCTCATCATAAAACAAGTAGGAAAGAGAAGGAGCGGGGCCAGGTGTGGGCAAGATTCGGCAGGGTGAATGCGTGATGAAAGGGTTTTATGGCCGGGTGCGCCTAGATGCTATCTTGACCGGCCACTGGGAGAGGAGCTGACCAAACGTGTTGGCCTGGGGCGATGGTTTCTACCTGCCCAGGTCACGAAAAAGTCAATCAAGGAGTGCTTGTCCTTATGATATTGGATTAAGCCTATGTGAAGGGCAACATATAAAATGGCTGCCGTATACAAAATGGAAGCCAAGGGTTCAGGGTACAAGTGACGATTTCGAGGTGAAAGCAACCTTCGAATGCGACGAAAATGCTTGTGCATAATGTACTCGCCATTCTCGGTCTTTTGATACTAAATTCGTCGTGATACGATGAAGTTTTATTCTTGTGTATGAATGGTTACACGAGTTTGGATTTCCAGTACTACAATAGAGAAAGGGGTTTTGATACTAGAAACCTGAGCAAGATAGTGCCCTCCTATAAGACAGGAGATGATATCCACAAGTGGATACCTGCTCTGGAGAGGGCCTGCAAAGTACAGCAGGTACCCCAGAGTCAGTGGGCAGCTATATTGTGGCTCTCCTTTGAAGGTAATGGTAGAGATAAGCTCCTCACTGTTAGAGATGAGGATGCTAATGATTACCAAGTCATTTCCTTTCCATACTTGTGCCAGAAGGGATATCGCTACGGAGCTTCTCCAAGCATAACCTGCCAGCGCTTTCATCACTCTACACCCGCGGACCTTCCGCCCGTCTCCCGCCGCCCCACCGTCTCTATCAACATCCAGAGCGGGGGCCGCAGAGTGGAGCGTGGTGAGGGGCGGACTACATAGTCCATGAGCCCTTGAGGTCCGCGTCACCGTGAGAGCGCCAGGAGGCGCTCAAAAGCATCACCGGCCTCACTGAGCGGGGGACTCATTTCCTTTCCATACTTGTGCCAGAAGGGATATCGTCACGGAGCTTCTCCAAGCATACCCTGCCGCGCTTTCATCACTCTACACCCGCGCACGTTCCGCCCGTCTCCCGCCGCCCCGCCGTCTCTATCAACATCCAGAGCGGGGGCCGCAGAGTGGAGCGTGGCGAGGGGCGGACTACATTGTCCATGAGCCCTTGAGGTCCGCGTCACCGTGAGAGCGCCAGGAGGCGCTCAAAAGCATCACCGGCCCCGCCTCGCGGGACGCCGGGCGAAGCCCGGGCCAAGGGTGGGCCCTTTTTAGCCCGTTCTAGACCGAGCTAGGCTGGGCTGGGCCGCCCCACTTGGCTTTATGATCCGGTCTCCAAGCTTTCAATTTAAGGTACATTTGTTCACACTCCTTAATTCCAGTTAATTTCATCTCAAAACTACTGTGTAAGGTACTCTGTCTTGCCATCATGACTAGGGGGACCAGAAGCAAGACGGCGATGAAAACTGCTCTGATCACTGGTCCGCTTGACCAATTTATTTCCAGAACTAACGAGGCCATCGATCAAAGCATTTCCCTGCTGGAGCGAAGGGTGTCACATGACCTGGCAATTGCTAGGAGGTCTTCCATGGGCCCCATAGCCTCAGCGCTATCCCCACTTCAATTAGCTCCGTCCATTCCGGTCCTACTGCAACCAAACATTTTAGTAGAGGTTCACTCCATCCTGAAAACTGTTGATTTGTCAGCTACCAACCTCTCTTCTGACTTTGACTCTATGGGGAATCTTGAGAAAACTCCAGAATTCCAGCTACTTCTAACTCAAGATCTAGGCCTCGAGAACCAGGTTAAGGGGGCAAAGGAGGGCGCTGTTCCTAAACAGGGCAAAGATAAAAAGAAGGGCAATTCAAAAAAAAAAACAAGCTATAACAACTAACAAGAAGGGGGCAACTGCTCCCCTGCCACAGGGCGCTCCAAGTGATTCCAATATTCCACTTATTAATTTACTAGAACCAACAGTAAATTTAATGACCACGGGCATGGAGGGGGGTACCTGTAGCTCATGTAGCGCTAACTCCCAGCTTTTAGTACGTTTCAGGGAACTATTAAAGCATTATCTGCAACCCCTAGAACGGAGCATAATGTCGATAGAAAAACAACTTGCGATACTTTCCCAGAAGCCACTGAATCAGCACAGCTTGGGTCAAGCAAACCCCGGGGTGGGAATAACGAATCCCCCTAGACCAGGAATGCAAGGGGCTCATCTGAACTGTGGAGCTAAACCTTCCAAGGCGACAAAAGCTCAATCTAATCAAACCAAGCCCAAAGGGCCACAAATAAGCATGGGCGGATCTAGCAGATCTCGCGTACGCGAAATTGCGGATTTACGGATTCGCAATCCGCGAAGATCCGCGAACTCTAGCGGATTTGCGGATTTTCCCGTTTTTTGTGTTGGCGCGCGTTCGCGCCGATTTTGGGACAAGTTCGCAATTGCGAACTTACTTTTCGTCTCGCAACGGCCGCGACTATGTTGTTTCTACGTCTGGTTTATCATCACAGGTTCACAGCACCCTCTGTTTCACCACTGCCACCCTCTGGGACACCCATGCCACCCTCTGGTACATCCTCACTGCCACCCATTAGGTTTATTTATCACTGTAGATTATGGTGGTTGAAAAAAGCAAGCACACCTGCCCTTCTTCAACTGCCATCAATTAATTTGTGGGTCATTAATGTGTCAGTAATTTTGAAACTTCCAGTCTGGCTGGCACCTGCTTCCTTCCTTATCTGTAATTTGCTTTTTGTTGCAGTGAAATTTTTTTTTAAGAGACCTTTATGGTCTACTTGTAGCTATTCTATGAGCCTGCTGTTTGGGTCATAGCAGGGTCATAGAATAGTTGCAAACTCTGGAGGGGCCCCTCAGGAAGCACTACCTTGAATGTTACTAATGTTAAGTTTGAACTTTTGAACCTGCTCATTGCTTTCAGTTTAGCTAAAATCGTTTTTTTCTGCAATTTCGCGCGTTTTTTGGGGCGCGAATCCGTGCGAGATCGATTTCGGAAGCCGCGAATACGTGCGAATACAAAATTGTTTTTTTTGCGACGTGTATGTTCGCGTGATCTTGCGCGTGTTCGCGAGGCGCTTCTAGCTATACGTTTGCCAAGTTACCCTATCGGTCGTACACGGGCGCGGCCATCTTGTTGGCGTGACGTAATTCCGTTTCCGCCCGCTATGTGTAATCTCGCAAAGTGTGCTGCTCGCTAGTACAATTTCGCGCGTACTCGCAAGGAAAATCTCGCGCGAACTTACCCACGCGGTCGTGAACGGGCGCGGCCATCTTGTTTCTCATTCATTGCTATGGTTCTGGGCATGCTTTCTCTATCCTCTCTCAATCTCTGCCATCCTTTGCTTGTTTGAAGTTTTTTTGATCTAATTTTACTTATTATCTATCCCTCTATTTTTCTAGCTCTATATTTTTGTGTTTTCTGCAGCTTTTAGTTACTTTTAAACTACTTTTTTAAACTCTTTTCTTTTCTTCTTCACTATTCTATTTCTTGTTTATCATTTAACTCTATTTCTGCCCAGACCATGGTAAAGGGAGCCGGGAAGCACCCTGAGAAGGGGAAGGGTCCCGCACCCCGTGCCCGGCTCCCGTGCGGGCGTTTAAGGGGGGAGCAAGTGGTCCCGAGGGAGATCTTCAGCGCGGAGGAAGTGGCGGCACTGATCTTCCACGTCCAGCGCCGCCTCCCCAAGACGATCCTGGGAGGCGGCAAGATCGCGACTGGCTATGGCATCCGGGAGCGTCGCAAGCGGTGGGAGAAGGTGTGCCGGGCCATGTACAAGATCTCTGGGGTCCGGCGCACATATAACCAGGCCACCCACCGCTGGACCGATGTCATGGACCGGGAGCGGGACTTGCTGGACGCGCTCGGCGTAGAGGTCCCCGGGCTTGGTGAGTAGTAGTAGTAGTACATTTACTACTCTGTTTTATCCTGCTCTGTTATTTGCAAATCTTTGTTCTTTACCAAGAGCAATAATGCTGCCGATTACATTGAGGTAAATTATATTTCAAAATCTTCTATGCATTTCAGGTGCACTGCTCTCCTTCTCAGTAGCCTTGCTTGCTACTATGCTTCTTTGTTTTGTATGTTGTGTTCAGAAGCATTTCATTGGCCTGAGAAATTATGTATGAGTGTAGTGTAAAGAAAAGAACTGCGTAATGCTAGACAGTAAGGGTCATATTTTCAATTACCGGTGCATCCCTGCAAAGTAGCAGGGATGCGGCAGTAATTGTGTGCCATGCCACCACCACCCATTGGCCCAAAACGTCACAGAAGCCTTACGCATCTGTGCCGTAAAGGCAGCGCATTGCTGGAGTTGCGTGCCAACGATGGCGCAGCTCCAGCAATGCTCTGGGGTACCCTATCTCCCCAATGCTGCATCAAGCCGTACGTCGGCTTCAAGCGCGCAGGGTTTGAGTCATGCATCATTGTCCTAAAAGTGACTGATTGACATCTTGTAGATTTCCCTCAGCCACTTTTAGGATTCGTTCCTGCGCAGGTACGCCCTCCCTTGCGCCGGAACGCCCCCTGATGGCGCAGGGCTTTACAACGTGATGCATCGCCCATATGCCCATATGTGTTTTTTTTTAATATATACGCCGCACCAACACCATGGCGAGTCTTTTGTTCTGCCGCTGCGTCACAAAAGGCACGCAACAATGGAGGAAAATGAGCCGCAACTTCCGCAAGGGACTTCTAAATCAGCCCCAACAGACTGAAGTCCAGTCCTTCCTTTAGACACATGGCTATAAGAAGAAATAGTGGCGGTGGTGGCGGGTGGATTGATAGGTTGAGTATTCACTGATCTGCAAGCAGGATGGACTTTGTCTGTCACTTCGCGTGCTGCGCACTGCTGCCTGCAGTGCCAGGCCTAGGCAAACCTCTTTAGTAGTCTGTTTATTGAGTTACATAGGAACTTTCTAAGTCAACGTTCCGCAAATCAGGCAATACGAATAACGTAGTATACCACATGAGATAGATCCCGTGGAATAGTGGTCTATCTATTTGCTATTTTTCCAAAATATTTTGTTATTGTTCTTTTGAAATGTTTGATTTGGTTGAAAAATCTCATCCATGTTTTCTGGTTTTTCTTTCTTTCATGTTGTACATCAGCTCCCCCCAAGGGCAAGAGGACACAGGAGGAGGGTGCTGAGGATGCAGGCCAGGATCGGGCAGGCGAGGGCTCCTTTGCTGGCCCCAGTAAGTTTACATTTTAATAAACAGTACCTATTTTTTCCTAGCGTTCCTCATTCGATTTTTTCTAAATCGTCTTTGATCTTCTTGTAGACTGGATATAAATTCTTATCCTGCCTCGAATATGACTCCCTGTGGTATTACTAGACTATTCTTATTAGTCTGTCTGTGTAGCTAACTAAGATTGGACATTTGGCAATTCCATTGGACTCCCATTATATTCAGCAATACCTCTATGCACTGTCTCCTTACTGACTAGATAGTGTGGCAGAGTCATTCAGCTCCCGAAGTCACCGATTATAGATCCCCAATGATCTCTAGATTATCGTACGCAGGACAAGAGAGTAGTACGGAGTCACAGCACAGTCAAGAAGTGTCAGAGGCACTCATGCTTGCAAAAATTCCAAAACCTTTAGCTCATCCACTCTAGTCTAGAGGAACAAAAACCACAGAGTCTATTTAAGTTTAAAAGCTTTATTAAAAGTAAACACATTTATTAAAATCTACTATGTCATAAAACTATTTAACTGAAAACGGAAAAGTGGTTAGTGCTGACGATTAATTGGACACATTTCTTGTGGTCGAGCCGAGCTCTCACCTTGTTTGAACTTGATCCTGGTCGTGTTCTTAGGAGTCAAGCTTCTGTCTGTTAGGAGAAAAAGTGGTGCGTGTTAAAAATCAAAAGCAAGCATTCATCAGTTGTGCATAAAAGTGCAGCAAGACAACAGCCTTCCCTGGAAAATGGGACATTTTTACTATGGAGTAGACAGTCACAAATTATTACATTGTATTCTGTTTTTTTAACATTTCTCCTAGACCAAATATTATATAGTAGTGAGTGGTGTATTCTAACATTCTTAAATGTACTTTGTAGGTGTAACATCTGGTGACGGGGCCAGCGCGGAGGTGGCTGTGTTGGGCGAGGACTCGGAGGCCTCTGGGGAGGAGGCGGTGCAAGAGCCGGCGGACGGTCCTGTGGGGGATCAAACGGTGGTGGCGGAAACAGGTAAGCTATATATTCCTTACTTATTGAGATTGAAGACTGCATAGTGTGCTTTCTGCACGGGTGTATTACAAATCAACCAGGTAGTAGCCTCCTCGAAATGTACTCCGACTTAGCTGTGAACTTTTTGGTGAGAAGAATCCCAATAAGTTCTTAGACGAACGTGATGGATGGGATGAACGAAAAGCGAAAGAAGGGTGTAAGTAAGTGGGACGCGAACTTGTATGATGGCTGGCAAAGAAGAACGATATGTGTTTGCTTGGCCCCCGAGGGGGCTGGGAAGGAAAGAATATGGTATGGTGCATGGCTGGGTCAATGATGAAGCAAGGATGGGTGGAAGGACAGCAGCCTGGGTGGGTGAAACAGAAACTGTATGTGTGCATATACTTTGACTGAATGGATGCCTGGAGCATGGTATTCTCTGACTCTTAGATAGCACATGTGTATCTAGAGAGAGTAGATGGTCGCCAGGTGAAGTAAGTGTTACCTTGAAGAGCATGTACCACCGCACCCGCACGTCCGTTCCAGTGCAGGGAAGGCAAGGAAAAGAAATTGTAAATGTGTCCAATACTACCATGAATAGTAGCAGTACTTTGTATTGCGTTTGCAATCACAGCATATATCTGGTTATTACGGTGGACACTCCGTACCTCTCTTAATAACTTTAGTTTACTTGTATGACGTCATTCATGTGTGGGTGTATCACTGTTCACTCAATATTAAGCAAAGCACCTAAAGTCATCTCATCTGTCATTAAATACGTCCCATGTGAAGTGATAGATAATCAAATTAGTTAGCTTCTTCATTTTCCTTTTCTAGTACTCATTTGCACTGTAGGGTGAAAGGTAAATTAATTAAGCAGTAGCCCTTGTAACAGAGTATTCTCAGTGCCACCCGTAATAGAAAAGTAATAGCTTCACCACCTGCATGTACTGGACCGGTACAGTACCGCAAGTCTGTCTCACTCACATGGTGTGCAACTTTTTTTCTCGGGTGCAAGTTCACTGTGCTGTCAATGTCATTCTGCCGGCTTGCATAAGATAACGTACCAATTTCCCTAAACAACAGAGAAGAAGAAGAATAAGACTGGTGTACTGTCATAGTCGACTGTAATGGAAGTCCATAGTGGTCGTAGAATTTGTTCATTAAACTACCACTAATGTTAGAGCAAGGATGCAGAAGTGGGAGGTTACATAGATACTGTCCTCAATAGTTATGTACTGTGCTTTCAATTTGCTACTTGTACTCTGTGACCCAACTTTCGGCTCAATCACTTTGTGTTATTAATAAGGAGCATTGGTTACAGACTATGTCTTTCTTTCTTCATATAGTTGCTCCTTCCAAATCAACAACAAGGAGGGAGCAGGCTAGATTGGCCCGGCAACGGAGGCTGGAGGCCACTGTCGCCGAATATCGGCGGCTGGTGGCCCTGGAGGAGGAGGAGGACACGCAGTCGAGCGGGGCAACAACGACATCCTCGACTGTGACCACTGCATCCTCCTCCGTGACTAAGCCAGCGGGACCGAGCCGGGCTAAGAAAGACGACCGCCACCGCCAAGCAACCGAAATACCAGCTGCCCCCCACAGGAGCTGCAAGGACCGCCAACGCCGCCTACGAGTCCGCATGTCCAACCTGGAGCAGGAGGTCCTGAGGTATAAGAACTTGGTTAAGGGCCTCCGCTCCGAGCTTGCCACCCTCCGCAAGGAGTATGATGCCCATGCCGCATCATGCACCAGCACCAGCACCCTCCAGTAGTGGAGTGTCCCTTGCCCTTTTTTTATAGACTTTTGGGGGGTGGGATTTGGGAGTTGGGATCGTTTTGGGACGTTTCAGAGACAATCGTTGGGGTTAGGGTGGGTGAGGGAGATTATTTTGTTAGGGCTAAATAAATATATTTTTCAACTTTATCTGACCATACCTGTTTTTTACTGCTTTTCAGTCTGGTGGGTGGGGGGCGGGGGTGTAACAGTAACTTTGTTTTCCTGAACAGTCGTAGGACTTTAGTAGTACAACCGTCAATCTCTTGTCTACTCCGAAATAATACTCCATTATACTACCTCCCACCAAACGCTTATCTTACCTGTAATTTGTGTTAGAAATTAGGGCTAGGCCCAGGGCTGGCTCCAGGTGAAATGGGGATTAACGTTGTCAATCCTGGGCGGGTGACATTTCCTCATTGCGGTGGTACTAGTGGTGTGACACAGTGGCAGTTGCATGCCTATGGAAAAAAAGAAAACGAAACCTTGTTTGTCCTCCTTACTGTAGCATTACAACGGTTACGGTACGATCGAGAAAATAGCAGGTGACAGTACACTAGAACAGTACCATAATGTAGCCTAACAAATGGTAAAGTATTTGCTTGCAAGTATAACTAGTACTTGCGTTGAATTTATTTGACATTGGCTACTACTACTAGAAGATATAGTACTGAAGCTGAGTAAGTCTAGAAGATATCCTCGTATTCCTTCACCAGCCTGTTGCTATGACCTTATCCTCCCCAGCAAGAGTGTGGAATTATTGATGTCATTTTAGTCAGACATCAAGCAAAACAACACAGCCCGGGGGAAGAGGGTTAGGGTTTGTAAAATGGATGGGAATGGGGGTTTCTTTTTGGGTAGGTTTTGTTGAGAGAAGAAAAAAAAAGCAGAGCATGGACAAACAATAATTGAAGATACAGACAATCTTTGGTTACAAACTAAAGGTAAGCACATGCAGTCACACTCATAGAATAAAAGCCAACAATGGATACTGTATCTGTATTGCGTATGTTGTTGGAGTTGTCCTGTTGAATTTGGTAAGTAAGTTGCATGCAGCAAACAATTCCTCTTATTGGCGGCACTCCTCCATTCCAGCTGACGCTTCGTCCATCAATGTGGTGACCACTGACAGAAGACACCCTGTCCACTGCCTGCCTGGCGGATGTTGACTGAAACCCGGCCTGTAATTATTGAACGGAAAACAGGAAGTGCTATTACAATAACACTGATAAATAAATAAAAGGTATGTACGCTGTGTGGTTCAAAAAGTGACACTTCGATTTCCCTAATAGACAGTACAATATTTTTGAAATTGCGTGCTCTGTCTGAGTCACCTTTTTAAGGATCAATAAGTATGGCCAAAATATTATAGCGGATCTTTCCCCTCAAGGTAGGTGTACTACTGTGTTTTAGAACAAAATTTGACCTTCCCAGCAATGCTCCCACCAAGACCCTTACTAAAGCCAGTCGCAAAAATGTAGAAGAACCCCAATCATATCTCCAAAAACGATGCCTACCAGAAAAATGGTTACAAAACGTACTTTGAAAGTAACAGTAGGCCCAAATACAGACCGTGGATTGTATTCAAACCACTTGCAAGCAAGCAAAAGTATCCATAGCCAGCATCGCTCCAACAGTGCTCTACAACAACAGAACGGCGTTGCAATAGTACCCCCCGAAACACATGCAATCCTGCTGCTAGGGCTAACCCTAACGAACCCTAACTTACAAAACGTGACAAAACTGGTGTTTCCTTATGGATTTTGTCCAACAAACTTCTAGCCGGTATTAGACCTTCCCAGGAATGCCCCAGGCAAGACCCGCCAACCCACCCGCAAAAAAACACCCGACACAACACCCCCAAACAGCGAAAAAGCTAAATCTCATACTTACAATGTCTCTCGGCCTTCGGTCGAAACGCGGCGCTGTGCAGCTAGGTCATCATCATCATCAATCATCATAACTCCTGTTTTCCACCACGGATTTCCTGAAAAGCAAATGCAATCAAGATTAGACTGTCGCAGCAGTGCTTCGACAAGACAGAGACCCCGGCCGCAACCCACCCACGAACAGCAGGAAGCCCCCAAAACGCTACATTGAGCAAGATGTCAGAAGAAATAGCAAAAAAAAGGCTGTTCCTTATGGATTTTGTCCAACAAACTTCTAGCCGGTATTAGACCTTCCCAGGAATGCCCCAGGCAAGACCCGCCAACCCACCCGCAAAAAAACACCCGACACAACACCCCCAAACAGCGAAAAAGCTAAATCACATACTTACAATGTCTCTCGGCCTTCGGTCGAAACGCGGCGCTGTGCAGCTAGGTCATCATCATCATCAATCATCATAACTCCTGTTTTCCACCACGGATTTCCTGAAAAGCAAATGCAATCAAGATTAGACTGTCGCAGCAGTGCTTCGACAAGACAGAGACCCCGGCTGCAACCCACCCACGAACAGCAGAAAGCCCCCCAAAACGCTACATTGAGCAAGATGTCAGAAGAAATAGCAAAAAAAAGGCTGTTCCTTATGGATTTTGTCCAAAACACTTCTATCCGGTATTAGACCTTCCCAGGAATGCCCCAGGCAAGACCCGCCAACCCACCCGCAAAAAAGCACCCGACAACACCCCCAAACAGCGAAAAAGCTAAATCTCATACTTACAATATCTCTCGGCCTTCGGTCCAAATGCGGCGCTGTTCAGCTAGGTCATCATCATCAATCATCATAACTCCTGTTTTCCACCACGGATTTCCTGAAAAGCAAATGCAATCAAGATTAGAATGTCGCATCAGTGCTTCGACAGACACCAAAAATTACCCACAAACACCCGGAACCCCGCCAAAGAGCACCTCAAAGGCAAGCAAGTCAGCAAAAACGGCAAGAAATTTCCACCTCATATTTGGTCCAAAACACTTTTGTCCATTATTAGAGCTTCACAGCAATGGGCCCAAATCCGTCAACTCACCCGCAAAGAAGTACAACACCCCCACAAGTGCTGAGTCTTTCTTCATTGGGCGTAATCCAGCACTCTGCTTGGAGGGAAATCGCAGTCTGGAGGAGGAGGATAGAGGAGCATGTTCTTCAGAACTTGTGAACCTGAGGAATGTAGACTGCGGCACCTTCAAATCAATAAGCAAACAAGTGAAGACAGTTCTGATGATGGTCTTGTTTTTGGGATTAGGTGATTAAAGTTTGAATTAAATTAACTGTGCAAAACAAAGAAAGAGAGACACAAAGCACACAGGAATAAAAGTGAATAAGGACGAAAAAGAAAGTTCTTGATTGATTGTCTCATTTTCAGGGCTCGGTGTCAGGGAATAAGAACAAGATTTCGTCATCATACTCTGCGAATTCAGGCTGGATGAGGTCAGTGACACCGAACAGAGAACAAATCCCCTCATCTACGTTGCCGTCCTCCTCGTCTTCATGCGGCGTGCTTTCTCGTACTTTGTAATCTGGTGGTATGAGGTGCTGATTCATCTTGATCATTGTCAGCCGCTCCACATTTTTGGGCGAGAGGCGGCTCCGTTTGGGAGTTACAATGCCACCAGCAGCACTGAAAACACGTTCAGAAGACACACTTGCGAGTGGGCAAGACAAATAGTTTATAGCCAGGTTGAAGAGCTGTGGCCACAATTGTTTTTTGCCATGCCAATACTGCAATGGCTCATCATTAAGAAAGACCACTGTTGAGTCATTCAGATAGTCCTGCACCATCGACTCAAGGTCAGCAACGGTTCCTCCACTTTGCTTACTTTTTGCTGTGGCTGTGACATTTTTTCGAGAACCATACCCAAGCAAACTTAGCCAATCCTCTACAACAGCCACTGTTTTTGTTGTGTGTGGTGCAGATGATCCAGTTGCCGGTGTCTTTAACGGCTGAGAGGTCACTTGTGCCCCAGCCACAGGTGCAGAAGTGGATTCTTGTGACTGGGGATGGCCTGCTGATGCTGATGCTGATGTACTGGCTTCTCCTTCAATAACCTGCCGTTCTTTTTCAAACCTCTTGGCTGACCAGGCTAACCAATGTTTGTACTTTTGAACATCTGCATCAGCAAAAGGAAAGAATGCTTCGCCTGCCAGCGCCTTTTTGTAGCGTGGATCCAGAATAGTAGCACAAATGTAATGCTGATCTGACTTGATCTTTTGAAGACGTTCATCACCACGTAGGCGCTCTAATAATTTCTCAGACAAAATAAAATGGTCTTTTTTTTGTACATCTTTTTCAAACTCAGAAGACACCGCCATCAGTTGGTGCTCCAGCATGCACAACAATGGGATAGCTTTTCCCAAATTACAGTCCTCCTGGCTGACTGCACGCGTGAAGAACTCAAAAGGACGAAGCATGTCTGTCAGGCTTTTAACTATGTCCCATTGCGCCGCACTCATCCGCAGGTCCTCCTTCTGAGATGTACCCTCTGTGAAGAAATAGTGATCGAGTACCGTATACTGCTCATACAGACGCTCAAGCATGTAGAAGGTTGAGTTCCAACGTGTTGCCACCTCCTGGATGAGTGCTTTCACTGGCATTCCACGTTGAAATAGCAGTCTCCGCAGATGCTTCCGGGCCTTAAAAGAATGGCTGAAATGGTTGCACATTTTGCGGCAGGTGGCCATTACCTCGAACGCTGTACTGTCTTTATCACTCAAGAATTTTTGAACTACCAGGTTGATACAGTGCGCCAAACACGGCACTCTAACATGGTCACCTATCTGCATGGCCTTAACTACATTGGCGCCATTATCCGTGGAAACATAACCAATCTTGAGTTTTAGGGGGGATAGCATTTTCAAGACCTTTTTGTTAAACTCTTCCAAAAGGTTTGCTGCTGTGTGACTTTTCTCCAAGCCAAACATGGCTAGTGTTGCATGCTTCCGAGCAGCTTTGAAAACTTTGTCCGGGTCAACACCTGCGTTTAGCTTTGCTAAAACACCTGAAAAAGAGACCCAGTGTCCAGTGATGCACATGTAATCAGCGCCTGCGCCACTGGTCCACATGTCTGTTGTCAGATGTATTGTGTGAACAGCACTCTTCTGCAAAGCTGCCCCAATCGCCTGCAGCACATCTTCATGTAGTGCTGGAACCGCAACTCTGGCAAAATAGAACCGGCTCGGAACCTTCCATTTAGGGCAGAGCGTTGCCACTAATTCAAGAAAACCTACCGCTTCTACAAAAGAAAAAGGTAGAAGGTCCACAGCTAGCATTTTAGCCAGCTTAGTGTTATACAGACGCGTCAGTGGGTGGTTGCGTTCATATGGCACGTCTGAAGTAAGCATTGTTCTAATGTTGCCCTGGACCAAGCATTTACGGGCTGATAATGACTTCGTTGACCCAATTTTGCTCGCTGGTGAACTTTTGTGCGTTGGTGTCTCACTCGCTCCAACACTCTTAGTGTGCCTCACATTGGGTGTGCTGCTGACAGGGGTACTGGGTGTAAGGGAAGTGTTTGACACGTCTTCTTCCTGCTCGTCATCATCAGATGAAACATCAACGTTTCCTTGAATTTGGCCTTTCTTGATCGCATCTAGGTACGCAAACCATTTGACAGTGTGCTGTCTCCTAAGATGACCTCTCTGGCCTCCGGTACCATAGTTGGTACCTGGCTTACCACGACTAACTGCTTGCTTACAAATGGTACAAATGGCAAACTTTGGATTTTTTGGACAAACAGTAAAGAAGTCCCAAACTGGGGACTTGAAGTGTCTGTGGGACATGGAGGAGGCGGCGATACTGGTGGTGGTGGTCATGAAGCTAATGCCAGATGAAGTGGAGGATGTGGATTGCCCAACTTTTGTACGTTTTGCACTTTCACCGCCACTAATTAAGGTCGAGGTTGACGGAGGTCTCTTCTTGCCCGAAAGAAATATGGAAGCGGGACGAGTTGGTGTACTACTTAACTCCAATGATTGTGGTGTTTCCACTGCCTCCTCATCGACAACATCATCATCACGCTCAGCAGCTCTTCGGGCTAGGGTCAAAATGTCTGTTTGCTGCATGCCCGCTGGGGCTGCAGTGACCTTTATGATGACTGGGTCGTCGTTGGCAGAGTCTTCATCAGCAGCAGTATCCGCCACTTCTTGTTGAGACTCATCACACTCCATAACTCTGAGACTTTGGACGAGCTTCCTTTTACGCTTAACTACCTTTGTTTGTTCCCAAGTTTGATCCGTATCATCAGAAGGAGGTGTGCTTGAAGAGGATGTAGACACCACCCTTGATCTCTTCCTTGCTAGTGGTGTGGAAGACAATGAAGGATCATCAGGAGGAGTGGCTTCCTCAAATGATACCTCGCCTTGATTGTCGATTTCCTGATGTGCCCCTACTTCGGGAGGAACAACTATTGTGGGCACTTGTTGTGACCCTCCATGCACCTCTGCTTGCGCATCTCCTTGCGCTGCCTCTCCTTCCACATGTACTTGGGCTTGTACTTGCACATGTGATTGTTGTTGCGGCTGTGGTTGTTCAACACTCGTCAGATGAGCTACAACAACCTGTGTTGATTGAGGGACATTGCTGCTGGTTTCTTGCGATGAGCCAACATCACTGGTCGATGGTGATTGAAGAAGTATACTGGCTGCCTCTGCAGCACTCAAGGGCTTGGACTTAAGTTGGCGTGGTGGTGGTGGTGGCACTGAGCCCAATGGAGCGGGGGTGCTGCTGCCAGCTTGGTCCCCAGCAGATCCCGCTGCAGCTGCTGCAGGCATACTTTTCTTTTTACTCCCAAAAAAAGGGGCGGGCGGCACACCAGTGTCCTTGGTAACTTGCTTCTTCTGCTCCTTACTGGCACCTTTCTTGCTAGAGGAGCTACGGGTTACTTTTTTTGGGGCCATCTTCTTCAGAGCAGGTCAGCAGGCAGCAGTTGCACGAGTTGCAGAGGGTTCTGTGTCCAGACGTGACGTCGCGTGACGTTATGCTGCACACACCGCTGCAGGACTTCTTCCTGGCACTGGTGGTTCTATTGAGTCTTCTTGTGCACCTAAAAGCAATGGAAGACAGAGGAACATCAGTTCAGTTATACACCCCAAAAAATCGACAAAACACAGAAAAATGAGCACAATCCCATGCCATCCATGATGTTTACATTGAAGACACCCCACAGAAAGACTAGGGACATGCAAGTATGCAACACTCACTACCCCTGGGCATAAGGGATGAAAAGTAGGCAAAATAAGTGCAGGCCTCAGACACTGCCTCTCCTCAAAATGGCCCCCTTACACCCCAAGCACATGTTGCCTGTACCAGCCAGCACTCAAGATGGCCACCACCACCACCCACATGGCCAGTCCACATCAACAGTAGTACACCCCCAAAAAACAGAAAAACAGCCAGAAATCACCACAATCCAATGCCATCCATGATGTTTACATCAAAGAGAGTGAGACCACACCACAGGCACACTCAGTCCATGCACCACCACCACCCCTGGGCAAGCAAAAGGCCACACCAGCAGCCCCCCAAAAACGACAAAAAACAATAAAATAAGCACAATCCCAGCCCATCCATGGCCTCAATTATGTTTAAATTCAAGAAGACACCCCACAGAAAGACTAGGCCCATGCAACACTCACTCACCACCCCTGGGCAAAGGGCCACACCAGCAGGCCCAAAAAAACGACAAAAAACAATAAAATCTGCACAATCCCAGCCCATCCATGGCCTCAATGGTGTTTAAATTCAAGAAGACACCCCTCAGAAACACTAGGCCCATGCAACACTCACTACCCCTGGGCATAAGGGATGAAAAGTAGGCAAAATAAGTGCAGGCCTCAGACACTGCCTCTCCTCAAAATGGCCCCCTTACACCCCAAGCACATGTTGCCTGTACCAGCCAGCACTCAAGATGGCCACCACCACCCACATGGCCAGTCCACATCAACAGTAGTACACCCCCAAAAAACAGAAAAACAGCCAGAAATCACCACAATCCAATGCCATCCATGATGTTTACATCAAAGAGAGTGAGACCACACCACAGGCACACTCAGTCCATGCACCACCGCCACCCCTGGGCAAGCAAAAGGCCACACCAGCAGCCCCCCAAAAACGACAAAAAACAATAAAATAAGCACAATCCCAGCCCATCCATGGCCTCAATTATGTTTAAATTCAAGAAGACACCCCACAGAAAGACTAGGCCCATGCAACACTCACTCACCACCCCTGGGCAAAGGGCCACACCAGCAGGCCCAAAAAAAGGACAAAAAACAATAAAATCTGCACAATCCCAGCCCATCCATGGCCTCAATGGTGTTTAAATTCAAGAAGACACCCCTCAGAAACACTAGGCCCATGCAACACTCACTACCCCTGGGCATAAGGGATGAAAAGTAGGCAAAATAAGTGCAGGCCTCAGACACTGCCTCTCCTCAAAATGGCCCCCTTACACCCCAAGCACATGTTGCCTGTACCAGCCAGCACTCAAGATGGCCACCACCACCACCCACATGGCCAGTCCACATCAACAGTAGTACACCCCCAAAAAACAGAAAAACAGCCAGAAATCACCACAATCCAATGCCATCCATGATGTTTACATCAAAGAGAGTGAGACCACACCACAGGCACACTCAGTCCATGCACCACCACCACCCCTGGGCAAGAAAAAGGCCACACCAGCAGCCCCCCAAAAACGACAAAAAACAATAAAATAAGCACAATCCCAGCCCATCCATGGCCTCAATTATGTTTAAATTCAAGAAGACACCCCACAGAAAGACTAGGCCCATGCAACACTCACTCACCACCCCTGGGCAAAGGGCCACACCAGCAGGCCCAAAAAAACGACAAAAAACAATAAAATCTGCACAATCCCAGCCCATCCATGGCCTCAATGGTGTTTAAATTCAACAAAACAGTTGTATCATGCACCCATAACCAACCCTGGTCCTACTGGATACTGTGGCTACCCACAATATAATTTATTTAATTTTCTGAAAAAGTTCAAAAATTGTACTTGCAGCAACTGTAATGCCCCAAACAAACTTACTTGTGAAAGTTGATTTCTAATCCAAAAGTGATCCAAAGACAGTCAAAAAGGCCTCAAATCCAAATATCCAGCAGCACCCACAAAAAGTAATCCTTCCAGCTCCAGATCCAAATGAAAGTGACCAGGAGATGGACAAAGCACTGGGAGGAGCCTGCTGGACAGGAACAGGAAGTTGGAGACTGTGGGGCACTTCCTTCCTCCCCCCCCCCAAAATGGACTCCTTGCAAAAAAAAAGGCCATGCAAATGTCAACCTGAGGAGTGATTCTGATAAAAATCATAATTTTCTGAAGGTTTATCCTGTTTGCTGGTGATTTTCTTGTGCGAAATTGCAAAATCTCTATTTCGCAAGTGCGAGATTGTTCCTTTCCGCCGCAACTACGTGTTCGCAATTGCGAACTCTCGCGAGGTGTGCTGTGCAAGGTGGCAAGCCGCGAGTACGTATTCGCGGGCGACAAACTCCCGCGGGAACACGCAGCAAGATCTAAAATGGCACGTCACTCGCAAAGAAAAACAACTCGGCAAACGCTAAAATGACAGAAAGTGAACGCCGTGCACCACGCCGCGCGCCGCAACCAAGTAAAAAATCCGCCGCGAGCGGATTCACGGATTTTCGACAAATTCGCGAGAGTTCGCGGATTGCGAATTTGCCGAAAATCCGAAAAATCCGCGAGCGGAGCGGATTTTACGCCCATGCTTAGCCACAAACCCCCTCTTCAACTATTCCCGGGAGCGGGCCTATGGCTAAGACTCTTGCTACTATTTCTTCTCAGCCTACCCCTTCCCAGCCCACCCCGACCCAATCTATCCCCAACAAGTGACCTCCCCAGCCATCGAATCAGAGGCCCATTCTTCCATTAATGTCCCAGTACCCTCCATCGAATCCACTGGGCGAGGGAAAAAAGGGGTTCAGGTCCAAACGCCCCGTCCATTTACCGCCAGAAGTGTCTCCCTACACTGTCATTCTTACGGGGGTCCCTGAACTGCCTATAAGTACAGAGGAACCGTCCTGGTCCCTTCGGAACAAGGTCTTACAGTGGCTCAGCTTAAATAGGCCCCTACAACCCCCTTATTTAAATCGAATATCAGCGGTGCGTAGAGTATCGTGGATTGGGGCTGAACCCAAAAGTACACAGGGAGACTGTGTTATAGTAACCTGTGATGATCCAGACACTGTGGATTATATTTGTTCATGGCCAGTTCTGGCCCAGAAAGGGGGGACCGATGCATATCGCCTCTCCTACTTTTATCCATCTGCGCGTAGCCACCAGTACCCAATAGCCCCAAATTGGAGCTATGAGGGTCCCTGGTATACTCAGAGGAATAGGAGTAGGTAGTGGGAACCTCGGCCGTGGTATCCTAGCAGAAATCAGCATACAATGGAGGGATGGCAAGGTATTCCCGTTAGAAATAGATAGGATTGCCTGGAAATTGTCGATTGACCGTCGGCCATTCTATATAGTATTAACCCAACCCAGGGGGTACTAGGGCCTGATGAGAAGCCAGGGAGTGCTTTAGCTACTCACTCTGAAATCTCTATAGCACCAAATTTACTTAATGACCCAATCATCCCTATACAGATAGCGGGTACATCTAACCCAGGTAGGAAAACCTGATAAAGTAGAAGACCTATTAGCGGTTCAACAGGAGTCATTGGTAGCATCCACAGGTATCAAGTTGGGTGTCTTTGATAAAATGCCTGCCCCACAACGAGAAAGTGATACCATAACTGCAGCTGCAGCTGTGGGTTACACAATTATTACCTGGAATATAGCCGGCATGACAGGTAAATTGAATACCCCGTTTTGGAAGGAGTTTATCGGGCTGGCCATGACATCATCTGCCTCCAAGAAACGTGGTGTCAAGAACCTATTTACGTAGAAGGCTACTCATCTCATTGTCTAAACGCCTCTAATTCCTCATCAGGTAGAGCAAAGGGTGGCCTATTGTTACTAATTTCCAACAAATTGATTAACTTTAAAACCAAAAGTTATTCTGCTGTTGAAACACACAGCCAGGTGTTACGGATGGAATCTAGCAAGGGTAAAGATCTAATTCTTGTAAATTTCTACAACAACAATTTTGACGCCTCGAGGGGAAATATTTTATTCCCCCTGGAAAGCGAAATCAAAAGGGTATCAGCAACTTCACGTAGAATGGTAGTCATCCTTTGGGCTGGCGATTTTAATATTCAGCCATGCCCTTTAGCAATGGGTAACCCTTGTGGTTTTAGAAAAGAGATGGGCAGCAGTGTTGTGGCTGAGAGTGTGGATTGCCTTCACTTCCCACACTGTAATTATGGCTCGATATTAAATAAATTGCTAGTCATATTTAACCTAGATTTGCTTAGTTGTAACAAGAACAAGCTCAATCTTACTTGTCCTACATTCACAGGTAGGAACGCCAACACCAATATTGATCACATTTTGATGTCCAATAATAGCGAATACACTAATCTGTGGGTTAGGGAAGAAATCCTAAGTGACCATAATAGTATCTCTTTGACTCTATTGGGTTGGGGAACAAAGCCATCCAATAACGAAATCTGCTTCACGGACTTACAGCCTGATTCATGTACGGGCCGTTTTGCGTGTCCCTAATAGCGATTAATAGCGACTCGCTATTGAGGAAACGCAAAACGGCATTCATGTACTTTTCGGGGAAAAAATAGCGACTCGCACGCGGGCGCTAAAGCCGTTAGCGACCTACAAAAAACGCAGAAAAATCGCTATTTCCGGCTACCTGCGACCGGGATAGCGACTCGCAATCCCGATCGCACGGGATAGCGACTCGCAATCCCGATCGCACGGGATAGCGACTCGCAATCCCGTGCGATCGGGAATGCGAGTCGCAATCTCGCGGGATCTGGAAAACGGGAAGACGCATTTCGAGCACCGTGATGACATCACAACCAGGAAGCAGCCAAATCCCACCCCCAAACACCACAGTGACGCTATCAGTCGAGTGTTCACGACCGAAAGCTGCCGCTAAACCGCCGTTAGCGACTCCCGACCCCGCCGAAATAGCGACCGCCATGTCCGACGAACCCCAGCCAGGCCCCAGCAACAGCGCTGGCCGCAAGCGCAAACTGAAATTCTCCGAGCAGGAGCTGGAGAACCTTATAGAAGGGGTGGTGGCCAACCACGACCAGCTGTTTGGTGCCAACTCCCGGAGGGTCCCAGAGCAGGAGAAGAGGAGGATCTGGGTGGGGATTGCCTCCAGCGTCAACTCTGTGGGCGTTGCGGACAGGTCTCTGGAGGAGCTGAAAAAGCGGTGGTACGACCTCCGAGGGCGTGCCAAGGAGAGGGTGGCGGAGCGCCTTGGTGAGGCATCAGGCACCGGAGGTGGTGGACCGACTGTCCCACCCAACACCCCCCTGGAGGACCAGGTAGAGGACACCTTGGAGAGTGAGGCGTGTGTTGGCGTGACCCCTCTGGACTCCTCCCGCCCCACCCAAGACACCCAAGGTAAGTGGCATGCGACTGCGACCCTGTCCCCTATGACCGCCCCTGACCAAATAGGCTCACTCATTGGCCCTTAGTCATGCCTATGTTGTGCATCAGGAAATGCCCTGAAGCATTGTGGGAGACGTAGTATGTCCACAATGTAGTAGTACCACAATGCGGCCAGAAAGGTTCCAAAGTGCGCAAATACACAGCCACCCAGGGAATGACACCCAGCATGCATGTAACATCTGCACGTCTGACAGTCACATGCACCTAATGAGTATCCACTTACCCTCACAGGTGCGGGTGATAGCAGTGACAGCGAGAGGCTGCTGATCGATGAGGAGGCCCAGGAGGAGGAATCCCTACCTGATACCCAGCCACCAGCCCCTGCGGCAGCGCCAACACCAGCAGCCAGGCCCCCCACCTTACCTGCTGCAACATCTGCAGGCCCACCGGCTGCCAAGGCCAGGCCCCCCGCCTCTGCTGCTGCAACATCTGCAGGCCCACCGGCTGCCAAGGCCAGGCCCCCCGCCTCTGCTGCTGCAACATCTGCAGGCCCACCGGCTGCCAAGGCCAGGCCCCCCGCCTCTGCTGCTGCAACATCTGCAGGCCCACCGGCTGCCAGAGCCAGGCACCCCACCAATGTGCCTCCAGTGCCTGCCGCACCTGCAACACCAGCTGCTACAACACCTGCAGCACGTCCAACAAGATCTGGGCCAGCCACATCCGCTACACAGCGGCCCAACAGCAGGCGGGGCAATGGGCATCTCCATGCCTGCATGAGCGTGGAGCGGCGCATGCTCCGCATACACCAGCGCCAGTCGCAGCAGCAAGGAGCCATCCAGCTCCAGCTGCATAAGATAGGCCGCAATGAGCCGGGAGTCGGCGAGCGGATGGACCGCATGACGGCGGCCATGGACCGCATGACGGCGGCTATGGAGGACAACACTGCAGCGCTGGTGAAGCACCGCAGTGTTGCAAGCAGGCGCCACCACCAGCTGCTGAGCCGGCTGTCCACCTATAGTCGCTCCAATTATGTGTCAGCAAATGCCACCACCCAGCTTGCGCGGCGCTCGTTGACCCAGCAGCACCAACTGGTCCAGTGCTGCGAGGACATTACCCGGGTGCTGGAGCACTTGACCACCGCCGTCACCGCACTGCATGCACCTGTGCTACCGGCCATTGTGGGGGGAGATGATGCGAGTGAGGTGCCTCCAGTGTCAGCAGCCACTCTGCCACGCAGGCCCCCCCACCTAGGCGCAGCACCAGGGCTACGCCTGGTACAGCTGCCCAGGATGAGGAAGAGCCTCACAGGCGCCTGGGAATTGTGCGCCGGAGGCGCCAATGACATTGTGTCAGGGACACAGGCGCAGGCTGAAGCTAAGCCTGCCATGAACCGTCTCATGCAGTATGCATGAATACTGCATTTTGTAAATAGTTGTTACCATGACCCTTTTTTCTTGTGATTCCAACAAATACATTTATTTTGCTGCACACATATGCCTTGTGTAATCATTACAGTTTGCATGCAATTGTGATATGTGGGGTGGGGGAAGGGGGTGGGCTAGAAATTGTTAGCTGTGATGTGGTTGCGACGTCTGTGGCCTTCAGCTGGGTTCTCCCCGCGTGCATGGTGCGCATGTGCTGGTGGCCGGTCGTCCCCCTCAGATTCACTGCCTGAGATGTCAACTGGTATCCGGCGCTTGGTTGCAATGTTATGAAGCATTGCACAGACAGCCACAATGCGGCAGCACGCTGCAGGACTGTAATACATGGCCCCACCTGTCTTGTGCAGTATACGGAACCTGCTCTTGAGCAGGCCAAATGTCCTGTCAATACAGTTCCTTGTCCGGATGTGCGCAACATTGTAGCGGCGTTGCTGAGGTGTGGCAGGGTTGAGGTAAGGGGTCAGGAGGTATTCCCGTAGGGCGTAGCCACTGTCACCTGAATGAGAGGAGCAGATGTTGATTGCCTGTGCAGCGCAGTTACTTCATAGCAATGTAACATTGTCGACAAAGTGTACTTACCAAGTAGGTGTCCTTCCCCAAACTCTCCCCTGATCAGTCGTGTCTGGAGTCCGCTGTGCCTGAAGATAAAGGAGTCATGGGTACTCCCTGGGTACTGGGCCACAATGTCAGTGATGATGGTCTTGGCATTGCAGACCATCTGTATGTTGAGGGAGTGGTACGACTTCCTGTTGCGGTACATATACTCCGTGCCAGCTGGTGGGCAGATGGCGACGTGGGTACAGTCTATGCAGCCAAGGACATGGGGAAAATGGGCAACATTATAAAATTGTAGTTTTGTGAGGTCCAAATCCTGTTGGCTCGTGGGAAATGTGATGTGCCGGTGGAGCTGGCTGAGCATGGCGTCAACAAAAGTGTGGAGGCAGCGTGACATGGTGGGCTGGGATATCCCCCCAGCAGCGGCTACTATGCCCTGGAAACTGCCGGATGCCAGGAGGTGCAGGCTGCACAATACCTGCACATGTGTGGGCACAGAATTGTTTCGCCTTGTTGGGTGCTGCATGATGGGGTCGAGTTCTTGTATCAGCCAGGTGATCATTTCCCCATTCAGCCTGTATTTAGCATAAATCTGTTCTCTGGTTTGCCCCAGCAAGGTGACCCGCTGCCGGTAAATCCTTGCCTGCCTCATGCGTCTCCTCCGTGCTGCTCGCTGTAGCCTTCGCCGCCTCACCACCATGTACATCCCAGGCATTGTGGAACGCCTATTGCTGCTGCTGAATGTCCTTATGTGTGATTGGTCAGGCCTGGACCTGTTGGTGATTGGCTAACAGTTTTTCAAATTTTGGTTAATCATGGCTTTTATGGTTACCACCTGCTTTGAGTTGTCCTTAAATTGCGCCGCGCAAACGTGCGATTTAGCGCTTTTTCGCTAATGTATTTCTTTCATGAATGCCGATTGAGACAATATTGCGTTTCGCTATTCAATTCGCAGATTCCGTGGTTGGTCGCTATTTCAGTATCGCTAATGCTCGACTTCCCGGAGTCTGCGACTATTACAGCGTAATCGCTATTCCGCTCGCTATTATTTTTTAGCGATTTCGCTATTTCGTACTTGAATGCCGATTCCGTGTTTTGCACCCGCAATTGCGTTTTCGCAGCCATTGCGGGCGCTATTTCGCTTCATGAATCAGGCTGATAGTCCCCACGGGACCGAACGTCCCAAGGATCAAATGGGCCGGAATCGATCCAGTGAAAAAACATAAGGAGGTAGTAGAAAAATGCAGAAATGAGATTAATTATTGTCTTGGAGATGTCACCAATTCTGCAACCGTGCTTTCAAGCTTTATTAGGATAAACACAACCATTGAAGGAATATTTACAAAGAAACAGACAAAAAATAGAGCTGTTAGGTTGGGTTGGTTTGACAAACATTGTACATCGTCCCTACGTGAACTTAAAAAGGCACTTAGTAATAAACCACGCAACAACATTAACATCAAAATATTGCGTGCCAATTACAAGGTGGCCCTTTCCAATAGGAAAAAGGTCCTGCAAGAAGAAGCTTGGCATAATTTAAACTTAGCAGCTGAAATGCAAAACAGCAAACTCTACTGGGAGACCATTAACAGCCCCTTTCTAAACACAGACGGTATCCTGGAACTAACATCCTATGTAGCTTCCAATGCATGGATAGAACATTATACTAATATTTTCAATCCCGACGGGAAGTCTTTAGAAACCCTGGCCCATGAGGTTTCTGTTTGGTTGCCCTTACCACTGGGAATAAGCCTGGATGAGGTTTACGAAGGCCTGTTCAATAGTAAAGGAGCAAAGGCTCCGGGCCCAGATGGAGTACCCATAGACCTACTTAAAACTGAAATGAATCTGTGGGCGCCCATTCTGGTGAGGCTTTTTAATGCAGCAGCAGAGGGCTGGTTTCCACCATCATGGGGACAGTCGGTTATCATACCACTTTTTAAGAAAGGCAGCAAATCGGAGGCATGTAATTATCATCCCATTTCATTGTTGGATGCATCAGTCAAGGTAATGAGTCGAATTATGCTGAAGCGACTGGAAACCTGGGCAACTGACAGGGATATTTTAACTAAGGTCCAATACGGTTTCAGGAAAGGCATGGGGACACTTGAACAGTGTGTCAATCTAGATCTTTTAATTAACAAATATACAGAAGTTAAAAAAGGCAGCCTGTTTCTTTGTTTCGCGGATTTGAGTAGCGCGTTCGACCTGGTTGACCACTCTATACTATGGCAGGTTCTGATAGAGTCGGGAGCACCCAAGGAGATTGTTCATTTCCTGGCCAGGCTCTATGAGAGATTGTCATGCAAGGTGCGCTATGGTCCCCTAGGCGAATGCACTCCTTTCTTTAAAGTTTCAAGAGGCATTCGCCAGGGCTGTGTACTGGCCCCCCTTTTATTTTCTCTTTTTATCAACCAAATTGATCCCATTCTGTGCCAGATTCCCGCAGATGCACCATTGATAGGAGGGAAACCGGTTCCAATCTTATTGTATGCGGATGACGCTGTGTTATTGTCTCGCACACAGATTGGTTTACAGCGTCTTATTGACAGATTTATGTTGTTTATTGAAAGTAGGAGACTACTAGTAAATAAATCTAAAACCTTTGTAATGTCCTGTGGGATTAAAGCTAAGAAAGCTAACTCTAGCTTTTTTATAGAAAAGGTTAAGATGATACAAGTTAAAACCTTTTGCTATCTAGGAATTACTTCTGCAAACGATGGGACATGGCAACCCGAGCTCGACAATATCAGCTTAAAAATCATAAGGTCCACTAATAGTATTTTTAAATTTTCATCTAAACTTGGGGTGAGGAGCATCAAAGATATGATGAACATCTACAATGTAAGATGTGTTACATCAGCGCTGTACGATGCGGGGGTGTGGGGACATTGCGTTGGCCCAACTGTGCAGAGAGAAGAAAATAAGTTCCTCAGAAAGTTGCTGTGCGTCCCACCTTAAGCATCAGTAGAACTGATTCACGAAGAAGTCGGAATCGAATTTATCTCTGATTTAGCAGCACTACGTCCCTTGCTGCTATGGCGCTCAATCTGGGCCAAGACTGAAACACAATTGAGGTTCCGTGACGATTTTACTCGTGTTTGTAACATTGTCGTAAATACATTATTTTGGTATCAGTGAACCGCAAATGATCCATTTAGTATATCCTGGTGTTTTCGCTATGCTACGAGCAAGAGCACTCCAGTTACAAACACATTTCTGTTCTACCCGTGGCATCCATCTTAGAACACGGAAGCCATTTTGTATTCCTTGCCCTCACATAGTCAATAGGACACGCAATGACCTCTTTCTTTTGTTCATTTAAAGGACACGTAGGCTTTAACCGGCGATTCACCTTGCTAGTGACACGTGCACCTTAGGCCAGCAACACTGTAGCAGCATGACTCGGCAGGAACTGCCTCCCCAGCCTGAGGCCAGTCCTGCTATTCTGGTTCTTGTGTTCGTTGGCCTGATCATGATTAGGCGGCCGAAGCTGGTAACCGTACCCATTTACGACCCACAAACATTTCTTATCCTGTCTTTCTTTCTTCTGCACCTGGCTCTGCTCCTTTCCTTCTGGGCCTTTATTAGGGGGAGGTAACGAAATTTACGATGAGGCGGTCCGGGTCTTGAATGAAGAATTGACATGGGATTATGATGGACTAGTGGGAACCCCTCATTTGTAATGTTTTGACATCAGATACTGTTGACGATCCCTGTGCAACGCCAAATATTTATTGTTTAAGACACGAATGTTTAGAACTGTGGTAACATGTAAAGAATTTGCCTGAAGCCCAATATTTAGTATATAAGGAGCAACCCTCTTTGTACAAATCGAACAGGCTCCTAGATACTGCCCATGTGTAGTTTCTGTGACTTCTGTGTCCCTGCAGTAATAAACCTTTGGTCTTTGACGCCACCATCGAGAAGCCCGTGTTTCTGTTTGTTTGTGCACCGAGACAGGTGGAACTCCGGGGTCTTCGGGTGTTATCCCTGACACCTCTGGACGGAACCAAAAAGTCCAGAACTCCAATTGGCGCCCAACGTGGGGCGACGTCATTCGGTACCGGTCCAAAAGCCTGAAGAGTTCGAGGAGCTTCGTGTGAAGATTTCAGAGGGAGGCGCCCCACTTCATCGATCCCGGCATATCGCAAAAGTGGCCCCGACGTTCTCTTCCACGAGGGTTCCCGTTCAGACGGCTGCAGTGGTCCGTTGCCTTGACCGTCGCCCTGTCTTGGACCCGAGGTGCAGTCCTCAGTACGGCGAAACGTGACGGGTTTCTCCTTGGTGACGTCTTCAGTGCCTCAGTTAAGTATTCAGTGGTTGCTAGTTGGTTATTTCGTAAGGGTTGCTCCTATTTGGGTAATCCTTTTAGTTCTCAGTTCAGTTCAGTCCTGTAAGGTTATCACTGGTTATTCTGGTTACGATAATCATTCTGTTCAGTTCAGGTATCGATACATTTGTCAGTTCTGGTAGGCCTAAGTTCTTGGTTCGAGTGCGCATCTTTTCTGTTTGTGTCTTGTTTGTTTTGTGTTCCGGATTATAAAATGGTAAGTCGGAAAAATTGTATGTTGTCTTGTTTTAGTTGCAACAGTGATTCCCAGTTGGAGGACTCGTGTTTGGTTCCTCCGATTGGAACTCCCCTTTATGATCTTTATTGCAAGTTTGGTGTGGGCCCTATCTCTTATAACGAGATATGGATCCACTACACAGAGAAAGATGGTGTCCTTAGTTGGCCACTACATGGTAGTTTTGAACCTGAAGTTCTCGATAATCTAGAAAGAAGGTTGTTTAAGAAGAAAGCCCGGCCGGCAATGTTTGATTCTTTCCGTTATTGGCGAAAAGAATCTAAACAGAGAGAAATTAAAAAGTTGAAGAAAGAACAGAAAGAGCAAGAGTTGACTTTAGAACAGTCTGCTAGACAGCTGCAACTCAACGAGTCTGAGAAAGCGATGGAGGTGGCCGATAGAGAGCGTAACTTAGCGATAGACAAGTGCTATCCTGCTTTGCCATCGAGTACGGCTAAGATAGTAGAGGACCCTGAAAAGGATCCCCTGTTGTCTTACTTGTTACGATCACCCCCACCGTATGCACAGGGTGCTACGGCTCCACCTATACCGAATGTTCAATTACCGGTTGCTGGACAACCTGGTGTCCCTGTTCCCGCTCCCCTGAATCAAGTTCCTGTACCTCCTGTGGTCAATATTAATGTTCCTTCGACAACCCCTCGTCTAGGGTTGCCGGCTTCTTTACCTATGCCTGTGTCGCTCACACCTGCTACTCCGGGGCAAGCTATCTTGCCTGCTACTCCTACTGTTCCTGATCTATCTGTTCCAACTGCTACTCTATTCACTGCCTCTGTTAATATTATGACTCCGCTTTCTGTTCGTCGAAGAATCACTGATTCTGTCTCTAATATTCTATCTCCCTTCTATAAAACTCTGATTAAGACTCCTACCTCTGACTCTGTACAGAGACGTAGTCAGCTTCCCAGTACTGAAGAAAGAGGAATATTAGATTCCACTGCTCTTAGATGGGTTTCGAAAGTTGGGAGATATAATGTACAAAATGTATTAGATACATTTATGCAATGGAACGAACCGACACAACGATATGTGTTCGATGAAATGTGTTTCCTTCTACGTGAGGAACTGGAAGAGGATGACCCTGAATCAAATCTAGGAGAATTAATTAATGTTCAGAAAGAGTTTGCTGCAGGTATGATAGTTGGACAAAATATAAAAGAAGCGATGGAACTGATTTTAAGTTATAGGAATGACTCATCCCTTCGTTCACCGAGAGAATTAGAGAAACGTAGTACGAAACGAAATCGTCAGTACCCAATGAGAGAGGTTCCACCAATTTGGCGTGAAGCTGTGCAAGCTAACGCAAACCTTGGTATTGCAGCCGCTCCGGCCCAATTCCAGAGAGTCTGGATACATATTCCATGGAAGCGAGCTGAAGTATTAGCAGTGAAACAGGCCTTGCCAGATCCGCGTAAAAACCCTGCAGGGTACTACAAAGAGTTGGCTCAAACAGTTGACGCTTGTGTATTGAATCTTGCTGACATAGATTTGCTATTTGGTAATGTAGTACCGCAACCAATTTGGGCTAAAATTCGTAAAGAGAATCATCCAGTTGCCCTAGGTGGTGACTGGGCAGCTATAATTGCAGCGGATGGTCAACAAATAGGTGGTTCCAAACCTGAACCTTTAATTGCTAATTTGCCTGGTAGAATAATCGATTTAATGAAAACCTTGATGCCAGCATTGCGCGTTAACTGGGACAAATTGTCCGCGTGCAAACAAAAGAAAGACGAAAGCGTCTCCGACTTTTTCACAAGATTCGAAGAGACTTTCGTGGATCATAGTGGTCAGGATATGAGCACAGAAGGAGGCCAGAGATTATTTGTTGATAAATTTGTGCACAATCTGTTGCCAGAACTTAGTGGTAAATTAAAGAATTCTGAAAGTGCGTGGGCTGTCTCTACGACTGCGCAAATACTTGCGACTGCTCAGTACTATGAAAATAGGGATAAAGAAGAGAAGGAAAAATCAGATAAAAAGACGAAAGATTTAAAAACTAAAGTACTTTTACAGCAAGCTTATCCGCCTCGCATGAATCAAACTAATATGCAGCAAGGGTCATATCAAAGAACGGATTATAATTTTCAAAGGCCACAATACCAATGGAATCAATGTGCTTATTGCAAAAAGGAAGGTCATTACAAAAGTGAATGTCCAGTTCGAACGCAAAATAATGCTGCGGCAGCTCAGGGAGGTCGTGGTAGTTCTATGCAAAACTCTAGAGGTCGAGGACGAGGTGCTATGCCTCCGCAGACGAGTGATCGCCCCTCTAATTATTTCGATCAGCGAAATGGACAATCTGCCCAACAGAATAGGTCTCCACAGTATCATGTCGAAGACTATTATGAAGCTAGTGAGGAAGTTCAGCAAAATGAGTACTAGGACAGCCATGGACAAAGAGAGGGAGTAGTATCAGTTCCAGTAGATCAGAGTGGCCCTTATGTCGCAGTAGCAACATCAGGTATAGTCGAACAGTTTCTGTTGGATACTGGTGCAGCAAAAAGTTCTATCATACATGCGAAACTCCCTGGCGCACCTTTGTCCGGCTCAACAAACGTTTCAGTAGGTTTTTCGGGCGCCCCTGTTCACAACCCTGTTTCTGGTCCTTTGTCTATTTCTGTTGGACCCCGTCAATTGAAAGCACCCCTGATTTTGACGACAGGTCGTAACGAAAATCTGCTTGGTTTAGACTTGTTAAAACGCCTGTACGCGACATTGTACTGTTCTCCAGCAGGAGTACAGCTTACGTTGGGTAAAAGAATAATCTCCCCGATGTACTTGTCGATGGATGCGCTCCCACCAGAGCTGCGTTCACTCCCTGATACTCTTTGGGCGACTGGCCCTAATGATGTAGGTCTATTGGAAATTCCACCCTATGTAGTAACTTTGAAAGCAAATGTCAAACTTCCACGAATTCCACAATACAGAATCTCTAGTGAAGGTGAGCGTGCGCTCCTACTGATAGTGCAAGATCTGATTGAGAAAGACGTTATAGAAGAAACTAGAGGTAATGTCTGTAATAGTCCTGTACTGCCTATTTTGAAACGAACTGACCCTACAAAACCTCCAGTATATAGGTTCGTAATTGATCTCAGAGAGGTTAATAAAATTGTGATCCCACAGTTTCCTGTGGTTCCAGACATTACTGCATTGTTAACGTTGATTCCTGCTACAGCAGCATGGTTTTCGGTTGTCGACTTGAAAAATGCCTTTTTCAGCATTCCGATAGCCGAGGAAAGCAGAGATATCTTCGGTTTCTCTCTAGGAGGACGAAGTTTTAGATTTAAACGCGCTCCACAAGGTTATTGTGAAAGCCCATCCATTTACAGTCAAGCATTAAAAAGCCAGTTAAATTCCTTCGTACTTCCTGGTGGTTCTGCTTTAGTACAGTATGTCGATGATCTTCTAGTGGCTGCCGATGACAAGGAAACTTGCAAAACAGCTACGATTTCTTTATTGCATCACTTGTCAGATTTGAATCACAAGGTGTCACCTTCAAAAATGCAATACTGCTGCCAAGAAGTGACCTACCTAGGTCATCTCTTGTCAAAGGAGGGAAGGAAGTTGACCCCAGAGAGAATAAAAGCAATTACACAGATGAACGTTCCGAGCACGCAGAGAGAAGTACGTGCCTTTTTGGGTATTACCTCATATTGTAGGCAATGGATCCCAAATTTTTCTCTTCTAGCAAAACCATTGGTAGCCTTGACTGGGAAAGGTGTTCCGAGTCCGGTACCATGGTCTGCTGAATGTCAGCAGAATTTTTCTGAGTTACGAAATGCACTGTGTTCAGCACCTGTATTGGGTACACCCGACTACAGTAAGCCATTCACGCTCTATGTCCACGAGAGAGAAGGTTGTGCATTGAGTGTTTTGACGCAGAAATTTGGTGATAAACAACGCCCTTGTGCGTATTTTTCATCAACATTAGATCCAGTAGCTAGAGCATTGCCTAGTTGCTTGAGAGCTACAGCCGCAGCTGCAGCTTCCATTCGACAATCTGCTGGTTTAGTAATGAACAACATGCTAGTAGTTATGGTTCCTCATGCTGTGGATACACTCATGAACCGAACCAAGACGCAACACCTTACCAGTGCTAGATTATCAGGTTATGAACTGACACTGTTAGCTAGTCATATTCAGATCAAAAGATGCAATGTATTGAATCCAGCAACATTGTTGCCGACTAGCGAAGAGTCGAGTGATTCCGAACCACACGACTGTTGTTTCAAAACTGAGGAAGAAACAAAAGGACGAATCGATCTAAAAGACACTCCGTTGTCAGAACCAGATGGCACGTTGTATGTTGACGGGTCTTGCTTCAAATTGGAGAATGGTGATGTGACTGCTGCTTATGCAGTAACAACTTTGAGTACGATTGTGGAGACTGCAAGAGTGAGTCAGAATTCTGCCCAGGCTGCAGAATTGATCGCGCTAACAAGAGCGTGCGTTTTAGCTAAGGGAAAGAGAGTGAATGTGTTCACAGATAGTCAGTACGCGTTCGGCGTGGCCCATAGTTTTGGCCGTTTGTGGAAAGAAAGAGGTTTCATTACGTCCCATGGGACTAAGATTCAACATGGTCAGCTAGTTAATGACTTGTTGGAATCTCTAACCTTGCCGACTGAAGTTGCGATTGTGAAATGCAGTGCTCATAAAGCAATCACGGATGATGTTGGTCGTGGGAATGCTTTTGCTGATGAGATCGCAAAACAGACAGCTAGAAATATGATGAGTAGAATGTATGTTGCAACGTCTGCAAGATGGATTTCTGAGTCTGGAATGTGTGAGAACACAGTGGAAAGCGTGAAGGAAATTCAGAAAGAGGCGACTGAGGAGGAAAAACTTGCATGGAGAGAGAGCACGGGTAAATTGGACTCGAGTGGGTGTTGGATTGACTTGTCGGAACAACAGCGTTGGATGTTGCCTGATGCGTATGTGCTTGCAGTAGTAACGATGGCACATGGAACAGCGCACATCAGTTCAAAAGGGATTTGTAAGATGTTGGCCCCGGTCTGGAAGAATGACGGGATTAGTAAGTGTGCAGAGAGAGTGGTGAGAAATTGTATGGTATGCTTGATGCATAATCCTGGCAAGGGAATCCCCACACCTGCAGGTCACTTCGCTCCTCCTTCCTGCCCCTTTGAGGTGATCCAGCTAGACTTCATTCACATGGATCGTTGCAATAATCTGAAATACGTCCTAGTGGTAGTTTGTGCTTTCTCCAGATGGATCGAAGCATACCCACTGAAGGACAATACTGCCTTATCCACTGCCAAAATTCTTCTTAAAGAATACTTCCCCAGATACGGAATGCCACGGATTGTATGGTCAGACAACGGAAGTGAGTTCGTAGGGAAAGTTATGCAGAGTGTGTGTGCCGGCCTAGGGATTAGACAGAAATTTCATAGTGCGAATCATCCCCAGTCCGCGGGTTTAGTCGAGGGTTACAATGGCACCCTTAAACTGAAACTCGCTAAGATACAAGCATCCACGGGTTTGTCCTGGCCAGACGCATTGCCTCTGGCTTTGCTATCAACAAGAGCAACTGTACATTCTAGAGTAGGGCTTAGTCCTTACGAAATAGTTTTTGGCCGTCCGGCAAATGTTTGGGGGGTACCTAGACCGAAAGAATTTAAGCAGCTGGAATACCCAATGTTAATTGATTACCTTTTCGACTTGACTGCTAAATTGAGTCTTATTCACCAACAGGTTTTCGATGCATTGCCAAAGCCACCGGAGAGTCCAGGCCATCAGCTGAAACCGGGTGATCAGGTGGTCATCAGAAATTTTGCAAGAACAAAAAATCTTCAGCCCAGATTCATTGGCCCTTTCCAAGTCCTGCTAGCAACGAGAACTGCTATTCGTGTGGCCGGAAGGAAAAATTGGATCCATACGACACATGCTAAACGTGTGCCTCTGCCACTTCCTTACGACAACTGGGTAAAGAAAGGAATCGGTGCCTCTGAAACGGAACAAGTCCCCAGGTTCATACCTTTCAGCGATGCAGAACTGATCACGGATTCACCAAATTTTGACTCTCCTCCTGAAACTGCTCTTTTGAACCCTGAACATTTGTCATCCACACCCAATGAACATTTGCCATCTGCACCAAAAGAACATTTGCCATCGGCGAACGTGAACATTGCAACGTTAGCTGAAAATACATTGTTTCCAGATCAGACAGCTCCTGCAAAACTGAGATACAACTTACGTTCTCGCAATATGGACAAATAAAGCAGGAAACTGCCTATTTTCAGATTTGAATTTGCTATACATTGCCTCCAGCCGGGAAGTTTGCTAATACTTTGTATTGTTTCTTTTTGTTTTAAAATTGCCTTGCCGTCTGGGTAGCCGTAGGGTCGTGGCTGTGTGCCTAGTTGAATCTGCGGGGGTCAGACACAAGGTCGATCTTTCTGTTAGTTCTGGGAACTCCCAGGGCTGATAGAGGCATTTTCATCTACGTACACATCATCAGTGGTCGCGAACGGTCGTAGAAGATGGAGCTTCCTGAGCTACAACGAGAAAATGTAATTTATGTTCGCAGAAATAGACTGTACAGAATACTACACAGCAAATGCTTTCTAATGCAATGTGCAGTTACATTTTTAATTGTTTTGATAACGTTGGTGGGTGGAATCGTCTTTGGTGTACATTTGATTTTTATGCCAGTAACTACAGTACCTTCCCTTGATCCTACTACTTCTACGGTTTCTTCTATGCATTCTTTTCACTCATTTCCTGAACACGAACAAGCTCGACGCTCAGAATTTATTAACAATACATTTGTACAGCTCTTGCATCAACACCAACTGATAGTTAATACTACAGACTGCTGGGTGTGTGGCTTGATACCTCACACTATGGATAAAGGCATTCCCTATCTAGTCTTGCCTTTCAGCTATAATGGATCATTTCAGGCCTTTCAGACCATTTTTTCATATGCCCTTGAGACCTATCCTTCGCGTCCACCACGGTCCACTAAATACAACTCAGCCAACAAAGCTTTAGTCCAGGGAATTATTGATATGATTAAAGACGTCAATAATACTCCATCTTATCCTAGAGATGAATTACTGGTGTATTTGAGTTGGAACTCTACAGAGTATCGCCTTAGTTTGGGAGAAAGCAAGCGTAAAAGCTCCATTTCAGTTTGGGTCGTGCCTCACCGAGGTCAGGTCTGTTTGCAAGGAAATGGGAGAAATCCGAGAGCTCAGCTAGGGAGGAGTGAGTGCGTTGAGACTTACGTATTTCCGTCTAACTCCTCCCCTGCCTTTCTGACTGCTAGGGGTACCTACTTCATTTGTCAGGACAGAGCATATACATGGCTGCCTGCTGACTTTTCAGGTTCATGTTATATTGCTCGATTGTTACCCCCGACATACACTGCTTCTTCAGATTATCACAAAACCAGAGTAGCAAGAGGTGTCTTCAGCAAGGAAGATACCGCTGGTCAAGAAGCTGGAGACTTCTTCAAAGGTTTTCTTCCGTTTTGGGGGCCTATGGCCAATAGTAGAAACCTTCGTCAACTAACACGGGTAGTTGAATCTACAATTACAGAAACTGCTGGTGCCCTTAGTAACTTAACAGCTGAGCTTCAGGCGGATCGTCTCATGACGTTGCAGAACCGTATGGTTCTAGACGTAATACTTGCAGATCGAGGTGGGGTATGCAGAATGATCCAATCAAGCTGCTGTGTCTTTATTCCAAATAATGCTCCAACAGTCTATGAAGCAATCTCTAAGCTACATAAGATTTCCGACTCTATACACGTAGATAAGGGAAACTGGTCCTTCATGGAGTGGTTTTGGACTCTGGTATCAGCGTGGGGATGGAAGGTTCTGATGGTCATTGGTGTCATCCTAGTATTGCTGTTCTCGTGCTGTCTTATTATCCAATGTGGTCCCGCTCTGTGTAGCCTCTGTGCTGCAACCTGTTTCAGAAAACCACCTGCATTAGGAGAAAAGGCACGAGACAGGATGATGATACAACAACATGTCACTAACCTAATGAGCATAGAATTAGACTCTGGCTCTGATATAGACTGAGTAATTGCCTATGTAAGGGCAAAAGGAGGGTCTGAGGTTCCGTGACGATTTTACTCGTGTTTGTAACATTGTCGTAAATACATTATTTTGGTATCAGTGAACCGCAAATGATCCATTTAGTATATCCTGGTGTTTTCGCTATGCTACGAGCAAGAGCACTCCAGTTACAAACACATTTCTGTTCTACCCGTGGCATCCATCTTAGAACACGGAAGCCATTTTGTATTCCTTGCCCTCACATAGTCAATAGGACACGCAATGACCTCTTTCTTTTGTTCATTTAAAGGACACGTAGGCTTTAACCGGCGATTCACCTTGCTAGTGACACGTGCACCTTAGGCCAGCAACACTGTAGCAGCATGACTCGGCAGGAACTGCCTCCCCAGCCTGAGGCCAGTCCTGCTATTCTGGTTCTTGTGTTCGTTGGCCTGATCATGATTAGGCGGCCGAAGCTGGTAACCGTACCCATTTACGACCCACAAACATTTCTTATCCTGTCTTTCTTTCTTCTGCACCTGGCTCTGCTCCTTTCCTTCTGGGCCTTTATTAGGGGGAGGTAACGAAATTTACGATGAGGCGGTCCGGGTCTTGAATGAAGAATTGACATGGGATTATGATGGACTAGTGGGAACCCCTCATTTGTAATGTTTTGACATCAGATACTGTTGACGATCCCTGTGCAACGCCAAATATTTATTGTTTAAGACACGAATGTTTAGAACTGTGGTAACATGTAAAGAATTTGCCTGAAGCCCAATATTTAGTATATAAGGAGCAACCCTCTTTGTACAAATCGAACATGCTCCTAGATACTGCCTATGTGTAGTTTCTGTGACTTCTGTGTCCCTGCAGTAATAAACCTTTGGTCTTTGACGCCACCATCGAGAAGCCCGTGTTTCTGTTTGTTTGTGCACCGAGACAGGTGGAACTCCGGGGTCTTCGGGTGTTATCCCTGACACCTCTGGACGGAACCAAAAAGTCCAGAACTCCACAATTTACCCAGGAGATAATCCTTGATTGTCTCAGGTTGGACCACTCTTCGCGAATCATGTGGCTTAAGTACATACACCACTGGTTCAATCTCCTATTTAAGTTTGACATATTTCTTGACCCCAAATGTGTTGTATCCATCCCCAAAAACGACATAAAACAAAGGTTTTTAAATCACAAGAAGGAGTGTCGTGACAGGGTGTCCGGAACGTTACAATCTGTGATGTCCTACCGGGAATGTAATCCAATTACCGGTTTCCAACCTTATCTTTCTAGTGTTACTCGTAACTCTCACCGGTTTGTTTTAACACGCTTAAGGTTGGGAATCGTACACCATCTTGTTGCATTCCCTGTAATGAAAGCCAGATCCGATACCGTATGCCCTTGTGACAACATCTCACGTCAGAGTTGCTGCCACTTTTTATTGTTTTGCAAATTTTATCATTCTTTTAGGATATTATATCTAAAACCCATCTTTTTAAAAAATAATGTTCGTTCTACAAAGAATGCTTTACAGCTACTATCCTCTTTAAAGGATCTGGATATTTGTTTTTTTGTTGCGTCTTATATACTAAAATGTACAGCTGCCAGGAAAGCCATAGTCATTTGATGCATTTGACCGTGTTTTAACTCTATGTCTTCCTGTCTGTATATTTGTATGTATTATAAGTGAATTTATTTTTTATCAGGCAATAGACTGTGTATCGTCTAAATCCAAATTGTACTGGTCAAATTATGTTTTTAGACTGTAATATATTATGTCTATGATGGTTTTTAGATAGTTTTTAGATTTGGTGACCTTGATGAAATTTTAGAATCAATGTTAAATATGTAAATCTGTCTTGCTTGTATGGTTTGTTTTACAAATCGAATAAAGCTTTTGAACATGAACATGATTACCAAGTCTTGAAAAATGCACTGATTGATGGGTTTGGCTTAACCACTGAACAGTACAGGTTAATGTTCAGAGACACCCAGAAAACTCAGGCTCAAGATTGGACTGACTTTGTTGATTGTGCCACTAAGGCTTTGGAGGGATGGTTACTGGGAAGTAAAGTTACTGATTACACAGGATTGTATAATCTAATTATGAGAGAGCAAATCTTAAATAATTGTCAGAACCAGTTGTTGCATCAGCACTTGATTGACTCAGATCTGACCTCTCCCCAAGAATTGGGAAAGAAGGCAGACAGATGGGTCAGGACAAGGGTCAAGCAGCAGAACCAGAACCAAGGTGCGGGCCAGACGAAAGCAGACCAGAAGGGTAATGAGAATAAGCAAAATGACCAGAAGTCTTCAACAGGGCCCCAACAACCTAAGGAGGGTGGGTCCCAAACTTCCCAAAAGAAGAAGAATGATGGTCCTAAGAAACCATGGTGCCAATACTATAAAAGTAAGACTCACTGGTTTAGTGAGTGCACCAAGAAAGGCCAAACTCCTACCACTACTGTCCCTAAGACACCTGCACCCCCTAGTACAGTTAGTAGTGGTAGTGTACCTCCCAAGGCTATAGTTGGGTTAACCCTGGGAACTGAGGTGGGTTCTGACATGGATATGACCCCTACTGTAAGTCCTAGTACTCTGGGCAAATACAGGCAAACGACTTTGATAAATGGAAAAATGGCTCAGGCCTACAGGGACACATGTGCCAGTGTCACTATGGTGACACCAACATTTGTGGACCCTGACCGGATCATGCTAGGTTCAGAATACCTAGTGACCAATGCTAGCAATGTCACTACCAATCACAGTATGGCAGTTGCTAATTTCTCCTGGGGAGGGGTAACTGGCCTTAAAAGGGTTGTAGTTAGTTCAGACCTCCCAGTAGATTGTCTTTTGGGCAATGATTTGGAATCCTTACTGTGGTCAGATGTGGAGTACAGGACTCATGTAGAAATGCTAGGTCTCTCCTCACATGTCCTTGCTGTGACCAGGTCACAGGCCAAGAAATGCCCAGCTGAACAAGTGCTGGATCCTGGAAGAATGGACCAGACACTACCCAGGAGGAAGAGCAGTAGGAGTAAGGCTGAGCCTTCTCCCCTGCCTCAGGTTGAGGATCAGCCCTCTCAGGAGGCTGACCCCAAGACCCCGGAAGGAACTGTCCTAGAAGAGCTTGAACCTGAACAGGTTGAGTTTCTTGGGACAGGGTACCTTCCAGGGCAGACTTGAGGCAGGCCCAGTTAGACTGTTCCTCCCTTGAACCGCTCAGACAGCAGGCTGCTGCTGAGGCTGCAGGGAATGCTATAGGTGCCCATAAGGTATATTGGGACGATGGACTCCTATACTCTGAGGCAAGAGACCCCAAGCCTGGTGCTACCAGGAGGCTGGTCATCCCCTTGTCTCTTAGAGGTTTCCTTCTCACCTTAGCCCATGAGATTCCCCTTGCAGGTCACTTAGGCCAGAACAAGACTTGGGACAGGCTTGCCCCACACTTTCACTGGCCTCATATGTCTGAGAACACTAAAGAGTTTTGTCGCTCATGTGTCACCTGCCAAGCCAGTGGCAAATCAGGTGGCACCACAAAGGCCCCCCTCATACCACTACCTGTGGTGGGGGTACCCTTTGAGAGAGTGGGGATAGACATTGTTGGACCAATGGACCCCCCAACAGCATCTGGGCACGGATTTATACTGGTGGTAGTGGATCATGCCACCAGGTATCCAGAAGCTATTCCCCTTAGGACCACTACAGCTCCTGTTGTGGCCAGGGCCCTGCTTGGAGTTTTCTCCAGAGTGGGGTTTCCTAAGGAGGTTGTCTCTGACAGAGGTGCAAACTTCATGTCAGGATACTTGACTGCAATGTGGAAGGAGTGTGGTGTAAATTACAAATTTACCACACCCTAACCCACAGTGCAATGGGTTTGTTGAGAGATTCAACAAGACCCTCAAAGGGATGATAAAAGGGTTACCTGAAAAGCTTAGGCGAAGATGGGACATCCTTTTACCCTGCCTTCTGTTTGCTTACAGAGAGGTCCCACAGAAGGGGGTTGGTTACAGCCTTTTTGAGCTTCTGTTTGGGCATCCTGTAAGAGGACCCCTATGTCTTGTGAAGGAAGGATGGGAGTTACCTCTCAAAAAGCCTAAACTTGACATAGTGGACTATGTACATGGAGAAGGCATCTAAAAACCTGGAGGCCAGCCAAGAACTTCAAAAAGCTTGGCATGACCAAAAGGCTGTCCTAACTGTTTATCATGCAGGACAGAAGGTGTGGGTGTTGGAGCCAGTGGCCCCAGCAGCTCTCCAAGACAAATGGTCTGGACCCCATACCATCATTGAGCAAAAGGGAGAGGTCACCTACCTGGTGGATCTTGGAACTCCCAGGAGCCCTCACAGAGTACGTCATGTGAATAGGCTCAAAGCATTTGTTGACAGGGAGGACATGGGCTTGCTCATGGCCACAGATGAGGGGCAGGAGGAAGAGAGTGACCCTCTCCCAGACCTGCTCACTCAGAACCCTGATGATGGGTCAGTAGATGGTGTAGTCTTTTCTGACAGCCTCTCTGAACATCAACATGAGGATTGTAAGCAGGTCCTTCAATCCTTTAGACAAATGTTTTCTCTGACCCCCAGTCAGACAAACTGGTGCACCCATGAGGTGGACACTGGAGACAGTCTGCTTATAAAGAGTAAAATCTACAGGCAAGCTGACCACGTCAGGGACTGCATAAAGAAAGAAGTACAA
Source organism: Lissotriton helveticus (assembly GCF_964261635.1). Taxonomy (NCBI): domain Eukaryota; kingdom Metazoa; phylum Chordata; class Amphibia; order Caudata; family Salamandridae; genus Lissotriton; species Lissotriton helveticus. The sequence goes on from NC_136067.1 coordinate 49,378,027, forward strand.
AATGTTGGAGTTGGGAGTCATTGAACCCTCAGAGAGCCCTTGGGCTAGTCCTGTAGTTCTAGTACCAAAGCCTCACACCCAGGATGGTAAGAGAGAGATAAGGTTTTGTGTAGACTACATGGGTCTCAATGCTGTCACTAAGACAGATGCCCATCCAATACCTAGGGCAGATGAACTGATAGACAAGTTGGCTTCTGCAACTTTCTTAAGTACATTTGACCTAACAGCTGGTTATTGGAAGATCAGGTTAGCTGAGGATGCCAAGGCCAAGACAGCATTTTCTACCCCAGGAGGTCATTACCAATTTATGGTGATGCCCTTTGGTTTGAAAAATGCACCTGCCACTTTTCAAAGGTTGGTGAACCAAGTTCTCACTGGGTTGGATGACTTTTGTGCAGCATATCTAGATGATATTGCTGTCTTTAGCTCCACCTGGGAGGATCACCTGATCCACCTGAGGAAAGTTTTGGAGGCCCTGCAAAAGGCAGGCCTCACTATCAAGGCTACTAAGTGCCAGATAGGGCAGAGTCAGGTTGTGTACCCGGGCCACCTTGTGGGTGGAGGCCAGGTTCAACCATTGGAGAGCAAGATACAGGCCATCAAGGACTGGGCTCCTCCAACCACCTAGACACAGGTCAGAGCTTTCTTGGGCCTGTCTGGTTACTATAGGAAGTTTGTCAAAAATTATGGGTCCATTGTGACACCACTTAATGACCTGACAAGCAAGAAAATGCCAAAGAAAGTTCAGTGGACAGTTAGCTGTCAAAAGGCATTTGATGACCTAAAGCAGGCCATGTGTACTGCACCTATTCTCAAGAGTCCTGACTACTCCAAAACCTTCATTGTCCAAACAGATGCATCTGAATTGGGTGTGGGAGCTGTTCTATCTCAACTGATTATTGATGGTCATGACCAGCCCATTGCTTTTATAAGCAGAAGGCTGACCCCTAGAGAGAAACGTTGGTCAGCTACAGAGAGGGAAGCCTTTGCTGTGGTTTGGGCCCTGAAGAAGTTGAGGCCCTACTTGTTTGGAACTCACTTCAAGATTCAGACCGACCATAAGCCCCTCTTATGGCTAAATCAGATGAAGGGTGAAAACCCCAAACTTCTTAGGTGGTCCATTTCCCTAGGGGATGGACTTTACAGTGGAGCACAGACCAGGGACTGACCATGGCAATGCAGATGGTCTCTCCAGGTATTTCCACTTAGAACAGGAAGACTCACCTGGTCAAGGTTAGTTTAATGTCCCTAAGTTCGGGGGGGGGGGGGTTATGTAGGAGAGTGGGGTCTGCAATCCTATGGTCACCCCAGATTTTTGCTTTTTGCTTCACTGGTTTACGACTTTCCCTGGCTGTGGGCCTGCTAATCAGACCCACAGCCTAGCTGTTCTCCCTCTAAATTGACAACCATGTACCTTAGGTGCATTTACCATTTGGTATTGGGCCACCTTATCAGTCCCTGTACAGTATACCTTAGGTATCCAGGGCATAGGTGTACCCAGGGCCTACCAGGGGCTGAAGCATGTATTATGCCACCCCTGGCTGGCCATCTAAAATAGACACAACTGGCTGCACGACAGCTGGGGCAAGGAGGTGTAATCACCCTTTGCTGTAGATATAGCATACCTATATCTAAACCTAAAATGGACACATATATTCCTATCAGTCACTCCTATGGAAGGCCTTATCAATCCTGAAGGCAGAGTGCTTGGAATTATGTGAGATGGTGCTCTGGCATGAGCTGAGCCCATTTGCAGCTTGCGGAACCAAGTCCTTATAGCTGTTCCATGATAACGCTATACCATATACTCTTAAGTGCATTATAATCCTCGCGGTTAAATGCTAACTCTGGTATAACATTATCAAAACATGTCGAGTAAGGTGTCATACGAATTGGAATACTACCCCCTCGCCAATTCTGGCAACGGGGGTAGCATTCCACCCTTCTAGAGGGACACGACATGTATGTAACTGAGAACCCCGGTTAAAGTTAACTCGAGCCTTGGCATCACAAAATGGATGCTGCCACCACAGACACAAGTCTGACCTCCTGCTGCTGGTAGTCCTTCCAGCGAGGGAGGCTTGGACAAAGGGTTTCCTGCCTTGGGAGGTGCTAGCACCACCCCAGACAGGATTTTGTGTATTGGGTAGGATAGGCCTGAAAGGAATGAGACATGCCCGGGGCACACAAGGTGTCCTGTGCATACACCGGTTCAAATCAGTTGCTGGGGCATCTCTGCCCCAGCTCTGGCGGGAAACCGGACAAAGGATAGGGGGTATAGCCACCCGCTTCCTGGTCCCACCCAGGGGAGGGACCTAGTCAGTAGTGCAGCCCCCTTTAGCAGGATAAAGGTAGGAGCTGGTCCCATTCCAAATTAGATTAATCCTGAACTACTCTACAAGAAGAAACTCTGGACTTCGACCTTCTGCTCCACAGAAGACTGAAGAAAACTCCCTTGTGGGCCATGAGTGTCCACCCTGCACAAGCAGGCACCATCAAGCATCCAGTGGCTTCCCTTTGTCGTCTTCTCTTGAGGATCCAGACTTCAGAGCCCGACAAGACCCAGATTCCCAGACCTCTCCGACCTCAACTCACATCTGCAGCAAAGCTGAGACCCGTGGGTGCGACGAGACACGTGGGACCAGCCATCTAGAAAGAAACTGCACTTCGCTTCCAGCACGACTCCCGAGGTAAACTCGACCAAGTGCTTTGGGGACTGAGAAGCCCCATCCCCGAGCAGCCCCTGCACCGAAGATCAGCCCTCCAGCATCCACGAGATCTGCGTGGGGCCCTTCTGATTGTTTGCTGCTCAACGCGTTTTCTGGTCACTTGCCGGCTGGCTAGTGGCCTCCTAGACGACGAACTTTGAAATCTTTGCTGCTGGTCAGGTTGCTCCAGACTGGCCCTTGCTCCCTTCCAAAAGAGGGGCACCCCGGACTCTCCTAATCCGCACCAGACGCTTTCTCCACTCACCGCGTGGGTTGCCTTTGCCAAGGCCTGTTGACCCCGATTCCGGATCCAACACTGCCGACAGCGAGAGCCTGCGCGGGACAGCTCGTGCCTCCATCCTGGTTGTCGAAGACACCTCCTGGTCCACGTGGCTGCAGAGTCAAGCGTCCACTCTTCACCTGATCGCGACGACGACATCTGGTTCCTTCCTGGTTCCACTCCAGTCACTGGCTAGTGACTTTGAACATTGTCCCCTCTGCTTTCAGGTCTTCTTCTTCACCGATCCACCCTTGGATCACACCGGACATCTTCCTCCTGGTCGCCTGCAGCATCTTTTCTTTCAGGCTCCACTGACTTCAACGCGAGAACCCGACACACTTTGGCACCTATGCACCCGCGGCCCGTGGGTGAGGTAACGAGAGCATTTCAGTGCTCAAGGGTAGTTTAACTGTCCTAGTGTCCAGTTCCACAGTCGTTTTAGTTCCACCTAGTCAGGATTGTCCGTACTCACCTTTAACTTGAACTGTACTGTCCATAGACGTTGTTACGCATCTTGCGTGTGAGTTCACACTCTGCACACGCGTTCCGTGGGCCTCCTATTACTTACCTAGAGTTAGTGTAGCGTGGACCCATCGATCCTACAGCCTCTGGACAGCTCCATTCCTTCTATCGACTTTCACATTCCACTTACTTAGTATATGGTTTGTCGTGCCCCTAGGGCACCATTGTAATTTTGTGCAACTTATCGTATTTTTCCTAAGAGATTGTCATGTGCTTAGCCCTCTGACCTCATAAAGAGTTCAGAGGTGTTTGTTATTAATAAATATACTGTTTATTTTCAAAACAACCTGTGTGGTGTCCTTTCATCTGGTATTCAAGGGGTTATATTGTGGTAAAACAGCTGGCTTCACATGCCAAAAGAGTTTAGCCTAAGACTGCTTTGTCCATGCTACCATTAGGATAGCTGGTCTGTAAGGTTGACTTACAACCAATCACCATTAGGGTTGTTTGGACTGATACAAGGTGATCACTAGAACTAGTGAGCATCATATATCAGGCCAACTTCTCACAACAGGTAAGTAACTATTGTTCTTCTCCAGTATTAGGGGTGTCTTTCATAGATTCACATGCCTGAATCAGAGTAGACAGCAGTACATATCCGTGTCTGGAAGACGCTCTTTGTAGCATAAGCTGGTAAATATGAGATGCACATAACCATGAAATATATATGTATATATATATATATCAACTCGAAATCCAGTACACGAGAAAGAAAACCTCACTGGTGCCGTGGCCTCGTTTTTCAGAAAAACGCTTTATTTGTCAACGGGTGCCCAACGCGTTTCAGGGTTACTTCACTCCTTGATCACGGGTATATATATATAAATAATCACATCACTAAAAACATGATAAAATGCAAATACTTGAGCATGTGCACAATAAAATAAGCAAACAATCGTCTGACAGCAGTAAGAGGAGGTGGGAAACAGAGGCTCACCTTATTTGAAAAGATTACGCAGAACTTCTGACCCACTGAAGCATCGGTCTCGCTGGCTACATCCAAACAGTAGTGTTTGGTGAAAGTATGCCGACTGGCCCAGGTCGCCGCTCTGCAGATGTGCTGGAGAGGGACTCCAGCGAAAAGAGCAGTTGAGGAAGACACTGCCCTTGTAGAGTGCGCTCTAGGAGCAGCTTGCAAAGGTCGTCCTGCTTGTTTATGGCAAAAGTCAATAGCTGCAGAGATCCATCTCCATACTGCTTGGCCTTTACGAATCGTACCATAGGTGATAAATAGTTGTTCAGATTTGCGTAACATAGAAGTTCTTTGCAAATAGAACTTTAAATATCTCCTAATGTCCAGTGTGTGCAATGCACTTTCTGCAGGGGATTGTGGGTTAGGAAAGAATGTCTTTAAGATGACAGGCTCGTTAACACCATGGCTGCTGGAGTCATTCATCTGCAGTGCTGGGCCCTAATAGAAATGGGTGTGGTCATGACGAGCTCAGCTCGTCATGAGCACATGAGAGGTGTACCTCATGACGAGCTGAGCTCGTCATGAGCATCGAAGGGGTTAAGGTGGAAGTCCGAAGGCACCTTAGGTATGCATTTCGGATTCGTGTGGAGCACCACTGAGTCATTTGTGAACTGTAAGAAAGGATGATGAACTATGAAAGCCTGGATATCACTGACTCTTCTATAGGAAGTCAAAGCCAATAAAAGTGACACCTTCCACGTAAGGAATTTCAAATCGGCTTTGTGGAAAGGCTCAAAAGGATGGCGCATGAGCTGCGCTAACACTACATTAAGATGCCACAATGGTGGTGGACGACGTACCGGAGGGAACATTCTGAAAAGACCTTTGAAGAATTGTTGTATAATTCTTGAAGAATAAAGAGAAGTGGTCCCATCTTGTCGGTATCTTGAAATCGCTGCCAGGAAAACCTTTAGGGCTGCATGAGACAATCCTGATTTTGCCAGATGTAAGAAAAAAGGTAAGATTTGCCCTGGCTAAGCCAAAAGAGGATGAATTCCATCTGAACGACACCAAATACAAAAACATTTCCATTTGAGACTGTACGTCTTTATAGTAGCAGGTGCTCTTGCTTTGGCTAGTACTTCCTTGCAATCTGCAGGAATGTTTAAGTGGGCGAACTCAAGGTATTCAGGCACCAGGCCGCTAACTTCATAGATGTCGGGTCCGGATGGTAAAGCTGACCGTCCTGGATAGAGAGCAGGTCCGGAGTTATACGCAACTGAATTGGTTCGTACTCCGATGGAAGGAGCTCGGTGAACCAATATTGGCGAGGCCATCTGGGGGCAAAAAGAATCAGCCAACACGGTTCTTTCTTCATCTTCCGCAGGACTCTGGGACTAACGGTATCAGTGGAAAAGCGTAGGCATATATTTGAGACCAGTTGATCGAAAAGGCATTACCCTGAGAGTCTTTGTGGGGATGCCAACTTGCAAAGAACCGGCATTTGCTGTTCTTCTTGGTCGCAAAGAGGTCCAGATCTGGATGACCCCACTGCCGAAAGATCCGATCCACCGTCTGTTGATGAAGTTCCCACTCGTGACCACTGTTGTCCTGCCGAGAGTGTCTGCAAGAACGTTCTCTGTTCCCGGTACATGAACCGCCAGAAGATTGATTCTGTGTCGTATTGCCCATGCCCATAGCTCCTGGGCTTCCTGAGACAAAAGAGCTGATCTTGTCCCTCCCTGTTTGTTGACATAGTGCATACTTGTCATAATGGCCGTGCAAACCAATACAGTGGCTCCTTGAATGATTGCTCGAAATGATTTGAGGGCAAGGAAGATGGCTCTCAGCTCCAACAGATTGATGTGCCAACGTTTCTGCTGAGGGCTCCATTTGCCGCTGATTGTCAGTCCCTGAAGATGAGCTCCCCAGCCTTCGAGGGATGCGTCCGTGGTGATCGTAAAGTTTGGTGCGTCCTGAAGGAACGTGAAGCCTTGTTGCAGATTCCTTCTTTGCATCCACCATAGAAGGGAACCCCGCATGCAAGGGGTGATCTGGATGAGGTCCTCGAATGAACCCGAGACCTGCAGCCATTGTAAGTTGAGTTCTTCTTGAAGAGGCCTCATTCTGAGACGGCAATTCAGTATCAATGGAATGCAAGACGATACCATCCCAAGAAAGGATTTGAGCCGTCAGACTGAAACTGACTTTTTTGAAAGTAGATTCCAAGCCATGTTCTGTATTCTGACTAGTCTTTCGTCTGACACGAAGGCTTGGAGCAGCTGGGTGTCTAGGGTCGCTCCCAAGAAAGCTCGTCTTCGGGATGGTACCAACTGGGACTTTCTGACGTTGATGGAAAGGCCGGGAGATTGAAAGAGGGCTGGACACTGCTGTAAATGGGTGTCTGTGTCTGCGTAAGAACTGGCCTTGATAAGGCAGTCGTCCAAATATGGAAATATTTGTATTCCCTCCAGCCGGAGGTGTGCTGCTATACCGGAGCCAGGACCTTTGTAAAGACCCTGGGTGCCGAGCTTAGTCCAAAGGGAAGGATCTTGAATTGATAATCCCTGCTAGCCACTCTGAAACGCAGGAACTTTCTGTGTCGAGGTAAGATGGGGATGTGGAAATAAGCCTCTTGGAGATCCAAGGTGGCCATGTAGTCTCCAGCCGATAGGTGATGCAGCATTTCCTGTAGCGATAACATTCTGAACGTTAGCTTCTTCAGATATTTGTTTAGGGCACGGAGATCCAGAACTGGATGCCATTCTCCGGACTTCTTCCTTATTAGAAAAAACCTGGAGTAGAATCCTGTTATCTCAGAGTTTGAGGAACCTTCTCGATTGCTCCTTTCTTCAACATCAAATTGATTTGGGTAAACAGCTACTTTAGATGAGCTGGAGGTGGTCCCTTTGGGGGAACGTTTGGAGGAAACTGTTCGAATTTGAGGGCATGGCCCTTGGCCACACTGTCCCGGACCCACCTGTCCGATGTTATCGATGACCATTTTGAGTGGAATTTTGATATTTGTCCTCTAATTTTTGCATGAGATTGGGACAGAAGCGGTGGCAGGTGATAAGGCTCATTGTCGTTTATCCTTTCCGCGGTAGGCAGGTCTCCTCTTGTTCTGGGAATAATTATTGTTTTGTTGACCGAAGGATTGATAACGCTGTGTTTGGTAGCGTTGATTCCTCAGCCTGTAAGAGGACTGTTGCATATATCCGCCTCTGTTAGAGAACGATCCACGTCCTCTCGCTCCTCGAAAGGGCGGCTTACAAAATTGCAGGGTGCCCAAGGATTTAGCAGTTTCTGTATCCTTTTTGATTGTCTGCAGGGCTTCTTCCACTTGCGGACCAAACCGAAACTCTCCGTCATAAGGCATATCCAATACCTTTGTTTGTACTTCTTGGCGGAACGAAGTGGAGCGCAGCCAACCTTGCCTACGCAGGACAGAAGCACCTGCCAATTGCCTGAAACCAGTTGAGGCCACATCAACAGCAGAATCAATCATCTCAGCCGAGATCCTTTCACCTTCCTACAGGATTTTTTGCGCTTCAGACTTAGAAGGTTCTGGAAGTAGGTCTATGTATGGCGAGATATCCGACCACATTTGCCGGTCATATCTGCCCAGGATGGCCAATGAGTTAGCAGCTCGGACCTTGGTAGCTGCCATCATTGAAACACGCTTGCCAATGGCATCCAGGCGCCTACCGTCTCTATCAGGTGGAGCTGCGATTGGAGATGAAGGGTTCCTCGATCTCTTTTGTGCAGCTTGAACGATTACTGAATCCAGTTTTGGTTGTCCTATAAGGCAAGCAGGGGACTTCTCAGGAGCCTTATACTTTTTATCAATCCTTGGCAGGACCGGAGGAATGGAAGCCGGGTTAGACATGACTTTAATCCCCTCCTTCCAGATGAAATCTACAATAGGTATAGACTTCGCTTGCTTCTTTGGCTGGTCTTTAAAATCATATAGGAAGCATTCATGTTCTGTATGGTCCGTATGAATGTGGAAGCGTTTCGTGGCCCACTCCATTAAAAGGTGGAATCCACCCACGTCCACTGGAGGTGAATCTGAAGGTGAAGGAGAAGGAGTTTGAACCTGGTAATCATCCCACTCCGACATCAAGGACCTGTCATCGACTTCTCCTTCTTCTCTTTCTTCTTCGTCCGGCTGATTGGATGATGAAGGTGGAGGAGATCTTGGAGGTCTGAGGTCAGGCATAGGCGTCTCTACCACAGGTGTAGGAGGTACAGAGCCTGTTGACTCCAATGGCGGAAAACGCCTGTCATAGTCATCTAGCATGCATTGAAGGTTGGTGAGCAATGCTATTGGCACCTGAGCTGAACACAGTTGATGTCATTTGCTCAGACGAATGCTGATCTTCTTGGTCGTCCTCTTGATATTTTATATTCAATTAGGAAGGACTTGTCGCCGTTCCAAATGTTTCCTTAATGACAGAATCCTCCTCACTGTCCTCAGAATCCAGTAGCTTGTCTGGAACCTGTAGAGGTATTTTTTGCGGTGAAATATGCAGAGGAGATAAAGGTTCCAAGGTAGAACCACGTCTCTGAAGTAAAGACGGTTTTGGCGTCAACAGAAAAGCCGTAGATGGCCACAACACCTGCAAAGTGGTACAAGAAGATAGCTGTGGCGTCGACGGGGGTTCCACCAAAGGACTCGTCGTCGACAATAATGGCTCCATCGACGGTGGTGTCTTCATCGACGATGTTGTCTTCGTCGGTGATGGTGTCTTCGTCGACGGTGTGGTAGTCGTCGACGATCCCGTCGACGGTGGCTTCTTCGTCGACGGAAGAACAAGCGCGACGGTGTCGTCGACGGGATCTTCTTTAGCTTAGCCGTCGACGAGGCGCCAACGATGGCAGATGATGAAGACTCTGCCACCGACGAGATAGGTCAAACAGTGACATAGACCATCGTCGGCGATGAAGACGGCGTTGACATTATCATCTCAGGCTTAGGAGAGGAAAAAGTTACCGTAGACGTAGCGTCGACGGAGATCTTTGGAGACGGAGGAGTCGACAACGGCGTCGTCGACGACAGGGTCTGTTTCTGAGGTAAAGTCTTCTCAGAAGATGTTTGAGGTAACTTCTTTGTGGATTTTCTCGGGGGCGTAGATGAACCACTTTTCTCCTTAACAGGGGGAGTAGCCTTAGATGTGGAAGGCCTCTCAGACCCCTTAGCAGGTTGTTGCTTCCTCGCAACCTTAGCCCCAGGAGAAGTTAAAACCTCATCAGCAGCTCTCTTCCTAGAGGCTGAAGTAGACCCAGAGGCAATACTGCCTACCTCCGTGGAGAAGTGTGGCTCAGGGGTTAGAGGCAGCAGACCCGGAAGCTGAGATCGGTCCTGGACCAGGGTTCAATTCCCCGCCTCGGCGGGTCTTGGGCTAAAAATTCCACGGACTCGATAATTCTCACCCCGGTGCCTCCTCGACTCACGGGTTCACACTCTGCGACTCTGGGCAATAGCTTGCTTAATCTCCACAACGGCCCCTCGCGGCGGGATGCCTGACTTTCACCTTGTGGATACCCTGCTATCTCACAGGGGAATACCAGGAAGGGTTCCCTAAGCAAGCGCCGGGAAACCCACTGCGGGTAGCTGTGCGCTATATAAGCTCAACTACATTTACATTTACATTTACCTCAGAAGCAGGATAAGCCGAATCCTTGAGCTGGTAGCTGTGGAGAGCAGCCTTCGGGCTTATCTTGAAGGAGTGTTAAACAGCTTGTTTTACCAGTTTCATCAATAGTGAGCGTTACATTAAAAAGAACCACATATTGTTTGTAGGAAGCTGTCTATGTATATACTATACCAAAGTAAGGTATAGATTGCAGAGAGTCAAGTGGATCCCTAGAGATATAGGAGAGGCTAAATTAGATAAATTGTTAACAGCTGTATTTGTGATAGTGTGGTTGAACAGTTAGGCTTATCAGGAGGATGTGTTAAGTATTTATTGTATTTACTCAATCAGGGACTGATTACAAACACTCCGAGACAGAATCCAGACCAATTAGGTAAGTATAAAAAAGGTATAGTTATATTTTATTTCTAGAACTACGCAAAACTTGGCACAGATGGGTAAAATATACTTTCAAATGCAAGGCTGTACACAGAAGTGAAATTGGGAATGGAATAATAATTGTTATAGATATGTATTTGCTTTTAAAACAGTTCAGAATACATAGAAATTACCTTGGATTACTTTTAGATAACGTTTAGGTTACATTGACTACTTGGGGTAATATGCCTAGATATCACACAGAGGGTCCTTTAATATACAGGTAAATAAGATTAGGTTTATGTTTTAAGCACAGTTACTTTTGCTTCATACAAAAACAGGTCGACAATATTTTACAGAGGAAAAACCACACCACTGATTCCTATAGGTAAGAAGAGTGATGCACAAGTTAATTACCTTTGGTAACAATATATCTGCAAGAAACATTAGTTAGTTATAGATTCCTTACCTTAGAATTACCCCCAGGCGTCATACTGGATCCGGAAAGTTTTTTTGTCAGTAGTATCTTTGCCTGTCGGAAGGTGGTGTCGGTCGGCTCCGCGTCCGTCATCGGCGTTGTGGTTGCCGAGATGGCGTTGCAGCAGCTACTTAGACGCGGCCCTCGCACGCTGAGTTCAGTTCTGTACACGACTTTCCGAACCAGAAACGCAGAGCCATGCAAGACACTGACCATTGGTGCGCAAAACTATGGCTCTGAAAGGATGTCCTTAACCCTAGAAATCAGTTCGCAGATGATTGGGGCAGTAAGGAATCTACAACTAACTAATGTTTCTTACAGATATATTGTTACCAAAGGTAAGTAACTTGTGCATCTGAAAGAAACACATTAGTTATAGATTTACTACCTTAGAATAGATACCCCAGCAATACCAACCCCGGTGGTGCGTCTTCGAACCAAGATCACACCAGAAAATCCTGGAGAGCCCTTGGAATAATAATAACATCAGATTTAACAAAGATAATGGAAAAAAATGTGGGTGACGATAGTAGGGTGCTGCAACATAATAAAAATGATATTTCTCCCAAAAGTCCTGTACTTATTCAGGACCATCCCACTGAAATTTAACAATAACTGGTTTAAAGAGATGGAAGGAGTTGCCAACCGTTTTATCTGGGTGCAAGGTAGAACGCGAAGGGCTATTAAATTTATGTCCCTCGCAAGGGATAGAGGGGGCTGGGCAGTTCCTGACTTTAGGGCATACTATTGGGCGTACGTCCTCCAATATATGAGGGGGCTACTAAGAGGCACAACTTTGGATAAATGGAGGGGGGGGAGGGCTTGCCAGACATTTATGAACTTTTAATAAAAACCGAGGCCAATAACTGGCTTTTAATATTCAGTGAGGCAAGTTATTACAAGAAAGTCAAGTTTAAGACGCTTGGGGCACCCATAATGGTTTGGACTTCCGTCCGGAAAAAACTGGGACATGGAAAAAAGAACCACTATACCCCCGTTTTAAGAACCCCTCATTATCGGAGGTGTTTCATGATAATGTAATGAGACGATGGGACGAGCTTGGTGTAAAGATTATTGGGGATCTCACTGACACTACTGGTATAATTTCTTTTGATAAAGCACAAAACTTATATAAGCTAGAGCGCAGAGATTTTTATAAGTACCTGCAGATCAGGTCGGCTTTGTTAAAAAAGCAAGGCGGCAATAAGGTATTTGAAAGAGAAGCAGTCATAGAGCGATTGCAAAGCCAGTAGGGATGCTCAATTACACAGATGTATGGGGAACTGAGTCAGTATAAGGAGGACAATATGGTGAAAACTTCTGAAAAGTGGAGAATGAAACTGAGTATAGTTGGGAATGAGCTTGAAACCTCGCTCAAATTGGCGAGCACAGTACCAAAGGTGGCGAACCTCCAGGCTCAACACTACAAAACTATCTATGAACTATATTATACACCAGAAAGAAAAGCTCGTTGGGGGGGTATAAGTGGTATAAGCTGCCCGCGCTGCCAAAGTACAGAAGCTGGCACGGTGGAGAAGTGTGGCTCAATGGTTAGAATGGCAGACCCTGATGCAGAGGTCTGGCCCGGGACCAGGGTTCAATTCCTGCCTCGGCGGGTCTAGGGCTCAATTTCGTCGGAGCTGATAATTCTCGCCTCGGTGCCTATTCTAATCATAGGTCCCACTCTGCAACTCTGGGCAATAGCTTGCTTAATCTCCACAGCGGCCCCAACAGCGCAGGGATGCCTGGCTTCACCTTGTGGGTGCCCAGGAGTGGATATTTCACAAGGAAAAGCCTGGAAGGGTTCCACAGCGGTATGCGTAAAGCGCCAGGAAACCCCAGTTGGGGTATAAGTGTGCTTTACAAGTACAAATTCATTTAATTTCATTTCATTCATAAGTTTGCCTCATGCTCTATCCTAGCTCCCTTTAAAAAGGCAATAGAACTGTTTATGGCAAGAGCACTCGGGATCCAGATAAGTTTAACTAATGAATTCATTGTTTTGGGAGTAATTAGAGAGGGAGTTTCTGTAGCTCACCAGGAATTTTTATTTCTGGTAATGGCTATAAGTAGGATCTGTATATCATCTTTATGGAAAGACCCAAATTCCCCAACGTTCCAACAATGGTTGTCACAGCTCTTAGCTATATATAGTTTAGAGAAGGCACTATATGAGAAAAAGTGATGGAAAGCAAAGCAGCTAGGGAAGCGTATTTGGGCTCCGGTTATAGAATGGAAACAGAGTCTGGAGGGTAACTAGCTGGGAATAGCTATGAGTATTTTTTTGAATTAATGGTGGATTAACGGGAATGGACGATCATAATGACGTTAATGTTTATGCTGCGTTTCATATACCATAATGAGTGCAGGAACTCTGTTGTAAATACACAAAGATATGTATCAGCACAAAGCGATAATTTTAAGCTGAATCTACATTGATTTTCTTTTTTATAATTGTGTATCAATGAAATGATGAATTGATGATGATTGAATAAAAACATTAAAAAAAAAAAAAATCCTGGAGAACAGAATGGCCAAAGAAGCCGTCTCTCCGGATTTGGCTGTCCAGGCAGTAGTGCTCGGTGAACAATTGCAGCGATGCACACGTGGCTGCGTGACAGATGTGTTTAGAGGCACTCCCCTTCCCAAGGCAGTAGCGGCTGCTGTCGCCCTGGTGGAATGAGCGGGTAGCCCACCTGGAGGCACCTTTAGCTAGAGAGTAACAAGCCTTAATACACATGACGACCCGCCTAGAAATGGTGTGTTTGTGTACAGCCCGACCCTTCTTTGCACCTACGTAGCCAACAAAAAGTTGATCATCCACCCGGAACAGTTTTCTGAGATCCAGATAGAAGGAGCGGGCACCTTTTGGGTCCAGCCGGTGGAGCCTCTCTTCTTTCTTTGAGGATGCGGAGGCGGAAAAAAGGTGGGCAAAGTGATGGCCACCTTAGGAAGAAAGGATGGACCACCTTGTCCGGATGAAGCGACAAGAAAGGAGGTTTTTAAGAAAGGGCCTGGAGCTCACTCACCCTTCTAGCAGAGGAGATGGCTACCAGAAAAGAGTTAAGAGGTGTGAAGAACAGTTTGGAAGCGGCTCAAAGGGAGCACACATCAAATAAGTGAGCACAAGATTGAAGTCCCACTGAGGTATAACGAAAGGGATTGGAGGAAAAATATGTGTTAAGCCTTTTAAGAAACGGTTAACTACCGGCGACTTGAAAAGAGAAGGCTGATCTGACAGTTGAAGGAAGGCAGATATGGCTGAGAGGTTGTCTTTGAGAGTGCCCAGAACAGAGCCCTGCTGGTCCACAGAGAGAACGAACAAAAGTACTTCAGAGAGAGGGGCAGTAAGGGGATCCACAGCCCTTGCTGTGCACCATGCCACAAATGTATTCCACCTGCATGTGTATACCGTCTTAGTGGAGGGACGCCTGGCTGCCAAGATTACATCAAAGACTTCAGGAGGCAGGACGTCAACTGCTGCTGCTAAATCTTCACTCAAGGAGGTGGAGACTGGACAGGTTAGGGTGGAGGACCGTCCCCTGCTGCTGCAACAGAAGATCCTCCAGAAGAGGCAGTCTGATCAGATGATCGATGGCCATGTTGAGCAGCTCGGGATACTAGACTCTTTGTAGCCAATCTAGAGCAACAAGAATGACTTGGGCCCGGTCGCGCCTGATCTTCTTCAGCACTCTGGGCAGGAGTGGTATAGGCGGAAAGGTGTACAACAGACCGCAACGCCACTCGTGCCGAACAGCGTCGCAAAACGAGTGCCGCCTTGGAGATTCCAAGGCGCAAAATTGCAGACATTGCACGTTCTCCTCGGTGGCAAATAGATCTAACCAAGGCTCTACCCACTGTTGAAAGAGACCTTGCACCACCTCCGAGTGAAGGCACCATTCGTGACCCATCATGCACCTGCGGCTGAGTTCGTCTGCCCTGGCGTTCAGAGAACCTGCCAGGTGTTGAACCACCAAGGAAATGAGTTGATGTTTGGAGAACCGGGCCTTATGGACCCAGCGGCGCAGGGCACGCCTAGTATCTCCGGGTTCACCTGCCTTGTCAGACAGAGACACGAGACACTCTGTTGGGCGTAGAAAAATCAGATTTATTAGCTGCAGCCAAGCACAGTTGTCCTAGAAGTTACAGAAGGTAGATTCTCAGGAGACTGCCACTTAACTCCGTGGCTCACAATCTCTTATAGGTAGTATGTTTACAATGCCCACTCCCAATGCGAAGCTCCTCACGACCCTCAGGCTGAACCGCTACCACTGAAGTCGCCTACACGTTGGGCCGCCAATTGGAGAACCGGGCCTTATGGACCCAGCAGCGCAGGGCACGCCTAGTATCTCCAGATTCACCTGCCTTGTCAGACAGATACACAAGACACTCTGTTGGGCGTATTCTTAGCTGCAGCCAAGCACAGTTGTCCTAGAAGTTACAGAAGGTAGATTCTCAGGAGACTGCCACTTAACTGCGTGGCTCACAATCTCTTATAGGTAGTATAAAAGATGACTTTTTCTCAACACGCCAACGCTGTGGTATCCTCTTCCTTCTATATACTGAAAAGGATTAAAAAACTATTGCCATACTAACCGCCGTCTGCGGGCAAAACCCTAGTCAGCTCCTTGGTGTTCTCAAAAACAGATTATTGTAACGCCCTTTTTCTGAATGCCCAAGAAAAGGTCCTCAGCAAATTACAGACGGTACAAAATGCCGCAGCCAGAATCCTTTTGGCCATCCCCAAATTTACTCCCACTTCCTCCTACATCAGAGAGCTACACTGGCTCCCCGTACGGAGTCGGATCAAATTCAAGGCTCTATGCATAGCCTATAAAGCTATCAATAGCCCTGGCCCACAGTTCTTAAAAACAGCTCTCCGTCCCCTGGTACATGCCAGAACCTTACGATCATCTTCAGCCCACTTACTGATGGTTCCACGGACAAGAAGGACCAACTGGGGAGACAGATGTTTTACCACAGGAACTGCTAAACTGTGGAACACACTACCACTCCATATTAAAACTGCCCCTTCGCTACTATATTTCAGAAAGAATCTTAAAACTTGGTTGTTTTCATCTTAACCCCGTCCATAGCTCAAGAGTGAGTTCAGTATCACTAGCGCCGAGACACCCTCACGGGTATTTGCGCGCTCTAAAAATCGCATAAAATAAATAAATAAATAAATAAATATGTTTACAATGCCCACTCCCAAAACATATAAAACCAACGAATAGGAATAGTTTGAAAACAAGCTATTGAATGTCAAAACACACCCTCCTTTCAGACCCGTGTGCTCTCCTCCCCTCAAGTTAATCAACACTAGTGCCCGTAATTCAATTTGCAGGTGGTAGAACATGTTTGAATGCTTCAAAGGATAGTTTATGTAACAAGAGAATACACGAAGAGAATAGCGAAGGCCATTCAAATAGAATGAAGTCAAGAAGAATGGTGGGACCCAAACAGTGGAGTTAGACAAGGATTAATCAGTCTAGACACGGATTTAACAAACTCGGCCAGGCCCTGACGTCGGTTTGGTAATCAAGGACAAGGGTTACTCTTTAACAGGAGAGACACGTAGCAAATGAAAAAGCAAAAACACTGCGTCCGCCGTGCTGCCTGAGTGAGGCAACACAAATGGCGGCTAAGCACAAAATGGCGGCTAGATACGAAGTGGAGTCGAAAACTACGGCACCTCATGTTCCAGCCATTTCCAGAGGCGGAGGGCTTCCTGACATAGAATCCATGACCCCACCCCGCCTTGTTTGTTGAAATACTGCATGGCTGTGGTGTTGTCCGTGAACACGTGCACTACTCTTCCCCAGACAGAGGGAAGGAATGCCTGCAGTGCAAGACGAATTGCCCGGAGCTCCAGAAGGTTGATGTGAAGCCCGGAATCCGCCAGAGACCAGAATGGCGGCAGAATGCAGAGTGCCAAGGAAATGTCGGGAGCCCCGTGATTTTCAATGGAGATCTCCAGTTTGGAAGAAAAGCTGCAGGCTCAGGTAAGGAGGGTTTTTAAGGGCGACCACCGGCAGGAGAGGAAAGTTGAGTTCTTGGGGGATTCCTGGTTGGGACACCCAAGGCAATGAGGCATCAGGTGCTGCGGTGTCTTTAGGCGCCGAGTCTTCTGACCAGCTATGGACGCCGTCGGGGGCACTCCTCAGGTTGAGGATGTAGGCGTGGATCTGAAGCTTGAGGTAGGTCAGGGATTACCAAGTCAGGGTCACTAGGGAGACCTCCTTGTGGTGTTGGGCCACTCAAACTCAGGCCGCGGGCATCGGGTGCACAGTGGTGTCTGGACCCGGGTTCTGTGTTGAAGTCTTTGGTTGAACAAATCCGGTGCTTATGGAAGACATACTAATTTTAGTGAAGGCAGGGCATGTCCTCTGGGCTCTGAACTGCTGCTGGACACGCCAGGGTTTTGCTGGGAGCAGGTCGAAGTCAGGACAGGCCAGTAGGACTGGAGCCAAAGCAGTTGGTCTTCTCTACTTCCTTTTTCAGCACAGTTCTTCATTACTTCTTCTTTCATCTTCCCTAATCTGAAGAGGCAAGATTCAGGGTGGCATCTAACTTCTAAATTTAGGGGTGTTACAAAGGTGTGCAGGTTAGGTCCAATGGGTCCCTTCTTTGGGGTGAGTACATCCCCTATGATGGGGGCATGTTCTTCTCCCTGATTGGCTGTGTCCCCTCATCTTTAAGATGGAGAGGAGTGAGATGTGTGCTTCACCTCGCCTCCCCCACCTCAGGGGTGGGGTTGGGAAAGGAGGGCACATACATCTCTTCCTTAATTAGTTTTCCCGGGGATAATCCCCCCAAAGTGGGGGTCAGAACTGCTGGGAGCCAGTTGCTGGAGGCAACATAAGGCAGGGTCAGCTACAAAAGGCGGCAGGCCTTAGACGTTTCCTCCTTGTGGACCCAGCCCATCCTGGGGGAGTTGGCTTGACACCTCTGCCGATGATGGGCTATGCTTCTGGACCCAGAGAGCGGAGGTCCTCTACCCAGGGGTCCTGAAGCTGTCTGGTGGTAGCACATGGGGGTAGCCATTTCCGAAAAAGGACCAGGGCTGGTCGTTTTTATGGGGTCATCTCCAAGATGCCCTCTGAGTACATTTTACATTAAATCCCACACTGGCATCAGTGTGGGTTTAATGTGCTGAGAAGCTTTTGTGTTTGCAGTGACTAAATCCTAGACCACAAACTCTTTATGTCTTTACTGCACATACAATGTTTAAGAATGGACTTAGACACTGTTGGTGTACTGTGCTCATGCAAGTGTACTCTCGCCTGTGGTCTAGTGCACCCTGCTAGAGGGGTGACTCACCTAGGCCATAGGCAGTCGATTGTAGGCATGGCACTCAGGGATGGAGTCGTGAATGCTCTTCACTTTTCTCTGCACCAAAACACCCAGCCTACAACTGCAGTGTGGGGGTTAAATGCAGGGCCCCTAAGGGTGTCACAATAGGTGCTGCAGCCCTTAGAGACCATCCCTGGTCACAGTGCCCTTGGTACCATGACACCTTTTGCAAGGGGCTTACCTGTGGCAAGCACTGACTCACACAGACTGCAGTGGCAGGCCTGTTGTCACAGTTTAAGTGGACTCCTCTGGGGGGCACAATACATGCTGCTGCCCATGAGAGACCTCTGGTGTACCTATGCCCTGGGTACCTTAGTACCATATACTAGGGACGTACAAGGGTACACCAGTAGCCAATTGTTAATGTACAAAAGTGCTTACCATGGTCAATTTAGGTCAAAAGCACAGTGACTGGGGTCCTGATTAGCAGGATCCCAGTCATACTAGGTCAAAAACATACTGAGACCAAGCTAAAAGGGGGGGTAACAATGAAAGCAGATCTTACTTTTCTACAACTAGCCATCCTGCTGGAGGAGGTGAGAATACCTTTCAAAGAGCAGGCATTGTTCCTGACCTCTGAGAGCATCGGCTCTCCTTTGCAGGGGGTCAGAAACACGTTGGTGGTGGTACCCTGGAAGATACCAGTCACCCAACACACTAAGACTAGTAAGGTTACAGGGGGCACCTATAATGTGCCCTCTGGGTACATGTCTTCATAAATATGATCCTGGAATTAGTACAGATTTACTAAAATGACGTGTTTGATACAAAACACCATCAAATTTCAGTGAAACCATTATGTGGCCGAGTAACTCAGAATGACCCATGTCCAGTACATGTTCTTAAAGAACAAGTTACTTACCTTCGGTAACATGTTATTTACCTTCAGTAACAAGTTTCGTAACTTTTTTCCCAGCCTTCCTCACATTCACTGCACTCCAGCAGTACCTATTCACTGGTCCAATCATGTTCTACTAAAGTTTAAAGACACTCTTCCTCCCACCTCGCTGTCTTCATTCCCTTCTCTTGCGACTTCCAAAAGAGATTGGAAAAAAATTGACTCTAATGCTCTTAACAATCTTCTACGTTCAATGTTACCTACATCTGACTCGCAGGTTGACGTGCTCTCTAAAAATGTTCACACCTGGCTTTTTAATGCCATAGATTCCTGTCGTCTTCCCCCAACCAATAAAAAACGTATACACTATCGTCCCCGGCCCCATGGTTCAACGATAATTTAAAAATTGTAAAATCTAACTGTAAAGTATTAGAACGGAAATGGAGAAGACACTACGTGCCTGATCTTAAAGATGCCTAAGAAAAGGCAAAAAGAATATACCACAACCTCTGTAATACTGCACGGGCCAGCTTTGTTTCCAAAACCAATACTGATGCCGCCAATTGCTGGGAAACACTTTTCGGCCTAGTAAAAAAGCTTGCAGGATCAGAAAACATAGGAAACCCTTTGCCTTTAAATAAAAATCAGTGTGAAGATCTTGCTCACTTCTTCACACATAAAATTGAGAAGATCTATCTTGAAATTGCCAACTCCCTTTTAAGCAGGCCCTTGCAACCACTATCTACAACTACTAACCTCATACTACCTTCTCCTAGTTTGACTGCTGTCACATCACACAAAGAACTTGTTACGGAGTTCTGCATTACTCTCCCACTTTTAGATTCCTCGCCCCTTCTCAATTTGGATTCCCTTACTATTATTGTAGACAAAGTAAAGTCTGGCTCTCCTAATGACCCATTACCAATTTCAATTCTCAAGCAACTTTATCCTTCCCATATGCATGTCATCCTGAATGTTCTAAACTCTTCCCTACTTGAGTCCAAAGTTCCCGCTCATTGGAAACATGCTATGGTGACCCCTCTTTTAAAGAAACCCACCGCTGACCCTACTGTTCTTGCAAATTACCAACCGATTTCCCTTTTGCCAGTCTTCTCCAAAATCCTTGAAAGACACATTAATTTCCATCTCCACCCTTCTCAATCTGGGTTTAGAAACAGGTGTTCCACAGAGACCTCCTTGCTGGGGGTTACAGAGAGGCTACGCCATCTCCTTGATGTCGCGCTCATATTGCTAGACCTTAGCGCGGCATTCAACACTATTTCCCACCCCATACTAGTAAACACACTGAGGTCCCTTGACATTTGTGGCTCAGCCTTGCTCAGCCTTGGACTGGATTGTCTCTTTTTAAATGGTCGTACCGTTCAGATTTTTTCTGCTACGGATAGTTAACTTATATGTCAGGCCTCTAGCTGACATTTCTGAACAGGCCGGTCTGACCCTTTATACTTACGCCGATGTCTCTCAGATCATCTTTTCACTCTCACGTTCTGACCCCTGCTCCACATCCTGCCTTCAGCTGGGTCTCAGGCGAATTACAACATGGATGAACCAGAACTATCTGAAACTAAACGGTGATAAAACCGAGGTCTTAATCCTTGTAAGGAGAAAAATCTTTGGGTCCCGCTACATTGGCCTGCCGCGATGGGTGCTCTTCCTCGGCCCTCCAGCCATGGCCGGAACCTGGGCGTTTATATTGATGACTCCTTGTCCATGCATCATCAAGCAGTCAAGGTCACAGGCATTTGTTTCACCATCTTAAAATGGCTTAGGAAGATCCTTTGGATGCTACCTAACGCCACCCAGAAAACAGTGGTCCATGCCCTTATCACCTCACGGCTGGACTACGGGAATGTCCTTTTTCTGGGTGCAAATAAGGCTGTGATCCGTAAACAGCAGCTGCTTCAGAACTCTCCAGCAAGACTTCTTTGCTGAGTCTCCAGATCCACTCTCATCTCTTTGCTATCTCCCTGACCTACATTGGCTCAGGGTGGAAAACCGAATAAAATTCAAAGCCCTGAGCTACAGGTTTAAGATCAAATGGGGTTCAGCACCACAATATCTGCACTCTCTTGTTTGCCCATATGTCCCTACTCGCCATCTTCGTTCTGCTACTCTTCAAACTTGCCAGGATGGGTGGTAGGTATTTTTCATATCTTGGTCCAATCCTCTGGAATACTCTCCCTCTCGCTATTCGCAAAGAAACCATTTACACCTGTTTCTGCAGATCCTTGAAGACCTGGTTGTTTAATCAGTAACTTCTTCTCATCACTTTTCCTCTGCACCCAGTTTTGTCCAGGCGCCGGGAAACCCTTTTTGGATAGCTGTTGCGCCCTACAAATTCAATAAATAAATAAAATAAATAAATTGGTTACTTACCTTCGGTAACAATATATCTGTAAGAGACATATATTAGTTTTATATTCCTTACCTTAGAATTACCTCCAGGTGTCAGACTGGATCTGGAGAATTTTTTCTTCGGCAGTACCCCTGCGTGTCGAAAGATAGCGTTGGTCGACTCTGCGTTCAGCGTTGGCGTCTTCATCACTGGAATGATGTTGTTGTATCTATTTAGACGCCATCCCTGCGCGCTGATGTCAGTTCTTTACATGACATTCCATGCCAGAAGCGCAGAGCCATGCAAAACACTAACCACTTGTGAACAAAACTGGGGCCCTGAAAGGGAGTCCCCTACACTAGAAGTCAGTTCGCAGAATAGGAAGGATGGGTGGGGCGTTAAGGATTCTATAACTAATATATGTCTCTTACAGATATATCGTTACCGAAGGTAAGTAACTTGTTCATCTGAAAGAGACAATTAGTTATAGATTCCTTACTTTATAATAGATATCCTAGCAATACCAACCCAAGAGGTGGGTCTACAAACCAAGTTCACACCAGAAAGTCCTGGGGAACTGAACGCCCAAAGAAGCCGTCTCTCCAGACTTGACTATCCAGGCAGTAATGCTTAGTGAACATGTGCAGAGATGCCCACGTGGCTGCCAGGCAGATGTCACGAGGGGTACTTCACATCCCAAAGCAGTAGTGGCTGCTGTCAACTTGGTGAAATGTGCGCGCACTCCTACCAGAGGCTCATTTTTGCTAAGAAGTAACAGATCTTAATGCAAAGGACGACCTATCGAGAGATGGTCCACTTTTGCACGGCCTGACCTTTCTTGGCATCCACACAGCCAACAAAGGGTTGATTGTCCACCGTGAATTGTTTTGTGGGATCCAAATAAAAGGATAACACACGTTTTGGATCCAGGCAGTAGAGTCTCTCCTCCTTACAAGGATGCAGGGGTGGGAATAAGGTGGGCAAAGTGATGGTCTGTCCTATGTAGAAAGAGGTACCACTTAGGGAAGAAAAGGTCTAGTTCGAAGGACAACCCTGTCTGGATAAACAGCAAGGAAAGGAGGTTTAGACGAAAGAGCCTAAAGCTCACTCATCCTGCGAGCAGAGGTGATGGCCACCAGAAAAGCAGTCTTTAAGGTTAAGTGTCGTAGAGGACAATTATGTAGTGGCTCGAAAGGAGCACATTTAAGGTAAGTTAAGACCAGATTCAAGTCCCACTGGGGCAGTATGAAAGGAATAGGAAGAAAGAGGTGAGTAATGCCCTTAAGAAATCTATTTACAATAGGGGACTTGAAAAGAGAAAGCTGATAAAGAAGGCGGAGAAAGGCCAAAATGGCCGAAAGATAACCTTTAATGGTGCCCAGAGCAGAGCCCTGCTGGGCCAAAGAAAGAATGAAGAGAAGAACCTCTGAAAGAGGGGCAGAAAGGGAATCCACAGCCTTTGCTGTGCACCATGCCACAAATTTGTTCCATCTACAGGTGTATACCGTTTCAGTGGAGGGACGCCTGGCTGCCAAGATGACATTACAAACTTCGGGAGGAAGGTCAAAAGCTGTCCACTGTCACCACTCAATATTCATGCAAGGAGGTGGAGGCTGGACAGGTTTGGGTGGAGGGCCGTCCCCTGCAGCTGCGACAGAAAATCCTCCCTAAGAGGCAGTCTGATCAGAGGATTGATGGCCATGTTGAAAAGTACCAGACTCTTCGTGCCCAGTCCAGAGCCACAAGAATGACTTGGGCCCGGTCTTCCTTGATCTTCTTCAGCATCCTGGGCAGAAGTGGTATAGGCGGAAAGGTGTATAGAAGACCGCAATTCCACTTGTGACGAAAAGTGTCACCAAGCGAGTGAGGCTTTGGAAATTACAACGAGCAGAACTGCTGACATTGCGAGGTCTCTTCGGTGGCGAACAGATCTAACCAAGGCTCTCTCCACTGCTGAAAGAGACCTTTCACCACCTCTGAGTGAAGACACCATTTGTGATCCATCATGCACCAGCGGCTAAGTTCGTCCTCCCTGACGTTCAGGGAACCTGCCAGGGGTTGAACCACCAGGGACATGCCCTGAAGTTCCAGCCATGTCCAGAGGTGGAGAGCCCCTTGACATAGGGTCCACGACCCTATGTTTGTTGCTGTACCACATGGCGGTAGTGTTGTCCGTGAACACCTGTACTACTCTTCCTTTGACAGAAGGAAGGAATGCTTTCAGTGCAAGATGAAACACCTGGAGCTTTAGCAGCTTGATGTGGAGCCCGGACTCCGCCAGAGACCAGATGCCTCGGATTTTTGCTTCTCCTTTGTGGCCGCCCCATCCCAGAAGTGATGCATCTGTCACCACTGTGAAGGCTGGTTAGGGAAGTGAGAGAGATCTGCCGTTGACCCAATCCTGTTTCATTAGCCACCATTGCAATTGGTGTGTAGTTCCCTCCGAGATCTGGACAACATCAGAAAGATTCTCCTGGTGCTGTGCGCACTGGAACTTCAGGTCCCACTGCGGAGCCCACAATTGCCACCTGGCAAGATCCACCAGCAGAATGCAGGAGGCCATGAGGCCCAGCAGCCTCACCGAAACCCGGGATAGAGGCTGAAAGATCGGAATCATAGCCCGAATATCCCAGACTCGCTGCTCGGGAGGATAAGCCCAAAACTGCACTGTATCCAGAACTGCACTAATGAAAAGGAGCTTCTGAGAGGGAATCAGATTGAACTTCGGCTCATTGATAGGGAATGCCAGTGAATGCAGGAGGTCCGTCGTAACCCAGATGTGGGAGATGACAGCCTGGGGTGAACCCACTTTCACCAGACTGTCGTCAAACTAGGGGAAGACTGCAACCTGTAATCTGCACAGATGAGCTGCGACCGCCGCCATCACTTTCGTGAACACCCGAGGTGTGCTGGTTAGGCCGAAGGGGAGCACAGTGAACTGAAAATGCTTGTGGCCTACCGTGAACCGTTGGTAACACCTGTGGGATGGCAGGACAGGAATGTAGAAGAAAGTGTCCTGCAAGTCCAATGCCACCATCCAACCTCCATGGTCGAGGGCAGACAGGACCGGAGCCAATGTCGACATTTTGAACTTCTCCTTCTGGAGGAAGCGGTTGACGTCCCTGAGATCCAAGATAAGATGCAGGCCTTTGTCCTTCTTGGGCACCAGGAAGTAGTGGGAGTAACAACGACAATCTACTTCTGGGACAGGGACTCGCTTGATAGCTCCCTTGGCCAAGAGAGCCATAACTTCCTGACAGAGAAGGGCCAAGTGATCCTCTGACATGCGATGGATTGTTGGTGGCATGGAGGGAGGGGTAGTCCCTGACCACCTAGGACTATATTTAATTTAAAGCTTCCCGCTAAGTCTCACCTTTCCCCTGTTTGGATGGAGAACTTTGCTGAGTCTCTTCCCTCTGCAACCGCATGGGAGAGTGTGGCCCGGGCCTCCTCCGGGCACTGTGGCAGCACCTGCGCAACTAGAGTAGGTGTAATGGGCCAAGAGACATGCAGTGTTCACTGGACGGTGGTGTCGGGCAATCATCCTATCCACAGGAGCCCCTGTGCTGGGCCTGGACCAAGTGCCCAGAAGGATGTTTGTGAGAGCCTCATTGAACAGCATCAGGGGCTCCGAGGAGGACGCTGCCGGCTGAAGCACCACAGTCAGGAGATTAGTTCTGACTGCCGTAGTAGGAAGCTCAAGGCCCAAGGCTTCAGCCACCCCACGCAAAACCACAGCATAGGAAGCTCCCTCCTCCATGGCCACGGTTGGGGGAGAAAGCATGCCAAGGTCTGGGGAGGTATCTAGACCACTGGCCTCAACCAACTCCTCTCTCCAGTCTGGCTCTTCAAGCTGGTCTACCAATGAGTCAACAGAATCCTCCCAGTCCTCCTGACCCTCCTCTGGCTGCCAAGGAGGGCGATAGGGAACGCCATGGTAGAACAGTGGTACAAAAGTACCGGTCGGCTTCAGTACCAGCGTCGGTTGATGCCAGTCTGGTTCCGTGTCCAAACCGAGGGGGAGGCCTGGGTCGATGTCACCCGGGGACACAACCAGCATCAGAAGTGGTGGAGACGTCCTCAGAGGTATCGGTGCCGGAGGAGGCATCATGAGGTCGACCTGCATCGATCCGGATCCAGGCCTGGACCCCTGGGGGCTCTGTGGTGCTAAGGCCGGAGCCGCCGGCATCGAAGGCCTAGAGCTCCCAGCCGAGTTTGCAGGGCCTGAAGGTGCGCCGGCGGAGTCAGGCTGCCCAAAGATGAAGTGGAAAGTTTTGTAAAATGCACAAAGCAGGGCAGGGGATGCTTCGGCTCCCGGAAAGGGAGGGAAGCTCGGAGCTGTCCCAGCAAGCTCTGTGGGTGGAGCCAAAGGCTGACTACCCTCCGCGTCACGTGTCGCTTCAGCCGACGGACAGGGAGAAGGGGAAGAGCGACGGTGCTTCTTGGCCTTCTTCTCGTTCTTCTGCTTAGACGAAGACTTAAATGAGGAGAAATGGTGGTGACTCCGCGACTAGTCCCGGGACCTCCCCTTGACCAGGACCTTGAGCGGCGCAGAGCTGACTGCCAGGCCTACAGAAGCTCTCGGGACCGCTCCCCCAAAGACTTCGGGTTCATGGCTCGACAGTCGGAGCACAACTTCGGATTGTGGCCGGGCTCCAGGCACCAGAGGCACATGAGGACAGGAGTCACAGGGTTTGATGCCGATGCGACAATGGGACATCCCTACGTGCACCAGGAGTCGAACGACTTAAAAAAGATGTTGTTCAACAAAAAGTGACAGGGTACCGATCTCTCCTGATCTACGCTGACTGGCGCTGAAAAAGAAAGAACTGACTTCAGAGCGCAGGGGCGGTGTCTAAGTAGATACCGCAGCATCATTCCGGCGATCACGACGACAGCGACGAACGCCGAGTCGACCGACGCCGCCTACTGACGAGCAGGGGTACTGCCGAAGAAAAAATTCTCTGGATCCAGTCTGACACCTGGAGGTAATTCTAAGGTAAGGAATCTTTAACTAATAGCCTTTTTAGATATGGCTTCCTGAACACTTGCAATGACTCATAATGGAAGCAATCGAAAAAGAACTTTCCTTCGAACAAGAAGAGTGTCTCCCTAATGCACTCAATGCGATGTTCAATTTGTTATTTCATTGGAAAAAAAACACTTATCTTTTGAGACTTTGGGTGTAGTCAATTCTTTTATTTTGTCCTTCGTTTTCAAGTTCTTCTTTGGATATTCATCAATTCTGTTATTATTACATTATAATAATTGCGATGGTTTAATCAGATGCATAACTTATTATTGTCAACTTACACATTCTAACAGCTGAACCACAAGTCTTTTTCCCATTGCTAACACACTTGTAGTCCACTTATCCCCAATCCGAAATTCACGCTTGTTCCCACTCAATAGTCTTGCTTGAATTTTACGCTGGTTACACGTCACTGCGTGCGTTTTTTTATGTATGGCCCGTTATTAACACTTATTGAAGATTTTGTTACAAGTGAATAATGAATGAAGTAACCAATACCAGCTGTTATGACCGCTATGTACCCTCAGGTAATTCTGGTCAGATCTGAGAATGCTACACATTTAGGTACGACATGGGTGACCGATTCAGTACATTTATTATACATCATATTGTTTGTATCTGCTACGTATTGCCTTGATATAATGATTGGGTCATAAGGATGGTTTACTCAGATGCATGACTTATTATTGTCGACTTAACACCATATAATAAGGGACGCAGACTCTGGACAACAGTTAGCCGGAAAGACCCCGAGCGGTCTTCCGCATGTTTATTTATACCTCGGCGCGAGCCCGCCCCGAGGTTGTGCGTGCGTGCGTGGGGGAAAGGATACATTGTGTGGGAGAGCCCGGGTGGCTCTCTACATCCCTCCTTTATTTTAGTCCTTTTCTGCCGGCACATTCTAGGACTCGTGTTCAGGGTGATGACCAGGCAAAGTCCCTCAACCGCTGGCTAGGCTTCGGATTGGGCCTCAGGCTGTAGCGGTGGTTCCGGGTCCATGGTAGTTCGACAACCCCAGCCGGGGTTGTCCCTGGGCCTTCGCTCACCTCTTCGGTCCTTGGCTGACTCCGCTCGATGCCGGGGCCTGGTGGCATTGGCCTTGGCGGAGTGTCCCCTCGTGACGGGACAGTTGTCGGACTAGGAAAACTGTTGAAGTCCACGTCTTCATGGTCTCCGGGTTCCGTTCTTTCTGCTCTCCGATGTCCGGCGGCTGTGTCGGTCGCCTTCCTGAAGCATGATACGTTTCTCGTCACAGCTTGGCCGTCTCTCCTTGCGGTAACCATTGTTCCTTGTACTCTGTCCACTATCCACACTTCGGGCTCGAATGGAGTTCGGAACTTCCACCCCGGGTGACGATCTTTGACAACTACCGCGTCCATTTCTCGGATGTCTGGTTCCTTGGCGTGACGGTGCACGCTTGCTTTGACGTTAGTGGCCTGTCTTCGGGCCTGGGTGGCCTCGGCGTCCCTTTCTTCCGGCACCCACGTGCTCGCAGTGGGGATGCCGTCCCTCGGAGCTCGCTTGAACAGCATGTGGGAGGGGGCGCACTTGGTCGTTGAGTGAGGTGTCTGACGGTATGCTCCTAGGAATTGGTCCAGGGCTGTCTCTGGGTCTTCGCCACTGTCTACTGCTATCCGGAGGACTCTATTTAATGTCCGCATCAGCCTCTCCACCTCCCCGTTAGCCTGGGGCCACAGCGGGGTGATCTTTCTGTGCCTGATCCGGAGAGCCTCCAGGTACGCCTGGAACTCTCTCCCTTGAAAGGGGGGTCCGTTGTCGGACTTGATTTCTTCGGGGAGCCCCATCGTGGCGAACACGCGGTTTAAAACTTTCTTGACCTGCGGGAATGCTGTGGATGCTATGACTTCTACGATTGGGAATTTTGAGAAGGAATCAACTAGCACCAGCATGTGCCTTCCGTCCGGGAAGCTGCCAAAGTCTATGCTGAGTTGAGTCCAAGGCGCCTGGGGTGCTTCTTCAGTGATTACGGGTGCTGGGACAGGCTCTCCCCCAGTGATCGTGCAGGCATGGCAGGACCGTATCATCGTTTCCACTTGGCTGTCCATCACCGGAAACCACACCTTACTCCTCAGGCGGGCTTTTGTTTTGGCCATACCTTGGTGTCCTACATGTGCTAAGCCCAGAGCTCGTTGTTGGAGGCTTTCTGGCATGACAATGAGGTGTCCTCGTAAAACCACTCCTTCATCTCCTACACTTAGTTCACTGCGTACTTGCCACAGCTGCTGTCTAGTGTGGCTCACTTCCGGTCTGAGGCAGGAGGCGCCGTCGAGAAAATGGGCCCAGCGGTTTCCCTCGAGGGCCTGTCGGACTTTCGTCAGAGTCTCATCCCCTGCAGTGGCGTCTCCGATTTCCTTGAGTGACATGTTCTCTGGACATGCGGCCTGCGTGACCATGTGGACGATCTCCTCCACTTCTTCTCCGTCCTCGGTGAGGGGCTGCTGTGGGACGACATCCGGGTGTCGTGACAGGTAGTCGGCGGGGTTGTGGGCCCCTGGCCGGAATACAACTTTGAATCGGTAGCCCTGCAGCTGGACAGCCCATCTTTCGATGCGCGGGGGAGCTAGCCGTGACGTCCCCGCGAAGAGGGGCAGAAGAGGCTTGTGGTCTGTGACCACCGTGAATTCCTGCCCACAGAGGTAGAGATGAAAGTGCTGGCACGCCCACTTGATGGCCAGGGCTTCTCTTTCTATTTGGGCGTACCTGGTCTCGGTGTCCGACAGTGCCTTGCTGGCGTAGGCAACCGGTTTCCACTCTTCGGGCCCGTATTCCTGTAAAAGAACGGCTCCTAGTCCTACGGGACTGGCGTCGACGATCAATTCGGTCCGCCTGCGTGGTTGGAAGTAGGCCATAGTGGTGTTGTCCAGGAGGCTGGTCTTGATGGTCTGGAACGCTTTGTTTGCGGCTGCAGTCCAGTCCCATTTCTGATCGGCTCGGGTGAGGGCTCGGAGGGGTTCCGCAATGGCAGCCAGGTTCGGGATAAACCGGCCACAGTATGTGGCCATGCCCAAGAAGCTGCGCACTTCAGTTTGACTACGTGGGGTGCTAGCTGCCTTGATTGCTTCCGCCTTCTTGGGATCGACTTTCAGGCCCTCTCTCGTGAATGTGTATCCGAAGAAGTCCACCGATTCTTGATAGAATGCGCATTTGGCTCGGTGTAGAGTCAGGCCGCTGTCGGCGAGCCTATGCAAGGTCGCCCTTAAGTTGACATGGTGTTCTTCGAGGGTTGTGGAATACACGAGAATATCATCGCTAAGGTTGATTACCCCTCTTAAGCCTGATAGCACCTCGCGAATGGCATTTTGAAAGACTTCAGCCGCTGATGAGACACCGAAGCTGAGCCGGGTGTAACGACGCAGCCCTACGTGCGTCGAAAAGGTGGTGATGTACCTGCTGGCTGGCTCCAACTCGAGCTGGTGATACCCGGAGTTGAGGTCCAGCTTTGAAAACCACTTCGCCCCGTTGAGGCCCGCTATTATATCGTCCAGAGTGGGGGTGATATGCCTTTCGCGCTTGACAGCTGTGTTGGGGAGCCTCATATCCACGCATAGACGAATGGCCCCTGGCTGCTTCGGTTTGGGGGGGACCACCAGTGGGGAGACCCAGGGTGTCGGGCCCGACACTTTCTCGATTACTCCCAGGTCTTCAAGTTTGCGAAGCTCCTCCTCCACTTGCGGCCTGAGATTGAAAGGCACCCGCCGGTGCCTGAGTGCAACGGGTTTGATGGTTGCGTCAATGTGTAGCTTGAATCTCTTCCCTTTGAGCTTGCCAAGGCCCTTAAACAGTTCAGGGAAGTCCTTTAACATGAAATCTGCGTGTGCTTGGTGCACCTGGTTGGCAAAGAATACCAGTCCCAGGTCTTCTGCCGTGTGGCAGCTCAGGAGGGTGCCCTTCTTTCCTTCTGTGATGTGAAATTTGGTTTCTGTAGAGTACTCTCCGTTGATTACGGTGGTTTGGATCACTCCTCGAAGAGGCAGAGGTTCAGTCCCTCCATAGGTGTAGATTCTTGCCGCGGACGGTGTCAATGTCGGCTTCGGGGACATCCTTTCATACTGGTCCGAGTCCATGACGTTCACGGACGCTCCTGTATCAATCAACGCGTTGACACTCGTCCCATCTACAGATATGGAACACATGGGCGGCGGTCTCCTTTTCGTGGATGCTCGGCTTACATAGGAGACGACGTACACTTCGTCGTCTTCATCATCCTCGTACCTGGGCCGACGGTCCTGCGCTTCAGTGTCGGGAGGGGGTCTCTCCTGGTCGAGTGATAGCTGTCGGATGCGCTGTGTTACTGTTCTGGCGCGCGGGCCTGCTGATAGGAACTTCCCTCCCCGGCAGACGGCGGCAAAATGATTCAGACGCCCGCACTTGAGGCACGTCTTGCCTTTGGCGCCACACGTGGCTGTGGCAGGGTGGTCGTCACCGCAATACCCACATTGGTTGCCTCGTGGCGGGCCACCTCGCTGCTTTGCTGGCGGGAATCGTCTGTGGATCGCATCCACCCGTTCTTCTTTGACGGTCGGGGCTCTTGCAGCTGGTGGGGCGATCACCGGGGTGCGCAGTGCCACCTCCATTTCCTCTGCCCTGGCGTCGGACAGTTCATGCGATCTGGCCAGGATGAGAATCTCGTCGAGCGAAATCCCTGGTTGCCTGAGGATCAGCTTTCTCAGCAGCTTCGACTTGCATCCGACTATGATTTGATCCCTGATTTCTTCCCGGGGGTTGGCGAACGGGCACGTGCTCGCAAGTCGACGGAGTCGAGCGTAGTACATGTCGACCGATTCGGAGTCCATTTGCCAGGCACGCTTGAACTTGAATTTTTCAAAGTCATTGTTAAGCTGGGGATCGAAATGTGCGTTGAGGGCCGCGACAGCGGCATCATAGTCGTCCTCGGGTCCGGTGTTGGGGAGCGACTCAAACAGATCATAGATTTCTTGACCCCCGTATAAAATGAGGAGCGACCTCTTCACTGTCCCATCCGTTTCTCTGGTGCCCTTGAAGTACAGATTGAGACGTCCGACCCACGCTCTCCAGCGGAGTGCTGCTGTCGCTGGGTCCGCAGTTTCGCTGAACGGCGGGATGGGCGCTGCGCCGGCATGCTGATGGGCAGGAAGCGCTGGTATGGGAGGTCCCGCTGGGGCCTGAGCTCCTGCTTGGGCTTGGACCTGTGGGAGTGCTGCGGGCACGACTGGCGGTGGCTGGACCGCTTGCTGCGGGGGCTGGCCAGCCCCGTCTTGGGCTGCCCCTGTCGCGTTCTGGCTCATGGTTTGGCTTTACGCAGGCTGTTCTGGTGCTTTCCGGAGTCGTGACAGTGTGCAAGGCAGAGCCGAGGTGCTTGGGAGCGCCACGTGTTGGGGCGCTGTGAGGCCTGGCACAAGGGGAGCGGATGCGGTGCAGGCGGGCGCTTGGAACTCCCAGTGGTGGCAGGTTCCTGGTCAAATGTGGTTGTGTTTGCCAAGGCTTGTTGTGTGAGTCACGTATTGCTCTCCCTTTCTTTATTGTTAATAGGCAGGGTTCCGTGACGTGCTGCGGAGGCGTGCTCCGAGGGCTCGATGCAGGCGCCGTGCTGCGTAGACAGGTGTAGAGCGAGCGGGGCCTGGCGCGGTGTCTGGCGCGCACCCGCGGTAGGGGCGCCGCTCGCGCGCCTTCTCCGGGAGGGAAGGCGGGTCCGCCGCAGGCCGTGGTCACGTGGTGCTGCTCTGGGCTCCGTCGAACGCCTGCGGCGGGCAGGCGCACCTCCTCCGCGCCGGCTGGCGAATGGAGGCAATGCGGGGACCGCGCAGGCGGGGCAGACGGTTCACTCACCCGCAGGACCTCACCGCTACACGCCGACCCCACGAGTCCCGCCGGCTGAAGGCGCTCCCTCACGGGAGACGCGTGGGCGGGTCTCGGGCAGAGGGGACCGGCACACCTCAGCGGGTGGGCACCGCAGCAGGATACAGGCAGCGCGGCTAGCCGGAGGCACCAGGCACACGTGGGGAACAACCGGCCTCGTCGCCAGTGTGGTGAGGCAAGGTAAGGCCTTTCACGTGGGTTAAACACCATATAATAAGGGACGCAGACTCTGGACAACAGTTAGCCGGAAAGACCCCGAGCGGTCTTCCGCATGTTTATTTATACCTCGGCGCGAGCCCGCCCCGAGGTTGTGCGTGCGTGCGTGGGGGAAAGGATACATTGTGTGGGAGAGCCCGGGTGGCTCTCTACATCCCCCAATTCAAAATTCACGCTTGTGCACACCCAATAGTCTTACTTCAGTTTTATTCTGGTTACACGTCACTGCATGTGTTTTTTTTACGTATGGCCCGTTATTAACACTGATACACTTGGAGGGCACCAAAAGTACAAGATACATGTATACACTCGGTTTGAACTAATATTTACTTCCGGGTGACGCTCCGAAACACCGCGTGACTCACATATATTTCCCGGTGATTATGGCCCGGGTTCACCCTTCGAAGCACCGGGCGCTCCCGTTCTGAGATTTCACCGACCCGCTATTAAGTAAGTGCACGTTGGCCATCAGCATATTAACTGCCGCGCTTCTCGCGAACAATACATGGATCGCATCTAATATCCTTTATGTTAGGTTCACAGCATTTCTTAAGTACAAGAGCCGACTATGACAGTCACGTGAGTTACGCTATAAGTATGCTTCAGCTACAGGCATGCACCTGGCACCATTTAATCAGAGGCATGAATCTTTTCCACACCATGTTTTAGCTCAACTCATGCCCCCTTTTTTAAAAAAAAGTTGGTAACACCGGTTGAACACACTTGCCGATTTGCTTTAATTCCCCATTTCTCCGCGTCATACTAACTGCCACCTAGAAGGTTACAGCACGGATTTACAACCTCAATTATAGACACCCAATGTGCATGTAACATTTTTGCTCACGACCTGGGGACTGTCACCTCATTAACCTTTGTCATTACTATCCAGTGCTTTGTGCTGACACCTTCTTTCCTCTACTTTCCAGTGTATAGCCCCTGGAGAAGAGCATCTGTGCCCGAAATGCATAGGACATTAAACATTGTTTGGTTTATCATCGCACTTATTATGATGTAATAATAACAGAATGTTTGAATATCCAAAAAATAACTTGAAATCGAGGACAAAATAAAATAATTTACTACACCCAAAGTCTCAAAAGATAAGTGTTTTTTTTACCAATGGAATAAAGAAATTGAACATCGAATTGAGTGCATTAGGGAGACGCTCTTTTTGTTTCAAGGAGAGTGCTTTTTCGATTGCTTACACATTCCTCATACTCAGGAGGACCAACCCGATTGCACCACCTACCTTCTTACCTTCAATTACCCGGATTATCCTACAGGAGTGCACCCTTCCGTTCCTAGTTCATAATGGAAGTAGGCATTACAGGGGGACATCTGATCATGCAGTTGTGCCCTCACATGTAATATAATCCATACTAATATTATAAAGAGAGAGCCTAAACCTTTGAGGCGGGTAATCTCAGTAATAAACAACAGAAGAGTGAAGAAATAGAATATGGAGAGGAAGAAGTAACAAAAACAAACACAAACGCAAAGGGATGAGACAGTACAATTTAAGAACCCTCACTCACCAACCTAGTGGTGACATGCTTCATCACTGGGTTCCCACTGGAAAGATCTAATGTCTTTCCAGTGTGCTTTAACGCCTGCTTACAGCGGAGCTGGTTCTTGTGTGTGTTGAGGGTGTATTCCGGCCAAATTAAGCTAGGTGAGTGCAAAAAAAGGGGGTTAAAAAGTGCAAAATCGTGACTTTCAACAACTTTATTAATAGTCCGGTTTGCACTGGTTAAAAACAGATTTAAATGGACCCATAGGAACGGTCTTAAATGTTCAAGACCCCTACTCCATAGTGAAAAAAAGGGTTTTGGTCGACATGTTTCGGGCCGCGGTGGTGTTCGAATAGGTACGCTGCGGGGAGTCGCCTGCAGAAATATATGCGGCGTGAAGGAAACCCCTCACCGCGTTCGCCCATGAGGACTTACACTGACGCTCCTCTCGTACCCGACTCCAGCAAAATTGCTGTAGTTGTCTCGAACGGCTTAAAGCCGTAAGTATATTATATACTAAACAAAAAAGAGAATAAAAAATGTTTTTCTTATTTTTTCTTTTCACACGAATTCCTCACGGCAGGGTGCACCTTAGCGTGTGTACACCACCGGAGGATCACATTATATGGTCCTGATGAAAGCTGAGCGACTTGGGCTCTAAAAAAGCAGAAACATGTCGACCAAAACCCTTTTTTTCACTATGGACTAGGGGTCTTGAACATTTGAGACCGTTCCTATGGGTCCATTTAAATCTGTTTTTAACCAGTGCAAACCGGACTATTAATAAAGTTGTTGAAAGTCACGATTTTGCGCTTTTTAACCCCCTTTTTTTGCACTCACCTAGCTTAATTTGGCCGGAATACACCCTCAACACACACAAGAACCAGCTCCGCTGTAAGCAGGCGTTGAAGCACACTGGAAAGACATTAGATCTTTCCAGTGGGAACCCAGTGATGAAGCATGTCACCACTAGGTTGGTGAGTGAGGGTTCTTAAATTGTACTGTCTCATCCCTTTGCGTTTGTGTTTGTTTTTGTTACTTCTTCCTCTCCATATTCTATTTCTTCACTCTTCTGTTGTTTATTACATATATGGTAAGGGGTGTAAGAGTGAATATTTATACCCTTACTCTCTCGTTGTTTTCTGAGGGTAATCTCAGTAACCACAGCACCAATCACAACACACAATACAGCGTTGGAAGGGGCAGTTGCAGCAGAAGGACATAGGCTATGCAGACAGCCACCATATTTTTTTTTTGCAGAGTTTTATATGGCGCGTACTTGACTCGAACTGAATCAGGTATTAGAGCGCTTTACATAGCACCAGTTACGTTACATGAGGACACACATTCATTTTTGTTAGGCACGGGGAGATTAAGTGATTTGCCCAGAATCACAGGATGTTTGGCGTCATTACCAAGACTCGAACCCAGATCCCCAGGTTCGAGGTCGAGCGCCTTAGCCATTAGGCCAACTCTTCTATACATTTAAAAGGTAAAAGAACCGTGCCAGCAAAGTAGTCCCTTGAGGGCGTGTCTGCGTTGTGCTGTGGGCTTGGGCTGGGGGTGTGACTAACACTGGGGGCGTGACAAACGCTGGGGACGTGTGTCCGTCCTTCATGCCATGTGAGTCGTACATACAAGCGCCAATTATGTTGCTGCGCAGCATCAAGGGGCACGCTGGCGGCGTGAGAAACGCTGGGGGCATGTGTCCGGCTTTCATGTCATGTGAACGCAATTGCGCCGCATCAAGGGGCACGCTGGGGGCGTGAGAAACGCTGGGGGCGTGTGCTACATTCTGCCCTTCATGCCATGTGGGCCGTACATTAATCAGAAGATCATCTGCTGTGGCCGTGTGCTGGGGGCGTGACAAACGCGCTCACCTGGAGCCCTGATAAGTAACGTTACTGCAGCCTGTCCTGCGTGCTGGTACTGAACTCTCTCATTCAACAAAATTACACGCGCCTGCTACCATCAACCAGGGCTCTAACCGGGCTCAGGCGGCGGATCAGTACACTAATTACACGCGCCTGATAACATCAACCAGGGCTGCAGCTGGGCCTCAAGCGGGGGAACACGCGCATGCTAACATCAAACAGGCCTGCATCTGGGCCTCAAGCGGGGAAACACGTAAATGAGCGTGTCTGCGGGGACAATTACTGCAGCCTCTCCTACTCGCTGTCACTCAATTCTCTCATTAAACGGATTTCCCCGCGGCTGATAACTCTCTCATTCAACGACATTACACGCGCCTGCTAACATCAACCAGGGCTGTAGCCGGGCCTTCTCCGTCCCTATTCTACTGCGAGATTTTAAAATAAATTGCCCTTGCCAAATACACACATTACACACATTCTATTTCATACCCGGACAACGTCGGGACGGGCTGCTAGTAATAAATAAAACAAATTACATTTCGCAATCTGCAACCTCAAATGTCGATGCAGCGCAAGCAATGTAATTCGTTTTCTTTATTTATTTCTTTACTTACCTCCGTTCTGCCATATGCCAGAGTTTACTACCCCCTGCCTCTCCCCCCTCCCGCCGCACCGCCCTGCAGCACTCTCTCGAGGAGCCGCTACTGGGTACAGTGCTTGCAATTTTTGGTGCAGATGATGCCGACAGCACCGATACAGAGCAGAACAATATCATCTACTGGCACGCAAGGGTAATCCTCGAAAACATCTGGATTCAGTCTGACAATGGGGAGAGGAAATGCAACACTGGGGACAAGGGGTGAAACACAAGCATGATAGAGCAACACAGATCTGGAGAGGAGAGGGGCACTCGGGCAAGAGAGAGCAAGACAGGGAGAAGTACAAGGACAAGAGTCAGCAATACGCAGCAAGAGAAAGAGACGCACATGAGGGAGACAGTTGGAAAACTCAGGCACTCTCATGGAGTGCTTAAGCCAAAAAAAAGCTCCCTAAAGTTGAGCAATGGAAGGACACAAGCAAAGCAGCTGTGCTTCAGGAGAAGGACAAAAGATAAGATGAACAAGGCAAGTCATGGAAACTGTAAGTAAATAAGAGTGACAATAAAGCCAACCAATGCAATGGGTGGGCCTTAAGTCATGTAAGTTCTAGGTAAACTGACAATACAACTTTTCCAACTTGACAACTGTGCTGTCTGGTATGCTCAAACTAACAAGAATAGCACACTGCAGAGACCCTGTCCAGTGAAGACTCCTGTGCAGCCGGGAAACTGTTCTAAAAGGTTCTAAAATTGAGATGACGTAATGCAACAGTGAATACTAGGTAGGCATGGTGGGGTGACTTTTCTGGTTGGGGATATAGTTGTTAATAAATGAGATAATTCTGAGGAGCATTGCAACGCTCCATGCATTCCAGTTTTTCATAAAGAGTTTTTCAAAAAGATTTGACCCATATAAATCAGACGCCTAAAAAAGATTCTTTTCTAGACCATTGCAGTCAAAAAGACAATAAAAACAGTATGAATTGTATGTAATTCAGAGAAACAGCTTGATAGGAAATATGCCCGAAAACATCATCTAATCAAATCAGGGACATTTATTTAGAGCACAAATCACTTAAGTTGAAAGTCTCATGGTGCTTGCAGACAGCTCCGAAAGCTTGATTGTTTAGTTGTCAAACAGCCATGTCTTTAACTTTCTGCAAAGCAGTTATGATCTGTGATCGTGCCTAAGTTTGAGGGCAGTTTGTTCCAAGTGGCAGGTGCAAGAAAAGAGAAGGACCTTCCTCCATTTCTAGTGGTGCGGATTCTGAGTGGTGTAAGAAATAATTCATTTCTGGATCTCAGGGTCCAGCAAGGTTGGTACCAGCTTAGCTTTTTGGCCCAATAACCCGGGCCTATTCCATATATTTGTGTGTTAAACAAAGAAGCTTGAAGCAAATTTGCTTTCTGACTGGGAGCCAGTGTAGAGATCTCAGACTAGGGACCAAAGGGGATCTAGACGGGAGATTGAGAACCAGTCTGGCCACGGAGTTCTGCAGAATCTGAAGCCTTGTAAGACAGCCTTCGTTGAATAAGGACAACAGGGCATTGACGTAGTCCATGCGGTTGATAATCAGTCCCTGAACTAGTGGTTTTCATCGGAATCCATTTAAAAACCTTGTGTAGACCACGCATCACACCAAAGCAGGAGCCAATTATATGGTTAATCTGACTTTTCATTGATAATTGGTTGTCCATATGGAATCCTACATTCCGTACCATCTGTTTTGGGATTGGACAGGGGCCAAGGTTTGGGAGCCACCAGTCATGTGACCAGTGTTCATCAGCTTTGCCAAAAAGCACAATCTCGGACTTGCCTCCGTTTAATTGAAGATGATTTGTGCTCATCCACCTATCAACTTTGGATATGCATTCTTTGAATCACAACTTTGTCCCTACCGGATCTGGGCCAAGGGTGATCAAGATCTGAGTATCATCGGTGTACGATACAACAACGAAGCCGTCGGATCTGATCTTCATGGGAGCAGTAGTGGATGCAGAGCGTTTTATGCAACAGGACAATCGTTTACATTTGACTACTTTGTAAAGTCAGATTAGCCACATAATAAACTTAAGAAAGCTGTCTTCAGGAGTGGTTTAAGCCTTGTAAAACACACACATAATTCAATCATTTTATTTAGGCCAAAATGAACAGAATAACTGAAAAAATCTACCTGTATTGTATGTGGATCACTAGCTTGTCCGAGAATTTCAAGTAGAACAGGATCAGAAACAAAGAAGAATCGTGGAAACAGCAACCGTTTCTTTTCGAGATACCTTTAAATAAATAAGGAGGAATATTAATACATACATTTTGCATGATTATGAGTACCTTGCTTGCCTAACAACAATATTAATTTGCTAATAACCGTGCTGCTTTCATTTATTTTGCAGCCTGGAAGTAATTTTATTTAGTAATTATGGTGTCTGATGCTTCCCTGCCTAGGCATTAAATGTGAATATGACATTGCAAATCTAAATTATCGATTTTTTGGAATGCATATAACGAGTCCTGTGGGAGGTGTTTTTCTTGAGGTTCCACTGAGGAATTAGGGATTATAAGGGGGCTGGGCAATGTTGTCCTAGATAACTAGAAAAGTTAATTTACTATGTTCAGGCTTGGAAAAATTACGTATTAAATATGTTTAGATGCCTAAAGTTTAACGCTCTAATGGCCAGATGTACAAAAGGAAATTGCACTTCTTAATGAAATGACCAAATTGCAACTTTATACAATATATACAAAGGCCTAAACACAGTCACAAAATGCAATTTCTACCCATTAGAAATCGCATCTTGTGATTCCCTCAATAGGAAATGACAAATAAGAATTTCCTATTTGCAATTTCATGAGCACATACACAAAGGCCCACATGCATCAAGCATTTTTGGAGTCGCAAACGGTGCGATTCCTTAAAATCGGCCGTTTGCGATTCCAAAAGTGCTTGTTGGGATGCATGAAGCAATTTTAGAATTCGTAACATTTTTGCGAGTTCTAAAATTGCGATTGCTTTTAAGAAGTCGCAGATGTGCGATTTCTTAAAAGCAATGCATCATTACTTTTAAAAGTGCAAAATCGCAATTAGGGTGTCAAATTTACCGAGTGTTTGAACCACTCGGTAAATTTGGAAAAAGTGTTTAAAATGCTGAAAATGTTTTTTTTTCAACATTCATGTTTCACACACACATATGTCCTTAGGACATGTGTGTGTGAAACATGATGCGAAAAATACATTTCAGGGGTGCAGGGGGGGGTCCTTTGGACCCCCCCCTGCACTTATTAAATTTTCAAAGTGCCACTCGCAATTTGCTAATGCCTTCCCATTTACTCCTATGGGCCTTTTGGCCCATAGGGATCAATGGGAATTGCGAAAATTAACTTAAGAATTCGGTATTTATTTGGGATTCGGTAAAAATTGCGATTTTTACCGAATCACAAATGAATACCGAAAATAATGATGCATACCATTTTGCACTTCTTAATTTGCGAATCCTTATTTTTCGCAAATTAAGAAGTGCAAAATGTCTCAATGATGCATGTGGGCCAAAGCATTTCCTAAATG
This sequence comes from Lissotriton helveticus, assembly GCF_964261635.1. NCBI lineage: Eukaryota > Metazoa > Chordata > Amphibia > Caudata > Salamandridae > Lissotriton > Lissotriton helveticus. Next base: position 49,418,145 of record NC_136067.1, read on the forward strand.
CGAAATTGACATTACCATCGACTCCAAGTCAATGGCAACCATATGCAATTTAAAAAATGCCCCCAAAATGTATTTTTGAGAGTGCCATGGCCATTTGTGCACTTTACATGCACACCACTTTTTGCTGGGGTGCATTATGGGGCGCTTTAAGTCTATGTGCACCAATGGTTTTGCATTTCCTAATTTGAATAGGAAATCGCAAATTTGAAATTGAAAAACCATTCACACCTATGGGCCTTTAGGAACAAATTCTTTAGCATTTCCTAAATTGTGATTTCTAATAGCGAGTTCTACTCTGTAGGAATCACTATTAGGAAATCTACATTTTTGTACATTCTATTTTGCATTTCCTAAATACAGATTTCTTAGGATTTGGTATTTAGGAAACGCAAGCTGGAAGTTCTTACATCTGGTCCTAAATACCAAGCTAGTGAAATCCTACTGCAGAAGCATGATATTTCTGAAAGGAATGCAGGGTTGTCTTGTTGAGCTTTGCCCTACAGACATTTTGGTGTAGAAATAGAAATTAAATGACCATCTCAGCAGGAAGAAGCCTGCTGCTGGCCTATGGAGGAATGCCTCATTAACTTACTGGTAATCCTTTTTACTCTCAGACCATCTCATCCTCGTCACAGTCATTATTAATGAGGTGGGTGGCACCTTGAGACAGGAATGAAGCAGGAGAATCCTAAAAATGCAAGCCCTACCCACCCAAATGGGTTGTCATATAAATGCTGGCACTCACAAGCTCCTTCTATACTAATCCAAACCCTGTCGAAAAACTGAAAGGAGGGCACATGGGTGGCTGTTATGACTGTGAAGAAGAATAAGTGGACTTCAAGTAATGAAGATTTCTAGTAAGTAAACAAGACATTATGTATATGCCCCTCATCCTTGTCTCAGTCATTAGAATTGAGATATACCAAAGCCATAAACAATTAATTAACCAGCAAAATATAAAGGTGAAAAATCTTAAATATGCAACACCCACAAACAATGTTCCCTCTAATTGTTTTCCCCTGTGTGCGGTAGTGTAGGGTCTCTGTGCGCTGCAAGCCATGGCTGTCTGCGCCTGGAACCAGACCGCGCTTGTGGGCAGCGCCAAATATCACTCCAAACTTTTACTTAAAAAAACTGAAAAGACGGTACATTTCCACTCATACAACCCACGTTAAGGGGCTTAAGGCAGATTTGCAATTTGGATACACACGCCATGATATGAATTGGTTACACAGGCAAGTACACTTCAGGTTTAGGAAAGCACAAGACTTCAACGGCCGAGGGTCCATAGACTGCCTGAAGTACATGCAGTTCTTCAGCTGAATATGCCATTATAACGGAATGGTCAGAATGAAATTGGGGGAGAAGAAATTAGATGGGCAATGGGGAGAGCTTGCAAGCTGACAGAGATAACTTACATACTTTGGTTAGACCCTCCTAGGACTTAGTGCAATATTTGATTTGATTTGATTTGATTCGGGATTTCTAGAGCGCGTAGCTACCCTCGGGCCTCCCAGCGCTAAGTAAAGCTTGACAGTTCTCCTGGAGGTGGATTATTGGGGGAACAACCAGGTTTTCAGCAGTCTACGAAATGAGAGGAGATTGTTTTCTTTGCGGATGTTAAGGGGGAGGCTGTTCCAAAGCTTGGGAGCGTTATAAGAGAAGCGTCGGCCGCCAGTGCGAGCTTTCCTTATTCTGGGTACTCTAGCCAGGAACAGGTCGTCTGACCTGAGTTGTCGGGCTGATTTGTGTGGCTTAATGAGAGGTCTCAGAATTGGAGGACCCTTACCTTGTAAGATTTTATGGGAGATGCACAGGGCTTTGAAAGAGATACGTTCTTGGATGGGGAGCCAATGAAGCGCCATGAGGGAGGGCTTGGCTGAGCATCTACATTTCATTCCCGTCAATAGCCTTGCTGCGGCGTTCTGGAGTTTTTTTATGACAGCTACAGGTGCGCCTAAATATAAGGCGTTTCCGTAGTCCAGTCTTGATAAAATGAGGCCCTGAATCAAGATTTTCCTAGACTGGGGGGGGATCAGTGGAAGGATCTTCCGGGCTGCTCGCATGAGTCCAAAGCAGGTTCCTGCTGTCTTTCTCGCTTGGGCTCTGAAGATAAGATCTTCGTCAAGCCAGACGCCTAGACTTTTGATTTCTTGTTTAGGTATGGGGGGAATGCCCATGCTGGCTGGCCAGGTAAGTGTTTTTGGAAGTTTGTTGGGGTTGCCTAGGAGCATGATTTCTGATTTTTCTCCATTGAGTTTGAGCCTAGAATTGCCCATCCATATAGATATGTTGTGCAGGCAGGAGACTAGGTTCTCCATTGAATGATCGGCCTGGTTGATGGAGACGACTAATTGCGTGTCGTCGGCGTACATGACCACCTTTATGCCAAATGGGGAAGCGATGTCGTCCAAAGGGGCCATGTAAACATTAAAAAGCGTGGGGCTCAGGGAGGAGCCCTGAGGAACTCCACAGTTCAGGGGGAGAGATTTAGAATGACTGTGGCTATCGGCCACTTGGAAGGTCCTGTGTTCCAGAAATGACTTTAGCCATGCCAGAGCGGTCTCCGAAATGCCCGATTTTTGGAGGCGGTGGAGCAAGATGGTGTGGTCCACCGTGTCGAAGGCAGCGCTCAGATCCAGGAGGATCATTGCCACTGATCCCCTGCGTCCAGAATGGATCTTGTCTCTTCTGTTACGGCCAGGAGGGCGGTGTCAGTCCCCTGTCCGGGTCTGAACCCTGTCTGTGAGTGGCGGAGGAGGTTATTGGTTTCTAGGAAAGTTGAAAGCTGTTCATTTACAATCCTCTCTGTCATTTTGCTAATGCCTGGGAGGAGAGAGATGGGTCGGAAGTTTGAAAGATCCTGAGGGTCTAGGTGGGGTTTCTTTATAAGAGCCCGAACTGTCGCACTTTTCCAGCTGGCCGGAACTATCCCGCTGGAGAGGGAGGCATTTATCAGCCTCGTGAGATGGGGGGATATAGTGGGGGCTACTAGGTTGAGTTTGCTCATAGGAGCAGGGTCGTCTGGGGAGCCACTCTTCACTCGGTTGAGCGTGTCCAGCAGTTTTTCTGTGGAGATGGGGAGGAAGGCTTTCAGAGTTGGTGCGTCTGGGTCGGTGGCCCTGGCTGGGAGGTTGAGTGAGGGGTGGCTGGTGGGGAGGGTCATAATGATTTTTTGGATTTTAGATGAGAAAAACTCAGCGAGTTGGGTGCATCTGGCGCCGGTGGGATCAGCGGCCGGCCGCGGTTCGGGGATTTTCATGAGACTTTTTACTATGCGGTAGGTCTCCCTGGAAGAGTTGGAGGCAGCCATGATTTTTCCTTCGTAGTAAGAGGCTTGTGTGATTTTGATGAGAGTTTTATATTGTTTAATGGCCGATTTATACATTTCTTTGTTGTTAGGATTCCAGTCTTTCCTCCAGATCCGCTCTAATTTTTTAATTTTTTTTCGGAGATCTCGTAATTCCGAGGTGAACCAGGGGGATTTGTACGAGTTCCTCCTACTAGGGAGCTGTTTAACGGGGAGAACCGCGTCCAGAGACGTTTCAATCCAATCACGGAATTGGATATCAGCTAGTGAGGGATCCGGGTTCAGGGTAGGGGCGGAGGCTATGAGCTGATGGGTCCAGGCATCAGTGTTAAGCTTGTTCCATGAGCCCGAGGGTGCTTGGGGTGGAGGGCTGGGGCCGATGTGGCTGGTTATTGGGATTTTGAGTAAGATCAGGTGGTGATCTGTCCAAGGAATAGGAAGGGGAGGGGATGTGGAGAGTTCTTGGATGTTTGAAAAGACAGGGTCCAGGAGATGGCCCTTTTTGTGAGTGGGCAGGGGATTCTTCAGGGAGAGGCTGAGTGCGAAGAGATCTTCTTTGAGGTCTCCCGCTGTGAGATTCTCTGGATCATCAAAGTGGATGTTGAGGTCTCCTAGTACTGTGAAGTTGGGCGATAGCCAGGCCAGGGAGGTGGCAGTCTCTACAAGGGAGTTAGGGAACTGTCCAAGTGGTCCCGTGGGTCTGTATATGAGTAGGCCTGACAGGGTTTTTTCCGGGGAGAGATGTAGAGAGAAGTGGACATTTTCACAGTTAAGGACTGGACTGTCCTTAAGATGACAGATGAGGTGGGCTTTCGTGATTATTGCTAATCCGCCTCCTACTCCTTGCGATCTGTCCAGATGTTTGATAGTGTAGCCCGGAGGGAGGGCATGGACTATGTCTGGATCAGATGAAGAGTTAATCCACGTTTCCGTAAGGAACAGCACTTCAATATGGAAGTTCTGAATTAGTAAGTTGATTTCGGTGTTGTGCTTGGGGAGTGATCTGCAGTTAAGCAGAGCCATTTTGATTGTCCGTGCTTTGGGGGGTGGTTGCACGATGAATTTGTATGCACAGTGGTTACATTTGTAATGATACTTATCAGGAGAGATGGAGTGAAGACAAGGTTTGGGTGTGATTATTGCCAGTTTGCGGAGAGTGTCTGGCGAATAGATAATGGTGGAAGGAACGGGAGGGACAGGGGAGCTGGGCCCTGGGCTCGTACTGGCGCGGACGGGTGCAGACGGTCTTACCTTTGGCGCGTCTTCGGCGCGCTGACGGCGCGCCCGCTGCGCGCGTCCGCTGCGCGCGTCCGGCCCTGGCACATTTTCTAGAGGGGAGGAAAGGGTGTGTTGCCTCTGGCCGGTGGGCGTGGCCTCACGGCCCTCGCTGATGGCGGCAAGAAGTTTGTTGAACCCCGCTGCAGCGTTTAGATCGGCTGCGCGGTGGTGTCGGCGATTGTGAGGAGGGGGGAGTGCTCAAGCTAGGTGATGCAACAGGTAAAAATACGATTATTTTTTCAAAAGAACAATTTTTAAAAACAAGTGCTACTCTTCCGGCTTCCGCCTCAGGAGCTTCTGTCTGTCTTAATGCGAGCTTTCAGATCAGTGCGGTTTAAGAAGGGCGGGGGAGTGGCCTCTGGCCGGTGGGCGTGGCCTCGCGGCCCTCGCTGATGGCGGCAAGAAGTTTGTTGAACCCCGCGGCAGCGTTTAGATCGGCTGCGCGGTGGTGTCGGCGATTGTGAGGAGGGGGGAGTGCTCAAGCTAGGTGATGCAACAGGTAAAAATACAATTATTTTTTTCAAAAGAACAATTTTTAAAAACAAGTGCTACTCTCCCGGCTTCCGCCTCAGGAGCTTCTGTCTGTCTTAATGCGAGCTTTCAGATCAGCGCGGTTTAAGAAGGACGGGGGCGTGGCCTCTGGCCAGTGGGCGTGGCCTCGCGGCCCTCGCTGATGGCGGCAAGAAGTTTGTTGAACCCCGCAGCAGCGTTTAGATCGGCTGCGCGGTGATGTCGGCGATTGTGAGGAGGGGGGAGTGCTCAAGCTAGGTGATGCAACAGGTAAAAATACAATTATTTTTTCAAAAGAACAATTTTTAAAAACAAGTGCTACTCTCCCGGCTTCCGCCTCAGGAGCTTCTGTCTGTCTTAATGCGAGCTTTCAGATCAGCGCGGTTTAAGAAGGGCGGGGGCGTGGCCTCTGGCCGGTGGGCGTGGCCTCGCGGCCCTCGCTGATGGCGGCAAGAAGTTTGTGGAACCCCGCGGCAGCGTTTAGATCGGCTGCGCGGTGGTGTCGGCGATTGTGAGGAGGGGGGAGTGCTCAAGCTAGGTGATGCAACAGGTAAATATACAATTATTTTTTCAAAAGAACAATTTTTAAAAACAAGTGCTACTCTCCCGGCTTCCGCCTCAGGAGCTTCTGTCTGTCTTAATCATAATATCCCACATACCCAACAGTGGTGACATGCTCTACTGGTGCACCAAATACGTGGAAAACTGGGCCATGACTTATCTACATATCACAGTCCCCAATTCTTCAATATCTACTCACCTGGGAGGAATAGGGTGGGACGGATTCTGGCTTATATGCAACTCAAATGCTAAGATCTTCTTACAAGCCACCTCAACACATACTTCATAATCGAAGGGAAGTGCAATTACAGACTCAATTCTTTGAGGGGGATTCAGAGGAGCCATTAGAAGAACATGATTGAGGGTTAAGGGAGGCCCGTCTGAAAGATAATTATTTTAAGATACTACATCAATGGCAATGGACCCCCAAAAGACTCCATGCCTCCTTCTAATCCAACAATTTTTTCTCTCCTTTTCTCTTTCATGTGTCTTGCTTCTCTTTTTGTCTCTGTCTCCTCCCATTGCTCCCCTCATCCTCTTCTTTTCGCTTTTCTCTTTTTCTGTCCTCACCTCTCATCTCTATATTTGTTTTGTCTCTTTTCCTACTTTTCCTTCCTTTTCTCTAGTTTCCCTGATCCTTCAATCATACATGTGATCTTTGTTTCTATCATCGCCTTGTCTTATCCCTCTCCCCTTATTCTGCTCTTTTTTTTGCCCGATAACTACAACTCTTGAAATCTATGAACATCAGGCCTTAGGGCTACTTTGTATAGTGGAGAACTCCAGGGCTCTTGAGCTAACAAAAACTGATTTATGAGGTCAGTGCCCGACTTGTCCTTGCATAGCTGGGTTAAAACTGCTGTTGTATTGGTAGAGGCTATTGGTAATCCCAGAGCTGATGCAATTTCGTAGCACCTTAGAAGGTGTTCCGGGGCAGCCTGGGGCCTGTAAGATCGCCTTGCTTTGGACTATTGTAGATCGACTGGATGAGATTGCGTATGAGAATCTCTGGTCTTCCCCTAGAGAGGCCATCTGTTTCAAAGCCAGAAGTGAAAAGTACCTATTGGTGCTATGTTGACACCTTAATTCTACATCCTCTGTGGGCTGGATACCTCATTGCCTCCTTTATTGAGTTTAAAGTTCATTATCATCTATAGGCATTCGTGGATCATATTGAACCTCCCCTTGCGTAAGCTTTATATAGAACATTTAAAAGTTTACTTGGGGACTTTGCCTACCTGCTCCTTCACAGCTAAATGGAAATGTGATGCCCATGTTTCTGTCAAGATCTGCCTTTTCTGCCCCCAGGTGGTCGGAACAGCTGCGCTTGTTGCATTTTCCTGCTCAACATAGCAAGGTATTAGATGGAAATGGATTTTAACACTTTGCCGTAAATTGGGCTTTAATATTAAGAAGGGAAACTAGACAATGTATTGCAATTGCTGTCACTTGTTTTATGATGAACATGTGTAGGCTTAGACAGAAAAGGATGCTTAGATGGAATGGGGTTTATCTTCTGCCGTTAATTTAAACTTTTCAATTGCATCTTCAATCTGCCATTGTTTTAAACTGTTTAAAAGTGGACTTTTTATGATATGCAATGTGCTAGATTTTTATGAAAGTCTTTATGCTTTGAAAGATTAGTATAAATGATTTTATTGTTTTATCCTTTTTTATGTACTGTTTTTAACATGCTCTTTTATGCCATTGTGCTGAAATAAACACTATCATGATGATGAGGGATTTGATTAATTACAAGGAATATCACAGTACAACAGAACCGAACTGCCGATGTTTCAAAAATAAAGCAAGGATGGGTTCTGCTTGTGTGGAGGCCATTTCTAGTCAGGATTGATGCCTCAGATCAGTCAAAAAACGATGATTTCTGACAGTTGACTTTTGTGCATGCAGCATATCCCTGTACTGCTACATTAAGTTATACTGACAGTACCCACTCGTCACTATCCCACCTTGTAATCAATATATTCTGTTTTCTATAGGCTAATTCCGTGATCAACCTAATTTTACCATCTCAATATTGGTTTTGCTGTTTGTATATGAATGAATGATAAATCAGTGAAAATACCTTATTGGCTTTACGAGCAGAGATCCTTCCACCTAAAGAACAAGCATTGAAAAGGGCTAGTCTCATGCTGTTACATTTCCTTTATTTTTAATCTTTGTGATAATTTTCACATCCTTTTGACTATTATAAGCAATTGGTTAGAAAGATTCTTGAAGCCTTGGTTAGAGTACACACTTGAGTAGTTTTAGGAGTCTTTTTATTTTCCATGCGTGTTAGGAATGTACATAGTGTTGCGCAGCCAGCAAAGGCCACCAGCAGCGTGACGTCCTTCACCACCACTTAGGTAACAGGATAATAAATGACAGTATGACTATCAAAACACCACAGTCATAGTGACCATAGCTATTTCCGGCACCTGGTCACACTAGAGCCGTCCCCTGAAACAGCTCCGGTCACTTTATGTGCTGACTCCTGAGGTCATCTTTGGTCCTGGTACAGGAAGTACATCTTTTGAACTTTGACAAACATTGCCTTTAGGGTTTTAGGACCACAGTGGTATGCCTTGCCAATAACACCGGCAGTTCTTCATCTCTCAGGCCACAGAAAACCTGATTCAATTATAATACTCTTAGCACTGCCAAGTATCACGCATCAGGGGTGACACTAACACATTTCAGTGGGGCGATCCGCATCACCGCACTGAAATGCAAAGTCACGCATAATAGGCATATCGCACCTTTGCTGTCAAGCCATTGTAGTAATTAGGCACCCTTGTAATGCTAAACTAAAGTTGGAGTAGCTCCCAGCAGGCTTTAGGGGCTCAGGCAGCTCTCTTGCTAAGCTGCTACAATGTAACAATTATTGGATTCCAACTGCGCAGCATACTGATGTACATGTGACTAACGTAACTTCCTGCGTTCTGCGCGTTTGCGCGGGCGTGTGGCTGCAGTTCCTGAGTTGCGGAAGCTATGGGTAATGCAGTGGCAATGAGCGCTGCTCAGACCACAGTAATAATATTTAAAAATATATAATCGACATCCACGACTGGCGGCGGACCTGAGTCCGACCAAACCCAAGGACAGGACTACGCTGACTGCTAGATCCCAGAACACACCACTCCGTCACTGAATCTTCATGCTGCTGGAGTGGTGTTGTGGCCAAGAGGCGGTCGGGCCCGTACCAGTTTGCAGCCTCTCGCCCGTCAAAGTAAGTCAGTGGTATCGCTCTGTCTCCTAATAAAATGTGGTTTAAATTATATTAGCGTGCTGAGATCTTCGCCTGCGTGCACTGCCTGTGTTACAGTTGAAGTCTTAGACTTAGTGTATGTCTGGTGATCACTTAATTTTCAGCTGCGACATACAACCTAACAAAACTCAAATTGGGCCGGTAGGGGTGAGCAATTGACGGTATTGGTCCAATTACTTTCAGTGCAGCGGTGTCAGAGCCTGGTTTAGCTTTGTGACAGCCCAGTGATGATCTGGGCCGCTGGCTGCAGGGCTGGGAAGATAGCGGCACGCTGAGCGGGGCCGACGGCCCAGGGTAATTATTTTTATAAGGTTGCCTGTGTGTTGACTCTTATTTAGGCAGCTCATCTGTGCCACACTGGTGGCTGCGCTGCTGGGCAGTAGTTGCGCGCTGACCGGGATGGACCGCATCGCTTGGAGTGAATGATTTTTAGGGTTGAGTTGAGTCGTATTTGAAATAAAGAGCACCATAGCGTGCAGCTTGGCTGTTAACAAGGTTTTATGCCTTATCTTAAGGCTTCAATGCCCGGCTGTGGAGTCCGCGAGTCAGCTGATTGTTGACCCTTTAATTTTAATTATTTAGACAGCGGTCTGACGTCCATGTATTTGGGGCCTCACATCCAGTTTTGGCCGGGTCCCACGTGGGACAGAGCGCCCATTAGTCCACATTTGCTCTGCACCTGATTGATTGGGAGAAGCCAGAAGGGCCCAGTGGGCAAAGGCTGGCTGAAGCAAGATCTGCTAACTGTTTGTCTGCCACTGTGCCAGCCCGCCCGACGCTGGGGCACACCTGTCCGTTACTCCGTTCACGCTGTGAGCAGGCGTCTGAATACTGTCTTTAAAAGACATCATTGCGCTACTGTACTTGTCTCTGCACCAGAGACCAGCATTGCAGGCTGTCAGCATTCTGTGCTGTGCACTCTGACTCCTCTGCCCCGATGTCAAGTGCCTCTCCCTGAAGCAGCTATTCAGCACGACTGTGGCCACTAACTTGTGAAAAACTGGACTGATGCCTGCATTGCCACTGGTCGAATTGTAACAGCATTGTGCAACGAGAGACAGAGCTCCTGCCGGAGCCCCTGCCAACATGGCTATGGACACCCGCACTATTGAATAAAGAAAACATGTAGGCACCTTTAGCATTTCCCTCACATTAGTAAGTAAGGTTGCTAAATACTGGCCATTTGCTCATGTGGATTTAAGGCTCAAGCATAACAGAAAGTTATTTCAAAATTGTCTTTGTAAAGTGTTTATATTTTACAATGGACTTTCTGATTTTACTTTATTTTTTAGCCAGTTATTAACTTCGCAGCTCCAGAGCAGTAAAAAGGGTTCCTATTTTTACTGTTTAAAGGTGCACGATGAGGGGGAAAATATTGACTTTCGGGGCTTCTTCAGAATTTTTTTATAACAGACAGGACAATAAAATACTAGTCATGCCAGTAAAAAATAGCCTGGTGGTAACCCTAACGGTAAGTGGCTAGGTACAACACGACCTTCCTGTGATCTGCTGCAGAATTGTGAGCAATAGTGAAGGCAATAATCGAACCAGGCAAGTCCAACCCCAGTCAGGCTTACGTACTTGTTACTGGCAGGAAGGTGGATATGTACACTGAGCAGCATTTGCTGCTGCTTTTGGGTCAGTCAAAGCCTGGTTGGAGCTTGTGGTTATTATGGTAGGGTTTACATTACTTATCAGGTGACATTTGTGTCAGAGGGTGGCTCTCTATGTAACATGGCATTAAGTACTCTAATGTGGCCGGTCCGTAGCTGCTTCCTGTTGTGTGCTTCTTGCGAATTGTTACACTATGAATCCTGACTTGTTAATCCTAAACACTTTGCATTCTGGGATTAATAGTTTTCTTCTTTCCTATTATAATGCATGGGTATACAAATCCCAGAATACAAAGAACACCTAGTTATAAAAAGAAGACATTTTGTGATCAAAAGGAACCTTTAATTTCAGGTGCTCTGCAGCAGTTCCAAGATCTTTGCTCAAAAGGGTATAATTTGTAATATTTAGCCGTTCCCATGGACTTCATTGCTTGGTTTGGCTCGCAAGAATTTGTCACTCATGATCATTGAAATGTCACTCATAATTGCAATGACATTTAAAAAATATCACACAGCAATCTGAAACCCTGGCAGCTAGGTACCCTGTTACATTTTTTGAGTATGTTTGGCCCAGGCACTTATTATTTTACAAATTAAGCACTGGTAAAGCGCGGTGTGGGGAAGTCTCTGGGCTTTTGTTTAAGTATTCATATTAATCACAGTTCGTGAAGGGGCTGTGATTAACATGAATACTTAAACAAAAGCCCACAGACTTCCCCGCACCACGGTTTACCAACAAAAGGGTAGAGCATGTTTAAAAACACAGCGTGTACTTACACCCTGTGTTTTTATATTTGCTCTACTCTTCTGTTAGTAGCGCGTTGCGGGGAAGACAGTGGGCTTTTGTTTAAGTATTCGTGTTAATCACAGCCCCTTCACGAGCTGTGATTAACATGAATACTTAAATAAAAGCCCACAGACTTCCCTGCGCCGCGCTTTACTAACAAAAGGGTAGAGCACATTTAAAAACACAGTGTGTACTTACATGCTGTGTTTTTAAACTTGCTCTACTCTTCTGTTAGTAGCGCGGTGCGGGGAACACTGTGGGCTTTTGTTTAAGTATTCATGTTAATCACTGCTCGTGAAGGGGCTGTGATTAACACAAATACTTAAACAAAAGCCCACAGTGTTCCCCGCACAGCAATTGCCCCAAACCAGCCATACCTGCACTCCTGTTGGCAAAATCTAATCAAGGAAGAGCTTTTCGCGCCGCTCGCTTTTTAAAGCGGCGGCATGAATTCTCACTTGGGATGTCCTTTGTGTGCGCGCTCCACACACGGGAGTGAGCGCACACAGGAAGAGAGGGGTGCGCGCGTTGGGAACAGTGCCCATAAAAATAATGTACACAAGGACCAATCACTAGCAATTAAATATGCAAAAACCACAACATTGGTAATCAATCAATCACTCAGCATTTGTAGAGCACAGCCCCCCGCCCCACCGGGGGCAAGGGGAATGTCTGGGTGCTGGGGTTTGAGGTCCCCATCGAAAAGCCAGGTCTTGAGGAAACGGTGGAAACATACGAGCAGAAAAAGGCAAAACGGAAGGCAGAAAATTGAGCGAGGGTAAAAAGCAAAACAGAGGGCAGAAAAACAAGTAGTGTAGTATATACTATACCAAAGTAAGGTATAGTGCGCAGAGAGTCCAGTGGATCCCCAGAGGTTTACAGATGCTTAAGTAGATAATACTAAATGCTCCATTTGTGGTCGAGCAGTTAGGCTTAGCAGAGGGCTATATTAAGCATTTGTTGTACACACAGGCAAGAAATGGTTAAACACACTCCAGTGCTCCAGGTCATGGATCTTGTTATTGCCCATGAAATTTGGGCATGTAATGGGCGCTCCTAATCTGATAAGTGTTTGGCATAAATTTTTAGAAGAGAGACATACCAGAGCACAATTGACTATATCTTGCTAGATGTAAGAATGTGGAGTAATCTGGAGTATATGGGCCCGATTCACAGAATCGGGCCCAAATACTTTAATCTGAGACAAAATCCTAAACGTACTACTTTTGGTATTCACAAAAGGCATTTAGTAGTAGTAAAGTTAGGATTTTGTCTTAAGTCTGTCTTAAGTCTGTCTTAAGTCTGTCCTAAGTTTGTTTTAAGTTTGTCTTGAGTTTGTCTTAAGTCTGTCTTAAGTCTGTCTTAGGTCAAACTTAAGACAAAATCCTAACTTTACTACTATGAAATGCCTTCTGTGAATACCAAAAGTTGTACGTTTAGGATTTTGTCTCAGATTAGTTCTGTGAATCGGCCCCATAGTTTGTTGTGAAAAGAGGAGAGTGTGACCACAATCCACTGACTCTAACACTAAAAATGACAATAACCCTCTCTAAAGCCACAGACGTGGACAAGGGCAATGGGCACCTTGTGGCTTCAAACAATAGAAGAAATGTGTGATGGGAAGTAGATAAGTGCTTCACTGGAGTGAGTCAGGGTGTGGACGGGCCAGTGGCGGTTGTTTCCTTAGGGCGAAGGGGCGGCGCCCTCTGTGTTTTCTGCCTCTAGACTATTTTGATTGTAGGTACTGTAATACCTATAAAACAGATAGAGATACACTGCCTGCTGTGTATCTATTAAAGGAATCGTCACGTCACTCAGTGTGGGTCCGGCAGCAGTCACAGGTCGGTGTCAGGCAGGCACATTCGCTTTGCCAGTGCTCTTGCGCCAGCCTCTTCAGTTACACTTTGCTGGGCCGATGATCCCTCAGCCCTGGAGCCTGTGAGGTCCTCAGCTCATCAACTCCCTGACTTTTTTTGTGGTGACGGGCCTCCCTAAATGACATCACTCGCAGAGTCAGCCTCGGGCTTTCCGAGGCTGCATGTCAATCAGGAAAGAAAGTCAAACTACCAGCTCTCCGATCACGTGTGGCATAGAATCACTTGACTAACCCCACCCAGCAGTGCCGCAATGCCAAGCTGCACGTTTTTTCAAAAACGTTGCGGGCTCCTGCAGCTGCACGCTAGGACTTTGGAGGGCTTTGTGCAGCAAAAGGAAGGCAACAGGCAGCTGCAGCCTCTCTCGTAAGAGCCGCCTGCATCCAGTGCTGTGCTAGAAAGGGTTCATCTCTGGGCAGACTGGACCCTGTAATGTTGTTGGACCGCACCGTTGCGGTCTAGTTTATCGCGCACGTAGGCGTGCGCTTACGCGGCGGCGTGCAACGCCACGTACGGTATAAAATAAAGGAGGCGTGGCCCGTGTAGTTAGTCGGGACCACGCGGAATCTAAAACAGGTGTCCGTGTCCCTCATTAAGCGGCGCGATACCGATAATGCGCCCGACTCAGGTCAGAACCTGACAATGGCGACGAGGGAGTGAACGGCCCCATGCTGTGCTCCTGTTGAAGCTCCTGCCTGCATCTCCTGAGCGCCGATACCGGCCCGGCACACGAGGTCATCAAGCTCCTCCGGCCTGGCTGAAGCCCTGGATCTCGACCTCGGCAGCCTCAGGCCAAGACCCACGGTGGCGGTTCCGCGAAGGACCAGTCTACGCTGCCTGTGCGTGCGCTGCGGAGCAGATGCCCCTGCCACGCCCATGGCATGCCTGACCAGCGGGGGTGAGTGCGCCTGCACCTCGTGCGGACCTAGGAGGTCGCGAGGCCGTGCATCGTGCTTAAGAGGGCCTTTGTGACTGGGGGTTGCCCCGCCTGCAGCGGACATCACAGCGGCAGCTCTGCCTAGAGTCTCACCGGCAGTACGCCCACGGAGTGGTTGTGCCCAGTCGCAGCCCCAAGTTTAGGGCCCGCCACCCGCAGGTTACACCATCCTCGTGCCAAGATGGCGGCCATTCCTCCAATAGAGCCGTTTACAGTGGACGGTGCGCCCGCCTCCCTGGCGCCAAGATGGAAAGATTGGACTGAACGACTTCAGTTCTACTTTGAAGGTGCGGGTACAGCTAGAGAACGGCGCAGAACGCTCCTCCTCCACCTCGGGGGGAAGGACATCCACAGAATTTACAAGACTCTAGTGGAGGCCACGCCACATACTTATGTCACCCTCCTTCAGGCGCTCAACGCATATTTTGAGCCCATGGCAAGCAAGGATTACGAGAGATTCATCTTTCGACAGGCGCGCCAGGAGGCAGATGAATCCCTAGACGCTTTCCACGGGAGACTGAGGGAACTCGCCAGCAACTGTGGTTTCAGGGATGAACAAGAGGAGATACGCGGCCAGATCATCCAGAACTGCTACTCCTCCGACTTGCGAGTCAAAATTCTCCAGGAAGATGGGAAACCTCTGGCAGACATCCTGAAATTAGGCCGCTCCAAAGAATTATCGCGAGCAAGAGCGTCGCACATGGAGGCAGCACTACAAAGGCCAGTGAAGGTCGAACAGGTCAACGTGGCCGAGCAGGTGAACGCTGTCCGACCAAAATCCCGGCAGTTCGGAAACAAAAAGCCACAAGATCGACGAAAAGACTGCGGATACTGTGGAGGAGTGCCTCACCGTGCGAAAGATTGCCCTGCGAATGGCAAGAAATGTGGCGCATGCGGACGGATGAACCACTTCGCCTCTGTCTGCAGATCCTCGAAACAAAGGCCAGAAGCAGCACACGCCATCCGAGGAAGCCCAGAGAGCGAAGACATGGACGACGACTCCAATGACTATCCCGTCCACTATGTCTTTTCTATCAACCAGCCAGCCAAGAAGAAGAGACGTCTCCCGAAGTGTCGAATACTAGTGAACCAACAAGAGGTGAGAGCCACCATCGACACGGGAGCCTCGATAGAACTCATGGCGGCCGACGTCTACCATCAACTGCGAGACAAGCCAACCCTGAAGACAGCGAAAATCCGTGTTTTCGCCTACGGACAAAAGACCCCGATCCCACTCATCGGATGTTTCCAAACGGAAATACACCACCAGGATCGGAAAGCATCCACAACAATCTATGTGACGAAAGAAGGGAGTGGCATGCTCCTCAGTGGACGAACGGCGGAGGAACTCCAGCTGATCTTCTACGCGATGGCGATACTGGAAGATGAACTAGATGCGATTCTCGACGAATTTGAAGACACCTTTCGAGGCATTGGCTGCCTCAAGGGGAAGGAGGTGTCGCTGCACATAGATCCTTCTATCAAGCCAGTTGCCCTCAGACACCGAAGGATTGCCTTCCACCTCAGGAAGAAAGTGGAGGAAGAACTCGAAAACCTCGAGAGGCAAGGCATAATTGAGAAAGTCGAGGGGCCCACACCCTGGGTATCCCCGATCGTGGTAGCACGAAAGCCCAAGCAGCCAGGACAGGTACGCATATGCGTGGACATGCGCCTGCCCAATGCAGCCGTCAAGCGAGAACGTCATTTAACACCTACCATCGACGATATCTTGGGCGAGCTAAATGGCGCTAAATGGTTTTCCAAGATGGATCTCCGTTCCGGCTACCATCAGCTGCCCCTGCACCCTGACTCCAGGTACATCACCACCTTCTCTACCCATGTGGGGCTCAGACGCTATCGACACCTCAACTTCGGCATATCCAGCGCGGCAGAAGTGTTTCAAAATACGATCCGAGAAGTACTGAGCGGACTCCCAGGAGTGTTGAACGTCAGTGACGACCTTCTCATATACGCACAATCAGTGGAAGAGCATCACCAAAGGTTGAGGGGAGTACTGCAAAGAATCAAAGACTCCGGCCTCACACTACACAAAGAGAAGTGCCAATTTCTCCAAAATAAAATCAGTTTTTTTGGATACACTTTCTCCGACAAGGGGGTCGCACCCGATCCTGACAAAGTCAAGGACGTACAAACAGCCCCTGCCCCGACGAACATCTCGGAGGTGCGAAGTTTCCTAGGAATGGTCAACTTCTGCGGAAGGTTCATCCCAGACCTTTCCAACCTCACCCGACCCCTCCGAGAACTCACAAAGTCGTCCACCCCCTGGCAGTGGGGTGAAGAACAAACTGACGCATTCCAAACTACTAAGGCGGCACTGTCAGCCGAGAAGACACTCTCCTACTTCCACCCGGCTAGACCAACCAACATCGCCGTCGATGCCAGTCCGTATGGTCTGGGAGCAGTCCTGACCCAACGCCACGGAGAAGATGGCTGGGTGCCTATCGCCTATGCGAGCAGGTCGCTGACGGAGACGGAGCAAAGGTACTCTCAGATTGAGAAGGAGGCCATAGCGATCCATTGGGCATGTAGACACTTCCATGTGTATGTATACGGGCATCCATCTCCACGGACCACAAGCCCCTGATTCCACTATTCCGAGGGTCAGCATCCAAACCACCCCCCAGGATAGAAAAGTGGATCCTGCAACTCCAGGAGTATGACTACCAGCTTCAGTTCAAACCGGGGGCTACTAACCCAGCAGATTATCTCTCCAGACACCCCAGGGCAGCCACCAGCGGGGAAAAGGAAGATGCAGAGGACACCGAAGCATATGTGAAGGCAGTAGTTGAAAGGTCAAGGCCTTTGCCCATGAGTCTGGACATGATCATCGAAGCAACCAAAAGTGATGAGATCTCCCAACTCGTAGCGTGCGCCATACGCACCAACGACTGGAGGACCCTCCAAACCTCGTTGAACAAAAGAACACCTCAGGCGAAAAGAGCACTGGAAGCGCTGCTGAAAGTCAAGGAAGAATTATCAGTGGACAATCAAGGGTGTTTATTAAGAGGACCCCGGATCGTAATGCCGTCAAGCCTCACCCACCAAGCTGTCACTCTCGCTCACCGAGGACACCAGGGAGTGGTAAAAACCAAGAGCAGGCTTCGTGCGAAAGTTTGGTTTCCAGACCTGGACTCCCAGGTTGAACAAGCCGTCAAGGACTGTCAATGGTGCCAAGCCGCCGGACCCCCAGACAGCCCGCCCCCGGTCATCACCGAGGACGGCCCGCGAAAACCTTGGGAGCATGTGAGTGCCGACTTTGGCCATATACCAGATGGGAGACACATGTTGGTCATTATGGATGACTTCACGAAATATCCGGAAGTGGAGATCGTGGCGACACTCACCGCCCGAGAGGTCATAGCCAAGTTTGAAAAGGCCATCGCCACCCATGGTATCTTCGAACAAGTCAAGACCGACAACGGACCACCCTTCCAAGGGCAAGAGTTTGCGGACTATCTGGCAGAGTGGGGAATACAACACAGGAAGGTGACACCCCGGTGGCCGCAAGCCAATGGAGAGGTGGAAAGATTTATGCGCACCCTAAAGAAGATCATCCGGATTGCCCATGCCGAAGGAGTCTCATTGGAAAAGGAAATATACTCTTTCCTCAGGGAGTACCGACTCACACCACATCGCACCACGGAAGCTGCCCCTGGACCATCTGCAATGGGGCGAATAGTCCGTGACACCATTCCCAGTCACCACACTTGGACTCCCAACAAAGCAAGTTCACGACGGACATGGTCCAACAGGAAGACGTCGAATGACTACGCCAGTTTTCGGAGACGAGCCAAAGAATCATCTCTAGACAAGAATGACCGTGTCTACGTGAAGGACAGGTACCCGGGGAGTAAGTTCAGGCTCCCCTATGAGCCACAGCCGTGGACCGTCACGAGCCGAAAAGGGACTATGATAACTGCTCAGCGAGGAGGAGAGACAGTCACTCGCAATGTCTCGTTCTTTAAAAAAGCGGCCAATCCAGCAGAAGACCAACCCGTCCCCGAGAGTCAGCAGGAATCACCCGATCGATCCGAAGCAAGCCAGGACAACCCCGACAGCGAAAGCAGTGACAGACGCGACAGTCCGGCAGAGGGGCTACGAGCCTCTGAGACACCTACAACTGCAAGTTCGCAGAGCCCCAGGGGGTCCCAAGCGACCAGGCCTCCCAGCAATGGGCCCCCCAGGATAGTGCTATTCCGTGGGGAAGCGGCAGGCTATGGACTGAGAAGAAGCCCAGCCCCTTCCTCGCAGCTGGCAGACTATGCGGTCGGATGAATCTGAGCGGCTGAATCCAGAGACTGGTAACTGGCCGGATGGCCGTGAACTTTCTGTATTACTGTCCATTCTACTGCATGTGTGCATCCCTATCCAAGTAATTTCGATTCTTTATTAAAGGTTGAAAGGAATGTAATGTTGTTGGACCGCACTGTTGCGGTCTAGTTTATCGCGCACGTAGGCGTGCGCTTACGCGGCGGCGTGCAACGCCACGTACGGTATAAAATAAAGGAGGCGTGGCCCGTGTAGTTAGTCGGGACCACGCGGAATCTAAAACAGGTGTCCGTGTCCCTCATTAAGCGGCGCGATACCGATAATGCGCCCGACTCAGGTCAGAACCTGACAGACCCCCGGTTTTGTTCTTATCGCCACAGGTTGCCTCCAGTAGAGTTCAGCGAGTGTGTGTGCTGCCTCAGAGGAAATAGCACCATTCATAAGGCGGAAGGAAGGAGAGAAGGAGTGAGTGAGGCTAGAGACAAGTAAAGAGCGAGCGCCTGGCATCCTTCCCAGACCCCTGCACATCTGGAGACTTCCGGACTCCTCGGCGCCTCATCCTTCTTTCTTGTCACGAGCCATTTTTCCTTTGTGGGCCCTCAGTTGTCTTACCTGCCGGCTTGTGCACCTCCCTGCCCGCCTTCACTCACTGTCCTTTCCCTGCCCCGCTCCTCTTTCACGGACTGCAGCTCTGGTATCCCTCCGAGATGGCTGCTGCTGGCTGCTGCTGAGAGCCCTGCTGCTGATGGCCGCCCTCAAGGGCCAGGGGTGGCCCCTGCTAGCCGAGGAGCCCTCCTGCCAAGGTGCCTTCGACCACTATTTTGTGCTGGACAAGTACGTATAGCCGTATTCATCGACAAGAGTCCGATTTTCAGAGCACCGTAATAAAGTGCATGGATTTGTAAGAGTGGCAAGGAGGAAAAAAAGGTGTATATAAAAGAAATATCCGTGTTTCAAGCTGCTAATCGGGAGGGAGACTATGGATTAAAGAACCCTCCATTAGGTCTCCTCTATTTCCTGACTGCTCTTCTATGTTTAACCACAGAGGCAGTGAATCTATAAAGAGTTGTGCATGCCTCATCCAGCAAATACTCTAATGCCTCTTTACATGTCCTAAATTTCAATTCCTCACATGAGGTTTCACTTGCTGTGTTCTCTGGGGCAGATTTATGAAGGCCTTGGGCCGCCGGTGCGTCACTTTTTCCCATGTTAAAAATTACGCACCGGCGGCGCAAGGCCTTCATAAATCTGCCCTCTGTTCTTTATACAACTCACAAATAAAGACGATATTCAGTTGCGATTGGGGCACTATTGACTTGCATAGGCATGGTATCAGGTCTTTTCACAGAATACACATTAGAAGGATGGGACACTACTGGAGGCAAGATGACGGCCGTGGTGTGGGTTGTGTGAGCAGCTTGGTCCCCCAGCTCCGGGTTTGGCGAGAGAGCGGTATCGGCAGTTTTCCTCAAGCAGCTCTGAGCGGGTCTGTTCCGGAGCAGCGGCATGATATTTGCGAGCTAAAAAGAAAAATTGGAGATTCCGTTATTTTTCACGAACCTGACGGAGGATAATCTCTTCGCTTGTTTGTTTGGGGAGGAGCTCTTCATCTTTAGTGGACGCGCTGCCCTGTTCTGGTTGCCTCTGTAGCATTGCGTTCAGATGGTGGCTGGATTCCTACTTCTTCTTTCAATTAGAGCCCCGGTCTGGCGGCTCCCTGTTTTCTTTTTTGGACCTCATTGGAGAGTGGTTCGAGGGAGTGGAGGCGCACAGGGTGCCGTACGCAGGAGAATGCCACAGAAAGTAACTACTCGTGGCGGGAAAACGAAGACGCAGCCAGCTTCTGCAGAGGACATTGAAGGCAGCAAAACAGGAGAGACTGGTGAGAAGGGGGAAGGTGGAAGCGCTGCACCTCAGGTTTTTTTGTAATTCAAGCCAGAAGAAAGGTGAACGTACTAGGAAGGTTAATGTTGTTACACGTTTGGCAAAACAGGGGGCTCACACTCTTGTTTGAAAGGCAGTTATTGAAGAATGCCTTGTTACAGCCTGTGGGTGGTGAAGAGACAGCTTTGGCTATTTCTGATATTGCTAACAAGGAAATGGGCAATGCTCCCCCTCTCGAGACAGTGTATCATTAGACTCTGCAGGCGCGATTACAAAGTTGTCAATAATTAGCTTCGAGCAAGTGAGTGAGCAAGGCAAAATAGCTCAAAATAATAATATAAGTGCAGAAAGGGGCACTCTGGGAATCGAGGTTCCTAAGACTTCTCTCACTGAAGGAATGACTGGTAGTCTGGATAACTTGGTGTCAGAGATAGACTCATTGGTGTTAAATGAGGGCATCTCCTCACAGGACCTAACGGGGTCTCAGGAAATGACTGATAATTTCTATTCCATGTCGGACCATTCTTCAGATGAAAGTGTTATTTAAGCAAATATTGGGCTGATTATCATGAAGAGGAGAGTAGTTCAGACGATGACTTAAGATCAAATGATGTCTCCCTAATCGCAGCTGTAACAACCATCAAGAAATTGAAAATGAGAAAATCTCGGCAGTCAAATCCTAAGAATGAGCTCTCAGATATAGGTGTGGTCTTGTCGGAGAATACAACGGCTGGGCCGGACTCGGAAGAGACTTTAAGGCCTGATGTAGAATTAAGAATGGGGAAGCAGAGTCCGGCCCTGTTAAAAGGTAGGGCCGATGTCGACCAAGGACCTACAGTGTTTGCCCAGCGTTAGCCGCCTCTCATACCATTCAATATTACCAAACAAAGAGGCAGGCGCTGGAGACAGGAAGGCAGGAAACAGGAGTTTATTCCGACGGAGCAGAACACGTCAAATCAGACAACAGGGTATCTTCTCGAGGTGCTCTAACCGCATCTCTGAGGCCTGGCCTCTTATACGCAAGTTTATGGCTTTATTACATTTATGACATCCGTGGTATTGATTTGAAGTACAAAAAGGCATCTTTGGAATCCCCGGCTCAGTCCCGTTCTCACACATATCTACAGTAGGGGTCCCCACCCAAATCTCAGCATGATGCTATCGCGCAGCTGGACATTCCGCTGGGAACAGGAATGTGTGTGATCAGTCGGATCTTCGGGTGCGAAAGCATTGATTAATCCCCGCTCCTTTGATGTGAGGCGAGGTCCTACTGTAGGGGGCAATAAACTGCATCTGTTGGGCTAGGTGATGGCCTGGGATCAGGCCGGACAATCGGGCAGGGAGGAAGAGGTTATCAAAAAGGGCCTGTTCTTTGAATGAGATGAAAGAGTGAGGGGGTTCAGCACGGGATGCGGCTCGGAGACAGGGTTGCGTTAGAGGTGCGCTTATGGCCCAAGCAGGAGAGACCGGGGGCTGTCGGGGCGCGGGGGAATGCTTGCGAGGCCGGGGAGTGAGGGGGAGAGACGTGCAGGCTATTGGCAGTGGGCAGAGAGGCCACGACACACAAAATGGCTGCAACTTACGCGCATGATGGGGCCTAAAAGGGACAAGATGGCGTGGCCACTGTTTCACGATTCTCACTTTACTTTCAACAGTGGCTGTGGTGAACATGAATGAACGCCGCTTATATATACCTAATTTTGGTCATTTTCCAGGAGATAACTCTGTCTATGATTTATAACACGATGATGGAGCATAGAGCTGAAATAAAATCAGAGAATACTCGTACACAAGCAGAATGTCGCAAGGTGCAGAATGCTGTTCGTCGTGTGATTAAAATCTGCTCTGACACGGCTCTCAGAGTAACGGAAGCAGAGCCTAGAATTTTTCAGCCGTAGAAGATGACTTGGCCGCTCAGAAAGTGGAAATGAACTCCATTAAAGATCATCGTGATGATATTAGTTATAAACTTTCTGAGTTGGAGAACCAAGCGCGAAGAAATAACCTGCGCATTTTAGGTATCCCAGAGAAAAAGGAAGATTCAGATGTCCGAAAATTTGTTCGCACCTATAACGTGGGAAGAATGGGAAACTGCTTTATTAGATTTAGACCCATGTAAGGCCATGGGTCCTGACAGCATCCCCTTCAAATTTTATCGTACTTTTAGACAGATACTTAAAAAAGAGTTACTAGAAGTATGTCAGCAATCTTTTTTGGGCAATCCTCCAGATTCATGGTCTGAAGCGACTATAGTCATTTTTAAGAAAAAGGGTAAGAAGGATATTGATATGGGGTCGTATAGACCGATCTCTCTGCTTAACGCACAAGTTACTACTTGTGTAACGATATATCAGTAAGAGACATTAGTTATTGATAGATTCCTTACCTTAGAATATCCCCAGGCGTCAGACTGGATCCGGAAAATTTTGCGTAGCAATACCCCTGCGCGCTGGCAGGCGTCGTCGGCGGCTCCGCGTCTGTCGTCGGCGTCGTTAGCGCCGGAATGACGTCGTCGGAGTACTTAGACGCCGCCCTCGCGCGCTGACGTCAGTTCTGATACACAGCTTTTCCGCGCCAGATACGCAGAGCCATGATAGAACCAACACTGGTGCCATGAAACTAGGGCCCTGAAAGGGGATGACCTTAACCCTAGATATCGGTTCGCAGAACGGGGAGGATGGGTGGGTCGGTAAGGAATCTATCACTAACTAATGCCTCTTACAGATATATCGTTACACAAGTAGTAACTTGAGCATCTTAAAGAGACACGTTAGTGATAGATTCCTTACCTTAGAATAGATACCCCAGCAATACCAACTCCGGTGGTGGGTCTGCGAACCAATAATCACACCAGGAAGTCCTGGAGGACGGAACGGCCAAAGAAGCCATCCCTCCGAACTTGGCTGTCCAGGCTGTAGTGTCTCGGAAACATGTGCCGCGAGGCCCACGTAGCTGCCTGGCAAATGTCCTGCAAGGGCACACCTCGGCCCAGGGCAGTGGTAGTCGCCATGGTACGAGTGGAATGAGCCCTCAATCCAACCGGTGGCTCCTTCTTAGCCAAGGAGTAACATGCCTGGATACACAAGATGATCCACCGGGAGATGGTCCGCTTGTGCACCGCCTTTTCCTTCTTAGCGCCCACGTAACCAACAAAGAGTTGGTCATCCACCCGGAACTGGCGTGTGCGATCCAGGTAGAAAGAGAGCGCACGTTTTGGGTCCAGACGGTGGAGCCTCTCTTCCTCTTGCGAGGGATGCGGAGGCCTAAAGAAGGTGGGCAAGGTAATGGACTGCCTGTTGTGGAAGGCCGTGACAACCTTGGGCAGGAAAGAGGGTCTTGTCCGCAACACAACCTTGTCCGGATGGACAGAGAGGAAAACAGGTGAGGAAGAAAGAGCCTGGAGCTCACTCACTCTCCTGGCAGAGGTGATGGCAACCAGGAAAACAGTCTTCAAAGTAAGAAGACGAAGAGCCGGACTCGGAATAGACTTTAAGGCCTGATGTAGAATTAAGAATGGGGGAGCGGTGTCCGGCCCAGGAGATAACTCTGTCTATGATTTATAACACGATGATGGAGCATAGAGCTGAAATAAAATCAGAGAATACTCGTACACAAGCAGCATGTCGCAAGGTGCAGAATGCTGTTCGTCGTGTGATTAAAATCTGCTCTGACACGGCTCTCAGAGTAACGGAAGCAGAATCTAGAATTTTTCAGCCGTAGAAGATGACTTGGCCGCTCAGAAAGTGGAAATTAACTCCATTAAAGATTATCGTGATGATATTAGTTATAAACTTTCTGAGTTGGAGAACCAAGCGCAAAGAAATAACCTGCGCATTTTAGGTATCCCAGAGAAAAAGGAAGATTCAAATGTCCGAAAATTTGTTCGCACCTATAACGTGGGAAGAATGTGAAACTGCTTTATTAGATTTAGACCCATGTAAGGCCATGGGTCCTGACAGCATCCCCTTCAAATTTTATCGTACTTTTAGACAGATACTTAAAAAAGAGTTACTAGAAGTATGTCAGCAATGTTTTTTGGGCAATCCTCCAGATTCATGGTCTGAAGCGACTATAGTCATTTTTAAGAACAAGGGTAAAAAGGATATTGATATGGGGTCGTATAGACCGATCTCTCTGCTTAACGCACAAGTTACTACTTGTGTAACGATATATCTGTAAGAGACATTAGTTATTGATAGATTCCTTACCTTAGAATATCCCCAGGTGTCAGACTGGATCCGGAAAATTTTGCGTAGCAATACCCCTGCGCGCTGGCAGGCGTCGTCGGCGGCTCCGCGTCCGTTGTCGGCGTCGTTAGCGCCGGAATGACGTCGTCGGAGTACTTAGACGCCGCTCTCGCGCGCTGACGTCAGTTCTGATACACAGCTTTTCCGCGCCAGATACGCAGAGCCATGATAGAACCAACACTGGTGCCATGAAACTAGGGCCCTGAAAGGGGATGACCTTAACCCTAGATATCGGTTCGCAGAACGAGGAGGATGGGTGGGTCGGTAAGGAATCTATCACTAACTAATGTCTCTTACAGATATATCGTTACACAAGTAGTAACTTGTGCATCTTAAAGAGACACGTTAGTGATAGATTCCTTACCTTATAATAGATACCCCAGCAATACCAACTCCGGTGGTGGGTCTGCGAACTAATAATCACACCAGGAAGTCCTGGAGGATGGAACGGACAAAGAAGCCATCCCTCCGAACTTGGCTGTCCAGGCTGTAGTGCCTCGGAAACGTGTGCCGCGAGGCCCACGTAGCTGCCTGGCAAATGTCCTGCAAGGGCACACCTCGGCCCAGGGAATGGTAGTCGCCGTGGTACGAGTGGAATGAGCCCTCAATCCAACCGGTGGCTCCTTTTTAGCCAAGGAGTAACATGCCTGGATACACAAGATGATCCACCGGGAGATGGTCCGCTTGTGCACCGCCTTTTCCTTCTTAGCGCCCACGTAACCAACAAAGAGTTGGTCATCCACCCGGAACTGGCGTGTGCGATCCAGGTAGAAAGAGAGCGCACGTTTTGGGTCCAGACGGTGGAGCCTCTCTTCCTCTTGCGAGGGATACGGAGGCGTAAAGAAGGTGGGCAAGGTAATGGACTGCCCGTTGTGGAAGGCCGTGACAACCTTGGGCAGGAAAGAGGGTCTTGTCCGCAACACAACCTTGTCCGGATGGACAGAGAGGAAAGGAGGTGAGGAAGAAAGAGCCTGGAGCTCACTCACTCTCCGGGCAGAGGTGATGGCAACCAGGAAAACAGTCTTCAAAGTAAGAAGACGAAGAGGACAGTTATGGAGCGGGTCCAATGGAGCACACATTAGGTAAGTAAGAACAAGGTTCAAGTCCCACTGGGGCATCACAAACGGAACAGAAGGGAACATGTGTGTGATGCCCTTCAACAATCTATTTACAATTGGGGAATTGAACAAGGAAGGCTGATCAGGTAGCCTTAAGAAGTGGAAAGGGCAGAAAGGTACCCCTTGATAGTGCCCAGAGAGGAGACCCGCTGGGCAAGAGAAAGAAGGAAGAGGAGAACCTCAGAAATGGGTGCAGAGAGTGGATCCACAGCCTTTGCTGTGCACCATGCCACAAATCTGTTCCACTGGCAGGTGTACACCGACTTTGTGGAGGGACGCCTGGCTGTCAGAATGACATTGCGGACTTCAGGAGGCAAGTCAAATGGCCTCAACTGTCACCGCTCAATCTCCAAGCTTGTAGGTGGAGACTGGACAGGTTCGGGTGGAGGACCGTCCTCTGCTGCTGCGACAGAAGGTCCTCCCGAAGAGGCAGACGAATCTGGGGATCGACTGACATGCTGAGTAGCTCGGGATACCAGTATCTTCGTGCCCAGTCCGAGCTACAAGGATAACCTGGGCCCGGTCGTGCCTGATCTTCTTCAGCACTCTGGGCAGAAGTGGTATAGGCGGAAAGGCGTACAATAGACTGCAACTCCACTCGCGAGGAAAAGCGTCTCCGAGCGAGTGCCGCCTTGGAAATTCTATCGCGCAGAACTGATGACATTGAGCGTTCTCTTCTGTGGCTCTCCCTGTGAGAAGGTGGCCTGATATATGATGTTCACTAGTTCTAGTGATCACCTTGTATCAGTCCAAACAACCCTTATGGTGATTGGTTGGAAGCCAACCTTATAGACCAGCTATCCTAATGGTAGCATGGACAAAGCAGTCTTAGGCTAAACTCTTTTGGCATGTGAAGCCAGCTGTTTTACCACAATATAACCCCTTGAATACCAGATGAAAGGACACCACACAGGTTGTTATGAAAATAAACAATCTATTTATTAATAACAACACCTCTGAACTCTTTATGAGATCAGAGGGCTAAGCACATGACAATACTATGAAAGAAACACGAGTTAGCACAATATTTACACGTGTGCCTTAGGGGCACGACAAACCTTATACTAAGAACAATGGAATGCGAGGAAGGAAAGTACTGTAAGGAGATCCAGAGGCTGGAGGATCGCTGGGACTATGCTACGAACTAGGTAAGTACGGAGCAGGAGGCCCACGGGACTCACGTGCAGATTGGAAACTCTCACGCGAGATGCGTACCAACGTCTATGGATACTACAGTTCACAATGTTACGGATTCCGGACAAACCCGGCTGGATGGAGGGAAAACAACAGTGGACCTGAACACTAGGATAGTGAACACTGACTTCAGCACCTAGAAGCTTTAGTTACCTAACCCACAGGCTGCGGGTGCATAGGGCTGAAGTGGTGTCGGGTTTGCTGCGTTGATCCCGGTGATGCCTGAAACAAGGAGTTGCTGGCAGGCAGCCAGAACTTATAATAGATACCCCAGCAATACCAACTCCGGTGGTGGGTCTGCGAACTAATAAACACACCAGGAAGTCCTGGAGGACGGAACGGCCAAAGAAGCCATCCCTCCGAACTTGGCTGTCCAGGCTGTAGTGTCTCGGAAACGTGTGCCGCGAGGCCCACGTAGCTGCCTGGCAAATGTCCTGCAAGGGCACACCTCGACCCAGGGAATGGTAGTCGCCGTGGTACGAGTGGAATGAGCCCTCAATCCAACCGGTGGCTCCTTCTTAGCCAAGGAGTAACATGCCTGGATACACAAGATGATCCACTGGGAGATGGTCCGCTTGTGCATCGCCTTTTCCTTCTTAGCGCCCACGTAACCAACAAAGAGTTGGTCATCCACCCGGAACTGGCGTGTGCGATCCAGGTAGAAAGAGAGCGCACGTTTTGGGTCCAGACGGTGGAGCCTCTCTTCCTCTTGCGTGGGATACGGAGGCGTAAAGAAGGTGGGCAAGGTAATGGACTGCCCGTTGTGGAAGGCCGTGACAACCTTGGGCAGGAAAGAGGGCCTTGTCCGCAACACAACCTTGTCCGGATGGACAGAGAGGAAAGGAGGTGAGGAAGAAAGAGCCTGGAGCTCACTCACTCTCCTGGCAGAGGTGATGGCAACCAGGAAAAAAGTCTTCAAAGTAAGAAGACGAAGAGGACAGTTATGGAGCGGGTTCAATGGAGCACACATTAGGTAAGTAAGAACAAGGTTCAAGTCCCACTGGGGCATCACGAACGGAACAGAAGGGAACATGTGTGTGATGCCCTTCAAAAATCTATTTACAATTGTGGAATTGAACAAGGAAGGCTGATCAGGTAGCCTTAAGAAGGTGGAAAGGGCAGAAAGGTACCCCTTGATAGTGCCCAGAGAGGAGACCTGCTGGGCAAGAGAAAGAAGGAAGAGGAGAACCTCAGAAAGGGGTGTAGAGAGTGGATCCACAGCCTTTGCTGTGCACCATGCCACAAATCTGTTCCACTGGCAGGTGTACACCGACTTTGTGGAGGGACGCCTGGCTGTCAGAATGACATTGCGGACTTCAGGAGGCAAGTCAAATGGCCTCAACTGTCACCGCTCAATCTCCAAGCTTGTAGGTGGAGACTGGACAGGTTCGGGTGGAGGACCGTCCTCTGCTGCTGCGACAAAAGGTCCTCCCGAAGAGGCAGACGAATCTGGGGATCGACTGACATGCTGAGTAGCTCGGGATACCAGTATCTTCGTGCCCAGTCCGGAGCTACAAGGATAACCTGGGCCCGGTCGTGCCTGATCTTCTTCAGCACTCTGGGCAGAAGTGGTATAGGCGGAAAGGCGTACAATAGACTGCAACTCCACTCGCGACGAAAAGCGTCTCCGAGCGAGTGCCGCCTTGGAAATTCTATCGCGCAGAACTGATGACATTGAGCGTTCTCTTCTGTGGCTCTCCCTGTGAGAAGGTGGCCTGATATATGATGTTCACTAGTTCTAGTGATCACCTTGTATCAGTCCAAACAACCCTTATGGTGATTGGTTGCAAGCCAACCTTATAGACCAGCTATCCTAATGGTAGCATGGACAAAGCAGTCTTAGGCTAAACTCTTTTGGCATGTGAAGCCAGCTGTTTTACCACAATATAACCCCTTGAATACCAGATGAAAGGACACCACACAGGTTGTTATGAAAATAAACAATCTATTTATTAATAACAACACCTCTGAACTCTTTATGAGATCAGAGGGCTAAGCACATGACAATACTATGAAAGAAACACGAGTTAGCACAATATTTACACGTGTGCCTTAGGGGCACGACAAACCTTATACTAAGAACAATGGAATGCGAGGAAGGAAAGTACTGTAAGGAGATCCAGAGGCTGGAGGATCGCTGGGACTACGCTACGAACTAGGTAAGTACGGAGCAGGAGGCCCACGGGACTCACGTGCAGATTGGAAACTCTCACGCGAGATGCGTACCAACGTCTATGGATACTACAGTTCACAATGTTACGGATTCCGGACAAACCCGGCTGGATGGAGGGAAAACAACAGTGGACCTGAACACTAGGATAGTGAACACTGACTTCAGCACCTAGAAGCTTTAGTTACCTAACCCACAGGCTGCGGGTGCATAGGGCTGAAGTGGTGTCGGGTTTGCTGCGTTGATCCCGGTGATGCCTGAAACAAGGAGTTGCTGGCAGGCAGCCAGAACTTATAATAGATACCCCAGCAATACCAACTCTGGTGGTAGGTCTGCAAACTAATAATCACACCAGGAAGTCCTGGAGGACGGAACGGCCAAAGAAGCCATCCCTCCGAACTTGGCTGTCCAGGAAGTAGTGTCTCGGAAACGTGTGCCGCGAGGCCCACGTAGCTGCCTGGCAAATGTCCTGCAAGGGCACACCTCGGCCCAGGGAATGGTAGTCGCCGTGGTACGAGTGGAATGAGCCCTCAATCCAACCGGTGGCTCCTTCTTAGCCAAGGAGTAACATGCCTGGATACACAAGATGATCCACCGGGAGATGGTCCGCTTGTGCACCGCCTTTTCCTTCTTAGCGCCCACGTAACCAACAAAGAGTTGGTCATCCACCCGGAACTGGCGTGTGCGATCCAGGTAGAAAGAGAGCGCACGTTTTGGGTCCAGACGGTGGAGCCTCTCTTCCTCTTGCGTGGGATACGGAGGCGTAAAGAAGGTGGGCAAGGTAATGGACTGCCCGTTGTGGAAGGCCGTGACAACCTTGGGCAGGAAAGAGGGCCTTGTCCGCAACACAACCTTGTCCGGATGGACAGAGAGGAAAGGAGGTGAGGAAGAAAGAGCCTGGAGCTCACTCACTCTCCTGGCAGAGGTGATGGCAACCAGGAAAAAAGTCTTCAAAGTAAGAAGACGAAGAGGACAGTTATGGAACGGGTTCAATGGAGCACACATTAGGTAAGTAAGAACAAGGTTCAAGTCCCACTGGGGCATCACGAACGGAACAGAAGGGAACATGTGTGTGATGCCCTTCAAAAATCTATTTACAATTGGGGAATTGAACAAGGAAGGCTGATCAGGTAGCCTTAAGAAGGTGGAAAGGGCAGAAAGGTACCCCTTGATAGTGCCCAGAGAGGAGACCTGCTGGGCAAGAGAAAGAAGGAAGAGGAGGACCTCAGAAAGGGGTGCAGAGAGTGGATCCACAGCCTTTGCTGTGCACCATGCCACAAATCTGTTCCACTGGCAGGTGTACACCGACTTTGTGGAGGGACGCCTGGCTGTCAGAATGACATTGCGGACTTCAGGAGGCAAGTCAAATGGCCTCAACTGTCACCGCTCAATCTCCAAGCTTGTAGGTGGAGACTGGACAGGTTCGGGTGGAGGACCGTCCTCTGCTGCTGCGACAGAAGGTCCTCCCGAAGAGGCAGACGAATCTGGGGATCGACTGACATGCTGAGTAGCTCGGGATACCAGTATCTTCGTGCCCAGTCCGGAGCTACAAGGATAACCTGGGCCCGGTCGTGCCTGATCTTCTTCAGCACTCTGGGCAGAAGTGGTATAGGCAGAAAGGCGTACAATAGACTGCAACTCCACTCGCGACGAAAAGCGTCTCCGAGCGAGTGCCGCCTTGGAAATTCTATCGCGCAGAACTGATGACATTGAGCGTTCTCTTCTGTGGCTCTCCCTGTGAGAAGGTGGCCTGATATATGATGTTCACTAGTTCTAGTGATCACCTTGTATCAGTCCAAACAACCCTTATGGTGATTGGTTGCAAGCCAACCTTATAGACCAGCTATCCTAATGGTAGCATGGACAAAGCAGTCTTAGGCTAAACTCTTTTGGCATGTGAAGCCAGCTGTTTTACCACAATATAACCCCTTGAATACCAGATGCAAGGACACCACACAGGTTGTTATGAAAATAAACAATCTATTTATTAATAACAACACCTCTGAACTCTTTATGAGATCAGAGGGCTAAGCACATGACAATACTATGAAAGAAACACGAGTTAGCACAATATTTACACGTGTGCCTTTGGGGCACGACAAACCTTATACTAAGAACAATGGAATGCGAGGAAGGAAAGTACTGTAAGGAGATCCAGAGGCTGGAGGATCGCTGGGACTACGCTACGAACTAGGTAAGTACGGAGCAGGAGGCCCACGGGACTCACGTGCAGATTGGAAACTCTCACGCGAGATGCGTACCAACGTCTATGGATACTACAGTTCACAATGTTACGGATTCCGGACAAACCCGGCTGGATGGAGGGAAAACAACAGTGGACCTGAACACTAGGATAGTGAACACTGACTTCAGCACCTAGAAGCTTTAGTTACCTAACCCACAGGCTGCGGGTGCATAGGGCTGAAGTGGTGTCGGGTTTGCTGCGTTGATCCCGGTGATGCCTGAAACAAGGAGTTGCTGGCAGGCAGCCAGATGGAGGAGTCCGGTGGTTCCAAGGATGGAACTAGGAAGGAGAAGTCCTGAAAGGGAAGGGGACAGAGTCTCGGTCACTAGCCAGTGACTGTGCTGGAACCAGGAGGGAACCAGATGCTGTCGCCGCGTTCAGGTGGAGGAAGGGTCGCTTCTCTCTGTAGCTGCGCGAACCAGGAGCTGTTCTTTATGACCAGGCTGGAGGTACGAGCTGTCCCACATAGTCTGCTGCTGATGGCGGTGTTGGATCGTCGATCTGGTCAACAGGCCTTGGCTAGTGCAAGCCACGCGGTGGAACAAAGATGGCGTCTGGTGCGGACCAGGAGGGTCCGGGGTGCTTCTCTTTCACAAGGAAGCAAGGGCCAGTCTGGGGGACCAGACTAGCAGTGTTGAAATCTTCGGGTCGTCGTCTCAGAGGTCGCAAACCAGCCGGCAAGTGACCAGACAACAGGAAAAGCAGCAACCAGGCAAAAAGGGCCCCACGCAGATCTCGTGGAGGCTGGGGGGCTGGTCTTTGATGCAGGTGCTGTGTCGGTGTGGGGCTTCTCAGTCCCCAATGCACTTACTCGAGGGTCACTCGGGGGTCGTGCTGGAAGCGCTGTGCAGGTTTCTTCAAGATGGCCGTCTCCACGTTGCTCGTCGCACCCACGGGTCCCAGCTGTGCTGTGGATGTGGGTAGAGGTCAGAGAGGTCTGGAGGTCCGGGTCTCGTTGAGCTGGGTCGTCGGGTTCCTGGAAGGAAGGACTTGCAGTAAACCGCACAGGAGCTTGATGGTGCCTGCGAAGCAGGATGGTCACTCCCTGACCATAGGGGAGATTCTTCAGTCTTCTGATGTTCAGGAGGTCGAAGGTCAAGAGTTTCTTCGTGGAAGTTCGTCAAGATTAATCTAACTGGGAATGGGACCAGCTCCTACCTTTATTCAGCTAAAGGGGGCTGCACTACGACTAGGTCCCTCCCCTGGGTGGGACCAGGAAGGAGGGTGGTTACACCCCCTATCCTTTGTCCGGTTTCCCGCCGGAGCTTGGGCTGGAGTGCCCCAGCAACTGGTTGGAACCGGTGTATGCACAGGGCACCTTGTGTGTCCCAGGCATGTCTCATTCCTTTCAGCCTGGACCTACCTAATACACAATATCCTGTCTGGGGTGGTGCTAGCACCTCCCAAGGCAGGAAACCCTTTGTCCAGGCCTCCCTTGCTGGAAGGACTCCCAGCAGCAGGAGGTCAGACTTGTGTCTGTGGTGGCAGCATCCATTTTGTGATGCCAAGGCTCGAGTTAACTTTAACCGGGGTTCACAGTTACATACATGTCGTGTCCCTCTAGAAGTGTGGAATGCTACCCCCGTCACCAGTATTGGCGAGGGGGTAGTATTCCAATTCGTATGACACCTTACTCAACATGTTTTGATAATGTTATACCAGAGTTAGCATTTAACCGCGAGGATTATAATGCACTTAGGAGTATATGGTATAGCGTTATCATGGAACAGCTATTAGGACTTGGTTCCGCAAACTGCAAACGGGCTCAGCTCATGCCAGAGCACCATCTCACATAATTCCAAGCACTCTGCCTTCAGGATTGATAAGGCCTGCCATAGGAGTGACTGATAGGAATATATGTGTCAATTTTAGGGTTAGATATAGGTATACTATATCTATAGCAAAGGGTGCTTACACCACCTTGCCCCAGCTGTCGTGCAGCCAGTTGTGTCAGATTTAGATGGCCAGCCAGGGGTGGCATAATACATGCTTCAGCCCCTGGTAGGCCCTGGGTACACCTATGCCCTGAATACCTAAGGTATACTGTACAGGGACTATTAAGGTGGCCCAGTACCAATTGGTAAATGCACCTAGGGTACATGGTTGTAATTTTAGAGAGAGAACAGCTAGGCTGTGGGTCTGATTAGCAGGCCCACAGCCAGGGAAAGTCGTAAACCAGTGAAGCAAAAAGCAAAAATCTGGGGTGGCCATGGGATTGCAGACCCCACTCTCCTACACTCCCCACTGCTGAAACAGACCTTGTGCCATGTCCGAGTGCAGATGCCATTCGTGATCCATCATGCACCGACGGCTGAGTTCGTCCGCCCTGGCGTTCAGAGAACCGGCCAGGTGTTGAACCACCAGTGTCACGCCCTGATGTTCCAGCCACTGCCAGAGGCGCAGAGCTTCCTGGCATAGGGTCCACAACCCCACCCCGCCCTGTTTGTTGCAGTACCACATGGCGGTGGTGTTGTCCGTGAACACCTGCACTACACTCCCCCGGACAGAGGGGAGGAATGCCTTCAGTGCGAGTCGGATTGCCCACAGCTCCAGAAGGTTGATGTGGAGCTGGGACTCCGCCGGAGACCAGAGGCCTCTGATCTCCGCCTCTCCCATGTGGCCCCCCCAGCCCAGGAGGGACGCGTCTGTCACAACCACGTGCTCCGGGTGGGGTAGGGAGAGGGATCTGCCACTGACCCAATCGCGGTCCGTGAGCCACCACTGCAACTGTCTTACAGCGCCCTCCGAGATCAGGACATGGTCGGACAAGTTGCCCTGATGCTGGGCCCACTGAAACTTCAGGTCCCACTGCAGAGGCCGCATCCGCCACCGGGCGTGATGCACCAGAAGGATGCAGGAGGCCATAAGCCCCAGAAGCCGCAGCGTGAACCTGACCGAGACTCGGAATAAAGGCTGAAAGATCGGAATCAGAGCCTGAATATCCCGAACCCGCTGTTCGGGAGGATAAACCCGGAACTGCGCCGAGTCCAGAACCTCTCTGATGAAGAGGAGCTTCTGAGAGGGACACAGGTGTGACTTCAGCACATTGATGGAGAACCCCAGCAGATGCAGGAGGTCGGCAGTAGTCTGGAGGTTTCTGACGACTGTCTGGGGCGAGCCCGCCTTCAACAACCAGTCGTCGAGGTAGGGGAAGACTGACACCCCTAACCTGCGCAGATGAGCTGCGACCACCGCCATCACCTTCGTGAACACCCGTGGGGCGCTGGCAAGGCCGAAGGGGAGCACGGTAAACTGAAAGTGCTCGTGGCCTACCGTGAACTGCAGGTAACGCCGGTGGGCCGGCAGGACGGGGATGTGAAAATATGCGTCCTGCAAGTCCAACGCTACCATCCAGTCTCCGGGGTCCAGGGCAGCTAAGACCTGAGCCAAAGTCAGCATCTTGAACTTCTCCTTCCGGAGGAAGCCGTTGACGTTCCGCAGATCCAAGATAGGGCGTAGGCCCCCTTTGCCCTTCTTGGGTACCAGAAAGTAGTGGGAGTAACAACCACACCCTACTTCTGGCCCAGGAACGCGCTCAATGGCCCCTTTGGCCAAGAGGGCCGTGACTTCCTCTTGCAGAAGTTGCAAGTGATCCCCCGACACGCGGTGGAATTGTGGTGGCATGGCTGGAGGGGTTGTCTCGAAGGGGAGGGAGTAGCCCCTTCGGACGATTTGCAGCACCCACCTGTCCGACGTGACAGTGCGCCAGTGGAAGTGGTGATGGCGAACCCTGCCCCCCACTGGCATCACATGGGCCTGAAAGCACGGACTAGGAGGGGTTTGTGGCAGGTGCTGCGGGGGAAGGTGTGGACTGGCCTCGCCGTTGTCCCCGACCACCGCTACGGCGGTTTCCACGGCCGCCACCGCACTGTTGAACTTTCTGTGGTGCGTGGCTGGCAGCACGCGTGGGGGGCGCCCCTTCCGTGGCCACGAAAGGAGCGAAAGGCACCCGTTTACTGGCGTGGGGCCGAGAGGCCCAAGGACTTGGCCGTAGCCTTGGAGTCCTTAAAACGCTCAAGCGCATGGTCTGCGCATGGTCTGCCTTGTCGCCAAAGAGGCGACGGCCATCAAACGGCCTGGACATCGGCCGAAAAGTTGGCGGACCTCAACCAGGCGTAGCGTCGAACCGCCACCGTCGTTGCCATCACTCTGCCCCAGTGAGTCCGTGGTATCCAGCCCACACCGGATGGAATATCGCGCTGCATCTCGACCCTCCGCAAGGGCTTGGGCGAGTTTAGCCCGGGCCTCCTCCGAGCATTGTGGCAGCACGTCCGCGACCGTGTCGGTGTAGCGGCCCAAGAGGCATGCGGTATTCACTGACCGCAGTCCCAAACTCAGGGACGAGAACACCTTCTTCTCGAATTGTTCATACCTCTTGGATTCCCGATCGGGCGGAGCCTCGGGAATGCGGATTGGGAAGTGGAGGCCTGGATGACCAGGCTCTCGGGGGTGGGATGGGTGGACAAAAGCAAGGGTCGCCCGGGGCCGGGCGGTAGCGTCTGGCCACGTTCCTATCTACAGGCGGACCTGCGGTGGGCTTGGACCAAGTGCCCACAAGAACGTCACACAAGGCCTCATTAAATGGCAGCAGAGGCTCAGTGGAGCCTGCCTGCGGTTTAAGGACCTCAGTGAGGAGGTTAGTCCTCACGGCCGCGATGGGGAGCTCAAAGTGTAAGGCCTTGGCCTCCCGCGTCAACACACTACACTGTAAGCAGCCCCCTCCTCCGTAGCCACGGTGGGAGGGGAGACAAATCCTGCGTCGGGCCAAGTGTCAAGTCCACTGGCCTCCCCAAGCTCAAATGTCCAGTCCTGTTGAGACTCCTGTGCCAGAGGGTCCACAGACCCCTCCCAATCACCCTCGTCACCCATCTCCTGCAACTCCGGGTCAACAGATGGGGCCGGTTCGTGGAAATAGAAATCTCCAAACAACGTCGAGAGCGGCGCCGGAACCGGACCGAGGGCAGGATCGGGGACGGCGCCCATAGCAGGCGCCGGGGGTGACACCCGCAGGGCCGGCACCGGCGTGGTCGTGGGGCAGGCGGTGACGTCTGCGACTCCGTCGGACCCGCGTGGGTGGTGTCACCCGAACCCCCGGCCGCATCGTGCGAGCGTCGGAGGAACGATTATGCCTCTCCGTCCTCTCATGCCTCTTACCTGAGGACTTGGATCCTGACGACCGATGTCCACTCCCGGAGCTGCAAGGGCTCCGACCCCGCGACCGTTCCCTCGACCTCCTGTGGGACCGGGACCTGGAGCGGCACGGAGCAGGTGCGGTCGTCGTGGTCGAGGCCTAAACACTTGAGACACCGGGGATGGGGTTCGGTAACCGACATCAGTCGGTTGCACTTGGAACAGGGTTTAAACTCGGGCATCCCTACCGGCACCGTCGGAGTCGAAGACTCGAGTAGAGAAATGATCAAAAGATCAAAAAGTTTAGTCAAAAAAGACTAAGGGGTAGAGCTTCTCCGGATCTGCGCTAGCTGGCGCGGAAAAAAGAAGAACTGATGTCAGCGCGCGAGGGTGGCGTCTAAGTACTCCGACGTCATTCCGGCGCTAACGACGCCGACGACGGACGCTGAGCCGCGGATGACGCCTGCCGGCGCGCAGGGGTATTGCTACGCAAAATTTTACGGATCCAGTCTGACGCCTGGGGATATTCTAAGGTAAGGAATCTTATCACTAACGTGTCTCTTTCAGATGCAGATAGTAAGATTTATTCAAAGACGATAGCTAACAGGTTAAATAATCTTATGCCCAGGCTAGTATGTATGTTTGACGAAAACCATCTCCTCCGTGACATCTTAAACAATAATTGATGTCCCAATATACTTTATGAATTTTATGTATCATTCAGAAAGAAACTATTTTTAAACATTTATTTTTATATTTTAAGAAAATGTGTTATTGAATATGTACATGCCAACTTTTAACAACTCGAATTAAATCAATCATGTTATCATAGTACTTTGTGTTTTTTCTCTTTAATGTAATTGAGCTAGACATTATATCTTGCCTGGGTTTTTGTCTTTCACTTTAAATTGCTTTACCCTGTCCCAGGAAGTGTATCCTTTCCAGGGGGTCCTTGTTTATTCTCATAGTATGTAAAAGACAGCATGGATTTATCAAGAATAGAGACACAACAGACCACATTAAAAGAATTATTTCTATGCTGGATTGGTCTCAAGTTACTAACTCCCCTGTCGCGGTAGCCCTGTTAGATGCTGAAAAAGCATTTGACAGGGTTTCCTGGAGCTTCTTATGGTCAGTCTTAGTTTGGAAGGGTTTCCCTGTTGAATTTATTACGGCAATTCAGGATTTGTATATTCAGCCAAAAGCTTCTATCCGTATCTCAGGTAAATTATCGGGAAATATAGCCATAACAAGGGGGACGAGACAAGGTTGTCCTTGTTCCCCCTGTTATTTGCTTTGTATATCGAGCCCTTTTTAAATAGTCTAGAAAATAATGCTGAAATTGAACCAGTTAGGATACATAATTTTGCGTATAAGGGGTTAGCATACGCAGACGACATTGCGATTGTAACTTCGGATATCAAGACTGCCTTACCTAAGATAGTGGAAGCAGCTGATAAATTTGTGGGTATTCGGGTTATAAATTGAATGTCGCCAAGACACAGCTACTCCATTCAGAAGCAGGGCGCCCAAACGATATGCATTTTGAGTCAGAGGCGGTATATTTGGGTATAGAAATCTCAACGAAAATAGATGACATTGTTCGGCTCAATCTTGATCCAATTATAGTTTCAGTAAATAAGACTTTAGAAAGGCTGAACAATCTCCATTTTTCTCTATATGGGCGTAGCAACGTCTTAAAAATGCTCATATTTCCTAAATTTTTGTATTTATTTCCCACAATCCCTCTACTCATCCTCACATCTTTTTTTGCCCGAATTGATAGACTATGTGCCAAGTTCCTATGGAGTTATCATAGGTCTAGGAGAGCTATGAAATGGTGCATATTACCCAGAGCTAGAGGAGGTTGGGGGATACCTAATTTTCGTTTTTACTATTGGACAGCCCTTCTGCAACATATGGGCGTTTTGCTCTTACAGGACGCAAGCATAGAAGAGTCAGCTACTCCCTCAATATATGAAATGGTACTAGGCGAGGAGGCCCGACAATGTTTAGTGCGTATAATTAAACCCAGTTATTATAAAAAGACAAAATTCAAAATTGTTATCACTGCTTTCAAAATCTGGAGAAAAGTAAAAAAGAGAATCAGTCTGCATTCAAATTTAAGTTATTATACTCCTCTAAATAATTGTCTCTTATTACCCGATATTTTTAGAGATCAGGTGATGGTTAGATGGCACCGTAGAGGCACATGTCATTTGGTAGATTTAATTCAAGGGGATCAGGTAGCTTCTTTTTTGTTTTTACAATAGAAGTATAAGCTGGCGAGAACAGTATTTTTAAAATATCTTCAGCTACGTAGTTTTATAGAGCAAAAAATAACCCAAAATCAAATCACACCTAATACAGTTAAGGTTCTAGAAGCAATACGATTAAGACTCAGAATTGGTCCAATTTACCAATTAATGATTAAAACCTCAGGGGATGATATATCAGTTTGGGAGGATAAATAGCAGCATAAATTAGGGGTGGACAAAATAGATATGGACAGAATAATTGAAGTATCTATAAAAGTATTATTTAATGGTTTGCTTAAGAGTCAACACTTTATGTCCATATTTGATTTATATTATACCCCCGCAAAACTTGTAAAGTGGAACTCTTCGAGAGGGAATAAGTGTAATCGGTGTGGGGTAATTGCTGCGGACGCTGGACATATGTTTTTCAGTGTCCCAAACTGAGTCAATTTATCAAAGATATCGAATATTTTTTTAATACAAGCTTAGGTATACATACGCTAATTGTCAGCGGAATTGGTTATCCTGGAGTTACAACAAAGCTTGGATAGATCTAGGACAGAAGCTGAGGAAGGGTTTATTTTTATCTGTATGTCAATCTTTCAATTGTGTATAACAACTCAGTGGCTTGACATAGACCCACCAGCTTTTAACAACTGGCAATCCAGATTACTTTCTATATATCGTTTGGAGACTGCAGTATATAAATCAAAGGGTATGAGAAGAAAAATAATGGGTCAGAAACTGTGGTCTCCGTTGTCAAAATGGATATGAATTTATGAATGTATGATTTAATGTGTATAAAAAGGATAATGTTGTAATAAGAAATTGTAGATGCGGGCGTTAACCTGATCCTAATATGACGAATTGTCTTTGTGTTTATTTTGTTTTTCATTCTTGTCTAATTTGGGCTGATTGCTGACAAATAAATATCAATAAAGAAATATTTTTTTTTTAAAAAGAGGGATGGGACACCAACATTTGGGCCAATGCAAGCCTAAATCGTAATAGGTAAAATCTCTGCTGGCATTGCACCTTTAGCAGGAATGGCTCAAAAGTAGGAGTTGAAAATAATGGGAGGTATGTCGCCACCATTCGCTTCCTTCATTCACCATCCTGTCTCATATCAGCTATCGATCTTAAAAGTCCACTTCACTTTTTACCAATGGTTCGGTCAATTGATTAATACACCATGGATTTTCAAACAGTTCCATCCTGTTAATTACCAGCAAATCATCTTTACATACATAAGCCATTTCATTTTGTGGGCCCTTCCTAGATTTAGGCAATCATTAATCATTGTTTGTGTCAATGCTACTTCAGGCCTGAGCCACACTGACAGCCACAGCATATTGGGTGCCTGCCTTACAATATCTCCCAGTTGCAGTAGTCCTAATTTCTCATACGCTATTATCGGAGGAACGCTATGGGAGAGTGGTAGGAGGTTTTGCAGAAATCTGTTTTCACTAGTTTGTAGTTAAGAATCATCAGTGTACCCCCAGACCCAGGCACCATAGGTGGCCTTCTATATAGGTCTGGCTTTGTATATTGTAATAGCAGTGTCTAAGGCAATGAGCCTAACTTAATAGCAGATTTAAATAGAGAAGCTGTAGCTTGTTCAAACACCGTTGCCCTCGCTCTCCTCAGGTGCCTCCAAGTACACATGCTGTCAAATGGAACCCCCAGATAAATAAATGTGGATACACATTTAAGAACAGTACCACCATTATGAAAAAGAGTTAGACTAGTCCCAGGGTGGACACAAACCATAGCAAAAGAGTTGAGACATAAAAGCTACAAAACTATCCATAAGCTTTCGGAGACCCATCCCTGTGCTGGCCATGAGCACACAGTCATACACGTACATAAGTACGCGTGCTGTCGGCACCTCATAATAGGTGGAGAAGCTGCAGAATCAATCAAAAAAATCATCTAGTTCATTGTTATAAAAACTAAAGAGGAACAGAGCCAGAATAAAGCCTCACCTGACCCCTTTTCGGATCTTTATATGTAGCTTACTCTCCTTGTTTGTCAAAAACCCAATTCTTTTTTCTATATCCACATGCAGCTGGGAGAGAGTGTGAACCATTTGGGGATTGGCACCTTTGTTTATTAGCATATTCCACAGCTTCCCCCTTGAGACATTATCAAAGGCTGTCCTTAAATCCATAAATGCCAGTAAGAGACAACCCTCTTTGGTGGACATACATTTACTCATTACTGGATGTAGATTCAAGCATTGTTCTACAGTCCCTAGGCCCTGCCTGAAACCATATTGTGCAGATAATTAAACTGCACGTCTCATGTGCCCAGTTTTCAAGTTGATCCAACAAAACTCTCTGCCCAGTACCTTGGCTGGGGAATCAATTAATGATAATGAATGATAGCAATGGAAATCACTTCTGTCCCCCCTTTTTAAAAATTGGGACAATTGTTGCCCTAGACCATGGTTTAGGGGGATCAGCACAGCTCGCATTCCGAAGCACATTCACCAGTATTAGGGCCCAAAGTGCCAAACTGTCCTTAAAAGGGTCAACAGGCACCCATCTGGTACCAATGCTTTGTTGCTTGGACATCTATTAAAACTCGAGATTATGTTCCCAGGGGAGATTGTTAGCTCTTTCGCACCTCCTAGTCCAATTGAATCCTCAAAGGCAATGTGCTCAATGGGTTCCCGTTTATTAGAATCATAGAAATTCGTAAAGTGTTTGACCCATACATGTTCAGGAATGGTCCCATCTATGCTAATTGCAGAGCTACTTGAAAAGAAAGGTGCATTGACTTCCTTCCAAAATTGAGACGCAAAATTCCTTGCACAGGCAACAATAAGCTGCTCCCAAGCCTCCCTTCTAATCTCCTCTTTCCTTAACCTAAAGGCTTCTTCATAGAGCATCCTACAGTTTCTAATTTCTAGCAAAACCCTCAGCAAGCTTTTTAGAGCTTGTATGAGGTTACTATGAGCTGGTGAGCATGACTTATCAAACCATTTATCGTGCCTTGCGCATGGTGTTGCTTAAATAGTGTTAATTGCTCAGTTGGCTTCTTACAAATTTTGTCAAAGTTCCCTAGTACCAACCCCAGATCGGGTTCAGCACTGAGACAAAGCTCAAAGGGCTCCCTCTGATTCTCCACAAGCTGGGCTAAGAAGACCTTTGGTTCGTTGTCCCTCCATTTACAGCGTACACCCCTATTTTTAATATATTCGATGTGGCAAACCATCCCATTCATAGACAACAAGGGCGGCCGTAGGTTAAGGCCTAAAACAAGTGGGTTGTGATCATTCAGAACACTCCTTACAATTTAAACTTACACGCCTTTCTAGCCCAAGCCTTAGATAGTGCGATAAAATCAATTAAGGACGTCCTTCCTCTACCCGTGTACGTTACGTGACTCAGGATTTCTTTCGCAACTAAATCAATACTGGGTATGAGGTCATGTGTCTTCATGAGCCCATTCAATTTGTCACCACATGGGTTATGATCAAAATGTGAGAGGCCACATAATTCATTGTCCACTAGTAGGATTCCTACTTCTCCCACTGAACCTGCCCTGAGGAGTGTGAGAAGCAAAAATAGCCCATTCTCCCACTGAGAGTTCAGCATTTAAAAGCCTGTACATTTAACATAAAAAGTTGGCCAGTACCTGGAATTTGTTTGTGATTTTGTGATTTTTTTTTCTGCTGCTACTTTTTAGGAGAAATTCTTCTGTAACACACATTACAGCTGTGAAATTGTGGCTTCTAGAAGCAGTTAATTAGAGAAGGCTATGAATAGACCTAGGCGTCCAGCTCTTGACTTCCGCCACATCTGCACCTTCCTTTATCAATCCAGTCACACCCAGGCACTTGTCCATAACTATTTAGCCATCCATGTACGCTCCCACTCTAAGGCATCAATTGACGCATCATTACAGACACTGGTGCATTAATACATTCACCAGTGTGTGTCTGTGCACGGTCAGTGGTCCCATTGTGTTGTGGCATTACTTTCCTCAATGCACCAGACTTAAACTCGAAACAAAATGGCATAATGTTCTGGGACTTGAAATTTGGCTTTCCCTGATCCCAGCATAGCCATGACAATGCAACATCTCCCCAGATTTCTCAGTTTCATGGAGCTGGGGAAGCATTTGTTTTCTCTGCCCTCAAAATGGGGCGATAACGGCAAGCATCCATCTTTTCAAACATTCATCTTTTTATCCATGCACACATGCTTTTACATTTCCAGCTATGCACTTGCTGACACACATGCATTTGCTCCCTCTCCCTTCAACCCGCCAAATCCTTAGTAGCCCAATAGACCCATTCCCCCAATGCAAGGAACTAGGCATTTGCATTGATCTGCTATTTTTAGATCTTGCCTACAGACTCTTTTTAGCTGTCTGTACGTAAAAGACATTCTGTGAACCATATCAAAAACTCCCAGTGGACTTTGTGCCAGCCCATTGCTAATCATTAGTTGCCTGTCTAATCGCTTGTTTGCTTGCTTCTTACTTGTCTTTTCTTCCTCTCGTGTTTGTCATTCCCCTGGAAAATAGCTTCTTTACAATCCACTGCTTACATTCATATAACTACTTTTTTATGCCGCAGCCTACCAAACGGCATAGCTGTCTGGTTAGCTAAAGAAATTGGGGACATTCAGAAAGATGACCCAGGAATGCATTCTGCTCGTTGCTTACCATTAGATGTGATTTGTAACTCATATTTTCTGTTTGCTGGTTTTGTTTTAGGCCGTTGGGTTTGTCCCTCCCATTGACAAAATCTTGTATACTGTATTTTTCCACTAACTCGCTTTCTGTGAACAAGCTTCTAAATGTTGTTCTTATCTTGCCACATTTGCTGTGCAATCAAAGACAGAGGTCAAATGTTAGTCTGTGTCTTCCAGGGAGCTTAGTGTTTATTTTTATTTCTCTGATTTACGTGTGAGTAACTTGTGGGTCCCAGTTTCCCAGGGCTCTTATGAAGTGTAAGCAAAGTATGTGTACAGGGGTTTAAGTGGGATGGAAAAACTGGGGGGGGTCTCTCGTAGGGGCAGCCGATGTAATTATGAGGGTGGCTTAAAACTGTTAAGCTAAAAATCTGTACTTAGCATAGTGGGCTGCCCCACTGGTATTGTGCTTCTTCTGTCATTGCCTATAGATATATAATACGAGTGACATTAAACCTACAACTAGCCAGGACTATAACCTTTGTCATTGGTTGTAAGTTGCATAAGATAAATAAGAACAAACTGCAGCATGTTCATTATTATATACAATGAACACATAGGTGGTTCAGAGATGTGTTACAGGTAGGAAACACTTAGAGTTTGAGTTTGAGTTTTAAAAGTTTTATATAGCGCTCTTTCACCAGCGGTTTCATGGCGCTGTAACTGGCAGATCTCCACAAGGGACAAGGGGTGGAGGACAGGGAAAAGGAACTACATAAAAATGTTACTGAAAAAATAAGCTTTAAGTTTCTTGCGAAACTGGGAATATGAGGTAAGGGATCTGAGCTCCAAGGGTAATGAGTTCCAGAGAGCTGGGGCAAGGGTCGCAAATTTTGACCCCCCCCCCACTTTTTCCGACAAAACCGGGGAAGTGTCAGGAGGAATTTGGAAGAGGATCGGAGCTCCCTGGCTGGAAGGTAAGGGACAATCTCCGAGGAAATGAAGGCAGGGGCCGTGCCCAGTCGAGCCTGGAAGATGATGGTCGCCAGCTTGAACTGGACACGTTCCCGAACCGGGAGCCAGTGTAGGGTTTTCAGGAGGGGAGTGACATGTGA
Organism: Lissotriton helveticus; assembly: GCF_964261635.1. Lineage (NCBI taxonomy): Eukaryota > Metazoa > Chordata > Amphibia > Caudata > Salamandridae > Lissotriton > Lissotriton helveticus. The sequence goes on from NC_136067.1 coordinate 49,462,583, forward strand.
GGATTTGGGAAGGTTAAAGACCAACCGAGCCGCTTGGTTTTGAATCATCTGCAACCGCCTGAGACTATATGCCGGTATGCCTGCATATAGGGCGTTGCCATAATCCAGGCGGGAGATGACCATCGCAAGGACGATCAGCTTCAAGGCCTCGAAGGTGAAAAATCGAGAGACCTTGCGGATGGTACGGAGAGAAAGAAAAGAAGAAGAAACCACAGAGCTATCCTGGGAGTGAAGGGTAAGGTGAGGGTCGAGTTTGATGCCTAAAGTTTTGACCGAGGTAGAGGGGACCGGAGGGAGACCAAGGGAAGGGGGCCAAAAAAGTGAAGACCAGGGACTGGAGCAACCACCCGTCAGCACCAACTCGGTCTTATCAGGGTTGAGTTTCAGGTGGTTGAAATCCATCCAGTCCCGGATAAAAATCATAGTAGACTGGAAATTAGAAATAGAGGCAGAAGATGAAGAGAGGTTGAAAACAAGTTGGAGATCATCCGCATAGTTATATACGGTGACCTCCATTTGTTCTAAAGAAAAGATAAGGGGAGAAATGTAAAGGTTAAACAAAAGAGGTGAGAGGGAGGAACCTTGGGGAACCCCGCACTGAACCTTCCGGAAGTCCGCAGAGAAGTCACCCAGGCGAACCGCCTGGGTTCGGTCCCTCAGGAAGGAGGACAACCAAACCAGGGCCGTACCCCCGATCCCCGCCGCCCCGACACGAGAGAGTAAGATGGTGTGATCCACCGTGTCAAAGTCGGCAGAGAGATCGAGGAGGACTAATGCCTGGAATTGATTGGTGTCCCTACCCTCCCTGAGGTTGTCGAGGACCGAAAGGACAACGGACTCCGTAGAGTGTGCGGGGCGAAAGCCAGCCTGACGGGACGCCAATACCCCATTCTCTTCCACGAAGGTGCTCAGAGACCTGGTGACATGGCGCTCGAGCACCTTAGCCAAGAATGGTAGGAGAGAAATGGGGCGGTAATTGGCAGGGATCGAGGGGTCCGCGCCAGGCTTCTTTAAAATAGGTAAGATAATAGCAGATTTCAAAGAGTTGGGAACAACTCCCTGAGAAAGGGAGCTGTTAAGAAAGTGAAGGGGGGGATCAGGGCAGGTGGTGTAAATGTGACGAAGAATGTGAGCGGGACAAATATCAAGAGGAGAGCCGGATTTTACAAGGGGGATAAGTGATGTAAAGGTTTCCTTAGTCAAGGGGGGAAGAGTATTTAATTGTCCTTGCGGGGGAGGGCACTGAGGGTCAACAAAGGACGGGGAAGGTGGCGGGATGTTGGCTTTGATGGTGGCGATTTTATCAATAAAAAAACTGTTCAAAGAGTGACAAAGGGCCTGGGAGGGGGAGGGCTTAAGGGAGGTGCGATCTGAAAAGGCTAGGTTCTGAACAATCGAGAAGATTTCCCTAGATTGGTTCTCGGCTGTGAGGATCTTGGAGGAGAAATAAGCAGTTTTAGCGACCAGAATAGCATTCTTATATTGGGCTAATAGAGTGGTAAAGTCAGCTCTTAAGATGGGACAATAGTTTCTCCTCCAGGCCCTCTCAGCACGGCGTACCGAAAGTTTGATGGATTTCAGGTCATCGGTAAACTACCGATTGGCATCTTTCTCCCGTTTGGAAGTCAATCGCTTCAAGGGAGCGATAGACTCGCTGGCGGAAGAGAGCCACTGTTCAATGGTGTTAGCCTGAGCCAGGGTGGACAGACCGTGAAGGGCAGGGTAGGAAGCACTTAAAAGGGCAGACAAGTTCGCCGGGTCAACTCTGCTCCATGAGCGGACCCAAACATTTTTAGGAAGGGGGACCCTAAGTGTAGAACTAAGAGGAAGAGAAAAAGAAAGCAGGTAGTGGTCGGACCAAGTGCAGGGAGAAATAGAGAGGGAGTCAACAGTGCAGTTCAAGGACCAAATCTGGTCCAAGACATGGCCCTTGACGTGAGTTGGGGAAGATACATGGGAGACAAAATTAAGAGATAAAAGTGTATCTGAGAACTCTCTGGAAGATAGACACTCTGCAGGGTCAGAGGGCCAGAAGTTAAAGTCGCCCAGTAGTAACACAGAGGAATTATTAACGGCGAGGGTGGCTAGTACCTCCTGGAAATCAGGGAGAAAGCGTAGATGTGACTGGGGAGGACTATAAATGAGCATACAGGTGAGAGGGGGGAAAGTGGACGTAGTACGGATAGCGAGATACTCAGTAGTAGCAATATCGGGGAGAGAGAGCAATTGAAATGGAAGGTCAGATCGGGCAATGACTGCTACGCCGCCCCCCGCTCTGCCAGGAGAGCGATCTGCTCGAAGGGCGTAGTAAGGAGCAGGCAGAGTGGCTAGCAGCGTAGGTAGGGAGTCATCACAGAACCATGTCTCCGTTAAAAAGAGGAGATCCGGTGCGTGAAGATCTAAGAGCACCGATAGTTCATGTGAATGAGCCACCGCCGATCTGGTATTCAAATAATAAGCCTTAAGAGTCCTGACTGGATCAGTGTTGGCATCGTCTATGGGAGGAGGGGCAGAAGTGAGAGAGGCAGATGGACAGGAACAGTGAGAAACAGGGGATACATTAAGCAGGGATATCCGGGAGTGAATAGAGGGAAGTAGAACCCACGGGCCCTGTAGACTGTGGAGTTGAGAAGGGGTGTAGGAAATAAATTGGGCAGGGTGATGTGCCCCTAGCCCCGGTCGGCCGCGGACGGGCGCAGACGGGCTTAACTTAGGCGCAACTTCGGCGCGCCTTCGTCGCGCCCGCTGCGCCCGCCCGCTGCGCCGTCTGTGAGGGGAAGTTGTGATATAGGGACACATGAGGGGGGAGTTTGAGAGAGGGCGTGGCAGGGGGTGGAGGGACAGAGGAGCTGCCCCGCCAACCACAGAGCAGCCCGAGATGGTGGCCACGCCCGTCCCCGCCCTCGTGACCTGCCCGTCAGAGGGTGAGGGAACGATCAGCGTGGGGCGCTCTGGCGGCGGCAGGCAGGGGAGTCAAGAGGCGTCAAGGGGTGCGCGATGTCCAGAGCGCAGCCCCTGAAGAATGAAGGCAAGGTTTTTTAAAATGCAGTCTCGTGAGTTAAAAGCGAAGTTGCGCCGCGCCTCGGCAGCGTTGTAGCTCCCGGCAGAGCCTCGGGAGATCTGGTCAGTTTCTGCGGTCGGGACTCGCCCAGCTGAAGAAGGTTGCCAGGGGGGGAGGGACAGAGGAGCTGCCCCGCCAACCACAGAGCAGCCCGAGATGGTGGCCACGCCCGTCCCCGCCCTCGTGACCTGCCCGTCAGAGGGTGAGGGACTTAGTGGGCCTGTTTCTGTTGGTTGCATGTGCTTGGCGGTCATTTTGCAAGCAGACCAGTTTGAGGATTGGGCAATTTTTTTTTAAATTCTAATGTTTTCTTTACACTTGTGCTTCAAAGTGCTATATTTGGATCCCCTTTTCTCCAACAATTTGCAGTAAATATTTGGTGTAAAACCCACCATTTGAATCAATTTTTTTTAAAATAATTCTTGCGGGGGAGAACCCCCCACACCCTCCTTTTGCAGTTCGGACTTGCTCGCTTCGCTCGCTCGCTTATTACATTGGGGTGCAACATTTTTCTGCCCACCACTTTCAAAATACACCAGCCGTGGGAATGTGAGTAAAAGACCAAACACAATACAATACCCAGTAACTTTCTCCTTGGAGGAGACTGCACTAGCAGGTGCCTCCTTTAAGCCTGGGAAAGCCTCCGGCTTTAATAAAATCCAAGCTGATGTTTCTAAATCCAATCCAAGGGTACGGGTGTCCTACATCAATGTGGTCTCCAATGCCATTTCGGCGGCGGGGTGATTTCCCCCCTTTGGAAAGGGCCAGAAATTGTGGCAATTTTTAAAAAGGAGGACCCCAGTGTATCCCCAAACTATCTGACCTATTAACCTCCAAGACAACCTCCCAAAATATTTTGTAAATAGATAATAGAGAGAGTATTCGCTCTGTGTAATGATAGCAATATCCTCTCCAACCTTCAGGCAGATTTTAGGCAGAAGGTCAGTGCAGTGAAGCAGGTCTTTCAGTTTCTCCTGACCAAGTGGAAGGTGGTAGATATGGCCAAAGATTACCTTTATGTGGCGTTGATCGTCGCGCGTGCTGCCTTTGACCTGGTACATAGGGAGAAGTTTAGGGAAGTCCTTCAAAAATAGGTAAATCGCCTGATCTTCTCCACCTGAGTAGACTGATGTACGTGGGGAATTTTGCTAAAGTGAGATGTAGGGTGAAAGGAGAGCTAGCTGGTGCCTTCCCTGTCAACCAAGGTGTACGCCAGGGATGTGCACTCGCACCAATGCTCTTTCTCATATACACCAACAATTGTATTACCTAATTAATGGGTTGTGTGAATGATTCCCCTTAGTTGGTGGGGGTACAAATACCAGCTCTACTCTTTGTGTATTACACATTGTTGCTGTCCAACACTAGAAGGGGGCTGCAGAATTTGTTTGACAATTTCAACCAATTTTGCAGATATTTTGGCTTTGAAATCAACACAAACAAGAACAAATACATGGTGTATTCCAAGAAAGGTAGGTCGAGAGAAACCATCAAGGTTGCTGCAGAGGTACTGGAAATGGTGCAGGGGTTCGACTATCTGGGCATCAAGCTGGATGAGACTGGATCATGGAACCCGCAGATCTTACAAAAGCTTTTTTATTGTTAAACATTGGGCGGGTGCCATACAAAAGTTTGCAAAACAATTGGCCTGGTCACCTGCCAAGCAGTGGAAATCTATAAGGTCAGGGGGCTGCACTCTATGGGACAGAATTATGATGGTACTCTAATACTAGAACCCTTTGCACTGCAGAAAACAATTTCATTAGGGGGCGGCTGGGTCTAGTGAGGACCACGCCATTGGTACCCTTCCATTTAGAACTGGGATCGCGCAAGTTAGGGTCAGTGCTTCTGTTCAAACACTTGTTGTATTGGATTCAAGTGTGGAATACTGAAGAACTGTGTCACCTAAACAAGGGCTTGAGGAATGTGACTGCAGCCAATGGGGTGGACAGAGTGGGCTGGTAAAGGGCGCTCAATCAAACTTGGTCTAAAGTGGACCTTGATATGGGTGTTTACCTGTAATAGCCTTTACAGCAAAATGGAGGGAAGCAAACCACGAATCTGGGTGCTGTCAATGGTGCCAAACTCCTCATGAAAGTGATGAACATGTATTGTTTTTGTGCCCCCTCTATGCAAAACCAAGGGCCAAATATATTTCTAGTAACCAAAAAGTATCCAACCCAGTAGAAACTAATAAGTAAGGTGTATGCACATTTCTCTATCAGAAGGTGATCTAACTAACTGCTACTACCACTACTGGGAGCAGTACCTCTTTGTATAGTAACCCTCACACACTCTAGTAGTGTAATGCTTCATCATCGGGTTCACCCTGGCTCCTAAAGGCCAGAGTGGCCTCAACCGTATTTCAGGAAGCGCTTCTGAGAAAAAGCTAGGGGGTCTAAAGATTAAAAAGCCACCAGAAACTCCAGGTATCCCTTTAATGTGGAGTAGTGGTGGCTATTAAAAAACAGAAGAAGGTTGTTCCCAGGATAAAATGGTCCTATGACCCTAAAGTACTTTACAACATGTTTCAGCCAATGAGCAGCCCTATGGGTCCATGGCTTTCTTCAGGGCAAACCAAACGTGCAAAGTCCCTCCCTAGAAATATAAACACAATGAAATCAAATCATTAAAATCAATTCATCCAAGAACACTCCTTATGGATATACTTATCCTCAGTCTGGCGTTTACTCAAGCATATGTCCCTCGGGAGTCGCAGGACAGAGTGGCTAATACCACGGGGCCAGGATAATTGATAACTGTGTAACTACAGGACTGCCCTTTGCCTGCACTTGCGCGAGGCGTGCGGTCCGCCATAATTGGGTTGGACATATGATTTAATTAACGCCAGACTGAGGATAAGTATATCCATACGGTGTGTTCTGGGATGAAATAAGAGTGTTGTCTGCTTTGTCGCCAAAAAGGTGAAAGCCATCAAAGGGCATGTCCATAAGGCTGCTTTGGAAATCACCAGAAAAGCCAGTCGATCTCATCCAGGCGTAGCGTCGAAGGGCTACCGATTGTAAATCATTCTGCCTAGAGAGACGGCGGTATCCAGCCCACAGCGGATGGTAAACTTCGCTGCATCTCTCCCTGCAGCAACACCCTGGGAGAGAATGGCCAGGGCCTCTTTCGGACACTGAGGCAGCACTTGCGCAACCGTATCTCACACAGAGTGGGAACAACAGCCCAATCGACATGCAGTGTTTACCGACCACAGTCCCAAGCTGGCAGAGGAAAAAAACCTTCTTTCCAAGATGATCCAGCTTCTTGGATTCACTATCTGATGGTGCGTTAGGGAAAGCGCTCTTGTAAGTAGAGGCTTGGACCATAAAGCTCTCAGGGGTGGGGTGTTAGGAGAGGAAAGTGGGGTCGCCCGGGTTGTGCCATCATGCAATCATCCTATCCACGGGAGCCCCCGGGTTGGGCCTGGACCAGGTGCCCAAAAGTATGTCGGTTAGGGCTTCATTACACTGTAGGAGGGGCTCCGAAGAGCTTGCTTGCGGTTAAAGCACCCCTGTCAGGCGGTTAGTCGTGACCGCACTGTAGGGAGCTTGAGGTGGAGAGCCTCGGCTGCCCTACGCAGCACCACTGCATAGGACGCTCACTCCTCTGTAGACACGGTAGGAGGAGGCAACATGCAAAGGTCTAGGGAGGTTTCGAGACAACTGGCATCCCCCAGGTCCTCTCTCCAGTCTGGGTCATAATCCAGCTGGTCAGTCAGAGGGTCACCTGACCCCTCCCAGTCTTCCTCCTCATCCTCTGGGTGCCAATGTGGCCTGAAAGGGACCTCAGGAGTGAATGAATGAATATGAATGAATATATTTTATTGTATCAATTAACAAAAATTGTTACAAAAAGTGTCCTATAAAATATCCACAAAACTTGCTTGCTACAGTAATCATCGTTAACTGCTAAAAATTTGGATGCACTAGATCCTGTAAAGCAAATCCTAAAAATACAGATCATAGATAATAAAAACATTAAAACCCATGTGTCAATTATGAATTCAAGGCATTCAAAGGCCTATTTTTGGAATAGAGATTCCAACTAAGTGCAAAATAGATACAGCTTGTCGCAGCGTGCAAATCAAAGTCTGGGCATGCCCAAAGTGCAGTCTTGAAGTTCTAAAGTGCAAGGTGCGTTACTTAAACGTTCTTTAACTTTATGTGCAAATTTGGCGAACCTAGCCAATTCCATCGGTGTCTCCAGGCTAAACAAGAGTTTCATGACATCCTTGCAATTACGTGTCCCATATTTTAAAAACAACGGCCTTAGTAAAGTGTGACGTGCTTGTATTAGGCAATGGCATATGCAGACCAAATGGACCATGGATTCTTCATGCTGGTGGCAAAGTCTGCAGGTGGTAATCGCCTCTAGGGATTTCCAGCGCCTGTTGATATCTTTTATCTGCAATGCCATAAGCCTCACTGTTAAGATTTGCTTTAAAATTATCTTGTTCAATGCAGAATCGAGGTATGGTTGCCAAAACCGATCTTCATAGGAGCTTACAAGTATCCCAATGTTACTTTTGGAACGATTCAACTCCTTCATATCTTCTTCTGTGCAGGCAGTTTTCAGGCCGTTACTCCATGAATTATTGGCTTTCATAAAGCTCATTTTCAGGGTTGACTTCATTGTGTTCGGAGGGGCCGCACAAACCCCTTGGTAGTACCGCACCAGCGTTGCCCAGTGCTCATAGTTTTGTTTGTTCAACCCAAATTCCAGTCGCACCTGGATGTTTCGTGTATGCGCTGGGATCTGGAAAATTCTCTTGTAGGCTCGGCAGTTGATATGTTCGAGGCTATTAACAAAAGCCGCAGGAAATGCTAACTGGCCATATGTTATTGAGGGAAGCAGCTTGGCCCTTATAACTCTTCTAATGGATTTTGTTGTTGGGCTATTTAGTTTAGCATTCAGCTTGCACAAGGCGAACGCCACTGCCTTTGCCTTTGTTTCGCCTGAAGCAAGGTAAGCTGTTGATTTCCCATTACTCATCAGCCAAACCCCTAAGTAATTATATTTGGGCACTGTTGTTATCTTCAAGTTGCCCAACCTCCAATGCTGTCCGAGTTTGTTGACATACTTTCCGAATATAATTACCTTTGTTTTTCCTGCATTTGCTCTTAGGTCATTCTTGTTGTTGTAGAGATTTTAGGGCGTCCAATAGTCTTTGCATGCCTACTTTTGTTTGATCTAATAGCACCATATCATCTGCATACTGCATTAAAAATATTCTATTTGAGCCAATTTTCGGAGATAGAAGATTTACATTAAGAATAGTTTTAGCAAGGTCTGCCGTATATAAGTTAAAAAGCAAAGGTGCCAATACACAACCTTGTTTTAAACCACGGTCTGTTGGAATCTTTTTGGTAGCTGAGTTCAATGAAGTTTTCACCCGTACCCAAGTTCCAGTGTAAAGGCTAATTATTGCCTTTAAAAGAATCTCTGGTATCCTCCAACCTTGTAGTTTCCGCCAAAGCAGACTCCGATTGACTCCATCGAAAGCCGCAGAGTAGTCCACAAAACATGCAAATAGAGGAAGCGACTTTTTCTGTATAGTCTGTTCTATCATGTATGCAAGGGCTAAAATATTGTCTATTGTGGAAGCCCCTGGCCTAAAGCCATTTTGGCATCTTGGTAGGATTTCATTTTCATCAGCCCAGCTCTGCAGGTCTTGTAACAGATGGCTAGCATAACCTTTCGCTTCAAAGTCTAAAAGGGCTATCAACCTATAGTTTGAGGGGTCCCCGGTATTGCCCTTTTTGTAGATAGGTTGTAGTAAAGATCCTTTCAAAGTCTCTGGGACCGTTGAATTTGCCAGACAATGCTGGTAGAGCGGCGTGAGTATGCTACTCCAGAAATCGCTGCCTTCTTTAAACAATTGTCCTGGTAACCCATTAGGGCCTGGTGCCCCATCCTTTCTAATGTTTTTTAAAATTGTTGTCACGCGTTTTCCTACGAGGGGGGCTTCTGGAGGGATCTCCATATTTAATGGGTTCCTTACCACTGCCGATCCAGGTATGTCTTCTGTGGCTACTAGTGGGATTTCGGGTAGAGCAGTGCTGGTAAAGAGCTCTTGGTTGTGTGCTGATGTCAAGTTTTGTGCGTCACAATATAATGTAGTTACATGGGTTATCCAAATGTCACTAGCAACCACATTGCACCTGTCTTGGCCATGACTGGAAAGCTTGTTAATATATGCCCAGAATTCAGCCTGTTTATTTGGTTTTAACAGGGAAAAGACATGTAGCCACTCCGAGTCTTGTTGTTTTCTTTTATTGTCCCACAAATTTTTCCTGTGGATTTTCTTTGCTAGGAGTTGGTTTTGATGTGTTTTGTATTTTCCGTTTTGCTTATGGATCCGTGTGGCTGTTCTGAGTGACCTCTTACTTTGCTCCACTTTTTCGCATAGTGGTTGAAATTGGCGACAAGACGTTACTACAGTAACTGGTGAGTGTTCTTTACCTTTCAGAAGTTGGTATACCAAGGTCGTTAATGTATTCCAGTTCTCATTAATATTACTTGTCGTAAAATCTTTGGCAGTTCCAGGTCAATTATTTTTCCACCATGTTAGAGCTGCTGTGTCTATTTTTGTCCACTTTAGTCTCCTTGGCAGAACATAGATTTCTTCTCCATTGGTCTTACCCACAGATGTGATAGTCTGAAGGTGGGCAGTGTGTAGGGTGATAAATATGGCAAGTGGGAGATGGTCACTAGACGGGATAGGTAGCTTTTGAAATTCCGTTACTTGCCCATAGAGGCCGACCGCATGTGAAAATATAATCAATTGCTGATTTAGTTAGCCCCTGTGTTTTGTTGGAGGCCGATTTCAAACCATAGCATGTTTGTATTGATTTTAGTCTATGCATATTTAAGAATGTGTTCAACAACGTTCCTGCTTTATCTGAGTGCAAAGCTTCATCTGATTTCATTCCAAGATTTTTTGTATTAAAATCTCCAGCTATTATAATTCCACAATTTGGTTGACTGCTCAGTAATTCCTCAAGGGTATCCACTAGCGTTTTCATGTCTCTACGTCTGGGGGCCTCATTGCTATTAAAGTAGATATTCACGAGAATGATCTTTATAGGGCATCCATTTAATTTCAATCCTTGTACTAAGGCTGCCTGAACCATGTCCATGTTTAATAGAGGTTTTATTTTTATGTTGCTACTAATCCGCGTGTATATTGATAAGCCCCCTGATGGTCTTCCAAATATGTTACGCTTTTTTGCCGGCTGTTTAAATTCCATGAAGCCTGGTATAGCCATTGGGGTGAGCAACCAAGTTTCTTGCAGACATAACAGGTCCCCTGACTGCAAGAATTCATATGCTTCCTTATTATGTAGTGAGGCTTTTAGCCCGTAAACATTCCAGGAGATTACTTTGAGCAAGGTGCCTGGTTTATTGCTCAGGCAACCATTTCCTTGTGTGCTAGGAGCACGTGCGCTTTGTTTGAGCGGACTCAGGCAAAAACTGAATTTTTATGTTGGAGTATGCTGTTGTGCGAGGGACATAATTTGTCCCTTTTAGAATGGACTTTCGTGGGCGCAGTGTTGGATTTGGATGCAATCCTCTTTTTAACATAAATGGATATTTCTCTTCTTCTACGATGTGAACATTAATCCCCCAATTTGCGAACCTCTCTTTTTCTTTCATAATTTTTTGTACAAACGAGCTGTCGGTCCATTTTAGTATCGTTGACTCTCTGGTTGTATTGTTGTCCAAAATTTTGAATTGAACTTGGGTAAGATCTTCACTGGAAATGGTAGAGAGCTCTGGGATATGATGAAAAATGTGCAGAATGTTGGACCTGTTTAATGTGTCCAGACTTCCCCGTGATGTGTATTCAGGTGTAAACATGATCATATTATTCTTCTTCTCTTTATACCCTTGTGCTGGTTGGCTGGCCGCAAGTGAATATGCGGCAAATCGTCGCATTTTTGTTGGAGATACTTTGTGGTCGTTATTAGTTTCTTGGGACCCCTGAAACTCCCTGTTGTTCAGTGATATGGGTACTATCGTTACTCTGTCTAGTGATATCTGCTGAGTGTTCCTATAGCTTCTTCGTGCTGTACCTTATTCAGACAGCCTGTACAGACCAATTGCGGAGTCACTTCTAATTTGTGTTGTGGCTGCTCTTCCTTGTTGTTGGCCGGTCCGTTCACAATTGGTAGGGGTATAGGATTATTTGGTATTAATTGATATGTCACCTGTCTTCCCCTTTGAAAAATTGGGAAAAGTTTCTATGGTTCCAGGTTCTTTTGTGTTGGCGCTTGTATTGCGGGTGTTTTTTTTGTGTCGCGCATCAATGGATTCTCTGGCACCCAGTTGTAAGTCTATTGCCTTTCTTTGTTGTTTTAAGTTTTTGGCCTGTTTTTTCAGACGTTTTTTCGCCCTTCTCGAAAGGTTTTTACTCGATTCTGTGGTATGCTCTAATTTTGTGGCCCCACTGTTATTGCCATTGATTATAGATTCCTCAAAAGATGTTGTGCTTTGTTGGGAAACTGATGCCGACTGCAAAGCTAGTGGAGATATCTCCGAGCGCAAAATTAGTTTACTGACTTGTATATTCGACAGTGTCGAATTAATTTCTGGTAAGCCTGTTTTCCCCTCTGGATTGTTTACAGTGCTCACTCCAATTTCAGTTTGTAGTTCATTAGGGGGGATTGTTATGCCTACCAGACTATTCGTGCCATTTTGTGTGCCATCTTTTGCAGACCCTTCAACTATTCTTGTAGGCTCTGAACTAAAGTTCCCTCTTGTCTTTGTTTTAGTTCTATAATGATGGATGTTAGCACTTCAGGCAGAGTGCTAAGTTTGTCTACAATTGGAAGGCATGAGCACCTTGCAGGTGGTTGCAACCTCAACGACTCAATTTTTTCGTCTAAGATGTTGATCTTAGTTTCGATGTTAATCATGGCTATTGCAAGAGCCTGTATAGTTTCCATTTGAGTTTCCAATTTTTGCGTTTGCCATGTAAGTGCATTGATGGTTGTTGCTAATGTAGAATTTATTGAGGATAGCAGAGAATTTTGGTTAAAACATCCATTGTGGGGTGTGCATTTTGTTTTGGTGGTAGAGTGGAGCAAATTCTGATTTCCTGAAAGACTATTCTCTTTCTGTTCCTCCTGCAGCAAGAGTGAATTTTGGTCCAGAACAAAGCTTTGAATTATTGGTGAACTCCGTATCAGGGCCGGGGACTGTGACAAATTATACTGCTTTTCCCTGCCTCCAGCCTGTAGATTTGTTTTTGCCTCTGCGCACATTTGTTGACTGGGTCTATTTGTTTGCTCCAATGTTGACGATATTTCCAAGACTTCCGATTTTCCCTGACTTGATTCCTCTTGTGGCCCTCTCACCACTTCCATGTGCTCTAAAACCGATGAGATTTCCAATATTTCTTGATGTACTTGTCCCATTATATCTTGCTCTTTCTCCCCAAGCAAAGAAATGTCTAAGTCTTCAAGGCTTTTCTCCTGCGTGCCCGAACACTCGGGCCGTGTGGCTGCTTCAAAAACTTCTGAGTCTCCCAGCTCTAACCTGTTTTTTCCATTCCAACGCTAATCCCATAGGGTAGCCGTGTCTCACTATCTGGACTTCCTGTTCCGCAATTCGGGCCATTAGCAGTTTGTGGTGTTGAGTGTACTAATGCCCTGCTGTATGACACACATTTTCCTAGTTGATATTGGGCAGGCATTGCTGGCACTAGCATTGGAGTTGTTGGCGTTGTCAGCGTTGGCGATGATGGCATAAAGTATTCGCTGATTGTTTGATTTGTTAAATGTGGGTTTGAGGTTGATGATTGAACTGTGGCGGTAGATTCCAACCTCGCTTGCCCCCTTGTCGATGGCTTTGATCTAGAAGCTGTACCATTTCCTGCTCCGGTTGGTTTGCCAATACTAGTAACTGTTTTTAATTTACTATTCTGACAACGAGAGAGCCGGTGATTTTATTTTCTAGTTTATTTAATTTATTTTTGTTACTGCCTTCGCCGCCACCCTTTCCCAGATTCCTCCTCCTCTGGGTGGTAAGTGGTTGGGTGGCAAGTGATTATATGCGTCTGAGGCAGGGTAATGTGGACGTCGATCCTTGGCAGTATATGACAGTATATGATGGTATATTGCAGTGGGCACTGGGCAGAATGAGTTCAAGAGTCCAAGTGCACAGGCATAAAATGCAAAAAAAAAAGCAGGGGCAGAAACAGAGCAGGAGCAGGGCACACTGGGGCTCCACAGGCTAAACCCAACCTAGTTGGGGCGCCTACATGGGTGCTCCCGGGCACTACACTTTGTGTCCTCCAGTAGGGAGAGCACGCTCCTTTTCCTCCGCTCTCCCACTTATAGCGCCCAACTCCTGGCACTCCACAAGTCCTGGCCTTACCTCCTTGGAAATTGACAAGGCACGCTAGGTGCGCACCAGCGCCGCGGGACACAAGCCCCCCACGCAGCTCTCACCTCACCTCCGAGGCTCCTAGAGTTAGCCTCCACCGTTGGCACTGCTGGCCTCCTGCACTGCAGCGCCGTACTGTCCAGTCCAGTCAGGTCCGGTCCAATCCGGAAGACAGTGGACGTGTGACGGCAGGGAAGGAGTGCCTGGCAGGTCGCGGGCTGCGAGCAGTGGGCAGCGGTGAGTAGCAGCAGGCGGGGAGCGGGGCAAGCTGCGAACAAACAGACCGGCAAAGGCGGGCGCAGGCTGCAACAGTGATGGCGTGTGACACCTCCTCCTCCGATTTGCTTCAGCTCTGCCTTGGCAATGCTCCAAAGATGCTTCTGTGTGGAAGGGCGATGTTTCTCCACTGTTCCAGCACCCTGGAGGACTCACTTCTGCCAAAAACAGTCAGCAGTCTGTTGTGTCAGGCTTTTTACGGCAGTCAGCAAAAGGTCGCCCTCAGCGTAGTCGCGGTTGGTCCCAGGGCTGATCCCGGGGCCTCTTGGGCTGCCGCGATTCGGTTTTCGGCCGATTTTTGGCCGATTTTCGGGTCGGTTTAGGCCGTTTTCGGCCGATACACACTTTCCGCGTCTCCGTGTCTCCCGCGATTCGTGGCTCCCGCGGCCCCTCCTCCTTGCGTCAGTACGTCTCACGGCACGGAAACCTGTTTCACTAATCAAACAGACTGCAATAGCAACGCAACACCTCAGGAGTGAACAGGGGGACAAAGACACAACTCGACGCAGGATAGGGCGTCGGGCAATGCGGGTCCGGCTCTGTGTCCACATCAATATGGAGGACGGGGTCGACACTGGCTGGGGGTACAACCGGCGTCAAATGCGGTTGCGATGCCATAGGAAACGGCGCCGGTGGAGGTGCTGCTCCGGATCCATGCCTGGATCTAGGGAGGCCCCGCGGTGCCGTGGCCGGAGCCGCCGGTAGGGAAGTCCTAGGTGCCCCAACTGTGTCTGTGGGGCCCGAAGGCACGTTGGCGGAGTCAGCATGCCCAAAGATGACATGCATTGCCTCGTAAAACTGACAAAGCTGGGCAGGGGTCGCTCAGGGCCCCGAGAAGGGAGGGAAACTCTGAGTCGACCCTGCAGGCTCTGCACGCAGAGCAGCAGGAGGATCACCGCCCGCATCCCTCGTCGCATCAGCCGACCGATGGGGAGAAGTTGAAGAGCGACTATGCTTCTTCAAATTCCTGTGCTTCGACTTACCCACCCTGAGTGCGAAGACCTGGATGTCGAGTAGTGATGGCTCCGCAGCTGGTCCCTCAACCTCCCTCGCGACCGGGACCTCAAATGGCGTAGAGCTGACTCTGGCGCTCAAGTAGCTTTTGGGACCGCTCCCTCAGAAACTTCGGAGCCATGGTCCGGCAGCAGGAGCACAACTTGGGGTCATGATAGCACTCCAGGCAAAAGATGCACACATGGTGCGGATCCGTCGCCGACATCAGTCGGGTACAGGAACCGCAAGCCTTGAAGCCAGGCATCCTTATGCGCACCAGGAGTCAGTAGGGCTCAAAAACATGTTGACAAAAATCGGTCAAAAAGTTCAGCCAAAAAGTGACTGGAGGTCCCTCTCTCTCCGGATTTGCGCTTGCTAGCACGGAAAAAGAAAGAACTGACTTCAGCGCACGAGGGGGGCGTCTAAGTAGCTGCCGCAAGGTCATCCGGGCGACCACGACGCCAACGACGGACGCGGAGCCAACCAATGCCACCTTTCGACGTGCTGCGGTACTGCTGACAAAAAACTTTCCGGATCCAGTATGACGCCTGGGGGTAATCCTAAGGTAAGGAATATATAACTAACTGTTTCTTTCAGATTGGTGATCTTGGTCGCACAAAGAGGAGGCAGGCTCGGACCAGGAGGGTGACGAAGATGACTAACAGCTAGGCAGGTAAGTTGAAGAGTCGATGGATGCCTGGGCACCATTGGCTGGGCTACTCAAAGTCGAGAGGGATGCGGATGCAGGGGTGCCTTTTGGTGTCAGATACTCTTTACTGGAGCCGGTTGCAGTCAGGGGGACCCTTGTGAAGAGGCTGCACTCATCTTCGTGGAGCCCAGGAGAGGTGAGCCACCGATGGAGAAATGGTCAGATTGCTGGGGAGGCTTCACTGGACAGGTGAGCCACTCAGACTTGGGCCCTGGGCGTCATGTGCATAGTGGGCAGGAATCACAGTTCCAGCTGGATCCAGAGTCCTTGTAGTTGGACTCTTCTGGACAGTCCTTGGTAGTTCTGTTCTTTGTTGAAGAGTGGGCAGTCTTCGTCAGGCTTCTGGAGATCCCTGGCCACAGGACCGGCGTTGTCTTTTTCGCAGGTTCTTTAAGCAGGAGACAGATTAGTAGGGCTGGGGCCAAGTCAATAGTCGTCTTCAGGCTTTGCTGTATGGTGTCTTCTTCATCCTTCTTCTTTGTAAGTTGCAGGAATCTGAATTCCTTGGTTCAGGGATACCCCTAAAGTACTAAACTTTAGAGGTGTTACCAGGAGCCAAAAGACTCCTTACCTTTAGGGTGACTACACCCTCTGTGTGTTTACTCTGTTTTGAGGGTAATCATTTCCCTAAACCTATTGGATAAAATACTGCCATCCAATATGGAGGATTTTCAAAGGAGTGGGTCACTTCAGCTCAGGACACCTGACTAATAATTTTCCCACTGACCTTTGCGCCACAAGTGATGTTTGGTCGGGAGGGCAGGCATCTCCACTAGATGGAGAGGCCTTGGCTAGCACAACAAAGGGCAGGAAGCCTTTGAGGCTCACCGCCATTAATGCTGTTCCTGCTTGGGGGGTAAGTGTGAAGCACCTCCACCCAGAGCATGCTTTATTTCTGACCCACAAGAGCACAAGCCTCCCACCTCAGGGAGTCATAAACAGACCAGTCAGCTCCACACTAGAGAGTTGACAGTTTTTCAGGGGGCATTTCTGAGTACATCTATACTACTATTATAAAGCAAGAACTGTGAACCTTTGAGGCGGGTAAACTCAGGAACCACAGCGCCATTCCACACACCCAATTCATCATTGGAATTGTCAGGGTCTGCAGAGTGACATAGGCTATATACTACAAAAAAATATACGTTCCTTAAAAAATATACGTTCCAAAAAAAAGTAGTCCCTTGAAAGTAGCGCCCGGCCGTGTGCGTGAACGACGTGCGTGCTGACATCATCAGGAGCGCTTGGAGAGCGGCGGACAGGAGCGGAGGACAGGAGCGGTGAGCTTTGGCTACAGCTGAGCTACTCTTGGTAGGGCAAGTCCGTCGAGATCAGCTTGCGTGCGTACGCCTGGTGCCCATTAGCAAAGAGGTCCCTCTGTTTCCACGTGCTGACAAGCCCTGGTGTAGGAGAGTAGGGTCTGCAATACTATGATCACCCAGATTTTTTGCTTTTTGCTGCACTGGTTTACGACTTTCCCTGGCTGTGGGCCTGCTAATCAGACCCACAGCCTAGCTGTTCTCTCTATCCAAATTGTACTCAGGTACTGAATTGGCACTGGGCCCTCTCCAAGTCCCTGTACTCAGGGCTGAGGTGCACCCAGAAGTCTCCCAGGGGCTGAAGCATGTATTATGCCACCCCTGGATTGACTAACTAAAACTGACACAACTGGCTGCACGACAGCTGGGGCAAGGTGGTGTACTCACCCTTTGCTTTAGATATAGTATACCTATATCTAACCCTAAAATGGACACACAGATCTCCTATCAGTCACTCCTATGGCAGGCCTTAACAATCCTGAAGGCAGAGTGCTTGGAATCGTGTGAGATGGTGCTTTGGCATGAGCTGAGCCTGTCTGCGGCTTTCGGGACCCATCCCTTAGCCGTTTCCATGATATCGCATACCATATACTCTTAAGTGCATTATAATCCTCGCGGTTATATGCCAACTCTGGTATCGCTTTATCAAAACATGTCGAGTAAGGTGTCATACGAATTGGAATACTAACCCCTCGCCAATTCTGGCGACGGGGTTAGCATTCCACCCTTCTAGAGGGACACGACATGTATGTAACCCCTAACCCCGGTTAAAGTCAAACAGAGCCTCAGCTCCACAAAATGGATGCTGCCACCGAGACACAAGTCTGCCCTCCTGCTGCTGGGAGTCCTCCCAGAGCAGGAGATAAGGACAAAGGGTTTCCTGCCAGGGGCGGTGCCAGCACCGTCCCAGACAGGGTTTTGTGTATTGTAGGTAGGCAGGGCTTTAGAGGAAGGTGACTGCACGTGGCACCCCGGTGCTCACTGTGCATAGGCTAGCTGGAACCAGTTCCAGGGTCACTCCAGACCCTGTGCTGGGGAAAAGCCCGCCAAGGAAGTGGGTGTAACCACCCCCCTCCTAGTCCCACCCATAGGGCAGGACTTAGTCACGTGCCAGCCCCTTTTTACAGGATAAAGGTAGAGACTGGCCCCCTTCCAAATCAGATCATCTTTGAATCCTGAAACTACTTTCCACGAAAGGAACTCAAGACTTCTTCCTAAGATTTCTCCCTTGTGACTAAGGAGTAGTCACCCTGCATCCGCAGGCACCATCTAAAGAACACTGCGGTCTGCTGCACGTCCTTCCTCCGGAATCCGACTGCCCAGCTCGACGAGAACCGGCTTCCCTGGCACCTCTGACCTCTACCCACCTCTACAGCCCAGCTGAGAACCGTGGGTGCGACGAGACCTCAAGGGACCGGCCATCTGCAAGACTGCACGACTTCTTTCCAGCAAGCCCGCCGAGTGAATTCCTGGTGAGTGCTTTGGGGTCCGAGAAGCCCCCACCCTGAGCAGCTCCAGCACCGAAGAGCAGCCCCCCAGCATCTCCACGATCTGCGTGGGGCCCTTCTGCTTTTTACTGCTCACCGCGTTGTTTGGCTACTAGCCCGCTGGCTTGTGGCCTTCCTGACGACGCCCGACGACATTTCTGCTGCTGGTCTGGTTGCTCCAGACTGGCCCTTGCTTCCCTCCATCGGAGAAGTAACCTGGACCCTCCTGGTCCACTCAAGACGCCATTTTAGGTCCACCGCGTGGGCCTTGCATTTGCCAAGACTTGTTGCCCAATCCTGGGTCCAGCGACGTCGACAGCAAGAACCTTCGTGGGACAGCTCGCACCTCCATCCTGGTCGCCGACAACGCCTCCTGGTCCGAGAGACTGCAGAGCCCAGCAGCGCCCACTCACCTGACTGCGGTGACTTCGCCCGGTGCCATCCTGGTGCCCACTTAATCACTGGCTAGTGATTCAAGAACTTGGTCCCCTCTGCTTTCAGGTTTTCTTCTTCCTTGATCCAGGCTTGGATCCATCGAACTTCTCTTCACTGGTCGCCTGCCAGCAACTTCTTCCTTCCAGGCTCCTGGTCCGGCAACGAGATCCCCGACGTCTTTTCAGACCTATGCAGCTGCGGCCCCTGGGCTAGGTAACTTCGGCACCTCGGTGTCCCAGTATAGCCTCACTATCCTAGGGTCAGGATCCACTGTCGTTTTCTTCCTACCAGGTCGGGTTCGCCCGTGAACACTAACTTTGCCTTTACTAGCCTCCATAGACTTTGTCCCGCATCCCGCGTGAGAGTGCACACTCTGCACCCGAGTCCCCTGGGTCTCCTAGTAGTAATCTAACGATTCCCTAGTCCAGTCCTAGCGATTCCAAAGCCTATTAGAACTGTTACTTACCTGCTAGTAATTCGCATTCCACTTTTAAAGTATATGGTTTTTCGTGCCCCTCGGGCATTTGTGTATAACGTGCTAACTTAAGTATTTTCGTAAGAGTTTTGTTGTGTGCCTAGCACCCTGTCCTCATAAAGAGTACAGGGTTGTTGTGATTCTAATAAATACACTGTTTATTTTCATAACACTTGTGTGGTGTCCTTTCACTGGGTGTTCAAGGGGTAATGTGATGGTAAAACAGCTGGCTTAACACGCCCTCTAGAGTCTTAGCCTTAGACTGCTCGTATCCATGCTACTAGGATAGCTGGTCTATAAGGTTGACTTACAACCAATCATCAATAAGGGTTGTTTGGACTGATATATAGTGATCACTAGAATAGTGAACACTGCACATCAGGCCAACTTCTCACATTGGTGAGCAGCGGTTGGGATTTGAGCTTGCTGTTGTTTTACCACACATGCCCTAAGAATATCTTGTGAAAGATCACATAAGTACTAAAGGTACATATAACTTAGCTTAGAATACTCTGAGTTCTACTGAACCAGCTGTTGTAGCTCCTAGGGCCTAGCACACCCTAAACTACAACTCTAGCAAGGGATCAGTAGGCAAACATATAGTGTAGGTAAGTGCACCACTTACACCTCACTAGAAAAGCATGTCGACTCAGGGGGACTCTACTGAGACTCCCCTGGTCAGTGTTGACCCTCCACAGGTCACTTCAAGATATGCAGCTCTCAGTTTCCATGAGATGAGACAGATCTGTGTCTCCAGAAAACTGAAGCAGGGGTCTAACCCCACCACTTCCTTTCTGATAGGTCTCTTAGAGACATATGATGCCAGAAAGCTTTCTCAGTTACATGAGAACATGCCAGCCTTAGAGGGAACCTCTGGGGATCCAGATCTCCCCAACACTGATTCAGCAGTTGAGGAGGAGGATCAGGAGGTACTCTCTGGGGATGAGGTAGACAAAGGTCTTGAGGTAGTCAGAAGGCTAACTAGGACCAACTTAGACTTACTTGGGCTAGGATCTGGGGGCCCCCCAGTACTAACCCGAAGTGGGCCTAACCTTGGAGTTAGGAGAGATAGATCTCTTTCTAGGGACTCCAATAGATCTCTGCACTCTAATGCCTCTTCTCAGGGGAGAAGGAATCCTCCACAGAGGAGATTTACTTCCCCTCAGAGAAAGGAGCATGAAGCTAGGATGAGACAAGCTGAACTGAGGATTGAAAGGGAAGAAATTGCCCTGGCCAAAGAGAAGCTTGCCCTGGCAAGAGAGCAGCAGATGAGTGGGTTAGCTCCCACTGGTGGCAGCAATCTCCCAAGAGATAGAGAGAAGGGTTTAGATACTAAACACCTGACTAAAATAGTGCCCCCCTTTAAGCAAGGGGATGATATCCAGAAATGGATGGCTGCTCTGGAGAGGGCCTGCACTGTGCAGGGCATTCCCCAGAGTCAGTGGGCAGCTATACTGTGGCTCTCCTTTGATGGTAAAGGTAGAGATAAGCTCCTCACTACAAGAGTGGAGGATGCTAACGATTACCAGGTCCTGAAGAATACACTGGTTGATGGGTTTGGTTTAACCACTGAGCAGTACAGGTTGCTGTTCAGAGACACCCAGAAAACTCAGTCTCAGGACTGGTCTGATTTTGTGGATTGTGCCACTAAGGCTTTGGAGGGCTGGTTGCTGGGTAGCAAGGTTACAGATTACACAGGATTGTATAATCTAATGATGAGAGAACAAATTTTAAACAATTGTCAGAACCAGTTGCTGCACCAGCACCTTGTTGATTCAGATCTGACCTCTCCCCAAGAATTGGGAAAGAAGGCAGACAAATGGGTCAGGACAAGGATCAAGCAGAACCAGAACCAGAACCAGGGTGGTCAGAAGAAAGCAGACCAGAAGGGTAATGTTAAGAATGAGCAAAATGACCAGAAGTCTTCACCAGGTCCCCAACAAACCAAAGAGGGTGGGGGTCAGGCTTCCCAGAAGAAGAAGACTCAAGAAGGCCAGTCAAAAAGGTGGTGCCAGTACTGCAAAAGTAAATCTCACTGGTTTAGTGAGTGCACCAAAAGAGGAGGACAAACTCCTGCCACTACAGCCCCTAAAGCAACTGCACCCCCTAGTACAGTCAGTAGTGGTAGTGTCACTCCCAAGGCATTAGTTGGGTTAACCTTGGGTACTGAGGGGTCTGACAACTTAGTTGGCACACTCACTCAGGCTGTCCTTGTCTGTACAGGGGATATGGATATGTCCCCTGAAATAAGTCCCAATACTTTGGGCAAATACAGGCAGACACCTTTGATTAATGGCAAAATGGCTCAGGCCTATAGGGACACTTGTGCCAGTGTCACCATGGTGACACCTAACTTTGTGGACCCTGGACAGATCATGCCAGGTACTGATTTCCTGGTGACCAATGCCAGCAATGTCACTACTAGTCATAGTGTGGCAATTGTGGCTTTCTCCTGGGGTGGAGTGAAGGGACAAAAGAAAGTTGTAGTCAGTTCAGACCTCCCAGTTGATTGTTTGTTGGGCAATGATTTGGAGTCATCACAATGGTCAGAAGTGGAGCAGAGGACTCACATGGAGATGTTAGGCTTGCCAGCACATGTGCTTGCTGTGACTAGGTCACAGGCCAGAAGATGCCCCACTGAACAGGTGCTGGATCCTGAAATTATGGACCAGACACCTCCCAAGAAGAAGAGCAGTAAGGGTAAGGCTTTGCCTTCCCCCTTGCCCCAGGTTGAGGATCAAGTCTCTGAGGAGGCTGATCTAGAAGAGCTGAGGGAAACTGAGCCTAAAGAGCTTGAACTTGATCAAGTTGAGTTTCTGGGCTCAGGGGGACCCTCCAGAGCAGACCTGGGGAAGGAACAGTTGAGCTGCCCTTCCCTTGAACCCCTCAGACAGCAGGCTGCTGCTGAGGCTGCAGGGAATGCCACAGGTGCCCACAGGGTATACTGGGAAGATGGACTCCTGTACTCTGAGTCAAGAGACCCCAAGCCTGGTGCAACCAGGAGGCTGGTCATCCCCTTGTCTCTGAGAGGTTTCCTTCTCACCTTGGCCCATGAGATTCCCCTGGCAGGTCATTTAGGTCAGACAAAGACTTGGGACAGGCTTGTCTCACACTTTCACTGGCCCCATATGAATGAGAATACCAAGGAGTTTTGTCGCTCATGTGTCACTTGCCAAGCCAGTGGTAAGTCAGGTGGCACAACAAAGGCCCCCCTCATACCACTACCTGTGGTGGGGGTTCCCTTTGAAAGGGTGGGGATTGACATTGTTGGTCCAATGGAACCCCAGACAGCATCAGGACACAAGTTTATACTGGTGGTGGTGGACCATGCCACCAGGTATCCTGAGGCTATTCCCCTTAGGACCACTACAGCCCCTGTAGTGGCAAGAGCCCTAGTTGGAGTGTTCTCCAGAGTGGGTTTCCCTAAGGAGGTCGTTTCTGACAGAGTTACAAACTTCATGTCAGGATATCTGACTGCCATGTGGAAAGAGTGTGGTGTGAACTACAAGTTCACCACACCCTATCATCCACAATGCAATGGACTTGTTGAGAGATTCAACAGGACCCTGAAAGGGATGATTCATGGACTACCTGAAACTCTTAGGAGAAGATGGGATGTCCTGATCCCCTGCCTCTTGTTTGCTTACAGAGAGGTCCCACAGAAGGGGGTTGGCTACAGCCCTTTTGAGCTTCTGTATGGGCATCCTGTAAGAGGACCCCTGTGTTTGGTGAAGGAAGGATGGGAGAGACCTCTCAAAAAGCCTGCAACCAACATAGTGGACTATGTACTTGGTCTCCGCTCCAGGATGGCTGAGTATATGGAAAAGGCATCCAAAAACCTTGAGGCCAGCCAAGAACTTCAAAAAGCTTGGCATGACCAAAAGGCTGTTCTGACTGTGTACCAGCCAGGACAGAAGGTGTGGGTGCTGGAGCCAGTGGCCCCAGCAGCTCTGAAAGACAAATGGTCTGGGCCCCACACCATCATTGAGCAAAAGGGAGAGGTTACCTACTTGGTGGACCTTGGAACTCCCAGGAGCCCTCTCAGAGTGCTCCATGTTAACAGGCTCAAGGCATATGTTGACAGGAAGGACATGAGCTTGCTCATGGCCACAGATGAGGGACAGGAGGAAGAGAGTGACCCTCTCCCAGACCTGCTCACTCAGAATCCTGATGATGGGTCAGTTGATGGTGTTGTCTTTTGTGGCAGCCTCACTGAACATCAGCAACAGGATTGCAGGCAAGTTCTGCAATCCTTCAGACATATGTTCTCTCTGACACCCAGCCAAACTGATTGGTGTACCCATGATGTTGACACTGGAGACAGTCTGCCTGTCAAGAGTAAAATCTACAGACAGCCTGATCATGTTAGAGACTGCATCAAAACTGAAGTGCAGAAAATGTTGGAACTGGGAGTCATTGAGCCCTCAGATAGCCCTTGGGCTAGCCCAGTAGTTCTAGTGCCAAAGCCTCACACCCAGGGTGGTAAGAGAGAGATGAGGTTTTGCGTAGACTACAGAGGCCTCAATGCAGTCACTAAGACTGATGCCCACCCAATACCAAGAGCAGATGAACTTATAGATAAATTGGCTTCTGCCAACTTCTTAAGTACATTTGATTTGACAGCTGGGTATTGGCAAATCAGGTTAGCTGAGGAAGCCAAACCCAAGACAGCATTTTCTACCCCTGGAGGGCATTATCAATTTGTGGTAATGCCCTTTGGACTGAAAAATGCACCTGCCACCTTCCAAAGGTTGGTGAATCAAGTCCTCACTGGGCTGGATGACTTCTGTGCAGCATATCTGGACGATATTGCTGTCTTTAGCTCCACCTGGGAGGATCACCTGGTCCACCTGAGGAAAGTGTTAGAGGCCCTGCAAAAGGCAGGCCTCACTATCAAGGCCACAAAGTGCCAGATAGGGCAGACACAGGTTGTATACCTGGGCCACCTTGTAGGTGGAGGCCAGGTTCAGCCACTGGAGAGTAAGATACAGGCCATCAAGGACTGGACTCCTCCAATCACCCAGACTCAGGTTCGAGCTTTCTTGGGCCTGACTGGGTACTATAGGAAGTTTGTCAGAAATTATGGGTCCATAGTGACCCCCCTTAATGACCTGACAAGCAAAAAGATGCCAAAGAAAGTTCAGTGGACAGCAAGCTGTCAGAAAGCATTCAATGACCTAAAGCAGGCCATGTGCACAGCACCTATCCTAAAGAGTCCAGATTACTCCAAGCCATTCATTGTCCAAACAGATGCTTCTGAGTTGGGTGTGGGAGCTGTTCTGTCTCAACTGAATTTTGATGGTAATGATCAGCCTATTGCTTTCATTAGTAGGAGGTTGACACCCAGAGAGAAAAATTGGTCAGCTATTGAGAGGGAGGCCTTTGCTGTGGTCTGGGCCCTGAAGAAGCTGAGGGCCTACTTGTTTGGCACTCACTTCACCATTCAGACAGACCATAAGCCCCTCTTGTGGCTAAATCAGATGAAGGGTGAAAACCCCAAACTGCTTAGGTGGTCCATTTCCCTACAGGGGATGGATTTTACAGTGGAGCATAGACCTGGGACTGATCACAGCAATGCTGATGGGCTCTCCAGGTATTTCCACTTAGAGCAAGAAGACTCACCTGGTCAAGGTTAGTTTATTGTCCCAAAGTTTGGGGGGGGGTCATGTAGGAGAGTAGGGTCTGCAATCCTATGATCACCCAGATTTTTTGCTTTTTGCTGCACTGGTTTACGACTTTCCCTGGCTGTGGGCCTGCTAATCAGACCCACAGCCTAGCTGTTCTCTCTATCCAAATTGTACTCAGGTACTGAATTGGCACTGGGCCCTCTCCAAGTCCCTGTACTCAGGGCTGAGGTGCACCCAGAAGTCTCCCAGGGGCTGAAGCATGTATTATGCCACCCCTGGATTGACTAACTAAAACTGACACAACTGGCTGCACGACAGCTGGGGCAAGGTGGTGTACTCACCCTTTGCTTTAGATATAGTATACCTATATCTAACCCTAAAATGGACACACAGATCTCCTATCAGTCACTCCTATGGCAGGCCTTAACAATCCTGAAGGCAGAGTGCTTGGAATCGTGTGAGATGGTGCTTTGGCATGAGCTGAGCCTGTCTGCGGCTTTCGGGACCCATCCCTTAGCCGTTTCCATGATATCGCATACCATATACTCTTAAGTGCATTATAATCCTCGCGGTTATATGCCAACTCTGGTATCGCTTTATCAAAACATGTCGAGTAAGGTGTCATACGAATTGGAATACTAACCCTTCGCCAATTCTGGCGACGGGGTTAGCATTCCACCCTTCTAGAGGGACACGACATGTATGTAACCCCTAACCCCGGTTAAAGTCAAACAGAGCCTCAGCTCCACAAAATGGATGCTGCCACCGAGACACAAGTCTGCCATCCTGCTGCTGGGAGTCCTCCCAGAGCAGGAGATAAGGACAAAGGGTTTCCTGCCAGGGGCGGTGCCAGCACCGTCCCAGACAGGGTTTTGTGTATTGTAGGTAGGCAGGGCTTTAGAGGAAGGTGACTGCACGTGGCACCCCGGTGCTCACTGTGCATAGGCTGGCTGGAACCAGTTCCAGGGTCACTCCAGACCCTGTGCTGGGGAAAAGCCCGCCAAGGAAGTGGGTGTAACCACCCCCCTCCTAGTCCCACCCATAGGGCAGGACTTAGTCGCGTGCCAGCCCCTTTTTACAGGATAAAGGTAGAGACTGGCCCCCTTCCAAATCAGATCATCTTTGAATCCTGAAACTACTTTCCACGAAAGGAACTCAAGACTTCTTCCTAAGATTTCTCCCTTGTGACTAAGGAGTAGTCACCCTGCATCCGCAGGCACCATCTAAAGAACACTGCGGTCTGCTGCACGTCCTTCCTCCGGAATCCGACTGCCCAGCTCGACGAGAACCGGCTTCCCTGGCACCTCTGACCTCTACCCACCTCTACAGCCCAGCTGAGAACCGTGGGTGCGACGAGACCTCAAGGGACCGGCCATCTGCAAGACTGCACGACTTCTTTCCAGCAAGCCCGCCGAGTGAATTCCTGGTGAGTGCTTTGGGGTCCGAGAAGCCCCCACCCTGAGCAGCTCCAGCACCGAAGAGCAGCCCCCCAGCATCTCCACGATCTGCGTGGGGCCCTTCTGCTTTTTACTGCTCACCGCGTTGTTTGGCTACTAGCCCGCTGGCTTGTGGCCTTCCTGACGACGCCCGACGACATTTCTGCTGCTGGTCTGGTTGCTCCAGACTGGCCCTTGCTTCCCTCCATCGGAGAAGTAACCTGGACCCTCCTGGTCCACTCAAGACGCCATCTTAGGTCCACCGCGTGGGCCTTGCATTTGCCAAGACTTGTTGCCCAATCCTGGGTCCAGCGACGTCGACAGCAAGAACCTTCGTGGGACAGCTCGCACCTCCATCCTGGTCGCCGACAACGCCTCCTGGTCCGAGAGACTGCAGAGCCCAGCAGCGCCCACTCACCTGACTGCGGTGACTTCGCCCGGTGCCATCCTGGTGCCCACTTAATCACTGGCTAGTGATTCAAGAACTTGGTCCCCTCTGCTTTCAGGTTTTCTTCTTCCTTGATCCAGGCTTGGATCCATCGAACTTCTCTTCACTGGTCGCCTGCCAGCAACTTCTTCCTTCCAGGCTCCTGGTCCGGCAACGAGATCCCCGACGTCTTTTCAGACCTATGCAGCTGCGGCCCCTGGGCTAGGTAACTTCGGCACCTCGGTGTCCCAGCATAGCCTCACTATCCTAGGGTCAGGATCCACTGTCGTTTTCTTCCTACCAGGTCGGGTTCGCCCGTGAACACTAACTTTGCCTTTACTAGCCTCCATAGACTTTGTCCCGCATCCCGCGTGAGAGTGCACACTCTGCACCCGAGTCCCCTGGGTCTCCTAGTAGTAATCTAACGATTCCCTAGTCCAGTCCTAGCGATTCCAAAGCCTATTAGAACTGTTACTTACCTGCTAGTAATTCGCATTCCACTTTTAAAGTATATGGTTTTTCGTGCCCCTCGGGCATTTGTGTATAACGTGCTAACTTAAGTATTTTCGTAAGAGTTTTGTTGTGTGCCTAGCACCCTGTCCTCATAAAGAGTACAGGGTTGTTGTGATTCTAATAAATACACTGTTTATTTTCATAACACTTGTGTGGTGTCCTTTCACTGGGTGTTCAAGGGGTAATGTGATGGTAAAACAGCTGGCTTAACACGCCCTCTAGAGTCTTAGCCTTAGACTGCTCGTATCCATGCTACTAGGATAGCTGGTCTATAAGGTTGACTTACAACCAATCATCAATAAGGGTTGTTTGGACTGATATATAGTGATCACTAGAATAGTGAACACTGCACATCAGGCCAACTTCTCACACCTGGTCCGCGGACAAATACCGTTGTGTTACCAAAACAGTATGACCCGTGCAGAAAAGATCAACGTTTTGGAAAACTCGCGTGTGTGCGAGGCAGAGGTGCTGCAATGCTTGGGACAGCCCGTCGGTTGTATGAGCTTGATTGCTGCAATTTCACTTCAGGGTGACATCCTTCCTCCAGAGATGCTGATGTCCATTTCACTCCATAAAGACTTCCGATCTTAAGTATCAACCGGGAGTGACTTCTACAATATGCCAAATTGGTACTCAGACCGTTTTACGACAATTGCTGCCACCTACAGCCCCGCTGGGAATTACTCTCCATGAATGCCAGCTCACTGCTTTTTATTTCAATAGGCAAATATATGTATATATCGTTTTTTTAATAACATGGTTCTTTGTGTCCAACACACTCCTTCGATTAGCAGCATACTAGCATGAACCACTTAGTAACAAAAAAGAATAACATGTTTCTCCTTGCACATTTGCTGTACAATTTACAATGCTATTCCTGCCAATCAAACTGCGGGAGCCGTGTCCTGTTTGTAACTCCAATATTTCATTCTAAGCGGCGTGGGTGGCCATTTTCCGAGCATACTTGTGGGAAATTAACGTGCACATATTTGTGGCGCTGTAAATGGGTGTAACATGTACCTTCGGGAGTGTAGACACGAACCTTACTGTCGATGGTCTGTGGGGTGGGGCGGCGGGGTGTCAGGTGTCTTAATACATATACATCATTCTTTTTCTAACCAATAATCTCTCCTGAAAATAATTGCCATTTTCCGTATTGCTTTTCAGTAGGAAAATGACCCAATGTCTGGATCTAGCAGTCATTCCCCCTTTGGGTTCACTTTCACACAAACACCCCCATTGATTACAGGCATTTATCATAATTCAGCTGACTGTTTGTCAACAATTCCTGGAGGTACAAGAGATTATGGAGAGGTTACATTCAGGGAAAGATCAAACTCAAGGTAAAATCGATATTTACAATTCTTCAGCTCCGCCCGAGCCACCCCCACCCCCACGCCCGTCCAGACCCTGCTCCTCAGGGTCTTCCTAGCCTCATGTTTAATGTAAGGCTGGTGAATGCTTATATAACACACACATCCACAATTAAAAGTGGAAGTAATGATCCCGTTTGATCGCATGCCAGTGGAATTCTAACCAAATTGGGAGAAGCCCCAGCTCACCCACCCTTGGTCCTCCATGAACAGGCAGGTGCCTTTGCTATTTAAGTGAATACATTAATGGTAATTAGAAGGCCAGCAGATGTAAAAAAATAAAAATAAAACAAGGATTGCGAATTTCGCCTTTATCTATATATATAAAAACGAAAGTATGTCTGTTTGTCCTTTATGCATTACTACACGATTCATCCGATCGCCATGAAACTTTGGGAAGTTGTTGAGTACACTCCTGCGAAGGTTTCTGGCAAAAAATAAAAAATAAACATTGTTAAATATCGCCCCTCGGCCGCCAGGGCCCTCATAATCTTTCCAATACTGAACGTTTACAGTTTTCGGTGCGACTCGCTTTTGCAATGACCATCAACAAAGCACAAGGACAATCGCTGCAAGTGTGTGGACTACATTTGGAGAATCCATGCTTCTCACATGGACAACTGTATGTGGCCAGCTCACGCGTCGGAAAACCTTCTGATTTATTCGTGTACGCACCAGACGGAAAAACAAAAAATACTTTGTATCCACAAGCACTCAAATAAATAAACAACACTTTAAAATGTTTTCCATATTAAAATGAATATGTTTCAATAAAAATGACACAACGTAAATTGAATGTGATCATAACGAGTTTCCTTGACTTTCCTTTCTTCAGAGATCGCAGCAACGCGCGACGGGTAAGCTAGTTTTACAATAAATCCAACACTGGCATCAATGTGCGTTTCTTATGCTGAGAAATTGGATATCAAACTTCCTAGCATTTAATAAAACCATCATGAAGCTGTGGAGTTTGTATTGACAAACTCACAGCCCATGTACTCAATATGGCTTCACTACACTTACAATGTCTAAGAATTGACTTAGACGTTATAGGGGCATATTGCTCATGCACTATGCCCTCACCTGTAGTGCACCCCGCCTTAGGGCTGTAAGGCCTGTTCGAGTAGTGATTTAACTATGCCACAGGCAGTGGTTTGTGGGCATAGCACACAGGGATGTGTGCTATGTCGACTCTCCATTCTTAGCTACACCTAAACACACAGTCTGCAATAGCAGTGTGTATGTGTTAGGTGAGGGGTCTCTTAGGGTAGCATAATATATGCTGTAGCCCTTAGATACCCTCTCTGGTGACAGTGCCCTTGGTATCACTGGTATTTTTACAAGGGACGTATATGTGAGCCAGAGGTGTGGAAACAATGGTACAGTTTAGGGAAAAGAAAAGAGGTACAGGGGCCTGGTTGACAGGGACCCAGTACATCCTCGGTCAAAGCTGCATAAGGTACCAGGCAAAAAGTGTATGGGGGTACTGCAACAGAACCCCATTTTCTTACACACTGACTTGGTAAAACAGTGCAGTAGAGGGCAAAACAGAGGGCAGAAAAATAAGCATAAAAGGCCAAGCAGAGGGCAGAAAGAAAAATTAGCAGCAAAACAGAGGTCCCGTCTTCAACAACCAGTCATTGAGATAGGAAAAGAATGGCACCCCTCATCTCCGCAAATGAGCTGCAACCACCAGCATCACCTTGGTGGACACCCACGGGGGCTGGTAAGACTAAAGGGGAGAATGGTGAACTGAAAGTACTCATGGCCCACTGTGAAACGGAGGTAATACCTGTAGGATGATAGGACACAAATATGGAGTCACCAAGGTCCTTGGCAGACAGGACTTGCGCAATTGTGAGCATTATGAATTTCTCTTCCTTGAGGACGAAATTCAGAGGGTAGTACAAATTCCTCTGCCCTTTTTGGACACCAGAAAGTAGCGGGAATAACAGCCACAACATATTTCTGGCACCAGCACCCTCTCTTTGGCTCCCTTGGCCAAGAGAGTTGTCACTTCCTGGCACAGTAAGGAAAGATGGCCCTCCATCAGCCTGTCACAAGTGGGTGGACTGGGGGAATGGGTAGTCATGAAGGGGAGGGAACAGCCCTTCGAACAATCTGAAGAACCCAGCAGTCGGATGTTATTGACCTCCAGTGGTGCAGGTGATGGCACATCATGCCCCTCACTAGGTGCCCGTGGTGGTAGAAGGGCCAACTAAAGAGGTTTGGAGACTGCACCAGCCAGGGGGGTGGACTGACCTGACCGGTGGCTGGTGATACACGAGATGGATAAGTTACTTACCTGTAATCCTAGTTCTCTTCCAGGGGTATTCTCATCAAAGTCATAAGCACTGAATATTCCCGCCAACGTGCGGGACCCCGGAAACAATATAAAAATATATATGTAAAAAAACATATATCTCGCCCCACATATATGTACATACATATATTATTTTTCTCACACCAATGCAGCCCCTAAAATGAGGCTAAACAATGTAAACACATGTACATGTATTGCAATTAGTAAGGAAACAAAAAACACATTAGGTCAAATATCCCTTGAACTTTGTATTTTAATGAGTAAAAACACTCATAAATCCCGAAAATTGCAAATAAATAGACATTGTTAGCCCTCAGGCTGCATTGTAAAACAGTAGCATAGAAAAAAAAATCATTTTCAACAAAAACTGGCACTGTGCCTTTGAGGCAGCCCTGACCCAGGCTTCCCATCATGCCTCAGGGGTGACAGTTAGGTCAGTTGTTCTTTGCATAACCCTGAAGACAGGGCTCAACCATAAGATTGTGATAAAACTGAATCTCATTTACCTGGGGAGGTGGGTGGGTTGCTTATGACTTTGATGAGGATACCCCTGGAAGAGAACTAGGATTACAGGTAAGTAACTTATCCTTCTCTTCCAGGGGATCCTCATCAATAGTCATAAGCACTGAATAGAATAGCAAGGCCATCAACCCCCTGCAGGTAAATGAGAAGTACATGACCCAACTAAATCATACCAGCTAAGAAACTCAGCTGTTAAACAGATTCCTCAGGGAGGCCTGGCCCACCCGGGTATCTGCTCTCGTGTCAGAATCTAGACAGTAATGTCTGGTAAATGTATGGAAAGACCTACAGGTCGCCGCTTTACAAATCTCAGACATTGGCACATTATGCAGGAAAGCCGCCGTCGCAGCTCTACCTCTTGTGGAATGCGCTTTAGGGGAAAAACCCAGAGGTTTTTGCGCCAATTGGTAAGCAAGTTTGATACACGAAACGATCCATCTTGAAATGGAACGTTTCGACGCTGCATGCCCAGTTCTGATCGATCCATAGTTGACAAATAAATGATCAGAGTGACGAATAGATTTGGACCTGTCCAGATAGAATTTTAAAACCCTTTTCAGGTCCAACGAATGTAAAGCCCTCTCAGCTGGGATTGGCAAAGAAAATGGGCAGAGAAATC
Source organism: Lissotriton helveticus (assembly GCF_964261635.1). NCBI lineage: Eukaryota > Metazoa > Chordata > Amphibia > Caudata > Salamandridae > Lissotriton > Lissotriton helveticus. Next base: position 49,494,576 of record NC_136067.1, read on the forward strand.
GACTGATTGACATGAAAATCTGATACCACTTTCGGCAGGAAAGAAGGGTGCGTTCTCAGCACCACTCTATTCAAATGAAATACTGTATACGGTTCATTGGTACAGATAGCCTGTATCTCGCTCACTCAATGAGCTGACGTAATCGCTACCAAAAAAGCCGCTTTCCAGGAAATATGCTGTAATGTAGCTTTATGAATGGTCTCAAAAGGAGGGCCCATCAACTTTGATAGTACTAGGTTCAGCTCCCAGGGAGGAGAAGGAGGACGTACTGGAGGGTGCACCTTTTTCAGACCCTGCAGGAAATCTTTTACCTCTGGCAACTGAAAAAAAGAAGTTTGTGAAGGTGATTGCCTATAAGCTGTTATAGCAGCTAAATGCACCTTAATGGAATTGAACTTCAACCCTGCCTTAGCCAGGTACAACAGGTATGGAAGAACTGTTTCTTCCTGACCCTTTACCGGATTATGCCCATTCTGCATACACCACATATAGAACCGCTTCCACTTGCATGCATAAGAATGTCTTGTGGAAGGCCATCGTGCTTCCTTCAGAATGGACATGCAGTCCTGCGGCAGTCCTAGATGGCCGTATTGAATGACCTCAGGAGCCATGCTGCCAAGCTCAGTGACGGAAGGTTGGGATGGTGAATCCTCCTGTTCATCTTCGATAACAGGTCCGGACTGCATGGAAGCCTCTTGTGAGGAGACACCGACAGGTGAAGTAGATCCGTGTACCACCATTGTCTCGGCCAGTCGGGGGCAATCAGGATCATTGTTGTGCACGAGTGGTTCAGCTTGCTCACCACCTTCGGGATCAGCGGAAGGGGTGGAAAGGCGTACACAAATTCCCCTGACCAGCGATCAAAAGAGCATTCCCTCTCGTTCCTTGTCGGTAGAACCTTGAGGCGAAGCTTGGGCATTTGGTGTTTTCGTCGTCCACGAAGAGGTCTACGGAAGGACGACCCCAAGACTGGAATATGTCTTCTAACACTTCGTCGTTGAGAACTCAGTCCTCTTTGTCCTCGAAGTGTCGACTTAGAGCGTCCACCCTCACATTCTGTTCTCCTGGGAGGTGGACTGCTTGAACAGACAACTTGCGAGCCAGAAGCCAATGCCAGATGCGCTGGGCTTCCAGTGAGAGAGTCCTTGAGCGTGTGCCTCTCTGCTTGTTCAAGTAGTACATCGTAGTGGTGTTGTCAGTTTGTACTAGAACCGCTGTCTCCTGAAGCGAGGGAAGGAACGCTTTGAGGGCCAGGTGGACTGCTCTCAATTCCAACAAGTTGATGTGGTAGGTACTCTCTTTGGAAGACCACAGACCCTGCACTTGGAGAGGGCCCATGTGCGCTCCCCAGCCTTGTAGAGGCGCATCTGTGATTATCGTTTGTGCAGGAGGAGGTTGATGGAAGAGAACTCCCACCTGCATGTTCTGTTTCTTTGTCCACCACAGAATGGAAGCTCGCGCTACCTCTGACAAAGTGATCTGATCGTCCCAGCGAGCTGATTGTTGGTCCCATTTGTCCTCCAGATCCTGCTGAAGAGAACGCATCCGAAGTCTGGTATTCGGTACCAAGAAAATGAATGACACCATCGACCCTAGGAGGGAGGCTATTTTCCGCACTTTCTGAGTCCTGCTGCGAAGAACTTGCTGGCACTTTAGCGTTATAGAAAACTGTCTCTCCTCCGAAGGAAACACTTTTCCTACTTCGGAGTCTAGCAGAGCTCCTAGGAAGTGAATCTTCAGAGTGGGTTGGGAGACAGACTTGCTGTAGTTGACATGTACGCCTAGCCGCTGACATAGTTCTATGCAGGTCTGGAATTGATTCCTTACATTGTCTGGGGAAGGACCTTTCAACAGCCAATCGTCTAGGTATGTAAATGGGTATGGGTATACGAAGACCCCCCTGCGGCGTAGAGCTGCCGCCACCACTGCGACACACTTCGTGAACACCCGGGGGGCCGACTTCAACCCAAACGGGAGGACTTTGAACTGGTAGTGGGAGGTCCCCACCCGGAACCGAAGGAATCTCCTGTGATTGAGTCGTATAGGGACATGAAAATATGCATCTTGAAGGTCCAGCGAACACATCCAATCCCCCTTCCTGAGATGTGGATATATTTGATGAAGCGCCAACATGCGAAACTTTCCTTTTCTGATATGTAGATTGAGTGTTCACAAGTCCAGAATGGGCCTGTATTCTGCCTTCTGGCCCTTTTTTCTGACCAGAAAATACCACCGGCACCTTCTCGACGGCTGATTTTTCGAGGAGTGTCGCTACTACTTTCTTTAGCAGTTGTAGCTGGTGGCTTGACGTTGGCATCGGAGGAATGGATGGAGGTAGACGATGAAAACTAAGACAGTACCCATTCTGCAGCATAGACAACACCCATTGATCTCTTGTAATGGCCTGCCACTCTGTCCTGTGATGTGCAATGCTTCCCCCCACAGGAGTGGACAACGGAGCTGGGGGAAGTAAAGACTCATGCTTCTGCTGGGGTTTATTGAAGTTGTTGCCTTGGCGCTGATTCCCACCTCCTTTGGAATTGCGCTTGCCTTTATATTGTGATTTTTGTTGGCCTTGCTGGTTCCGACCCTTCTGCCAGTGAGGGGTTTGAACCCTCTGCTTCAAAGAGCCCTTGTTGTCCGAGCGGAACTTCGTCTGAAACTCCTTTTTCTTTTCAAGCCCCACGGCGTTAAGGGTGTCTAACTCCATTTTCATCCATTGCATCTCTTCATCAGCACTCGCCCCAAAGAGAGGTGTGCCCGAAAAAGAAAGGTTCAGGATTCTGGCTTGAGCCTCAGGTTTTAAGGCTGTCAGGCGTAACCATGAGGATCTCTTTGCTGTGATCCCCTGCGCATATCCATGCGCAGCCAGAGTAGCTCAATCTTCTGCAGCCCCTATAATCTGATTGGAGACCTGACTGCCCTCCATCAGAATTTCTTCAAAGTCCTTTCTATCTTCCGGAGGAAGCTTTCCATAAAACTTCTGAAGCGAGTCCCACATAGATCTATTGTATCTGCCCAGTAGAGCTTCCGCATTGGCGACCTTGAGGAAAGAGGCTGAGTTGTTGCACACTCTTCTACCCCATGAGTCCTGCAACTTGCTGTCCTTATCCGGCGGTACCGTGGGTGAGGAGGCCACCGCACCGGATTTCTTAGCCGCCGCAATGATTACTGAGTCTGGTGGTGGGTCTGACTTGAGGAACAGAGGATCCTCTTCAGGCAAGCGATATTTTTTAAGAATCCTCGCTGGTACAGACTTCACCATAGCCGGAGTCAGGAAGACCTCATTCACCGGATCCATGATGCCCGGGACCAACGGCAACAAAGGTTTGGGTGCCAATCTGTGCTGCAGGGTTTCAAAGATTACAGTTGTCTTGACCTGCGGAGCTGTCATAGGCACTCCTAGCTTTAGGGCTCCCCTGCCCAAGAGGTCTTGAAACGAGAAAATATCCTCAGTTGGAGATATTCTCCATGGTGGGCTGTCTGTTAGAGTCGGAGAGTAATTCCTGTGAGAATGGGTTCTCGATGAAGTGGAAGAACTACGAGAACGACCTCTGTTCCTGGACCTAGATCTTCTCCTACTGGAGCGCACTCTAGAGCGCGACCGCTTTCTGGGGCGGGAGACTTGTCTGTCTCGATAATCCCTCAAACGGTCCGCCACTTCCTTGTCCTTGGCCCAGTGGTGAAGAGGTCTGTACCACCTTGGGGAAAGACGAACAGTAGAAGACTTCTTGGTGCGATCTCTCACTGGCGAACCTGCTGGAGGAGGTTGATCTGCTTGCCCATGCTGCGACCTTGTAGGCGAATGCCTGGACCTCTCGCTGTCCGAGGAGTTGACTTCTACATCCGAAGATCTGTCACTGCGAGATGCCGAGGAGGATGAAGACAGGCTCACCCGAGACTGACTAGAGGAAGACCTCGAACGACTTCTTTCGCCTGAGACCCTTTTCCTTTTGGCAGGAGGGTCCACTTGCCTTGGGGACTGTTCCACTTCCGCAGCTGAGGCTGATCTTGGGGACTCATGCTGGGACGCCAGGGCGTGAGGCTGATCAGAGGGTTGACTATCCATCTCTTGTACCAACTGCCTCAAAGGAGACATTCCCTGTGTTCTTGAAGGGGAGACATGCCCTGAATTCGAGCCACGCTGTGTCGTGTATTTCTATAGGTTCTGAATCGATCCCCCTATTCCTGACCCTATTCTGGTTAAACTAACTATCAAGTTAACTAACAATCAGCCCATGAGGCAATCACAGCCCCCATGATGCAGATACCGTTATCTGACGCAGTCACACTACGGCACAAGAACGTGTTATCTGATTAGGTAATAACGCTTGAGATCTAATTAGACAAGCGACATTCCTCCAGCCCCTGATAAGGCATACGACGTTCTCATAACAAATCAAACCTATGACAACCTGGAAAATCCGTGCGGCCATTGTTTTGATTTCACAGAGAACTTTAGTAAAGAATGTGCTAACGAGCAAGTCGTATGACATCTTTATTGACGTATCTATGTCCATCCTTACGTCAATCTCGGCACCTTTAAGGTATAAATATTGCCGATCTTGCCCTATGCAAACACGCGCGTGGTGACAAGACGGAGCAGCCATACTTGCCGAAGCCGAGAGCAGAAGCAGACCCCGCAGGCAGCAGCCCCGCCTTCCTGACGCGCTGAGAGACGCGCTGCTATCTCAAGCCGAGAGACCCAGCACCGGCGCTTCTGGGCAGCCCTTGCAGGCAGCCTGGAATATCGAGAGCAGAGAAAGAGATACCATTCCTCATTCATCCTAACTTCCAGGTACAGAACTGAATAACCCCTCACAGAGAATTCTTTAGTTATTCACTTGGCAAAAACAAACTTAACTTAAACTGTAACTTTCTATTCCCGCCCACGCATTAGACTTAGGTCAGGTACACGGGGTAGGCGTATTTAGAAACACCAGTTGAGTACGTTTAGTCAAATGTATATGTGTATGTAAATATATTTTAATCATTTTAAACATCATATGGCTCAGAAACCATATCAATGTTTTTACAGTATTATTTTATACTATTGCTTTTAATGTATGCACTTTACTTAACTATAAGTATCGCAATAATATCGATCCATTTCTCTTGTACGAGAAAAGAGACTGATCAATAAATAACATCCTTTTATTGAACACGCCCGTCTCGTTTCCCTTTTCTCTACATTCTGATGAGACTAAGAATGCACGTACTGACTGAGTAAAATAATTGCCTTGTGCTCACACGACTCTCGAGATTGACTCTTGATTAGGGGAGAGCAAAGTTGTCATGTTCTATGGTTGTCAGAAACTAAATCCCTTCTTGTCTAATCAGGGGAGTTAATTCTTTCCTGAACATTCGAGAAAGTTTCTAGCGAACTCTGAGCTTAGCTGGCAAACCCAAAAATTAAGTCTAGTATCGACAGTAGTAGACCTAGTTAACGTCTGGCCTAGGCCTTTACTGCTGTAGGTATTATTCCAATGCGCAGAGCCTATTGGGAGAATAGGAACTACACTACATGGCGCCCAACGCGTTTGGAAAGGGCGATAAAACTAACGTAAGACATTTAGAGTAACTCAGTCGTGCTTTCTCACTCAGACCCCTTTTCCCAAATACTCCAAAGACGTCTGGAGTGGGTGGAAGGTAATATCCTCCAAAACCTCACAGGAGGGAACTCCTATGTATGGTTCTTGGTACAGTCAACGTTGAAGGATAAACAGTTCCAGAATATTGTGCATCTAATCTTTGTTTCCATAAGAAACCTGATCTGCAAACAAAAATACCATCCTGTCAGTAAAATGGGAGACAGTGATGAAGAAAGAGAGGCAGTTAGATTAGCAACTGAACTCGCAGATGCTGATGCTACCATGCAAGCAGCAGACCAGGATATAATACTCATCCCGGTCATCAAAAGGAAATCTATAACCTTAAAACTTATAGAAAATGGACTGACACCTAGAGGTGGCACAGTCATATTCGTAATCGAGGCACACGAATATCGGCAGACAGAGGTATACTATTCATGGATACATTTTCCAGCAGCAAATGCTGTAACAAAGTACTTCCACTATTACAAAATAGAGGAACCTCCTAATGAGTACACTCCTTTCGAGGAGGTGGAAGTACCACTCAAATTCCAAGAGCATTTGCTCTTATTTGATGGCGCCCTAATACATAACAATCACATTACAAGGCTCGGTCCTTTAGGTAGACCAGGAGCAACGTGGCCGGTCTTAGCCGGATACACACCACATCCAGACATCGATAGGATGCCTGCAGCTGAGCTGTTAATACAGCTAAAACAAATACTAAAAATTCATAGACAATTAGTTCAGTATGTAATGCGGACTTCAACAATTCAGCCAGCGATTAAACTTCCACAGCTGACCCCTCACCAGGGGAACACAAATAAAATCACACCACAGAACATCCAATCCTGCCTAGGTAAAGTTCCAGCTAAACGGGAACAAATACCATTCTGGTTGGCACAGAAAATTACCCAAATAGAGGCGGTGTTTCCTGACACCACCCCGCTAGAAAAACACAGGATTCTGACTATATGTCTCCCAATGGGAATCGCACCACACATAGAGGACTGTGACACTTGGGGTACAGTCTTTGCTTCAATCTACACAAAAACGCACGGTGTTCCATCCATTTCGGTAATACCAGATGTGCTAAAACAAATTCAAGATGAATACGGTCCAGAACCAGCTTTAACTCTTGGTATGAAATTACTAAAAGACTTCAAGCAGGTCTCGGCTATATTATTAGCCAACATAAAAGGTGAAGCAGCAAACGTGGCGATCCGCCAGAGGTTAAAAGAGACAGATATAGCAGACCAACCAGCTGAAATTGCCAGAATCATAGAAAAATCCTATGAAGAACTAGGCAGAGATAGTCTAGGTGAAATACCAGTAAAACCGCAACTGACTACAAGTCCAGAAAAAATATTTCTTAATAATAATTCACCAAAAAAGAACTGGGATGGAAACAAACAATCCAATCCTAAAGAAAAGAAATTCCAGTCCAGAGGAAGGTCTCCTAGGCGAAGGGAGAAATCTCCGAACCGAAGACAGAGGTCACCGCAGAGTGACCCCTCTGGGAATAGATATAACCTTAGAAATAGGGATAATATTAAAAAACCTGATAGATATCAAGACATTGATACACGTCCCTCTCAATCTTTTCAGAATTCCTCGCAGAAATCGGAAAGAAGAGGACGATCAGAAGAGCACGCCAAGTCCAAAGACAAGGAACCTGCTCAACTGAAAAAGAAATTACAATTTCCAAAAAAGAAGGTAGCCAGTATCAAGGTAGTTAACAATGCCGAGAATACTGAGGACACAACTGAAAAACGGAGAGTGGGCTCAGACAATGCTAGACAGCGCAGCAGAGGTGAGCATAGCTCGCAAAGTCCTTATGAATCATCTGGAGACAGTGGACACGAATGAATACCTTCAAGTGGAAACTGCAGATACCAGAGTTAGCAAGCCCCACAAGATATACGAGATAACATTACGTATAGAGGGAGATAAGACTAGGAAAATAAGGGGACTATTTTGGGATAACCTCTCCAAGGGTTATGACATCCTTCTAGCTGAAAAAGACTGGCCACCAGAGTTTGTCAGGGAGTGCCCTCATGGCGAAGAAGTAATTATGCCTGCCTTCTCGAATCAAATACCGATTCATAAAAAATATACACTTGCTAGAAAGTGGGCAGTGGCCTTAGCACCTGCTTTATATAAAAATCATGTAGGATGGGATGAGGATTCTCCTCCTCACAAAATCCAGTTAAAATCACAACCTACTGCACAAAGGCAGTACCCAATTAAGCAAGAAGCTAAAAAACAAGTAAATGAAATACTAGATCAGCTAGAATACCAGGGGGTGATTGAAACTTCCACCTCACAAATGAACAATCCTTTGTTTCCGGTCTCCAAACCAGACAATTCATATCGTCTAGTTTTGGATTACCGACACCTTAACACATGTTGCAAAACCTTTGCAGTGCAAAACTCACACAGTGCTGCACTAATGAATAACATAGTGCGCAAAAAATACAAAACAACCTTGGACATTTCCAATGGATTCTTTTGTCAAAACATAGCACCAGAGAGCAGATATTTAACTGCATTCTCAGTAAATGGCACTCAAAAGCAATTCTGTCGGTTAGCCCAGGGGTACAAGAACAGCCCGGGGGTATTCTCAGCGAGAGTAACAGAATTACTACAACTATATGATGATGAAGCATTATCTTATGTCGATGACATTTACTTAACAGATGATGACTTGGAGACTCACTTGAAAAGAGTGAACACCATAATACTTAGGTTCGCTGCAGAGGGTTACAAATTTAACTTCAAAAAATCCAGAATTGCCCATCTGAAAGTCCTGTACGTAGGATATGAATTATCAAGTATAGCATGGATGACAATTTTCTAAGAAACTAGAGGAATTAAAAAATCTAAAATATGAAAAGACGTATCCTCTGCCAATCGATATTCTGCCTCTACAACATTACGCCTGTGTAATCTATACAGACGGACATGCTCAACCCTCCGTTTGGGGAGAACATGCATACAACCCAACATGTGAGATTACAAAAGAAGTGTGGCGCGGAGGTAAACTAAGACCTCTATTAACAAAATCGCACTCGGTAGAAACTAATTCAGAACTACAAACTGAAATAATGGCTTTGAAAATGGCGCTAGATAATGCGGATCGCGAATTCCCGACGCTTATAGTGTCAGATTCATATTACTGCGTCAAAGCATATAACAAGGATTTGCAGACATGGATTCAGAACGGTTACAAAGATGACACAGATGCACCAATAAAGCAGAGACTGCTCTGGGAACAAATAGCTCTTTTACAAAAAGAACTACCAAAGACTCACGTGACTCACTCACTGAGTCATCAACGTGATGGCGTTCACGTTGTAGGGAATTCATTGGCTGAAACAGCCGCAGCGGCAGCCACTAAACCGGCTCCCGTAGATCGAAAAAAGCGTACATTAAAATACATTGACGGTGAAACAATGCTGGCAGTAAAAACGTCATCAAAAGGCGACTACTCAGCGTTACCGATCAACTATCCACTCAATTATACATACATAATCGATGCAAACTCCGTCCCTTTTGCTCGAATCCCTGGAGTGGGGGATAGAGTGATTCCAAACATGGACAGGAGACACTTGTTAATCGCAGACGCACACATGGGCGAGGGTCTCAGACACCTTAAATTAAAAGATTCTCTGGAAGAATTACAATCACGGTACTGGTGGCCAGGCATGAGCCTGCATCATACCATGTTTGTAAAAAACTGCCCAAACTGCAACAGAGATCGCAGTGGGGAGAGAAACAGTTTAATACCTCGTCGTATCAAGGCAAAGAATGGCTTGCGATTAACATATACAGGCTAGTTTCCACTTATAATGTAGATCACCAGCACTCGGCTGACGTCCGGACTATTATACAAGATTTGCAAGTCTAAATGGCATATACGCTAAGAGCATGTTACGTTTGACCATTGTTTTCATTCAGGCATACCAGCCTGGGGGGAAACATGGCCAAATGAGCACAGTCCAGCGGGAATCTTCTCACTTCCTTCCTGAGGGTATGGGATGGTGTAAAGAAAAAACCAAGGCAGAAAGCAATCTATAATGGAAAGGATATTAGGTTCGGGAGCTGGGTGGGTCAAACATCTAATAAGTGTCCAACGTAGTCTAAATAACTTGCCAAGAAATTCTCTGAAGGGATTCAGTCCGTACGAATTATTATTCGGAACTAGGATGTTGATCTCTGACCTTGATAGTCAGACTTCAGTGGTTAAAGAAAAAAGCTTTGATGTCAAAGACCGTTTGGCTATTTTGCAGGACTTAAACAAAAAAAGAAAAGACCTGAGCAACATACAGTTGAAACAACAGCCAACGACCACTGAAGAATCACCACCTGTCCCAGCAAGACCTGTCTGGATTCCAAAAGTCGGGGATCTAGTCAGGGAGAAGATCGCGGTAAAGAAGGAATTTGGGCCTTCTTACAGAAAAGCAGTTCCTGTCTTGTCTGTCAACGGGACAAGATCAGTTGTACTACCGCCACTTGCTGGAAAAAAGGAGAACCGAGTTGTATCCATCGACCTGGTAAAACCACAACATGTGGCCGATAACAAACAGTAGGCCAAGTGGACTCCCAATAAGTAGCAGAACACCAAGGTTTGCTACCAGTACAGAGGTCCTAACAAAAAGGCTCATCACATTCGAAACGCCTAAAGAAGAACAAGAAGGACTATGCAACAATGCAATAGAACTCAGACCTCTGAAAACCCAAATAAAGACATTTAGCAGAGACACACCAATCTATACTGAAGTACCAAGTGACAATGCAAGAAACAAAAATCCTGAACCAATTGGAACAATTGACAGAACTGCATCCGGTTACTTCATCAACTTCGATGATTCCTCTGACGGCTTCAGTGAATCAAAGACACAGCCATCATCAAAATCCTTTAAAGACAAAGCTAAGGAACTTTTGAAACATCTGAAAGAAACATATCTGGTTTCTCCATGGATTGAATTTTGGGTGGGTTTTGGTGCATTCATCCTCATACTTTGGCTCATCATGGTATTTACTTTGGGACGCTTCATTGAGGGAAAATATGCTAAAATGGACACAGCAAGCCAGAACATCAACTTGGTCCTCAAACCACACACATCTTCACACGTCGAGAAAAGAGAACTTTCTCCAGAACTTTCTTCAGCCAACTTCACAGCCAATCCAATACCTGGTGGGGTAGCCTGGGACATCACTGACTATGAAATTTATGGTCCGGTCGAGATCCTGAAATATCCACACCAAATCAAGATCTCCTTGAGTGACTTTGCAAAACCAAACTCATTTGCTGATGATTGGGACTTCGAAAGTATTAACAATATGATGTCTGACTTAGTAATGTCTGCTAAATTTACAAAACATGATTATTTGCAAGGTTCTACAAATTATGACAGTATGTATTGCTATAACCACTATGGTAATCATTTTTTGCATAAATCTGCACAACCTAGAAATGTTTTAAATTATAATCAATGGGAACATTGTGCTACACCTCCAAAAGGGAGCTCTAGAACCGTATATGACAAATATTCATACTTTTCAGGTTTTAACTTAAGTAATGCTGAAACATTTTATTACAAATTGTCAAACAAGACAGGGATGAAAACCATGATAACCAACACAAAATTGATATATTCAGATTCATTCTTCGAAAAAATGAATACTTTTGGATTTGATTATTGGGACAAAAATGTTGATTTGAAAAGTGTTTGGGGTACGAAAGAATGGCAAGTACAGGGTATAGAAGCTTTGTTAAGAGCCTGCATGATCCCAGAACAAATGATATTTTTAAATGACACCTGTCTTGGCTTAGCCAGAATCAAAGATTCAAATAAACCGTCTATTCCAAAGCCAATAATGTTTAGCAATAACTCTGATACAGATGAAGAGATAGACGTAAACCATATATTAAACCAAAACAGAACACATCCTGATTGGAAACAATGGTTGATCTGGCCCACAGATACAAATAACTGTCAAGATAGATTCCTGAATAAAACACAGGGTTTCAAAATGACCAGGCCAGACCCTAGATATCCCCAAAGACATCACCCAGGGATAATAACAACCTACAGTGTGGGCAAATTATGCCTTCAGTGGCTACAAACTTCCACACTGCCTGAAATTAAGCAACACCTAACTTTACTTACTGATGGTGCTGACTTGCGTGATTTCATAATGGGACCACGCAAACAGCGTCAAAAACGTTTCATAGCAGCCTCTGTATATGCAGCATACAATGAGGCTTGGAAGGTTACTCAAATTGAGACAGCGGAAAGAATACGGGAAATTGACCGTATTAATTTGGAAAAATCACTTTCTGTAGTGGACAATGGGTTAATGACTCTGTCCTCCAGAATTTTTTCTTTGGACAGCATTGTGTCGTCAGCAATCGATATATTATCGCAAGACTTACTGTTATTACAACATGGTCAGTCACAATTGCGTTCTATTGTACAGCTTGGCTGGACGTTGCAAAATCTGCGTTCAGGCTATGTGCCTTGGCGTTTAATCAACACAACGTCACTATTCCAAATCTTTAACCTTACTGATAGACAAATCGGTATGGCGCAAAAGGGTGCTGATTATACAATCTTGAGCATTGAAAAACTAGAAAGATTACCAATGACAATGTCAGAACGACCTGTCAGTGAATGGATAATCCACGGAATCATAAATATTCCAATCTCAACCTTCAGGTTTCAATACTGCCAAAAATATATACAGGCTGGCATGTACGAGAAATTGGGAAAGGGGTACCTTAAAACAACTTGGAACTTGCCCTATTCACATGCATGTGTCAGTAATAAAGGACAGAAAGTGTTTCTTAGTGGCAACAATTGTGCTATGTCACTAAGCGGCACGCTTCTGTGTAACGGTATTAGTTTGCACGGAGCCTGTGAAGGGAATTCGTACAACCTTTCATGTCACCAACAAGGCGCACCTGCAACTGAAATAGAACCATTCTTTCAAAGACTCTATAATGGGAGTTACATTCTTATTGTAGACCGCAAATGTTGTAGTCTTATGCCCGGGACTCCTTATCTAGTCACTACGACGGCGAAGGTCAAGTGCTGTGGACGCTCTTTGTTCCCCAGCTCCTTTCCAGGGAGGCAAGGGCATGGCCCAGTTTGAAAATTACTTCTATTCGAATAGATACTTTAAGCAGAATGAAAACAGTGCTTCTTCAGACGCCTACAAGGCTCACGTCATCAAAAGAAACGTATGATCTACAAGTCGCAAGGACGACTGCAGAGATACATACATTATTATCAACTAATTCCCCCGTACATTTCGCGGAAATCCTGAGCGAAATCTTAAATATTTCTGATACCAATGGGATCTCAGGGGTATTTAAGACAGTATTTTCGATGGCATTAACACCATTCAAAGCCATACTGGGTATTTTTCCAGATTTCGTCCATTCGATTTTTGGCGGACTTCCCCTGATACTGGGACTAATTGCTGGAATCCTATTCTTAGTCCTTATTTTTCGTTATGGCAACCCATGTCACAGAGCAAACTCTCGCGACAATGGAAGATACGATCCTAGCCATTGGATACCGGGACCGGATATCAAAAATCCTGGGACTATCCCGGCTTAGAGACCTGAACATGACTTGGTTTCTATCATTTCGACCAATGTGGCAAAGGTGTGTTTTACCTGTATTGAGATGTCTGCTATGCGGAGAAGAATGCGTGTTAGACACCTGTCTGACGCTACAATCGGATGAGCCAGTGGATGCAGATACACTGTTGGTTCCTACCAAGGTTCACGCTTTGTGCTGCCCTCAAAGGCTGCCAATCCTGATGACGGCATTCGTGGAATCTTCACCACTACGATTGAAGAGTAGTGAAGTTCAAGATGAAAGCAGCATTGAACAGGTACGACCTTCTGTCAGCAATGCGAATCAGAATGTCAATGGAGACAATCATGCGCACGAATGCATGGTTGCACCTATTTCCGACTTAGTGGAACTTTCCCATGAAGCTGTTGACAGTTTTTTCGAAAGCCTTAATGATATGATGTTCTCTCCAGAACAGAAATAGAGACTTTTGAGCAAGCTCGCACACGGCGTTCCCTGAATTCGGCCTTCAACTTTAAAAATAAAGTCACATGAACAATTTTTCCCACCAGTTCACGGACAACAATTTTTTAGCAGCCCCAAATTATTTTTCACAAATTTTTCGGGACACTTATCTTCTGCTTAAAGTAAGAAACTATTCCTAGAGAACTAAGATTTCTATTTTTAGATACTTTATAAACTTTAGTTGCCCGCTGGGATGTTCACAAATATTTTATTATGTGATGAAATGGTCTCGAACTTCCTTTCTGTATAGCTATATTAAGAGCCATTTCATGTGTATTTCTAATATACCAAATAAGCAATACTGCATAACAAATGCGTGTTTACTTTAGCATTTAATTCATAGCTTAAGTGCATACAATATATATGACTGCAAAATTTTTCAGTATATTTGAAAATTTCAAAATGCATTTATGTATTTTGGGGTGGTAAGGTATACACTATACTCTATAGTATGTTGTACTATGTTATACTATGCATAGATTAGTAGATATGACCATAGTTAGCGTGGAGTGGGTGTCGTGTATTTCTATAGGTTCTGAATCGATCCCCCTATTCCTGACCCTATTCTGGTTAAACTAACTATCAAGTTAACTAACAATCAGCCCATGAGGCAATCACAGCCCCCATGATGCAGATACCGTTATCTGACGCAGTCACACTACGGCACAAGAACGTGTTATCTGATTAGGTAATAACGCTTGAGATCTAATTAGACAAGCGACATTCCTCCAGCCCCTGATAAGGCATACGACGTTCTCATAACAAATCAAACCTATGACAACCTGGAAAATCCGTGCGGCCATTGTTTTGATTTCACAGAGAACTTTAGTAAAGAATGTGCTAACGAGCAAGTCGTATGACATCTTTATTGACGTATCTATGTCCATCCTTACGTCAATCTCGGCACCTTTAAGGTATAAATATTGCCGATCTTGCCCTATGCAAACACGCGCGTGGTGACAAGACGGAGCAGCCATACTTGCCGAAGCCGAGAGCAGAAGCAGACCCCGCAGGCAGCAGCCCCGCCTTCCTGACGCGCTGAGAGACGCGCTGCTATCTCAAGCCGAGAGACCCAGCACCGGCGCTTCTGGGCAGCCCTTGCAGGCAGCCTGGAATATCGAGAGCAGAGAAAGAGATACCATTCCTCATTCATCCTAACTTCCAGGTACAGAACTGAATAACCCCTCACAGAGAATTCTTTAGTTATTCACTTGGCAAAAACAAACTTAACTTAAACTGTAACTTTCTATTCCCGCCCACGCATTAGACTTAGGTCAGGTACACGGGGTAGGCGTATTTAGAAACACCAGTTGAGTACGTTTAGTCAAATGTATATGTGTATGTAAATATATTTTAATCATTTTAAACATCATATGGCTCAGAAACCATATCAATGTTTTTACAGTATTATTTTATACTATTGCTTTTAATGTATGCACTTTACTTAACTATAAGTATCGCAATAATATCGATCCATTTCTCTTGTACGAGAAAAGAGACTGATCAATAAATAACATCCTTTTATTGAACACGCCCGTCTCGTTTCCCTTTTCTCTACATTCTGATGAGACTAAGAATGCACGTACTGACTGAGTAAAATAATTGCCTTGTGCTCACACGACTCTCGAGATTGACTCTTGATTAGGGGAGAGCAAAGTTGTCATGTTCTATGGTTGTCAGAAACTAAATCCCTTCTTGTCTAATCAGGGGAGTTAATTCTTTCCTGAACATTCGAGAAAGTTTCTAGCGAACTCTGAGCTTAGCTGGCAAACCCAAAAATTAAGTCTAGTATCGACAGTAGTAGACCTAGTTAACGTCTGGCCTAGGCCTTTACTGCTGTAGGTATTATTCCAATGCGCAGAGCCTATTGGGAGAATAGGAACTACACTACAGCTGTTCCCTGGAACTCCGCTGGCCAGTCGACGGTGGCTGCTTCGACGTCGAACGTCGATGTCGTGTAGATGACTGACGCCCTCTCGACGTCGACCGTGATCTCCTCGACGCCAATCGCCGGTGTCTGGGCGACGGCGGAGGATGCTCCGACGACAAGCGCCGTTGCTCTGACGTCGAATGTTCCCTCGACCTCGAGTGTCGATGACTGTCCCTCGACGTAGAATGTCTTGAGGTCGAACGCTGCTTGCCAGATGTCGCCAGAGGCCGCCTCGACGTCGAACGCCGATGACCAGGCGACGACAGAGGCTGCCCCGACGTCGAACGACCACGACTAGTCGTCGACGGAGGCTGTCTCGACGTCGAACGCCGATGGCCAGGCGTCCACGGAGAATGCCTCGACCTCACAGCATGACGATGCTGCTTCGACACCGGTTGGTTCGCCGTCGAGCTCCTCTGCTCCAATGGCGACCTACTCCTCGACGCTGTATGTAGCGGAGGTACCTTGCCTCTCAACGCTGAAGACTTCTTCTTCGTTGCCGTCGACTGCCTCTTCGACGCCGATCCCGACGCCGAAGGTGAACAAGTCGGGATTCCTCTCGACGTCGACCGCATCCTGGGACTTTCCTGCTTCTTGGGAGATCTTCCTCACTCAGAGAGCCCATAAATACGGATTCTCTCTCTGTCTTTGAGAGTTCTGCTAGATAACATCTTACAGTGTTCACAGGAACGAGAGTCTGGCAGGCACAGGATACACACTGGATGAGTGTCAGTCTTGGCCTTCTCCCTTCCACATGAAGGGCAGTTGTCAAAGAGGGAAGGCATTTTGACAGAAAAAATCACCTTTTTAAGCCTAAAAAAGGTAGCACTAACACCCTAAGTCCAAAAGATGTCGAGTGAAGGCAAAAACTGTAGATAAAATGGAATATTTTTTGACAGAAAGTCAAAATAAAAAGGGAGCTGTTTCACCAGGGTCCTGACTGAAGGAGCCGGAAAGAACAACTGACCTAACTGTCACCCCTGAGGCATGATGGGTGTGAGAAGTTGGCCTGATATATGATGCTCACTAGTTCTAGTGATCACCTTGTATCAGTCCAAACAACCCTATGGTGATTGGTTGTAAGTCAACCTTATAGACCAGCTATCCTAATGGTAGCATGGACAAAGCAGTCTTAGGCTAAACTCTTTTGGCATGTGAAGCCAGCTGTTTTACCACATATAACCCCTTGAATACCAGATGAAAGGACACCACACAGGTTGTTATGAAAATAAACAGTATATTTATTAATAACAAACACCTCTGAACTCTTTATGAGATCAGAGGGCTAAGCACATGACAATCTCCTAGGAAAAATACGATAAATTGCACAAAATTACAATGGTGCCCTAGGGGCACGACAAACCATATACTAAGTAAATGGTATAAGGAAATCGATAGAGGGAATGAAGATGACCAGAGGCTGTAGGATTGCTGGGACTACACTACCCTAACCTGAGGTAAGTAGCAGGAGGCCCACGGGACGCGTGTGCAGAGTGTGAACTCACACGCGCGATGCGGAACAAAGTCAATGGGCAGAACAAATTACGAAAAGGTAAGTAACAGACAGTTCCGACTAGTTAGGACTAAAACGACTGGATATCTGGACACTAGGAGAGTCAATCTACCTATGAGCACCGAAATGCTCTCGTTACCTCACCCACGGGCTGCGGTGCATAGGTGTGAAAGTGTGTTGGGTTTCTGCGTTGAAGTCAATGGAGCCTTGAAGAAAGATGCTGCAGGCGACCAGGAGGAAGATGTCCGGTGCAATCCAAGGGTGGATCGAGGAAGAAGAGGACCTGAAAGCAGAGGGGACAGTGTTCAAAGTCACTAGCCAGTGCTGTCGTCGCGATCAGGTGAAGAGTGGACGCTTGTCTCTGTAGCCACGTGGACCAGGAGGTGTCTTCGATGACCAGGATGGAGGCACGAGCTGTCCCACGCAGGCTCTCGCTGTCGGCGGTGTCGGATCCGGATTTGGAGTCAACAGGCCTTGGCAAAGGCAACCCACGCGGTGAGTGGAAACGGGGTCTGGTGCGGACCAGGAAGGTCCGGGGTGCTCCTCTTTTGGAAGGGAGCAAGGGCCAGTCTGGAGCAACCAGACCAGCAGTGTTGATTTCAAGGATCGTCGTCTAGGAGGCCACTAGCCAGCCGGCAAGTGACCAGACAACGCGTCAAGCAACAATCAAGCAAAAGGGCCCCACGCAGATCTCGTGGATGCTGGGGGGCTGTTCTTCGGTGCAGGAGCTGCTCGGGGCTGGGTCTTCTCAATCCCCAAAGCACTTACTTGAGGATGCCTCAGAAGTTGTGCTGGAAGCGAAGTGCACTTTCTTCAAGATGGCCGGTCCCACGTGTCTCGTCGCACCCACGGGTCTCAGCTGTGCTGCAGATGTGGGTAGAGGTCGGAGAGGTCTGGGAGTCCAGGTCTCGTCGGGCTCTGAAGTCTGGTTCCGGCAGGAAGGATGACAAAGAGAACCGCAAGGACGCTTGATGGTGCCTGCAGTTGCAGGGTGGACACTCCTTGCCCACAAGGGAGATTCTTCTGTATTCTGTGGAGCAGAACATCGAAGTCCAGAGTTTCTTCTTGTAGAGTAGTTCAGGATAAATCTAATTTGCAATGGGACCAGCTCCTACCTTTATCCTGCTAAAGGGGGCTGTACTAGTGACTAGGTCCCTCCCATGGGTGGGACCAGGAAGGGGGGTGGTTACACCCCCTATCCTTTGTCCGGTTTCGCGCCAGAGCTGGGGCTGGAGTGCCCCAGCAACTGGTTTGAACCGGGGTATGCACAGGGACACCTTGTGTGCCCCAGGCATGTCTCATTCCTTTCAGCCCTCCCTACTTCAATACACAAAATCCTGTCTGGGGTGGTGCTAGCACCTCCCAAGGCAGGAAACCCTTTGTCCAGGCCTCCCTCGCTGGAAGGACTCCCAGCAGCAGGAGGTCAGACTTGTGTCTGTGGTGGCAGCATCCATTTTGTGATGCTGAGGCGTCGTTTAACTTTAACCGGGGTTCACAGTTACATACATGTCGTGTCCCTCTTAAAGGGTGGAATGCTACCCCCGTCGCCAGAACTGGTGAGGGGGTAGTATTCCAATTCGTATGACACCTTACTCGACATATTTTGATAATGCTATACCAAAGTTAGCATTTAACCGCGAGGATTATAATGCACTTAAGAGTATATGGTATAGCGTTATCATGGAACAGCTATAAGGGCTTAGTTCCGCAAGCTGCAGACAGGCTCAGCTCATGCTAGAGCACCATCTCCCATAATTCCAAGCACTCTGCCTTCAGGATTGATAAGGCCTGCCATAGGAGTGACTGATAGGAATATATGTGTCAATTTTGGGGTTAGATATAGGTATCCTATATCTATAGCAAAGGGTGTTTACACCACCTTGCCCCAGCTGTCTTACCAGCCAGTTGATTCTGTTTAGATGGCCAGCCAGGGGTGGCATAATACATGCTTCAGCCCCTGGTAGGCCTTCGGTTCACCTATGCCCTGGGTACCTAAGGTACACTGTACAGGGGCTGATAAGGTGTCCCAATACCAATTGGTAGATGCACCTAAAGTACATGGATGTCAATTTAGAGAGAGAACAGCTCAGCTGTGGGTCTGATTAGCAGGCCCACAGCCAGGGAAAGTCGTAAACCAGTGAAGCAAAAAGCAAAAATCTGGGGTGACCATAGGATTGCAGACCCTACTCTCCTACAATGGGAGGCCTGGGGTCAGGGCTGCCTTAAAGGCACAGTGCCAGTTTTTGTTGAAAATCATTTCATTTTCTATGCTATTGTTTTACAATGCAGCCTGAGGGCTAACAATGTCTATTTATTTGCAATTTTCGGGATTTATGAGTGTTTTTACTCATTAAAACACAAAGTTCAAGGGATATTTGACCTAATGTGTTTTTTGTTTCCTTACTAATTGCAGTACATGTACATGTGTTTACATTGTTTAGCCTCATTTTAGGGGCTGCATTGGTGTGAGAAAAATAATATATGTACGTACATATATGTGGAGCGAGATATATGTGTTTTTACATATATATTTTTATATTGTTTCCGGGGTCCCGCACGTGGGCGGGAATATTCAGTGCTTATGACTATTGATCAGGATCCCCTGGAAGAGAAATGTAAGAGCTGTGCCCATGGCCACAAAAGGGCTGGGAACCCTGTTGACTTTGGTGGCTGGGTGAAATAGGAATAGGTTGGTAGCCCTTATTGTAGCCACAGAAGGGACGAAAGGCAGATTGGTGTTGGCGAACGGCATGGAGAGGCCTAAGGACATGGCCTTAGCTCTGCTATCCTTAAAGCACTCCAGTTCTGATTCTGCCTTCTCATGATGTTATGCTATGTTATGTTATGGGGATTTGTATAGCGCTCAGCTGCCCCAGCCAAGGGGCGTCCCGGCGCTGAGAGAGGCGAGAGCCATCTAAGGGTATGTCCGTGATCAAAGCTCGAATATCACGAGAAGCCAGTGATTCTCAGCCAGGCATGGCATCTACGTGACAATGATGATGAAATTGCTCTGCCCAGCGAGTTGATCATGTCAAACTCACATCTGATGGTGTCCTTTGCTGCATCTCGCCCATCAGCAATTGCTTGAGAGAGTATGGTTCGGGCCTCCTCCGAGAAAATGGGCAGCACTTGTGCAACCGAATCCCACACAGTGTGTTGGTATTGTCCTAAAAGGCAAACCTCGTTCACCAACCACAGTGCTAGGCTGGTGGAAGACAAAACTCTCTTGTATCAAATGTATCCAGCCACTTGGATTCCCTATCCAGGGGAGTGACAGGGAAAGTCTCAGGGTTGATCCAGGAAGTGGAGGCTTAGATCACAAGCTCTCTGGGTTGATGTACTGGGTGAGGAAACTTGCGTCTCCAGGAATGGGGCGATGGTGGTGAACAATTGTCCTGTGGACCGGAGCTCATGTGCAGGGCTTGGACCAGGCCCCAGGAGAAGATCTGTAAGGGCTTTGTTAAATGGAAGTAAAGGTTCAGAATAGGCAACTCTCAGCTGAAGCACTTTTATCAAGACATTCAAGAGGGCTGCCATTGTGGGTCACTGAATGTCTAAGACAGCAACTATCCTCCACACCACCAGTGTGAATGAGGCACCCTCCTCCAAACCACTGGCATCCACCATTTCCCTGTACCATTTGTCCTCCGTGTCATCGTCACCCTGTCCAGGCCTGTCAGAAGAAAAAGGTACTGGCTCTGACTCAGGATGCTTGGTACTAGTTGGCACCTGAGTCGATGTCAGGAACCCTGTGTCCGAGTCGGATATAATAATCAAGCCTGTACCGACGCAGAGCTTTGGCTGTGCCAGGAATGACGGAACTTGATCTGGCACCAAGGAAGGATGCGGTCTCATGGGTAACGCCACTCCAGATGCAGCACCAGATCCAAGTTGCCCATTTGGAACTGAGGGCGAACCCATTGGTGGAAAACCAATGGGGGTATCTTAAAATTATTAATTGTAACTTTGAATTGTGTAAAAACGTTATCCTACCTTGCTCCCTGCACTCCAGGGCACTTACTCCTACTCAGCCCCCCCCGCGCAGCCGAGGTCAACGCTGCCGCGGGCGAGGGAAATCTTTCCCAGGCCACGCCTACACACATGAGGCCACGCCCCGAACACTCCCTATAAAATATGTGTTTACCCGGACGCGCAGCGGACGGGCGCAGCGGGCGCGCCATTTGCGCGCCGAAGGCGCGCCTAAGGCAAGCCCGTCTGGGCCCGTCCGGGCCCAGCCGGCCCCAGGCTCAGTCGTTATGCCCAATTCTTCCAAGAGCCATCTCACATATACCCAAGGTGAGCTCCTCTCACTGAACCCTATGAAAAATAGAAATTGCATTTACACCTATAAAGGAGAGAAACCCTTCGCCAACTGCGACCTCTGCAACCATGCCCCTACCGAGGCAGGACGCCACGGACTACAGCTCGGCCTCCTTAACTGTAGGTCCCTACCTAAACACTCTCTTGAGATAAACCTTCTCATACAAGATCACGCCATCGACATTTTGTTCCTTACGGAAACTTGGCTCACCCCCAATTCTGACTCCGACATCGTCAATGCTCTACCAAATCCACTCTCAGAACAGACCCCTCGGCAGAGGAGGTGGCCTGGCAATTATATACAGAGAGCACCTCGTCTGTAGAGCAAATAACGGCAATATCGAAGACTGCGAAAGCTGCCACTTCACCTTACAGATCTCTCCTATAATCTCCCTCTCTGGCCTACTTATATACCGCCCACCGGGAGCTCCCACCAAGTTCTCTAATGCCCTCGCCGAATCTGTCACCCTTATGGCAACGACATCCTCCAACTTTTTGATCCTGGGAGATCTGAATCTCCATTTACTAGACCCCAAGGACCTAACTGCCTCCGACCTCCTCCTCGATCTTTCCTCTTACGACCTTCGGTTAGTGAACTCAGAGGCCACTCATGACAAAGGGCATCTCCTGGACCCTATCTTTACAAACATCCTTAACCTCAAAACCATCACCCCCCTTCCCATGCCGTGGACAGACCATTTTTTGGTCCCCTTCGATTGGCATCTTAACGTTCCGCCCCCCCAACCTCCCAAAACCCGGGTCACTGACAGACGCTCGCCCAAACTCTTGCTTGAAGTATGGGCCTCCAGGCTTATGGAAACCCTCCCCCCCCCCCCCCAGCTCTAGACCCAGTCACCGCCGATACGCAATTCAACTCATGGCTCTCCCTATCACTCGACTCCCTTCTCCCCAAAATAAGCATCATGAAACGAGCCAAAAGAGTCAACCCTGCCGCCTGGTACACCCCGGAGCTTAAACTGCTACGTAAGGAGTGTAAAAGGACAGAGCGCATCTGGAGGAAGGACGGATCCATATCCAAAAAAGACGCCTTCCGTTCCTCCATAAGAACTTATAAAATGGCCCTACGCAACACTAAAAGCCAATTATTTGATGAAAGAATAAAAAACTCTTCCTGTTCTGCCAGAGAAACGTTTGCCACCATGAAAGAACTACTCAAAGTCCCCAACCCTCCCCAAGCTCCTAACACCTCTGAGGACAAATTCCACAAGTTGGCTAAATACTTTGACGATAAAATACACAAGATTCTCACCACCCTGCCCCAAGTTAACCATAGAGCAAACGACAACGGTCTTCTTAAATCAGACCTAGACTCTAACCCTCAACCGGATAGCTCTGACATCTACCTAGACACTTTCGGCCCGATAACAATAAAAGAGGTTCTAACAACGCTCACCACAATTAAAAGTGGCTCTCCCAGCGACCCGGTGCCTATGCGCATCCTCAAAAAAGTGGCACCCACTATCGCTCCCCCTCTAGCGGAACTTATTAACTCTTCACTTTGCCAGGGAAAGGTCCCCCCCCAGCTGGAAGCCGGCAGTCGTCAAAGCCCTTCTCAAAAAACCTCTACTGGACCCACTGGATTTGGCCAACTATAGGCCAATCTCCCTCCTTCCCGGAATTAGTAAAATCACCGAAAAAATAGTGAATAAAAAACTCTCCCATTTTTTGGAGTCTAATAATCTCCTCAGGAACTCTCAGACAGGATTCCGCCCTGGTCATTGCACGGACACCGCCCTCCTGGCAGCAGTGGAGGAGGCCAGGTGCATTCTGGACGCAGGAGGATCAGTGGCAGTGATCCTCCTGGACCTCAGTGCGGCCTTCGACACTGTTAACCACAGGTATTAATCCAGCGACTCAGAGACATCGGGGTGGGGGGTACCGCTCTAGCATGGCTCTCGTCATTCTTAAGCCACCGCTCCTTCCAGGTCTGGGAGAATAACACCCGCTCCCTAGCGATCCCCCTCCAGTGTGGAGTACCGCAGGGCTCCTCACTCAGCCCGACATTATTTAATGTCTACATGTCCCCGCTGGAGGAGGTAGTTAGCCCGTTCGGAGTGAAAATCATTAGCTACGCTGATGATACCCAATTGGTAGTATCCCTATCCCATCCCAGCCAAGAACCATCCAATCTTCACAACTGCCTTTCCGAAATCCATGGGTGGATGAACAAATCTGCTCTGAAACTCAATGGGTCCAAAACAGAAGTCATGCTTCTCGGTCAAAAGGGGCCCATCCTTCCCCCAAACATCTGGCCCTCCTGCTTGGGAGAACCCCCGGCCCCAAAGAAGAGATCAAGAGCCTGGGAATCTGGATTGAGAAAGATCTATCCTTCAAAACCCAAGCTAAGAAAACCGCTGGGGTCTGTTTTGGACTTCTCAGATCAGTCAGGAAAATTCTGCCCCTGCTCCCACAAATCTCCCAGAAACTGCTTATCCAAGGCCTGATTCTTTCTAGGCTGGATTACAGCAATGCCATCTACCTGGGAGCACCTGAAGCCACCCTTAACACACTACAAAGAATTCAGAACGCCGCGGCCCGGCTTCTTACCAACACCCCGGCCAGATCCTCGGCCAAACCAGCTCTGAAACTCTTGCACTGGCTCCCAATAAGGGAGAGAGTAAAATTCAAGGCTCTCTGTCTGGCCCACAAACTCCTACAGGACAAGGGCCCCCCCATCCTCAAAAACTTTATCACGCCCTATAAAGCTACAAGATCCCTCCATTCGGATCACGAACACCTTATTACAGTTCACAGAGTGAGAAGGGCACGCACAGGAGGCCGGCGTTTCTCAGTGAACACAGCCAAACTTTGGAACACCCTCCCTCTCAAATTAAGGACGGAACCCGATCACTATCGTTTCAGGAAACTAATAAAAACTCACCTCTTCCCCTGATCCACTCCCCCTTCTCCCCGGTACTCCACCGATCCCCCCCTCTTTCTCCCTGGCACTTCATTGACTCTGCTGTCTCGATTTTTTAGCGCTGGGATACTTTCGGGTTACTATGCGCTCTATAAAACCCACATAATAATAATAATAATAATAATAATAATAATAATCTCCCTTAATTGGTAGACACAGAGACAACCCTGGCATAGGCTTGATTGCGCGAGCGAGGCCTAGAGTGCTGACATACCCGCACCAGGGGCGATGACCTGGACTGGTGCCGAGAAGTCGAAGAGCGCTTTGACTTTCTTAACTTCTTTTTTTGTGGGATTTACCCAAAGACTTGCATGGAGACGACAATCATCGGGAGCAGCTCTGCGAGTTGTCCCAGAACCTTCTTTGAAATCCAAGGCAAACACTTGGAACCTTTGACTTTGGGCAGATTCTCCAGCAGCATCAGGGCCGGGCTGTCCTCCGCTCGACTTCACGGGCCGGGCACTGCTCCGCCTTTCCCCCCTGCCGGGCTTGGCTCCGCCGAGCCCCCCCTCTGCACCAGGACTTCAACTCCCATCAGCCCTACCTGCGGCAAGGACACCGCCTACAACTGTGCGTGGCGCCAGGAGGCGTTCAAAGGTCGGACCAGGGCCGAGGACCCGGTGCAAACACTTGGAACCTTTGACTTTGGGCTGATTCTCCAGCAGCATCAGGGCCGGGCTGTCCTCCGCTCGACTTCACGGGCCGGGCACTGCTCCGCCTTTCCACACGGCCGGGCTTGGCTCCGCCGAGCCCACCCTCCCCACCAGGACTTCAACTCCCATCAGCCCTACCTGCGGCAAGGACACCGCCTACAACTGTGCATGGCGCCAGGAGGCGTTCAAAGGTTGGACCGGAACCTCGTCCCGCGGGACGCGCGCGGGAGCGCGCCGAGTGAAGCCCGGGCCAAGGGCGGGCTCGTTTAAGCCCGTTAAAGACTGGGTAAGACTGGACTGGGCAACCCCATTAACATTTGTAGTGCGCTACCTTCTGTCACCATTATATCATTATTTTACAATTGTAGTTACACTGTAATCTCTTTGATTGTTAAGTTACCCTGGCCATGTCTCCAAGAGGTACCAGAAGTAGAAAAGCACAAAGTGCTGCCCAGGTAACTGGCCAAATTGATCATTTTATTTCTAGGGCAAACAAGGCTATAGATCAGGGTATAATCCTGCTGGAACGGAGGGTCTCGAGGGATTTGGCCACGGCCTAACGGTCCTCATTGGGCTTGCTGGCCGCCGCTAAAACTCCCTTGCGCCCTTCAGATCTCGGCTCATTACTGGAAGAGCGGATTGATTCTCATACTGTCCCAGGTACTGTCGACTTGTCTGTTTCCTCGGAGCTATCAGATTCACAAACATCATTGTCTTTGGAGAGAACTCCGACTCTTTTTCCTAGTCCGGCCAGAAAGGACCCCACTTCAGCACTTAACAGGGGATTGAGGGAGGGAGCGATACCCAAGAAGAAGAAAAATAAAAATTAAAATTCCCGCAAATCCAACTGCATCACGAATCAGTTAAATCATCTATCCTCATCTATTACCCAGTCTCCCCATCAAGCTGCACTGTTACAACAAGAGCCAAACTCTACTCCTGTACAAACAATTATCCTTTCTACAAACAACGCTAACCTTAGTGTTAACAGTAATACGGGAGGAGGGTGTGAAATTTGCCGTATAAATAACCAACTTCTGCTCAGATCAGCGGAACTAATTAAATCCTACGTGCAACCTATCGAACAGACTCTGTCAAAGATTTAAAAACAGATAGCAATGCTGTCCTCAGTTTCAAAAACCCATAAGGGTACAGATCCCGGTCAAACTGTGGCGCAAAGATCTAACCCCAAATCCACTAAAGAAGGGGCGGTAGCCCCAAAACCGACCATCACAGTGTCAGCGGTCATAGAAAAACCTCCATCTATAGCGGTGAAGAAGAAGGGTCCCGCTGTAACAAATGGTTCCGCTGTAACAAAAGGTCCTGCTGTAACAAAAGCTCCAGCTCCCGTACCTACTCAGGCGCCTGCCCAAGCTAAGCTACCAGGGGTCCAAAATGCTATCCCTGTGACTAGGAGGAGGGGTGGCCATTCGATCCACCTACCCCCAGAAGCTAGTCCGTACGTGGTGATCCTGACTGGGGTTCCCGAGTTGAGTACTAATTCGGAAGAACCAGGCTAGTCACTGAGAAACAAAGTACTACACTGGTTATCCATTAATTGACCCCTTCCACCATATTCAGTCACCAAAGTCACATCGGTCCGCAGGGTCCAATGGATAGGTAAAGAGCCCAAAAGAACCCAGGGAGACTGCGTCATCGTTAACTTTGAGGATCCACTAACAGCAGAGCATATATGCTCCTGGGGGAGGCAATTAACTAACTAACATTGATACCAAAAGACTATCTTATTTCTATCCTCTGACACCCAGATATAACGACGGTCCAGAATGGAACTGGACCCAAGTTGGAAACTGGGATAGAAGACGAGACTGGATAGAGTGGCAGGGACATGGAGGTAGAGATGCTGCTCCTTCTTTTGGATGGAGAGGTGTTCCACTATCAAATAGATATGATTGCTTGGAAATGGTGGATTGACCACCACCTGCCATTAATCAGGATAGTACAGGTCTTACCCTTCACAAGGCTAATTTATTGCATCCAGCCTATTGTTCCTCGACCCCACATTGCAAGGTTCCGTAGTTTCAACGACAAACACTAGACCAGTAATACCACCCTCTACTGTAGAATTGGCCCTCGAACCATCAGTCCCCCGTGAAGTATTAGCATCGATAGTGCCCCCTAGTGTTATTAGGCATTTACCCCTCCCAAGTTTAACCGACCAAGACTTAGAAGATGATAATCCTTCTGGACCTAACGAACAGCTGGCATCTCATCCTCCTGTTCCCAAAAGACAGACATTTTTATGCCCAGGAACTTCACCACCTGTGGTTTCTTCGAGTATAGGTAACGCAGATACCTCTGGCCGGTCGTTCTCCGTTTTATTTTGGAACGTAGCAGGTCTCCGTTCTAAGATAAACCTTAAACCATGGTTAGATATTGTGAATGCTCACCAAATAGTATGTCTACAGGAAACTTGGGCCACCGAGCCCATGCACATTCAGGGCTACAAAACCTATCACGTTCCAGCCAGTACAACAACTCATGGTAGATCAAAGGGAGGCCTAGTAACATATTTTTCTAACAACTTACCCTCAACGAGCATAACAGTACTGCTTACCAACGTGAGTTTCCATGTTGTATCTGTTTATTAATTTTTATAACAATCTTCACCCTGTTGATTGTGTTAAGATTTTAATCGAAATTACTTCCTTTTTAAAGGAGCAACGTAATAAGTACCCCTCTCGTGTTTGCTATGTGATTTGGGGGGGGGGGGATTTTAATGTTCCTTTGTGTAATAATTACAAGAAAGGTATTTGTGGTCTCCAAGATGAACACGATTGCCCCTTGACTCATTTTTCACACTCGCTCTTAGGCAATACCCTGAATGACTGTCTTTTCTCCCTTGAGCTGGAATATGCCAACGACCTGGCGGGCCCGCCTGTTGAATTCAAGCCTACATTTCACGGTAGGGGTCTGTCAAGTCTTATTGACTATATTCTATGCTCCCAAATATTAAAGGGACAATTGCAACAGTTTAATACAGGTTCAGATATTTCCAGCGATCATTTCCCTAATAGTATCACCCTATTAATTAACATCCCTTTACCCCAACCCACCAGGATCAGTCTACTAAACCAACAATCCTTGACCATGGATAAGATAAACGGTTTTTCAGTAAAATGGTCTAAAGTCGACCCTGAAACAATCATTGGCAAAGCCATCTCCAAAGCCCTCCCTTGGTTGAACAACTGCCTGGAGAGGATTCCACCCCTCAGCTGATAATATCCAGCTTTTTGGAGATCTTAAAAGTCATACGGGCAGAATTACTCTGTCACCATAAACCCCGTGATCAGGAATCTATAGGATGGTTTGATTCTACCTGCCGCAAAGCACAAACCACTTTAAAAAGAGCTCTCCAAAGTCATAAAAGAGATCGAGTTGAGATCGCTAATCTCAGAAAGGCTTACAAATCGGCTCAACACAACCGAAAAAAGGAAATAAAGAAAAATCTTTGGACCCAACTACACGAGAGCTGTCTACGTAAAGACAGCTCCCTGTTTTGGCGCATAGTTAAATCTCCCTTTTTGGTTGATGCCACAGCCTCCCAACACTTAAATGTGGCTGTGACGGCTGACGAGTGGGTGGCTCATTTTTCAAAGATATTTGGTGGTTCATCCGTCGACGCTACAAATGAGGCCCAGATGGGCAAGGACAGTGCCCAAGAACCAACTTTCCCTATTGACCTCTACTTCGACCTAAACGAAGTCATTAACGCACTTTCATCCTCCAAATTAGGCAAAGCCCCCGGCCCCGACGGAGTCCCTCTCGATATCTTTGTACACAACCTAGAACTTTGGGCACCCCTCGTCACCCAGGTAATGGCAGCAGTGTCCAAGATAGGCCTAATAGATTCCTGGTCTTCCTCTATTCTGCTCCCTATTTATAAAAAGGGTGAACGCAACAATCCAGCCTGTTATAGGCCTATCTCCCTCCTGGACTCCTTGGGGAAAGTCGCAGGCCGCCTGATCCTGGATCGTCTCCAGGATTGGGCGTCAGGGAATAACATCTTAACCGACCTCCAGTATGGATTCCAGGAGGGACTTGGCACAGTTGAACAGGCACTGAATCTCACCCTCTTAATAGGCAAGTATGTAGGGGAAAAAGGTGGTAATTTGTACCTAGTTTATGTCGATCTCACCGCAGCATTTGACTGCGTGATACATTCTAGGCTGTGGCTCATTCTTAGCGAACTAGGGGTGGATCCCCCACTTATAAAATTTCTCCGCGAGCTTTATTCTGATGCGACCGCTTGCGTGAGATATGGGATCGGTGGTGAATTATCTCCCTCATTTCCAGTAAACAAAGGAGTTAGACAGGGCTGCGTCCTGGCTCCCTTTTTATTTAATTTGTATACCAACGGGCTGGAATCGGCCATGTTAGTAGGGAGTCAGGACCTTCCGTCTATTAATCGTCGCCCTATTCCCGCTCTTCTATATGCGGACGACTCAGTCATCCTAGCAAGAACTTTAATACAGCTACAAAGGCAACTGAACAATTATTGCCAGTTTATACTTTCCCTAGGGTTGAAAGTAAATAAAAGCAAAACATTTGTTATGCACTATGGCCCCAAGGCGAAGAACCCCAAACCTGTTTTTATCGAACAAGTTAGATTGGAACGTGCCATGGAATATCCCTACCTAGGCATTTTAATGGATGACCAATTATCCTGGAAGCAAGCAGTGTCTAGTACAAAGTTATTATATCAGAGAGCAACCTCTGCTCTTGTTTCCTTTTCAACTAAATTGGGCAAACCTTCCCCACCCGAGTTGCTTAAAATTTACCATGCTAAATGTCATAGTGTAGCAACTTACGGTGCAGGTGTCTGGGGCTATGCTCCTGTAGACGACCTACAAAAGGTCCAAAACGGGTTTTTAAAATACATCTTGGCTCTCCCGCAAAGCGCCCCAATTTACGGTTGCCATATTGAGCTCGGCATCGATTATTTAACAGACAACATCAGATGTCAACCGATTCTCTTATGGCACCGTATTTGGAACAAACCGCAATGCCATTTAACCCGTTCACTAATAACTGACTGTTTATCCTTGGCCAGCTGGAGCAAAATCCCCTGGCTCCTTTATGTCTCCAATTTTTTAAAGGATCTGAACTGCACATCTTACTTCTCCGAGCCCACCTCAGTAACAGATATTTCTAGGTGTGCCCTGAAAAACCTCTGTTTAAATCATCTCAGAGATTTGCGACTTTCCCAAGAAGTAATTAAGCCAACGAATGTGCAGATCTTAATGGTCCCGACCTCGCCTGGTATACAGCCTTATTTAACTTTTTTCCTATCTAATCATGAAAAATTTGTTCTAACCAGGTTTCGTTTTAATTCTTTCTTTCGTCTTGTTACCTTCCCTACTGTGCAAAACTGGTCTCATGAATTGATTAAATGCCCATGCGACGGAATTTCACCTCAGTCCACATTACATGTAACTTTATTCTGCCGTTTCTACGAGCAACCCCGTAAGCGCTGGATTATCCCCCTTTTCCGTGCAATGGGCCTGCGAACGTGTCGGCCAGCTTTTCTGGCCCTGCAGTCGTTAGACTCACAATATGATGCTAAATGTGTAGCTTGCTTCTTGAAATCATGTTTGAAAATCCGCTGTACAGTTTGAGATACCGTTCATATGATTCCATGCCTTTTTGTACATAAATATGTTATTATTGTTTTTAACTTTGGATTTTAAGTCAACCAGTTTTTAAATTGTATCATACATTGGGATTTAATCTTGTACTGTAATGTTATGATGTACTTTTTATGATTTTGCTAAATGCTAATCGAATAAAAGTTTTTGAAAGAAAGAAAGAAAGAAATCCAAGTTTGAGAGCGGTGTGGGGTCGTCTGACATCAGGGGGTAAGGAGCACGAGGGACTCAAGCATCTTGGAATTCATGGCGCTGAGGGATCTCACAGGTCTTGGACTCGTGGTCCCTCTTCAAGCACCAGAGGCAAACAAGACTTTTTCAAATGTCTTGGCACCGATGAACTAATGTTTCATGTGTGTTATGATTCAGGTGCACTGTACTAAAACTCAATATCTCAGTGGTTGTATAGGTTAAATTCTCTGTGCATTATAACAGCTAAATAAACATCTCCATACTGGGAGATGAATGCACGAGGATAGCCAAAATGTGATAGTTTAGCTTGGACACTTAAGGTGCTTCTGGCGATTTGAGGCATTGTTTTATCTTTGGAGACAGTAATT
The DNA here is from genome assembly GCF_964261635.1 of Lissotriton helveticus. Lineage (NCBI taxonomy): Eukaryota > Metazoa > Chordata > Amphibia > Caudata > Salamandridae > Lissotriton > Lissotriton helveticus. The sequence goes on from NC_136067.1 coordinate 49,525,870, forward strand.
GGCCATGCTTGCTTGCACAACCTAGGCTGTAGCTGGGTTTATTATATTTAATGCCGTACATATGAGATTTCATACGGGCATGCCAGGCTCTAACAGGGCTTTTAGGCTTCTAATTGGACATATAATCATCGTCTAAAATATTACATCTGGACCTGCTTAGGTTATTGATTTAACCCTAGAATATCTTTGCAGCTACCTGTGTAATGTTGAAGTGTTACTCCCTGTGGTGCCATGAGGCATAAATGACACGTGACTGCATCACAGTCAAAGGATGTGTGATGACACATCCTGTGACGTCATGGGGTCAAGGATATGCCGAGACACTTCTTCTACCTGCTGCATTGTTGTTGAGTTCATGTCCATTTTGCAAATGTCCTCTTCCCCTTCATTTACAGGTGATCCAGTTGCCCAGTGTACTTCCTCCGTTTCTTTCTCCCTGGCCTTGAAAGTTTATCAAAAAACGTCCCTCGTCCGGCTATTCTGAATGGGTGCTCCTCAAAGCACTCTCTAATTTTTTTTATTACTTCAGTATTTGCATATTTCCCTTAAATTACTCGCACCCCAGCATCTCTGTCATCAGATACGGAGTTTTTCATTGTTCATGGCTGCTATCGCTGCTAAATGAAGAGTTTGGGCAGATTTGTCGGAACTCATATTTTAAACAAGACACATCTTGAGAAATAGCCACTGCCCTTAAGTGAATACATCGGCAGTGAAGCCTGTCGACTTGTCTTAATTGGTCTACACATATGATAGCTTGCCTTTTAACTGTACTGACGCACGCCGATTAATAATGCCTCTAAAATGATTACCTACGCAGACATGATTCTTACGGTAAAGCTCTAGACTGAGACGAATCACCACCGTCCGCAGAGCTAGTTATCACGATCAGAACTGGTTCTCGTGGTCATAACTATTTATCATTATCTACGCGAACCCATAATCGAGTGACTTGCCACTAAGCATGAGCGTAAAATCCGTTCCGCTCGCGGATTTTGCGGATTTTCTGCAAATTCGCAATCCGCGAACTCTCGCGAACTTGCCGAAAATTCGTAAAATCCGTGCGAAGCGGATTTTTTGCTTGGTCGCACTTGCCAACTAGAATACTATACAATTTCGCGGGAGTAAACACTTGCGAACACGTAGATGCAGTGGGCAGCGACAATCTCGCAATTGCGAGATTGCAAAATTTGCAATTTCGCCCAAGAAATCCACCAGCAGGCAGCATAAACCTTGAAAATTATGATTTTTATCAGAATAACTCCTCAGGTTGATATTTGCCTGCACTTTTTCTTTGCAAGGAGTCCATTTTGGGGGGGGGGGTGGGAGGAAGGAAGTGCCCCACAGTCTCCAACTTCCTGTTCCTGTCCAGCAGGCTCCTCCCAGTGCTTTCTTCATGTGCTGGTCACTTTGATTTGGATCTTGACCTGGAAGGATTACTTTTTGTGGATGCTGCTGGATATTTGGATTTTTGCAAAACTGAAAGCACTCAGCAGGTGCAAAAGTTCAATCTTATCATTAGTAACCATTCCCTGTAGTGCTTCCGGAGGGGCCCCCCTTCAGAGTTCATTTGCCTACTTGCAACTATTCTATGACCCTGCTCTGACCCTCACAGCAGGCTCAGAGAATAGCTACAAGTATACAACAAAGGTCCTGTTAAAAAAATTACACTGCAACGCAATTACAGACAAAACTGAAAGCACTCAGCAGGTGCAAAAGTTCAATCTTATCATTAGTAACCATTCCCTGTAGTGCTTCCTGAGGGTGCAGTGGTGAAACAGAGGGTGCCGTGAACCTGTGATGATGAACCAGACGTAGAAACAACATAGTCGCGGCTGTTGCGAGCCGACAAGTAAGTTAGCAATTCCGAACTGGTACACAACCCTCGCGAACTGGCAGAAACCCTTGCGAACACAAAAAAAATAAAAAATACGCAAGTTCGCGGATTGCCAATTCGCAAAATCCGCCCATGCTTACTTGCCACACAGCTTGAATCATCGTCTACCCAGGAAGCCAGGAGAGGTTCAACAGCACAGCAGGCACTACTCTGGCTGATGGTTGTTCGCCTCCAGGGGAAGAACCTCGGTTGCTATTTTGAAAGATAAAAAAAACACTCGCAAAGATGTACAGTTTTACAGATACTTACAAAAGAGTATGTATGCGCAGGTAGGTTGAGTAAACAGAGACATCCACACATAAAATACAAAGCAAGAAATTCCCTTACCCTGTGAGTGACTTCTGGCATATTTCCAACTGTTCATGTAAGTGAGGTAATAGCTGCCCCATTGTATCATCTCCTACACAACACAGAATGACGTTGGGATTGTCACGAGCTCTCTGCATTATTTTCATCCATGATTTGTCAATGTTTTGGAAACGTTTTGCTTCCTGAAGATTTAAAAAAGTGGCATTAATATAGCATTAGTATATAGAATATAATCATTGCACATTTCTAAAATCGTATACAATCTGTGCATACCTGAGGCAGCTGTTTGGCAATATCTCCACCGACAAAAACAGCTTCAAGGTAAACCCAAAGATTCTGAACAATCAACCACTCTTCGATGATATCCGAGGAAGTACTTAGTTTATACACCCAACTTTGAATGTCTTTTTTAAATGGCACGTTGTATCTGAGAAGAAAACAATACCAATTCAGTATCAGCAGATTCACAGCCCAATGAAATTCAAAAACACACAAGGAAGATGTGTCCTGGTTTACAATTTATATTTCATTGGTTGTTCTGATGAGTATCGACCAAAAATGTCAAAAATATATCTATATATATAAAAACGAAAGTATGTCTGTCTGTCTGTTTGTCCATGCATTACTACACCATTCATCCGATCGCCATTAAACTTTGAGAAGTTGTTGAGTACACTCCCACGAAGGTTTCTGGCATACCTTTTTTTTAAATATCGGCCCCCCCAGGGCCCTCATAATCTTTCGTATACTGATGTACGCACCACACTTCCAATGGCGGTAAATCTTGAACGTTTTCTGAGAATCCCATTATCCCCAGTTGGGTCCTGACGCACCTAAGAAATGAATAAGATACGATGAAGTTATCTTCCCTATAACAAGATTTAATATGAGGTACGTTCAAGATTTACTGCCATTGGAAGTGTGGTGGGTTTTGGTGCTCTGAACGTTTTTGGGAATTACAGTGTTTTGTCCATCGTTGAAAGATCAAGAAATAGAGATCAGAATAAGAGAAGAACTCTCCATGAATGTAGCTTTGTATAGTAGACTAGAAAGATCACTTAGGGAGGATTAAGATGCTTCTATGATGAAATGTAAAAGAGAATGAAAAAATGTTAAAGAATGCCACTGAATTGTACCCTGTGCCATTATGATTGTTTTTAATTGTATGTTTTTATTAATTTAGAACTGTCCTGAAGAAGGTGTTTTAATCTAAAAAAAAAAACGCTGCGTCGACAACTGTCTCATTCTTCTCCAATTGCATTGGATATGTGAATTTATGTTGTGGTTTTTTATGTTTTAATATGTTTGGATTAAATCCAATTTTAATACAAGTGTGTTTAAACTATATGGAATACATTACAAGAAATACTCCACACGACACCTATGGTTTTGTGATTACTGTTGTGATATTTTATGACATTCTTTTATTGTGCATGTTCCGTTATAGTTGCATCAGCATCTTTTTCCCTATAGATTGTTTAAATAGAATGTGGTTGATCTTTCTTGCTAGTCTAACTAGTTCCGATATTATAGTCCTTTGTGCTTAAGTTGGGACATGTTTTAATTTTACTGTTGTACTTCCCCGTTGTCCCAGATTGGATCAGTACGGGGACCTCCCTTCTTTTTAGTGTTACATATCTAGCCATTATTTTCCTCAGAGCCCTTGAGACCACTACAACATGAAACATTTTAAATAAAAAACGAACGCAAAGAACAAGTTACTTACCTTTGGTAACAATGTATCTGTAAGAGACATAGGCTAGTTATAGATTACTTACCTTAGAATTACCGCCAGGCATCAGACTGGATCTGGAAAAAATTTCTTAGCAGTAACCCTGCGTCGGTAGGTGGCGTCGGTCTTCGAAGGGCATGTCCAGCAATGTTGACTGGACATCCCCCAAAATGCCAGACGTCCTCGACCAGGCGTAGCGCTGAAGGGCTACCAAAGTGGCAATCGTTCTGCCCAGTGAATTAGGCTGTGTCTCTCCCATCTGCCACTGCCTGGGAGAGAATGGCCCAGCCTCCTCCGGGCAGTGAGGCAGCACCTACGCAACTGAGTCCCAGATCGTATGGGAGCATCGGCCCAAGAAGCACGCGTTATTCACAGACCGCAGTGCTAAGCTGGAAGAAGAGAACATGCGCTTCCCAATGTGATCCAGCTTCTTGGATTCCCTATCTGGGGGAGCAGAAGGGAATGCACCCTTGGCGAAAGAGGCTTGAACCACTAAGCTCTCAGGGGCAGGGTGTTGGGTGAGGAAAGCCGGGTCACCCGGGGTAGGGTGGTGGTGGTGGCGGGTAATCATCTGTTCCACAGGGGCCCCTGTGCTGGACTTGTACTAGGTGCCCAGAAGGACATCAGTGAGGGTTTTGGTGAATGGCAAAAGGGGTTCGGAGGAGGTTGCTGCCAGTTGAAGCACCTCTGTCAGGAGGTTAGTCCTGACGGACACTGAAGGGAGCTCCAGGGCCTCGGCTGCCCTTCGCACCACCACAGCATAAGAAGCTACCTCCTCCATAGCCACAGTAGGGGGAGAAAGCATGCCAATATATGGTGAAGTGTCCAGACCACTAGCGTCACCCAGGTCCTCTCTCTAGTCCGGGTCTTCCATCTGGTCCTCTAAAGGGTCCAGCAACCCCTCCCAATCCTCATCACCACCTTCTGGATGAAAGGAAACACCCGGATGAACAGGGAAATAAAGGTATTCTCAGGCATTGGATTCCAAGTCCACCGATGTTGATCGAGCTTCGGGTCCATCGTGGGGGTGAGGTTAGGGACGACGTCCGAATGGGGCTCGAACGACACTAGGGGTGTTGTCACCGGGGAAGGTTGAGTGAGGTTGTCTAGCCTCGATCCGGATCCAGGCAGGGATTCTTGGGGGTCCACCGGTGCCAGAGCCGCCGGATTTGAAGGTCCAGGACCCCCAACCCGCTCCACGGGGCCCAAAGGCACTCCGGAAGAGTTGGGCTACCTAAAGCTGGAATGGAGAGCTTAGTAAAATGCACGAAGCTGGGCAGGGTATGCTCCGGCTCTGGGAAATGGAAGAAGGCACTGAGTTGTCCCAGAAGGAGGCACCGAACATGAACCTTTGAGAGACGACGCTCCGGGTCCCGCTTTGCATCAGCCGACCAGGGAGAGGGAGAAGGCGAAGAGCGCCGGTGCCTTTTCACCTTCTTCATGTGCCTCAACTTACCCGAAGACTTGGAGGACTTTGAATGCAATGAGGTGTGAGGGCTCCGTGACCGATCTTGACACTTTCCTCTGGAGCGAGACCGGGAACAATGCGGAGCCAACTGCTGGGCCTCCAAGAGCTTTCGGGTCCACTCCTGCAAAGACTTTGGAGTCATGGCCGGCAGTCGGAGCAGGACTTTTGGCCATGGTCGCACTCCAGGCACCAGAGGCACAGGGGATGCGGGTCCATCACAGATTTCAGTTTGTGGCAGGCCGCTCAGGGCTTGAAGCCAGTCCGACGATGGGACATCCCTCATGCACCAGGAGTCGATAAAAGCGTAGTCAAAAAATTACTAAAGGGGTAACTCTCTGCGCTAGGCTAGCATGGAAAAAGAAAGAACTGACGTCAGCGTGCACGGGTGGCATCTAAGTAGGCACTGCTGCCCTTCCTCTCTGACGCCACAGAAACTACCTGCAAAGTCTCACAGGGATCATCGCTGAGCCTGACCTCTTCAACATCTACCCGGCCTCCCTGCTGCCATCGTCCGACAACACGGCTTCAACATCGTCTCCTATGCTGACGACACCCAGCTCATTCTCTCCCTCACCAAAGACCCCGCCACCGCCAGACTCAACTTCCAGAAAGGAATACAGGAGGTCGCAGTCTGGATGACCAATAGCTGCCTTAAGCTCAGTGCAGAGAAAACAGAAGTCCTTGTCCTCCGAACCACCCCTTCAGCATGGGAGAACACCTGGTGGCCGACAGCCCTTGGCAGCCTGCTAACCCCTATGAACCACACCAAAAACCTCGGTATCGTACTCGACTCATCCCTCACCATGAACTGAAAGATCAATGCCGTCACCACCAACTCATTCAACACCCTTCCTCATCCTCCGCAAAACCTTAAAATGGATCCCCACCCGAGTCAAGGAAGATAGTCACCCACTCACTCATCCCCAGCAGACTGGACTATGGAAACACGCTATACGCCGACATAAACATGACCCAACTCCTCAAACTCCAGACAATAAAAAACACTGCCGCTCGACTCGTCCTTGGCATCACCCGGCACAAACACATCAGCCAACACCTTCAAAGGCTCCACTGGCTCCCCGTGGAGGAAAGAGTCACCTTCAAAATCCTCACCGACGCCTACAAATGTCTATGCAACACCGCACCCAAATACCTCAACAACAGAATCAACTTCCACGTACCCATAAGAAACCTCCGATCTTCCAACCTCGCACTGGCCGAAACCCTGCGCATCCGCAGAGCCAGGGCAGGTGGAAGATCCTTCTTCCATATTGCCGCCAAAACCTGGAACGAGCTCCAGGCAGACATCAGACTAGCTCCCTCCCTGAACACCTTCAGAAGGCCCTCAAGACCTGGCTCTTCGGCTAACGATGTGCGCCCCACCAACTCTCAGTGCCTTGAGACCCTCACGGGTGAGTAGCGCGCTTAACAACCCCTGATTGATTGATTGATTGAACATCATCCTGGTGAACACAACGCCGAACGCGGAGTCCACTGACGCCACCTACCAACGAGCAGGGATATTGCTGAGAAAAATTCTCTGAATCCAGTCTGACGAATGGGGGTAATTCTAAGGTAATGAATCTATAACTAACTGTCTCTTTCAGATAGATTATATTACCAGTGTGCCTATATAATGTACTCATTTTTTTATGTACTATAAACAAAGAACTGGGGTGTCAGAATACTGTTTAAATTACGTATATAATCTAGATAACATTAAACACAAAGCTGAAGGACAAGGCCCACAGTCACCCATGACATTACTGAACACAGGAGGAAACACATGTCATATTTAAAAGTGACAAAGACAAGCTAGGACTCGCTAATGAGGTTACACAGGACATTTTACATAACAGAAGAGAGGGGAATTCCAAGTCATATTCAGTTCTACGGAGGACAACGGAGAAGTTGGGAAGTGATTAGTTTGTCAGGAATTTCTCAGTGAGAAGGGATTGGACATTCCTCTTGAAAGTGGACAGAGAAGCTATTGTGTGTATCCCTGGCAGTAGTGAGTTTCTTTATTTGGAAGCACTGCCAGAGAAAGATCAGGAGTATGAGATTTGCTTCTTCAAACTTCCAGGAGTAGTGAATTAGTGTAGCAAAATGCGGTTGCTTAATAAAATCGAACTTGTAGGGAGCGGTTACAAAAGACCATCAATATCACAAATAGATATATGATAGATAGTCTTTCATTCCAATTTATTTAAAAAAACCTTCAATATCACATTTCTGTTCAATATTGCTCATCTAACAATTCTTTTAAAAGTGCTTAAAGGTATTTCAATCCAAGCAAAATTCTAATAAAGCCACAATTACAGTTTCTTTTTTAAAGTAAAAAAGAAAAAATCTCTTTCCCTGTTGGTCAGTTATACGTTTTCAGCCAACATGTGTTTTGAAGCAACACATGCTGATTCTTCAGGGCTGACATTTTAAGAAGAAATAAAATGATTTAATTTACTTTGGCCATAATTATAGACGTAGAATACAGTTGCCTCCAGATAGGGCTCATTTTTGGGTGAGGTATTTTGGCGCGCCGAAGTGCAGAGCTTTATGTGTCATAGGCTACCTTGAGGAAGAAATTTCTGCCCTATGGGCAGCATTAGGAGAAACGGGGGAATCGCCTGCTCCAGATACCAGCCTACCTGCCACATTATGGGTGGCTTTCATTGACAAAAGGTGTGATTACAGGGGACCGTTTAGGTTAGCATTACAGTAGTCAGGCATAGTTAAGACTAGTGACTGGATTGCGTTTTTGATGTCTGGTGGAAGAATGAAAGGCTTGACCCTTTTGAGCAGTCTGAGGTGATATGGAACACTTTTTGATGTGAAGTTGATGTGATCTTGTAGTTTCAGATTCATGCCCAGAGTGATCCCCAGAGATTGGGCGCTGTTGATAATTTCTGCTCTGCAATCTAGTGCATCTAGAGAGTTTAGCCTAACTTGAACTGGGGCAAAGCAGTGAGGGGTGAGATAAGGAGGAATTCTGTTGTCAGCGGGTTCTGTTTTAAGTGGTTGCGAGACATCGAGGATTAGATGCCCTTTAGAACCTGATTTGGATTCAGTATGTCTTCTCGCTGGGAGATTGTTAGCCAGAGCTGAGAGTCATCCACATATAGGTGGTATTTGAACCTAGGATTGAGGTTAAAGGCTCCATTTATAAGTTGAAAAGAGTAGGGGATTGTATTAAACCCTATGGCAAACGTTGTTAGACTGGGGTTCGGTCAGACAAGAACCCATTCAGTTTGATTTGTTGAGAACAGTATTTTTTTTTTTTTTTAATAATCTTTATTAACATGAAGGCATAGTATACAGTTAGTATGGTATGTTCAAACTGTTTCAGTCATATTCATTTCATACATTTCTTGAAGTATTAATTTGCATTCTTCATTTTACATTCGTAACCCAGTCTGTTTGTCTGAAGTCTGTATCTGCCCTTCCGCTTAACCTTACTTCAGTTACCAGAGTTCGTCTATTTTCTCCCGCTATGTGTTATCTGACATACGCAACTATCCTACAAGTACAAGAAAAAGTCCCCCCTCCCCCCAAACATCAGTCATCACTGTTTAATTACATTTCCACACTTCCCCTCCCGTCAGCAGGTCTCCGTGCCCTTCAGACACCATACAGGTGAGTTATTTTAATATGTTGCTGCATTTGGTGTGTTCAAGTAAGCATCCCCAACTCCATCCGTTACTCATCCTCCCCCTCAGAGTCCAGGTCGTCTCCGTCTGGCAAGGGTTCACAAATCTCACCCCTATAAACATTCCACGCTGCCCACACCTTGTTCCATTTGCGGGGGGAAGCTCGGAGGACATATACCGTTCTCTCCGTGACCATCAGAACATCCATGTTTTTAGCCCATCTGTTCGCAGTGGGTAGGTCCGGAGCCCCCCACTTCTGTGCAATATCACGCTTAGCCACCGTCATGGCCAGTGTAGCCCAAAGCATCCCATATCTATCTAGGTCGTTGGGGTCCCAGATGTTCAAGAGGCATTTACGTGGTTCTGGTAAAATGGAAATCTTGAGTGTCTGTGAGATTGTGCGAATTATTTTCTTCCAGAATTCCCGTATGTGCGGGCATTCCCACAGTGTATGGAATAATGTTCCCTCCTCCCCGCAGCCCCTCAAGCAAAAGGGATGGGGTGCTCGATTTATTTTATGGAGCAGTGTCCTGGTGTAATAGATGCGGTGTAGAATTTTTAGTTGCACCAGTCTAAACTTTGCCGATATGCCCACCTCTCTCGGGGAGGCCAAGGCTTCGTTCCATTCCGAGTCGTCCGCCTCGCCTATTTCTCCCTCCCATTTTTCTTTAAGTTTCAGCGTGGGGTCTTTTAAATTGTTAAGCAGTTTTTTGTATGTGAGGGAAGTTGCGCTTTGTTGCATAAATTCTGTCAATAGTCTGTCCTCAAGTGGTGAGGACTCTGGCAAATCAGTGCCCGTAGGGATCGCCTGGAGCAGTGCATGTCTAATTTGTATGTACCTAAATGTTTCAGTGGGTCTGAGGCCATATTGCTGCTGGAGTTGTGGGAACGCTATCACCGTGTCTTTGTCCCAGAGGTCCCCCACCGTGGAGATACCTATATAGTCCCATTGCGCAAATCCTTTACAAGGTTTCCAAGTGACCCCGTGTCCCATAATGGTGTCATTTTGGTGATTTTTCCTTTCCATTCCAGTCTTGCCTGCGCTATATGCCAGAGGGCCGCTGTGTGTCGCGTCGGACCGTGCAGATGTTTGAGTCGCGGTTTGTTATACAGTCCGTCCCCAGCTGCGACCAGTCTGCCCGGTACGCTGGGTCGTCTCTCGGGGTGTGGATCCAGTGGTTAATTACTTTAAGTTGGGCTGCCCAGTAATACAGCTGAATATTGGGAAGCGCAATCCCTCCCTCATACCAACTTTTCACCAATTTGTCTTAGGCTATGCGTGCTGGGCCATTGTTCCAGAGTAGGTTGGAGACCAACGTAGCGATCTGTTTGAAATATCACGGTGGGACAAGGTGTGGGGTGTTTTCCAGTACATAGAGGAACCTGGGGAGTGCCATCATCTTATATAATGCTGCCCTTCCCAGAAGGGTGAGGGGCAAGGTCGCCCAGTGTTTGACGTCCGCTCGTAAGCGTTCCATAGGCGGCTTGAGGTTGGCTTCAAAGAACTCTGTTTCAGAATGTGTGATGACCACGCCCAGGTATTTAAAGGAGGTCGTCGGTGCCGCCAGGGGGCAGTCCTCTCGAAGCCTCGGTGCCGGGCCCTTAAGTATATATATCACCGATTTAGACCAGTTCAGGGTATATCCTGATGATTTCCCGTGTGTGTTGCAAAGTTCTAGCAGGGCAGGGATGCCGTCGTCAGGCTCAACCATATAAATGAGCATGTCGTCCGCATATAGGGAGATTTTATCCTCCCATCCCTCCTCCCATTTAATGCCCTTAAATAGGGGCGTTGTTCTAATCAGGATAGCCAAGGGTTCGAGCACCAACGCAAAGAGCAAGGGCGACAAGGGGCATCCCTGTCTGGTCCCTCTACCCAACGGGAAGGTCGGTGAGATGTGGCCGTTAGCCACTACCTGTGCCACCGGTTTTGTGTAGAGCAGTCTTATCCAGGCTATATATTTCGGCCCAAAGCCCATACGCGCCAGTACCTCAAAGAGATATTCCCATTCTACTAGGTCAAAAGCCAGTTTGGCGTCTAGGGAGAGAATTGCAGCCTTCTCCGAGAGAAGGTGTGAGCGAGCCAGCACTCCATGTACCCTCCGGAGATTCAGCGCTGTACTTCTATGGGGCATAAAGCCCGATTGGTCGGGTGGATCAGGGTGCGCAGGTGCGGCAGCAGACGGTTAGCTAGAAGTTTTGCCAGCACCTTGGCCTCCACATTGAGTAATGAGATCGGGCGATATGAGGTACATTCGGCTGACGGTTTGCCTGGCTTCGGTATCGCCACTATTGTGGCCGTGCGTTGATCCAGCGGCAGTTCCGCCTTTTCCCTGCTCTCCATATACATGTCTAGTAGGGGTCTACTGAGCACTGAGGCCATTGACTTATACCATTCCACTGGCAGTCCATTAGGACCCAGTGCTTTGCCTGATTGTAGTGATTGAATCGCCATTTGAATTTCATCTTCTGTTGGGTCTGCTTCTAAGTCTTGCACATTCTCTGGTGTTATGCTGGGGAGGACAATGTCTGCTATTGATATTGCCGCCGTATGTGCTGTGACATCGTGGTCTGGGGTGTATATGTTCTGAAAATGTTTTGCCAGAGTGCGTACAATGTCTTCTGGATGTGTCAGTTCTCGGCCGTCGTCAGTACACAGTCTCTGAATACCTCTTGCGCCTCCCCCTCTCTTATCTAGCCACGCCAGCATTATCCCTGCTGTGTCGCCCACGTCATAAATTCTATGTGCGGTGTTCGCGATGTAGCCTTGCACTGTCGTTTTGAGGTGGGCCTGGTATTGCTGTTGCCATAACTGCAGTGTGTGCGTCGCGGCTGGAGAGGGGTTTGTCATATGTTCGGTGTTTGCATCGTGGAGTGCTAGTTCTATTTCCGTTAGTTCTTGCCGGGAATCTCGTTTGTGTCCCGTAATGGCTGCTATTGCAGCACCTCGAAGGACGGTTTTATAAGCCTCCCACAGGAGTGATGGTGAAGCCACCGTTCCCCTGTTTTCAGCAAAGTAATTTGTCGTCGCTAGTTTAAGTTTCTTCCGAATTTTAGGGATTTTCAAATAATTTGGGTAAACTGGGTAGATTCTAGCGCATTTCTTTTCTCTAGTGGTAAGAGTGACAACGATTGGGGAATGGTCAGATACACCTCTAGGCAGGATTTCTATTTTGTCCACCGATCCCAGTCCCACCCCCAGGAACAGAAAGTAGTCTATACGAGATAGGCTATTATGTACGGCGGAGTAAAAAGTGAATAGGGTCGCTGTGGGGTGTAGATGTCGCCATATGTCTACAATGCCCAGTGCTTCTAGAAAGTCAGGTAGTAATGCTTTCCCTCTTGGGCGGGTTCTAACGGGAAAGGCGTCCATCGCAGGGTCTATTATTGCATTCAGGTCACCCCCTATGATTGTGTCCCCATCAGGGAGATCTAGGAGGAATTTGCCCAGGGCAGGCAATGCTACGGAGTGGAGCGCCGGGGGGATGTATACTGACACTACATTAAGCGGCTTGCCCTCCCATTGGCCATGTACAGCTGCGAAGCGTCCCTGGTCATCCGTCGTTCGATGCGTAATTATAAAGGGCGACGTCTTTTTCAGTAGGATCCCTGTCCCCCTGGACCCAGATGTAAACTCTGCATGTACTGCCATTGTGTAACCGCGCCTATCAAGCGCTTTGCATGTCGTCCCTGCCAGGTGTGTTTCTTGGAGTAAAACTACGTCCGGGCACTGGCGTTTAATGGCTTGCAAGACCAGGCCCCTTTTTATTTTGTCCCCTAGGCCTCTGACGTTCCAAGTGAGCATGCGCAATGGGGGAACCCCTATTGTCACCGGGGCACCCTCAGAGGGCGTAGCCTGAAGTGGTTGGGCCATGTAATTGTTGGGATAATGTCGTGCGGAGTGTGTCGGTAGGTTCTGTGCAGCCGTTTCCTTTCACGGTGAGGCGTAGGAGTCTGCTGATCTGTAGAGTGGCAGTGTGACGTGCGGACTGAGTGATGACCATGAATAGAAACTTAAACAAGAAAACTATACCCCCATCCCCCCTCCCTGCTCCCCTGCACCACGGACAAAACCCCGCCAGCTTCCCCAACATTGCAGAGTGCTTTAGTCCCTCCCCAACTGTCTTACTTGCTCGTGGGGTTGGTGAGTTCCTTACGGGCACCAATTGCGCCCACCTTACTCAGCTGCAACAGGCCCAAGGTCCATTGCGGCACCCTCAGTTCTTTCCATATATAGTCTATTCTCAGACCGGAGCTGGTTGTCCAGAGTCCAGCGGGACCTGTGTAGTGTCAGACGCTGTTGCCGTCGCGCCATCCTGACGGGTCGAGTGGTCGGTCTGGCTGCTCGTCTGTTTGTCGTTACGGTGATTAGGCCGATCCCTGTGCGGACGTTGTCCCACTTGTCTCCAACCCTCCAGCCAGTCTTGGGCTACCTCTGGTGTGTCGAAGAACCACGCTTTACCATCGGCTACTATCCGTAATTTGGCAGGAAACAGCATGGAGTACGGCAATTCTCTGTCCCGTAGTGCTTTTTTCACCTCCGTGAACGATTTGCGTCGTCTGGCCACCTCCGCCGTGTAGTCCGGGAAGAAGGACTAGGTTGCATTCTGAATCTTGACAGGCGGGGAGACCCTCGCTGCTTGGAGGATTGCATCCCTGTCTCTAAAGTTGAAGAGCCTGGCCAGCACAGGTCGTGGCGCCGCTCCCAGCTTAGGCGTTCCGCCCGGAACCCTGTGCGCTCTTTCCACCGAAAAGAAGTGGGATAGGCCTTTGGGTTGCAGTTTGGTCTGTATGAGATCTTCGATGTAGAGGTCCATTGCCCCCTTCCCCTCAGTTTCCGGAAGTCCAAGGATGCGTACATTATTTCTTCGTGAACGCCCTTCCTGGTCGTCCAGCTTATCCTGTAGGAGCTTGGTGACTTTCTCCATGCGTTCCATGGCTATTTGTAGTTCCGACGTGTCTTCTACGAGAGACTTCGTGACCACCTCTACCTGGGACACTCTTTCAGTCATTTTTTGGAAGTCCGCTCGCAACAGCGTGACTTCAGAGGAGATGGAGCCCACCGTGGTTTTCACTTCTGAAAGGGTTTTCATAATGTCTTCCAATGTTATCCTTTTTGCCCCATCCGGTTCTGGGGCAGAACCCGTAGAGTTGCGCCCGTTGCTTTGCGATTGCCCGTGGTGGGTGTACGCAAACTTATCCAGCTTGGCCTGTGTGTTGCCACTTCTAGTTCCTCTGCCCGACATGCTGTCGAGGCCTGCGGGGTCTGGGGCTGTCTTACTTTGCGCCGTGGTCAGCGTTGGGTGATGCACTTTGTCCCTTGCGCGTAGGTCAGAGGGATAAATGGTCGGCGCGTACTCCTGTAGCTCGAGCGTTTGGATGAACTTTCCTCTCATCCACCCACTACCACTGCCCCGACCTCTCTTTCAGTCGTGCTTCTGGCCCGTATTTGTGGACCCTTGTGCAGTTATCGTCTGGCAGGCCGCTGCGGAGGCCGTGATAAATGTGGTGCTCAATGCCTGCGGCTGCTTCTTGAGCAGGTACGGCGTCAGCGGTACGTCTGTTGGATCTCGTGGGCTGGAGCAGCTCAGCCGCTACGCCGCCAGGCAGAGCACCTCGTCGGGTGCGCACCACGCCACCGATGTGTCCCCCACGGTGTTATCCCCACTGGACTGGTTGAGGCCCCGCCGGGGTGTTTATGATGTCCGTTTTGAGGTCTGCTCCTTTTTTAGTTCGCTACTGGCTTCACTTCTGGGTGGGCGCCGTTGGTATTCCCTCGTGTTATTGTGTGCGCCAGTATCGTAACCTTCCGTCCCCCGGGGGCACCCGCAGTGACTGCAGTCGGCCTAGTTCCTGTGTGTTCGGCCGCACTGTCCCTGAGGGTAAATGGGGCTTTTCTCACCCGTAGTGGCCACCGGGTTGTAGGCACAGGCGCTCTGGGCTGACCGCCCGTTCCCTTGGGGCGCTCACCGCCCGGCAGCGCGCCGCCAGCCGCTCCGCTCTTCTCACGCTGCCGAGTCCGCCTTCTCCCCTCGCTCGGCCGTGTGCAGACGCCGGCAGTTGTGCACGCCGTATGTCGCCTTAGGTAGCATCGCAGAGGACGTCTCCACTGTCCCGGTTTCCGATGTGGGCAGTTTCGCGCTCCAAGCAGGGTGCCGGGGAGTGTCTCTGTAGTCAGGCCGGCCCGGTCTCACTTCCGCCGGGGCCGGAGGATCACTTGAGGCCGGTGCTGTCTTTCTGGTCACAGGCCCCAGAGCGCCGGAGCGCGGTGGGGCGGGCTCCGGTCCTCGGTTTCTGCCAAAAGTTGGTCTGGTGGTGCCGCTCCAAACCCCGACCCGACCACAGCCGCTTCGGGTGGGCAAAGTAGCGAATAAATGTGTCGGATTAAAAGTTAGGCCGTAGTGCCCTCAGGAGCTCTCACGCTATGCTGCCACCATGCTTGGCTGCTAGCCACGCCCCTTGAGAACAGTATTTGATGTAGGAGGAGAACCAGCTCAGGACTGTGCTGCTAATTCCCATCCACTGCTTATCAGGATATCATGATTGAGTGTGCTGAAGGCCACAGACAGGTTGAAGAGAATGAATAAGCATGAATGACCATTATCCAGAAGGTTGATATTGTCATCCATGATATAGATCATGGGAACTCCAAACATTTTCCCAGGGTCCAAAATGTATTCCCTGGGGGGTGACTGAGAGCCACATTGATTTCAACAAGCAAGGCAAGCAGGGTGGCAGTTGAAGCAGGATGGATGTGTAGGGGAAGCAAAGCATGTACATCTATTGGTTGTATTTGGCAAAGTGCAACTAGAAGACCTGGGATCAAGCTGAGCTTCCCCACTTGACCAAATTGTGTGGTCCTAGACAATTGTTTTATTTCATTTTCCTTTTTTCTTCATTGTCACATAAAAGAGGACCGCAAAATACATGACTTCAGGATTTGCACTGCACAAAACCTTTTTGTGTGTTTGAATAAATAAACAATATTGTTGTCATATAATAGCAATCCAGAACTCCCAAAGGGTGCACATCACAACTAACTTGCCTCTTGTTGCTAGAAGCATGAATGTTTCAAAATTCATGTTTGAGTACTATCACTTTAAAAAATATATTTCTTAATGTACTGCCATAATCTGATGTACTAACATGAAAAGGTCCTACATTTTAATGAAATACACTTTTTGAGTTATACATGGACTTTATCATATTTTTCCACATTCGTTGCAAAATGTCTTTAAAAATGAAGGTGTTTCAAAAGTTGAGCTTGTAGGGCACCCTATTTACTTCCTTTCTTTAACACCAATTACATTTTAAATAGATGCTTGCCCATTTATTAGCATCTTTTACCGGTAGTGCTGAGTCGAGTAAACAAAGGCTGGGTACTGCTTTTGACCAAAGGGCCTTATTTAAAGGCCGAGAAGGGACACATGCAGCCCCTGAGCCTTACTTTGAGTACCCCTTATATAGATGATAGCTGTTTCTGTGCTGTGACGATGTCTGAATCCTGAATTGAAGATATCCAGCAAGCTGAAGTTGTTGACAAATTCTATGAGTTGGTTCAGAACAAATGTCTCTAGCACTTTTAACAGGAAAGGGAGATTGGTTAATGGACAGTTGTTTTGCAGGTTATCAGGATCTGCTCCTATCTTCATTAGTAGAGGGGTGACTTGACTAGTTTTCAGACTGTTCGGGACTATCCTTTGGGACAGTGAGAAATGTATTTTTTGTGAGTGGAGTGATGAGGTGACAACTACTTGACAAGAAATTATGAAAATGACTCTACGATGTGATTGGCAGGATTTAGGTTGGCTATAGTATTGATAATTTAGATTGTGTTTCTTAGCTGGAGTTCATTCCAGGAGGCATTGTTCTAAGAGGTCTCTGGTATGGGATGTTTGTCTGCTGATTCCCTCATGAGGGAATTCATCAAATCTCTGTTGTGAGACGATAATGGGAGATTTAGTAAGGGGCATGTTTGCTGCCTGATGATTTTTAAGAGTTTCCCAGGGCAGTTATTAGAGTTGTCTAGCTGAGTTCTAAAGGGTGTTTTCAAATTAAAGATGAGATGCTTGTAGGTGTTTCTTTCTAGTTGAAGGTAGTTGAAGCTGAGTCAGATTTGAGTCTGAGGGCATCTGTCTTCATCTTTGCTCAGTGAGTCTGAGACACCTTTTTTCTTTGTTTAGTTTGATATATTATGGACAGGAGTGTTTTATTTTGCTTGTTGGGTTTTATGGGGGCTACCTCGTCCATAATTTTTGTCATAGTTAAATTGTACTGTGAGGTTGGGTCACTTACACTCAGTGTGTTATTCCTGGGATTAAATGCAGTAGCATTTTCAACAGCTGGGCATTTTTGTTCAGTTGTTTTGTGTCTTTGATCCATTGTTTGGGTCTAATGGGTTGGCCTTTGATTTTCAGTTTTTCAGAGGCGAGCTAGTAGAGCATAAGAGTTCTTTAAAGTAAAAGGATTATTTTTGTATTTATATATTTTAGTACATGCACAGTTTATAAAAAAACATTGACATATCTATATCCAGAGTACCAGACCCTCAATGTTATAAAAAGTATTGTAAAGCGCTCTGATATGCTTCGGGATCAATTTTGCGCTATATAAAACTTTATAAATAAATAAAAATAAAATTTGAAGCGATAGACCCAGTGTTGTTCGCGTGCATGAAGTTTCTTTTGTATGTTAGGGATGCTTGGGTTCATTTTCTCTAAGACGACCCATTCCAGGTCCTCGTCTCTGTGGCCTTTTTTGATGTTGTGGCGTGTCAATTTGGTGTTATTCCTTTTGCATCTGATGGTGCTCCGATGCTCATTGATTCTCATTTTGATCATCCTCATTGTCATTCCCACATAAAAGAGGTTACAAGGGCATTTGATCCGGTAAATGATGTTTTCGCTTTTGCAATTGGTGAAATTCCTTAAAATTCAGGGTTTGCTGATTTATATATCCACTTCCTTTGTGTGGTGGGTATACTGACTTGCCACACAGTTCCCGCATGTGTAGCGGCCCACTGGTCATTGGTGATCCCATAAGGTTAGCTGGGTCTGGGTTGGTGGCGATGGTATTTTCGCAGATTTTTATTGCGGATGTCCGAGTTCCTCTTGAATGCGAACAGTGGTATGGGCCATTGTTTTCCTGTTCCATTCAAGATGCGGCAGTTCTTTTGCATTATGGTTTGTACATTATTAGAATATGGGTGTATGTCGTGACACATACTATTCTCTCACTCTCCTGTTTCTCATGATGTTCCAAAAGGGCCTTACAGTTGTTGTTCCATGCCCTCTTTCTTGCTCTTGTAACAATTTCTTTGTGTAATGGGATTGAATCAATTTGTTCTCCAAGATTTGGGCTTGGTTGCCATACACCTCCAAAGAGGAGCAGTTTCTCCAGAAGCGTAGGAACTTACCTACAGGAGGTTCTGTTTCAGTGCTTTGGGGTGAAAGGTTTCATACATAAGCAGACTATTTTTGTACGTTGGCTTATTATGGACCTTCGTTTTAATTCCATACTCATCCAAGGTAATCACAAGGTCCAAAAACACTGCATCGTGCTTGTCAATGGTGTAAGTAAATTTGAGGTTTACGTCTCTGGTGTTTACCCATTCAGCAAATTCAATTGCTTGTTGTTTGTTCCCGTGCCAGATGATTAAGCCATCGTCGATTTATCTGCGTCATAGCATCAGCTGTTGCCTGAAGGGGTTTTCTTGATTGTATATGTGGTACTAAACCCCCTGGTCCCCACACTTTAGTTTTTAATATTAAGCAAACACCTTACAAATATACCACATTTGGAGTTTGCATTACTTTTAAATCACTCACTCCTTTTATGCCCCCCCACTTATTCCCTCCCCTATCAATTACTAGGGTTTAGTGTGTGTTTACAGTTCATGTAGTCCCTACATGAGAATTCAACTGTTGTACACATGCAGAACGTCATGTCATTGCCATTGAGGCAACATTGAAATGATAGCATGTGTAAATGTAAATGTAAATGTATGTATACTTGTAAAGCGCACTATCACCTTTCAGGCATCCTGGCGCTGTATACCGCTGTGGAACCCTTCCTGGCTTTCCCTGTGAGATGACACCTACTGGGCACCCCCAAGGTGAGGCCAGGCATCCTAGCGCTTTCGGGGCGGTTGTGGAGATTAAGCAAGCTATTGCCCGGAGTTGCGGAGTGGGGCCCATGATTAGAGTAGGCACCTAGGCGAGAATTATCGAGTCCGTGGACATTGAGCCCAAGACCCTGCCGTGTCGGGGATTGAACCCTGGTCCCGGGCCAGACCTCTGTCTCAGGGTCTGCCACTCTAATCGGTGAGCCACACTTCACACTAGAGACATCTCAGAGGTTCCTGGGTTGCTCATGGCTGGGATTAAGGCAGTCAGTCATGCACTAAGTCACACTTAGTCCAATACTCATTCACAACTTGCTGCTGCTGGGCCCTCAAGCGGCAATCCAGCTTTGGCTGTGTGACTGCCTGGATGTAGGCCACTAGTGGGATCATGGTCCGGCTCGCCAATCTTCCACTTCGAGGGATCAGCCCCAGCATAATTTCTGCAAAATTTTTGCTGAGGCGGCAGATTTCATCCTAACTCTTGTGGCCGTGAGTATGGCGCCGGTTGGAGACCCCCCAGGGCCCGCACCTTGTTGGCGATGGTCCTCCATGTTGCCTTATGCTGATGGACCTTGAGCTATAGGAACCCGAGACCAGTTAAAAAGGTTGTAAACAGTATGTAGTGGTCCATTGCGTGCCAGTCCAGAAGCATTTATACAATACCACACGCATAGATCAACGGACAGCAGAGTCTATAGAACATGTCACATACTGCACTCTGACCAAGCTTGATGAGTACAATGTTAACATCTATGATGAGGGACCAACTACCTGAGCATCTCATACACACGCAGAGGGCATGCACTTAAATCTAGGTGAAACAGGACCTTGTCTGTGATGTATAATGTGAGTGAGTCTGACAGACAATACACTTTAATTGAAACCTTGTGGCTATACTCACTGTGTCTAACACTACACACCCCTTAATGTTCAGGACCATTGCATAGCTACACATGTTATGAATGTCACAATAAGGTACCGGACACTAAATTCTCCCAATCATGTGACAAGGTGAAGGCCTGTCTTGTGTACACTTCATACCTCTATAAGCTGCTTCATAAATCGGAGAGTACCCTACTCATATGTCTTGCCAACTCCTTTGTGTTATGTGACCTTGACGCACAAGTTACTACTTGTGTAACGATATATCTGTAAGAGACATTAGTTAGTATTAGATTCCTTACCTTAGAATATCCCCAGGCGTCAGACTGGATCCGGAAATTTTTGCGTAGCAGTACCCTTGCGCGTCGGTAGGCGTCGTCTGCGGCTCCGCGTCCGTCGTCGGCGTCGTGGCGCCGTGATGACGTCGTCGGAGTACTTAGACGCCGCCTCCGCGTGCTGACGTCAGTTCTTAGACACAGCTTTTCCGCGCCAGAAACGGAGAGCCATGTTAAAAACCAACACTGGTGCCATTGAAACTAGGGCCCTGAAGGGGGACAACCCTAACCCTAGATATTGGTTCGCAGAACGGGGAGGATGGGTCGGTCGGTAAGGAATCTAATACTAACTAATGTCTCTTACAGATATATCGTTACACAAGTAGTAACTTGTGCATCTGAAAGAGACACGTTAGTATTAGATTCCTTACCTTAGAATAGATACCCCAGCAATAACAACCCCGGTGGTGGGTCTGCGAACCAATAATCACACCAGAAAGTCCTGGAGGACGGAACGGCCAAAGAAGCCATCCCTCCGGACTTGGCTGTCCAGGCAGTAGTGTCTCGCAAACGTGTGCAGCGATGCCCACGTAGCTGCCTGACAGATGTCTTGTAAGGGCACACCTCTGCCCAGGGCAGTGGTGGTCGCCGTCGCTCGGGTAGAATGAGCCCGCAGTCCAACCGGGGGCTCCTTCCTAGCCAAGGAGTAGCAAGCCTGGATACACAGGATGATCCACCGGGAGATGGTCCTCTTGTGCACCCCTTTCCCCTTCTTAGCGCCCACGTAACCAACAAAAAGTTGGTCATTGTAGGAAGGTAGATCCCTGACTATGGTTGCCCCCAACTTTTTGCCTGGTGTTTTGCTGGTTTTCTGACTTAGTTGACCTGGGGCCCTGCTATTCAGGACCCCAGGCCTACTGCTCTCTCTGTAAAATGGATTCCATGTACCTTAGGTACATATCTAATTGGATACTGAGTCACCTTATCAGTCCCTGTACAGTGTACCTTAGGTACCCAGGGCATAGGTGTACCCAGGGCCTACCAGGGGCTGCAGCATGTATTATGCCACCCCTGGCTGGCCATCCAAATCTGACACAACTGGCTGCACGACAGCTGGGGCAAGGTGGTGTAATCACCCTTTGCTTTAGATATAGTATACCTATATCTAACCCTAAAATGGGCACACAGATCTCCTATCAGTCACTCCTATGGCAGGCCTTGACAATCCTGAAGGCAGAGTGCTTGGAATCGTGTAAGATGGTGCTCTGGCACAAGCTGAGCCTGTCTGCGGCTTTTGGGATCCATCCCTTAGCCGTTTCCATGATATCGCATACCATATACTCTTAAGTGCATTATAATCCTCGCGGTTATATGCCAACTCTGGTATCGCTTTATCAAAACATGTCGAGTAAGGTGTCATACGAATTGGAATACTAACCCCTCGCCAATTCTGGCGACGGGGTTAGCATTCCACCCTTCTAGAGGGACACGACATGTATGTAACCTGTAACCCCGGTTAAAGTCAAACAGAGCCTTAGCTCCACAAAATGGATGCTGCCACCGAGACACAAGTCTGCCCTCCTGCTGCTGGGAGTCCTCCCAGCCCAGGAGGCAAGGACAAAGGGTTTCCTGCCAGGGGCGGTGCCAGCACCGCCCCAGACAGGATTTTGTGTATCCTAGGTAGGCAGGGCTTTAGAGGAAGGTGACTGCAAGTGGCACCCCGGTGCACACTGTGCATAGGCCAGCTGAAACCAGTTCCAGGGGCACTCCAGCCCCTGGCCTGGGGAAAGCCCGCCAAAGGAGAGGGGTGTAACCACCCCCCTCCTAGTCCCACCGATAGGGCAGGACTTAGTCGCGTGCCAGCCCCTTTTTGCAGGATAAAGGTAGGAACTGGCCCCCTTCCAAATCAGATCATCTTTAGAATCAAGACACGACTTTCTGCGAAAGGACTTCAAGATTTCCTTCTTCAAGATTCTCCCTTGTGACTAAGGAGTAGTCACCCTGCATCCGCAGGCACCAAGGCAAGAACACTGCGGTCTGCTGTAAGTCCTTCCTCCGGAATCCGACTGCCCAGCTCGACAAGACCCGGCTTCCCTGGCACCTCCGACCTCTACTCACCTCTACAGCCAAGCTGAGAACCGTGAGTGCGACGAGACCTCAAGGGACCGACTATTGCCACGACTGCACGACTTCTGCACAGCAAGCCCGCCGAGTAATCTCCTGGCGAGTGCTTTGGGGTCCGAGAAGCCCCAACTCTGAGCAGCTCCAGCACCGAAGAGCAGCCCCCCAGCATCTCCACGATCGGCGTGGGGCCCTTCTGCTTTTTGCTGCTCACCGCGTTGTTTGGCTACTAGCCCGCTGGCTTGTGGCCTTCTGAACGACGCCCGACGACATCACTGCTGCTGGTCTGGTTGCTCCAGACTGGCTCTTGCTCCCTTCCAGAAGAGGAGCACCCCGGACCCTCCTGGTCCACTCAAGACGCCATTTTGAGTCCACCGCGTGGGCTTGAATTAGCCAAGGCTTTGTTGCCCAATCCTGGGTTCTTCGACGCCGACAGCTTCATCCATCGTGGGACAGCTCGCCTCTCCATCCTGGTCGCCGACAACGCCTCCTGGTCCGTGAGATCTGCAGAGCCCAGCGTCGCCCACTCACCTAGTCGAGGTGACTACCATCCGGTGCCCTCCTGGTGCCCACTGACTACTGGCTAGTAGTCACGAACTTGGTCCCCTCTGCTTTCAGGTGTCATCCATCTTCAAGATCCAGGCTTGGATCAACTCGAACTCTCTTCACTGGTCGCCTGCCAGCATCTTTCTTCCAGGCTCCTGGTTCGTCTACGAGGATTCCCGACGTCTTTTGAGACCTATGCAGCTGCAGCCCCTGGACGAGGTAACTTCGGCATTTCGGTGCCCCAGCATAGCCTCACTATCCAAGGGTCAGGATCCACTGTCGTTTTCTCCCTACCAGGTCGGGTTCGCCCGTGAACACTAACTTTAACATTGCTAGCTATCATAGACTTTGTCCCGCATCCCGCGTGAGAGTGCACACTCTGCACCCGAGTCCCCTGGGTCTCCTAGAAGTAATCTAACGATTCTATAGTCAAGTCCTAGCGATTCCAAAGCCTATTAGTACTGTACTTACCTGCTAGTAATTTCGCATCCCACCTTTAGAGTATATGGTTTTTCGTGCCCCTCGGGCATTTGTATATACTGTGCTAACTTAAGTATTTTCGTAAGAGTTTTGTTGTGTGCCTAGCACCCTGTCCTCATAAAGAGTACAGGGTTGTTGTGATTCTAATAAATACACTGTTTATTTTCATAACACTTGTGTGGTGTCCTTTCACTGGGTGTTCAAGGGGTAATGTGATGGTAAAACAGCTGGCTTAACACGCCCTCTAGAGTCTTAGCCTTAGACTGCTCGTATCCATGCTACTAGGATAGCTGGTCTATAAGGTTGACTTACAACCAATCATCAATAAGGGTTGTTTGGACTGATATATAGTCATCACTAGAATAGTGAGCACTGCACATCAGGCCAACTTCTCACATTGGTGAGCAGCGGTTGGGATTTGAGCTTGCTGTTGTTTTACCACACATATCCTAAGAATATAATTTGAAAGATCACATAAGTACTAAGGTACATATAACTTAGCTTAGAATACTCTGAGTTCTACTGAACCAGCTGTTGTAGCTCCTAGGGCCTAGCACACCCTAAACTACAACTCTAGCAAGGGATCAGTAGGCAAACAAATAGTGTAGGTAAGTGCACCACTTACACCTCACTAGAAAAGCATGTCTACCCATGGAGAGTCTTCAGAGACTGCCCTTGTGGTTATTGACCCTCCACAGGTCACTTCAAGATATGCAGCTCTCAGTTTCCAGGAGATGAGACAAGTGTGTACCTCCAGGAAACTGAAACAGGGGTCTAACCCCACCATTCCCTTTCTGATAGGTCTCTTAGAGACATATGATGCGAGAAAGATTTCTCAGCTAGATGGGAATATGCCAGCCTTAGAGGGTACCACTGGGGATCCAGACCTCCACAACACTGTAAATGCAGTTGAGGAGGAGGATCCTGAGGAACTCTCTGGGGATGAGGCAGACAAAGGTCTTGAGGTAGTCAGAAGGCTAACTAGGGCCAACATAGACTTGCTTGGGCTAGGATCTGGGGGACCCCCAGTACTGACCCTAAGTAGGCCTAACCTTGGAGTTAGGAGAGATAGATCTCTTTCTAGGGACTCCAATAGATCTCTGCACTCTAATGCCTCTTCTCAGAGGAGAAGGAACTCTCCCCAGAGGAGATTGACTTCCCCTCAGAGAATGGAGCCTGAAGCTAGGATGAGACAGGCTACTCTGAGGATTGAAAGGGAAGAACTTACCCTGGCCAAAGAGAAGCTTGCCTTTGCTAGAGAGCAGCAGATGAGTGGGTTAGCTCCCACTGGTGGCAGCAATCTCCCAAGAGATAGAGAGAAGGGTTTAGATACTAAACACCTGACAAAAATAGTGCCCCCCTTTAAACAAGGGGATGACATCCAGAAATGGATGGCTACTTTGGAGAGGGCCTGCACTGTGCAGTGCATTCCCCAGAGTCAGTGGGCAGCTATACTGTGGCTCTCCTTTGATGGTAAAGGTAGAGATAAGCTCCTCACTACAAGAGTGGAGGATGCTAACAATTACCAGGTCCTGAAAAATGCACTGGTTGATGGGTTTGGCTTAACCACTGAGCAGTACAGGTTGCTGTTCAGAGACACCCAGAAAACTCAGTCTCAGGACTGGTCTGACTTTGTTGATTGTGCCACTAAGGCTTTGGAAGGCTGGCTACTGGGTAGCAAGGTTACTGACTTCACAGGATTGTATAATCTTATTATGAGAGAGCAAGTCTTAAATAATTGTCAGAACCAGTTATTACACCAGCACCTGGTAGACTCTGATCTGACCTCTCCACAAGAATTGGGTAAGAGGGCAGACAAATGGGTCAGAACCAGGATTAGGCCCAAGAACCAAGGTGGTGACCAGAAAAAGGAATCAACCAAGCCTCAAGAGAAGGGTGGGAATAAATCTACAGATCAAACCACCTCAGGGCCCCAAAAATCCTCTGAGGGGGGTGGGTCCCAGAATCCTTCCAACAACCAGAA
The DNA here is from genome assembly GCF_964261635.1 of Lissotriton helveticus. Taxonomy (NCBI): domain Eukaryota; kingdom Metazoa; phylum Chordata; class Amphibia; order Caudata; family Salamandridae; genus Lissotriton; species Lissotriton helveticus. The sequence goes on from NC_136067.1 coordinate 49,551,331, forward strand.
GAAACCTTATTGTTATCCCTGTAAACAGGTGGGTCATTTGAAAACTGACAGCAGTTGCCCAAAGAATAACAATAAGGAGAACATACCCCCAAGTAACATTCCCAAACCTCCTGTTACTACTAGTAGTAATCCCCCAGGTGGTGGGAGTGCCCCCAAGAATTTGGGTGCATTTACTTTGGGAGTTCCTGGGGACTCTGGCCTAACCAGGTCCCCAAACTTAGATACTCTTGTCTGTGAGACTGGCATGGGGTTTGCCAACTTCACAACTTGTCCCAACACTTTGGGCAAGTACAGACAGGAGCCCCTCATCAATGGTATAAAAGTTGAGGCCTATAGAGATACCGGGGATAGCATCACTATGGTGACTGAGAGTCTAGTCCCCTCAAGGCAACTTTTACCTGGTACCACATACCAGGTGACCAATATTGATGGAGTACAGAGAGATCATCCCATGGCAGTGGTCAATCTCAGCTGGGGAGGTGTCACTGGCCACAAGAGAGTGGCAGTGTCACCAAACTTGCCTGTAGATTGCCTACTGGGGAATGATTTAGAGCTCTCAGCCTGGGCTGAAGTAGAGCAAGAAACCCATTCTAAAATGGTAAACTTCCATGGTAAGGTTAGTGGGGCAGTGATAGCCACAGCCCCAGTCCAAGATGTCCTCCCTGAACAGGTCAGGAGGGCTGTGCCAGTCACAGCCCAATCTCAGACAACTTCCTTCCCAGAACAGGATGTCAAGGCTGTGATGGTCACAGCCCACACCCAAACTGAGCCCCCTCCTGAAAAGGTTGGGAGAGTTGTGATGGCCACAGCTCAAACTCAGACAGATGATAGTGTTGTGAAGCCTGAAACTATGGATCACTCCACTCAGACAGAGAGCATTGAGGAGGAAGAGAAATCTCCCTCCCACCAGACTTTAGGAAAGGGTCAGCCTCCTCAGGGAACTGATCTGACCCCTTGTGAAGAAACTGCCACAGAGGTAGTCAGGCCTAGCCTGGCAGAACCCCTGATGTCAGTGGACCCTTCCAAGGTGGGACCCAGTCTGGAGCAGGTAACCTGCCCCTCTCTACCCTGCCTCAGTCAGCCCAGGGCTGTAGAGGTCAGGGAGGCCAGTGTTGGACCCCAAAGGGCCCCCTGTCCAAAAGAATCCCCCAATCAGCAGATTAAGGGCACCGAAGCTAGCAGTCCTAGCCAAGTGAAAATAAAACAAACTCCTGAGGGATCCCCCTTAAATTTTGTTAGGGACCTCCCGCAGATGGACACTGTTGGGCACAGCCAGACCTGAGACCTAAGGGCCCCAAACCTGACCTGTCCCTCCAGTAAGCCAAACAGAGGGACCCAACCTCCAGCTGTAGGTAGCCAGAGGTTGACCCTGAGAGCCCAAAACAACTCAGTCTTGGAAAGAAAGGCCTCTATGGTGGAAAATGATTGGAGGAAGCTGAGCCCAAAATTAGTGGAGCCTCACTTCAGTACTCCATTTCAGCACCAGCCTTTTACTTTGCCAAAGCACACCACAGGTAGAGATTCCCTATGGTGGAGACCCTCAGACACCCTTAGGGTGAGGGATTGCTTAGTGGACCATGAGATAGGGGGTAACCATGCCAGTGCTGGTACTTCCTTATATGGCCACTCAGGCAATATAGGCTTACCTGGCAAGGATAGCCTTATCTCCTTTCGTTTGGGGGGGGGGTTATGTAGGAAGGTAGATCCCTGACTATGGTTGCCCCCAACTTTTTGCCTGGTGTTTTGCTGGTTTTCTGACTTAGTTGACCTGGGGCCCTGCTATTCAGGACCCCAGGCCTACTGCTCTCTCTGTAAAATGGATTCCATGTACCTTAGGTACATATCTAATTGGATACTGAGTCACCTTATCAGTCCCTGTACAGTGTACCTTAGGTACCCAGGACATAGGTGTACCCAGGGCCTACCAGGGGCTGCAGCATGTATTATGCCACCCCTGGCTGGCCATCCAAATCTGACACAACTGGCTGCACGACAGCTGGGGCAAGGTGGTGTAATCACCCTTTGCTTTAGATATAGTATACCTATATCTAACCCTAAAATGGGCACACAGATCTCCTATCAGTCACTCCTATGGCAGGCCTTGACAATCCTGAAGGCAGAGTGCTTGGAATCGTGTAAGATAGTGCTCTGGCACGAGCTGAGCCTGTCTGCGGCTTTCGGGATCCATCCCTTAGCCGTTTCCATGATATCGCATACCATATACTCTTAAGTGCATTATAATCCTCGCGGTTATATGCCAACTCTGGTATCGCTTTATCAAAACATGTCGAGTAAGGTGTCATACGAATTGGAATACTAACCCCTCGCCAATTCTGGCGACGGGGTTAGCATTCCACCCTTCTAGAGGGACACGACATGTATGTAACCTGTAACCCCGGTTAAAGTCAAACAGAGCCTTAGCTCCACAAAATGGATGCTGCCACCGAGACACAAGTCTGCCCTCCTGCTGCTGGGAGTCCTCCCAGCCCAGGAGGCAAGGACAAAGGGTTTCCTGCCAGGGGCGGTGCCAGCACCGTCCCAGACAGGATTTTGTGTATCCTAGGTAGGCAGGGCTTTAGAGGAAGGTGACTGCAAGTGGCACCCCGGTGCTCACTGTGCATAGGCCAGCTGAAACCAGTTCCAGGGGCACTCCAGCCCCTGGCCTGGGGAAAGCCCGCCAAAGGAGAGGGGTGTAACCACCCCCCTCCTAGTCCCACCCATAGGGCAGGACTTAGTCGCGTGCCAGCCCCTTTTTGCAGGATAAAGGTAGGAACTGGCCCCCTTCCAAATCAGATCATCTTTGGAATCAAGACACGACTTTCTGCGAAAGGACTTCAAGATTTCCTTCTTCAAGATTCTCCCTTGTGACTAAGGAGTAGTCACCCTGCATCCGCAGGCACCAACGCAAGAACACTGCGGTCTGCTGTAAGTCCTTCCTCCGGAATCCGACTGCCCAGCTCGACAAGACCCGGCTTCCCTGGCACCTCCGACCTCTACTCACCTCTACAGCCAAGCTGAGAACCGTGAGTGCGACGAGACCTCAAGGGACCGACTATTGCCACGACTGCACGACTTCTGCACAGCAAGCCCGCCGAGTAATCTCCTGGCGAGTGCTTTGGGGTCCGAGAAGCCCCAACCCTGAGCAGCTCCAGCACCGAAGAGCAGCCCCCCAGCATCTCCACGATCGGCGTGGGGCCCTTCTGCTTTTTGCTGCTCACCGCGTTGTTTGGCTACTAGCCCGCTGGCTGGTGGCCTTCTGAACGACGCCCGACGACATCACTGCTGCTGGTCTGGTTGCTCCAGACTGGCTCTTGCTCCCTTCCAGAAGAGGAGCACCCCGGACCCTCCTGGTCCACTCAAGACGCCATTTTGAGTCCACCGCGTGGGCTTGAATTAGCCAAGGCTTTGTTGCCCAATCCTGGGTTCTTTGACGCCGACAGCTTCATCCATCGTGGGACAGCTCGCCTCTCCATCCTGGTCGCCGACAACGCCTCCTGGTCCGTGAGATCTGCAGAGCCCAGCGTCGCCCACTCACCTAGTCGAGGTGACTACCATCCGGTGCCCTCCTGGTGCCCACTGACTACTGGCTAGTAGTCACAAACTTGGTCCCCTCTGCTTTCAGGTGTCATCCATCTTCAAGATCCAGGCTTGGATCAACTCGAACTCTCTTCACTGGTCGCCTGCCAGCATCTTTCTTCCAGGCTCCTGGTTCGTCTACGAGGATTCCCGACGTCTTTTGAGACCTATGCAGCTGCAGCCCCTGGGCTAGGTAACTTCGGCATTTCGGTGCCCCAGCATAGCCTCACTATCCAAGGGTCAGGATCCACTGTCGTTTTCTCCCTACCAGGTCGGTTCGCCCGTGAACACTAACTTTAACATTGCTAGCTATCATAGACTTTGTCCCGCTTCCCGCGTGAGAGTGCACACTCTGCACCCGAGTCCCCTGGGTCTCCTAGAAGTAATCTAACGATTCTATAGTCAAGTCCTAGCGATTCCAAAGCCTATTAGTACTGTACTTACCTGCTAGTAATTTCGCATCCCACCTTTAGAGTATATGGTTTTTCGTGCCCCTCGGGCATTTGTATATACTGTGCTAACTTAAGTATTTTCGTAAGAGTTTTGTTGTGTGCCTAGCACCCTGTCCTCATAAAGAGTACAGGGTTGTTGTGATTCTAATAAATACACTGTTTATTTTCATAACACTTGTGTGATGTCCTTTCACTGGGTGTTCAAGGGGTAATGTGATGGTAAAACAGCTGGCTTAACACGCCCTCTAGAGTCTTAGCCTTAGACTGCTCGTATCCATGCTACTAGGATAGCTGGTCTATAAGGTTGACTTACAACCAATCATCAATAAGGGTTGTTTGGACTGATATATAGTGATCACTAGAATAGTGAGCACTGCACATCAGGCCAACTTTTCACAGTCATCCACCCGGAACTGGCGTGTGCGATCCAAATAGAATGAGAGCGCACGTTTTGGGTCCAGACGGTGGAGCCGCTCTTCCTCTTTAGAGGGATGCGGTGGCGGTAAGAAGGTTGGCAAGGTGATAGACTGCCCGATGTGAAAGGCCGTGACAACCTTGGGCAGGAAAGAAGGTTTGGTACGAAGCACTACTTTGTCCGGATGGACAGAAAGGAAAGGTGGAGTACAAGAAAGAGCCTGGAGCTCACTCACTCTCCTGGCAGAGGTGATGGCAACCAGGAAAGCAGTCTTCAACGTCAGAAGGCGAAGAGGACAGTTGTGAAGTGGCTCAAAGGGAGCGCACATCAGGAATGTTAAAACCAGGTTCAAGTCCCACTGAGGCATCACAAACGGAACAGGAGGAAACGTGTGAGTGATGCCCTTAAGAAATCTGTTAACAATAGGGGACTTGGACAAAGAAGGCTGATCAGGTAGCCTGAGAAAGGCTGAAAGGGCAGAAAGGTAGCCCTTGATAGTGCCCAGAGCAGAGCCCTGCTGGGCAAGAGAAAGAAGGAAGAGAAGAACCTCAGAAAGAGGGGCAGAAAGTGGATCCACAGCCTTTGCTGTGCACCATGCCACAAATCTGTTCCACCTGCAGGCGTATACCGACTTTGTGGAGGGACGCCTGGCTGCCAGAATGATGTTACAGACTTCAGGAGGCAAGTCAAATGGGCTCAACTGTCGCCGCTCAATCTCCAAGCATGGAGGTGGAGACTGGACCGGTTCGGGTGGAGGACCGTCCCCTGCTGCTGCGACAGAAGGTCCTCCTGAAGAGGCAGACGAACCGGGGGATCGACTGACATACTGAGTAGCTCTGGATACCAGTACCTTCGTGCTCAGTCCGGAGCCACAAGGATGACTTGGGCCCGGTCGCGCTTGATCTTCTTCAGCACTCTGGGCAGAAGTGGTATAGGCGGAAAGGCGTACAACAGACCGCAACTCCACTCGCGACGAAAAGCGTCTCCGAGCGAGTGCCGCCTTGGAAATTCCAACGCGCAGAACTGATGACATTGCGCGTTCTCTTCGGTGGCGAATAGATCTAACCAAGGCTCTCCCCATTGCTGAAAGAGGCCTTGCGCCACGTCCGAGTTCAGACGCCATTCGTGATCCATCATGCACCGACGGCTGAGCTCGTCCGCCCTGGCGTTCAGAGAACCTGCCAGGTGTTGAGCCACCAGGGTCACGCCCTGGCGTTCCAGCCATTGCCAAAGGCGAAGAGCCTCTTGACAAAGGATCCACGACCCCACCCCGCCTTGTTTGTTGCAGTACCACATGGCGGTGGTGTTGTCCGTGAACACCTGCACTACACTCCCCCGGACAGAGGGGAGGAATGCCTTCAGCGCTAGACGAATCGCCCTGAGCTCCAACAGGTTGATGTGGAGCCGGGTCTCCGCCGGAGACCAGAGGCCTCTGATCTCCGCCTCTCCCATGTGGCCTCCCCAGCCCTGGAGGGACGCGTCCGTCACAACTACGTGCTCCGGTTGGGGAAGGGAGAGGGATCTGCCGCTGACCCAATCGCGATCCGTAAGCCACCACTGCAGCTGTCTCGCAGTGCCCTCCGAGATCAGGACGTGGTCGGATAGGTTGCCCTGATGCTGGGCCCACTGAAACTTCAGGTCCCACTGCAGAGCCCGCATCCGCCACCTGGCGTGATGCACCAGTAGGATGCAGGAGGCCATCAGCCCCAGAAGCCGCAGCGTCAACCTGACCGAAACCCGGGATAACGGCTGAAAGATGGGAATCAAAGCCTGAATATCCCGGACCCGCTGTTCGGGCGGATAAACCCGAAACCTCGCCGAGTCCAGAACCGCTCCGATGAAGAGGAGCTTCTGAGAGGGACACAGGTGTGACTTCGGCACATTGATGGAGAATCCCAGCTGGTGCAGGAGGTCTGCCGTCGTCTGGAGGTGGCTGACGACTGTCTGGGGCGATCCCGCCTTCAACAACCAGTCGTCGAGGTAGGGGAAGACTGAAACCCCTAACCTGCGCAGATGAGCTGCGACCACCGCCATCACCTTCGTGAACACCCGTGGGGCGCTTGTAAGGCCGAAGGGGAGCACGGTACACTGAAAGTGCTCGTGGCCCACCATGAACCGCAGGTAGCGCCGGTGGGCAGGCAGGACGGGGATATGAAAATAAGCGTCCTGCAAGTCCAACGCTACCATCCAGTCTCCTGGGTCCAGGGCAGCCAGGACCTGAGCCAGTGTCAGGATCTTGAACTTCTCCTTCCGGAGGAAGCCGTTGACATCCCGTAGGTCGAAGATAGGGCGTAGGCCCCCTTTGCCCTTCTTGGGTACCAGAAAGTAGTGGGAGTAGCAACCACACCCTACTTCTGGCCCAGGAACGCGCTCGATGGCCCCCTTGGCCAAGAGGGCCGTAACTTCTGTAGAAAAGTCAGCCCATATCACACCCGATGCCCAGGCCGCTGGTGCAGGGCGACTCTTCGTTTGCATCTTGAATAGCTACCAAATAAAGAGACGGGCACTGGAAGTAGGAAAACAAGAACAGGGTTTATTACTCATGAGGAGAGCCTGTCCTTTGGGACACTCGCATAGTGTCTTCGGGAGGTGCTCTAACAAGTTTCTCTGAGGCTTCGTCTTTTATACACAGGTTTGTGGCACACAGGCATCCTTTATTACAATCAACACTTTGTATAGTATGGAGGTATTCCAACACGTGGCTACAGTAGGGCCCTTATCCTCCATGCAATAGGAGGGGCTGTCATGCGGCTGAGTGTTCTGCTGATTCCATTGGATTGTGTGTGCCTGATCGAATCTCAGGGGGTGGGGTGGCCATGATCAATAGTAGCTTCTTCCAAGAGAGACGAGTACATAAATAGTGGGCAATAAACTGTATCCTCAGGCTAAGGGATGACCAGTGGTCAGGGCTGACATTCAGGCTCAGAGGAAGAGGTCATCAAAGGAGGGGTATTCATGGAGGGACAGGAGGTGTTGGTCAGGCGCGGGGTACGATTCTGAGGGACAGAGTCATGCGGGTGGGGTGGGCTCATGACTCGCGCATGTGGGAGAGGGGGCAGCCAGGGTGCATGGGGGAAGCTTGCAGGGTCAAGGAAGGGGCGCTGGCGATTGACCGCAAACTGAGAGACCATGGTGCCTAAAGTGGCTGTCGTGTACGTGTGTGCATGGGTCTATGCTAGTGGGACAACACAGTCAGAGTTTTAGTGATATCCATTCTGTTTACACCAAGGGGTACTGTGAACACAAATGAACGCCGCTTATGTACATACACATTGCTATTTTTAACAGTCGCCGCTTTTTACATAAGCACGTTCAATTTCTACACAGTCGATGTGATAGGCAGAATACAATACATGTTAATTTACATCTGTTGGGCTCTTTATACAAGCCTAGAAATCGGCATAATATTTAGTCGGTGTAGAATCAAGAAAAATGTTCCGACATATAAAAATCAAGTTCACATTTTCTCTCCAGTGACATCATATACAGAAAGAACGCTCTGATACCTTCCGGCTTGTCAGTACTATAGGGGGTTTTTGGAAAACTAACCACATGAGTGACCGATGAAACATTTCTTAAAAGGCAATACAAAATGGTTGAGGGAGGTATTCAATTTGATACAAGTAATTTAGTCAAGGGGCGAATAGAAAGTTCTGGAAAGGGGGAGGGTCTTTGTCGCAATGTCCTTTAACAGAGTCCGTCTTCTTTTGTTGGCGCTGCTGAGCACCGGCGGTGGAGCTATAGGTCCAGCTCGGATTCGTCCTTACACGTTGCAGGGTGCGATCAGTCCTCTGCTGTTAGATCACAGTCCTGTTTCCTAACTGATCTTCTTAGGGGTGCCTCATGCTGGGCACCTGCGTGTCTTTCTTTTTCCGTGACAAAATCCCAGTCCATAGTCAAATTTTATATGAAAGAGTTTGTTGAATAATCGAGGGAGGAGAGGGCGGAGTGGGGCCAGATCTTCGAACACACCAAGGGACCAAGGGAGCAAAGGACAATGAGCAGGCAGGCCCATCAGCCGGACTCAAAAAGGGACGGGAACTTCAGGCACGAGTGGGTCAGCAAGTCGAGGGCTTCAAGGCAGCCCCTTATTCCTTCATCAGCTGAACTTGAAAGTTGTGCCTCGTCCCGCGTCTCGTTGCTCTGCGGCTCCACCTTTGGTCGTCACACGTGCTCCATGATCTGTGGCCAGGCTGTGCGTCACGTCCAGCTCCTCTCCTTTGGTGATTGTATCTTTAAAATGGGTGAAAAACAAGTTTTTAGAAAAACTGATCGGGAGAACAGATATACATCGCAATTCCTTCCCTATTCCTGAGTAGGTGGGGGATAGGTTCATCGGTCACAGTCAGAGGTCGTTTTTTATGGAGTCTGTAGAAGGGCATTGCATATTGAATTCATAGACTTGTTTGGCGTTCATTCGTGACATATGATAAGAGAAATTAAACCTTTGTACACAATGTATTACGTTACAAAAAAAATCGAGTCCTTATGGAGAGACTCGTTCTTCCCTTTAACCCAAGTATCGACAATATCACATCTCCCTTCGGGGTTGGCTAATTCTTGCAAGCAGGGGCGTTATCATAGGGTTGATCGGGGGCGCGTGGGTGCTTTTGGACAGGGAGCTGGGGTCGATCGGGAGAAGTGGGGTACTCTGGACATCCGCACTTAGGTGCAAGGGGGTGGGGCAATCGGGGCATTTGGGGATCGCATTTCTAACGACCTGAGAAACAGAAGGCCATTGACGTTATAGTTCCCTTATAAAAGGCCAGATATGGGGACATTCGTCGTCTTACCTGTCCTTTCCTTCATTACCAACTCGGGTTCTATTGTTTGCAGAAGGGAGAGGTAGTAATATGGCAAGTCACAATCGTTTTGGTTTTGGTCAATTTTGCTGAACACCTTTGTGTTCGTGGAGTCCAATTAGGTTCGTGCCGGTGGGGCACATCGTCCTTGCATAAGGGAGGGGGGAACAAGGGGGGCTTTAGAGAGTGAGAGAGTGAGAGAGAGAGAGAGAGAGAGAGAGAGAGAGAGAGAGAGAGAGAGAGAGAGAGAGAGAGAGAGAGAAAAAGAGACCGCACTCTAAGTGGTCCATTTCAGTACACGTGTGGCATGGAGAGAGGAAGAGGGTGGAAGAGAGAGAGAGAGTGAAACGTGTACAGTAATGGACCATTCAGTGCGCGCACAACATAGAACAACAGGGGTTAAGTAATACGGAAACACAAACGGAGGGATGACGTAGATCCATACATCACGTACATACAAACTCAGACGGGGAAGACAGTACATATATTATACACAAAAAATCCAAGACAAAACATAAAACAGTTATTGGCCAAAATTATCCCTTTTCTGTATGCTGTGCACTTTTATCATCCTAAGCTCTTTTTACCCTTTTCTTATCTTTTATTCGTTGGCTGCCTCTTACTGGTGGCTTTGATTGTACACACTTACGCCTTTGGCAACTGGTCGTGAACCAACCTGGTCGGGCTAATGCTCACGGAGGTTTATTCGAGTCATTTTTAGCAAGTGCGTTTCCAGGCTGAGACAACAGTTGGTGTCAATTGGAGAGCAATGGGGCAGCTTTTAGTTATGTGCCTATGAGGATGCGGAAAAGGAGGTAGGAGGTTTTCAAATATTGGCAATATCCCTAGTCCTCTCGGCGGAGGATACTTGTGTAACCCTTACCTCGAAATATACCCTAAACTTTTCCCTATTTAGTTAAGCGTGGAGTGCTTAATCATGTGTGCACATTATTTTTGGTTGTATTATTCGGAGTGCGTGGGCACCATAATCGAACGCCTTTTTCCCGCTTCTCTTTCGTCCGCTAGATCACCATTTTCCTTCTTGGTATTCTTAATCGATGTTCCAAGGTGACCTGCAGAAAAGAGGGAAAAGAAGGGGGCGGGGGGCAGCATTTAAGAATTCAACAGCGCGCATAAACCCGAAAAGGCTTTAACTTACTACATACGCGGTCTATCTCCCCGGAACGCAGTTCTTGCCAATTCGGCATTTAATCCCAGATGAACCTTTTAGTGTGCGAGAGATGTTTATCGGAAGCTGGTGGATAGCATAGGTCACCCAAGTGTGGTATTACGGATCGTATGCAGGGAGGCCAGATGGCACTCCTTTGGAGCGACTTAGGGGCATTTTAGTACAATCTTTCTGATACAGGTAGCATATAAAGTATAGACTGAATTCCAGGATCTTTTAGCGGTTGCTTTAAGCTGTACAAAAGTGTGCAAAGTACATACAACAAAAACTGTACCATTCATTTTTGCAGTATCTCTGCGTACTATACTTTTTAATCTTTAAACAGTGGTCGTTTATTCGAAACGTACTAATTTCACACGTGACAACTACGTTTGCTTTTTCCAAAAAATCTTTAATAAGAATGTCAGTGCAAAAATATGGGCCTACAACCCCGTGTGCCGGCCACGGAGCAGGCTAGAACTGTAGATGTGGGAATACTTTATTAGAAAAACTTTTAGTGGAGTCGGTGGTTGTTTATTTCATAAAAAGTGCACCAAGTGCAATATTGAATCTTTAGTGTGAGCGAATATCATAAGCATCGAAATTTCGAACTTTCAATAATCATGATGCGCCAAATTCAACAACAATTCATTGTCCGAATGTTCAATTAATACCCATCTGATGTCAATTTACCGTCTGAACACATAACCAGTACCCATCTCATATCAATTCATTTCCCGAACTGACAGTACACATTCTATATCAATCCATTGTCCGAACTCATAACCAGTACACATTCTATATCAATCTATATGTTTAAAAAGCTTCATACATATCCTATGACATCAAGGCTGAGCAATCGGGGTACAATAAGGAGTGTGAGAGTTTCATTTGCATCGGCGCCATTTTGGGTGCAGTCAGGCAGAACCAGGCATAGTCTAAATGTCTATTAACTCGTGGTTGGCTCAGAGCTTCTCTTGGCAGTCCAAAAGTTCCGTTAAAGGGCAAAAGAAAGGATCGGTGGTTTGAACCATCAGTCAAAAGGGGAGGGAGGTGTGAGAAGTTGGCCTGATGTGCAGTGCTCACTATTCTAGTGATCACTATATATCAGTCCAAACAACCCTTATTGATGATTGGTTGTAAGTCAACCTTATAGACCAGCTATCCTAGTAGCATGGATACGAGCAGTCTAAGGCTAAGACTCTAGAGGGCGTGTTAAGCCAGCTGTTTTACCATCACATTACCCCTTGAACACTCAGTGAAAGGACACCACACAAGTGTTATGAAAATAAACAGTGTATTTATTAGAATCACAACAACCCTGTACTCTTTATGAGGACAGGGTGCTAGGCACACAACAAAACTCTTACGAAAATACTTAAGTTAGCACAGTATACACAAATGCCCGAGGGGCACGAAAAACCATATACTCTAAAAGTGGAATGCGAAATTACTAGCAGGTAAGAACAGTACTAATAGGCTTTGGAATCGCTAGGACTTGACTATGGAATCGTTAGATTACTTCTAGGAGGCCTAGGGGACTCGGGTGCAGAGTGTGCACTCTCACGCGGGATGCGGGACAAAGTCTATGGAAGCTAGTAACGCTAAAGTTAGTGTTCACGGGCGAACCCGACCTGGTAGGGAGAAAACGACAGTGGATCCTGACCCTTGGATAGTGAGGCTATGCTGGGGCACCGAAATGCCGAAGTTACCTAGCCCAGGGGCTGCAGCTGCATATGTCTCAAAAGACGTCGGGAATCCTCGTTGCCGGACCAGGAGCCTGGAAGAAAGATGCTGGCAGGCGACCAGTGAAGATAGTTCGAGTTGATCCAAGCCTGGATCTGGAAGATGGATGACACCTGAAAGCAGAGGGGACCAAGTTAGTGACTACTAGCCAGTAGTCAGTGGGCACCAGGAGGGCACCGGATGGTGGTCACCTCGACTAGGTGAGTGGGCGACGATGGCTCTGCAGATCTCACGGACCAGGAGGCGTTGTCGGCGACCAGGATGGAGAGGCGAGCTGTCCCACGATGGATGAAGCTGTCGGCATCGAAGTTACCCAGGATTGGGCAACAAGCCTTGGCTAATTCAAGCCCACGCGGTGGACTCAAAATGGCGTCTTGAGTGGACCAGGAGGGTCCGGGGTGCTCCTCTTCGGGAAGGGAGCAAGGGCCAGTCTGGAGCAACCAGACCAGCAGCAGTGATGTCGTCGGGCGTCGTTCAGAAGGCCACAAGCCAGCGGGCTAGTAGCCAAACAACGCGGTGAGCAGCAAAAAGCAGAAGGGCCCCACGCCGATCGTGGAGATGCTGGGGGGCTGATCTTCGGTGCTGGAGCTGCTCAGGGTCGGGGCTTCTCGGACCCCAAAGCACTCACCAGGAAATTACTCGGCGGGCTTGCTGTGCAGAAGTCGTGCAGTCTTGGCAATAGTCGGTCCCTTGAGGTCTCGTCGCACTCACGGTTCTCAGCTTGGCTGTAGAGGTGAGTAGAGGTCGGAGGTGCCAGGGAAGCCGGGTCTTGTCGAGCTGGGCAGTCGGATTCCGGAGGAAGGACTTGCAGCAGACCGCAGTGTTCTTGATGGTGCCTGCGGATGCAGGGTGACTACTCCTTAGTCACAAGGGAGAATCTTGAAGAAGGAAATCTTGAAGTCCTTTCGTAGAAAGTCGTGTCTTGATTCCAAAGATGATCTAATTTGGAAGGGGGCCTGCTCCTACCTTTATCTTGGAAAAGGGGGCTGGCACGCGACTAAGTCCTGCCCTATGGGTGGGACCAGGAGGGGGGTGGTTACACCCCTCTCCTTTGGCGGGCTTTCCCCAGCTCAGGGGCTGGTGTGCCCCTGGAACTGGTTCAAGCCGGCCTATGCACAGTGAGCACCGGGGTGCCACTTGCAGTCACCTTCCTCTGTAGCCCTGCCTACCTGGAATACACAATACCCTGTCTGGGACGGTGCTGGCACCGCCCCTGGCAGGAAACCCTTTGTCCTTGCCTCCTGCCCTGGGAGGACTCCCAGCAGCAGGAGGGCAGACTTGTGTCTCGGTGGCAGCATCCATTTTGTGGATGCTAAGGCTCTGTCTGACTTTAACCGGGGTTACAGGTTACATACATGTCGTGTCCCTCTAGAAGGGTGGAATGCTAACCCCGTCGCCAGAATTGGCGAGGGGTTAGTATTCCAATTCGTATGACACCTTACTCGACATGTTTTGATAAAGCGATACCAGAGTTGGCATATAACCGCGAGGATTATAATGCACTTAAGAGTATATGGTATGCGATATCATGGAAACGGCTAAGGGATGGATCCCGAAAGCCGCAGACAGGCTCAGCTCATGCCAGAGCACTATCTCACACGATTCCAAGCACTCTGCCTTCAGGATTGTTAAGGCCTGCCATAGGAGTGACTGATAGGAGATCTGTGTGTCCATTTTAGGGTTAGATATAGGAATACTATATCTAAAGCAAAGGGTGATTACACCACCTTGCCCCAGCTGTCAAGCAGCCAGTTGTGTCAGATTTGGATGGCCAGCCAGGGGTGGCATAATACATGCTGCAGCCCCTGGTAGGTCCTGGGTACACCTATGCCCTGGGTACCTAAGGTACACTGTACAGGGACTGACAAGGTGACTCAGTATCCAATTAGATATGTACCTAAGGTACATGGAATCCATTTAACAGAGAGAGCAGTAGGCCTGGGGTCCTGAATAGCAGGGCCCCAGGTCAACTAAGTCAGAAAACCAGCAAAACACCAGGCAAAAAAGTTGGGGGCAACCATAGTTAGGGATCTACCTTCCTACATAACCCCCCCCCAAACGAAAGGAGATAAGGCTAGCCTTGCCAGGTAAGCCTATATTGCCTGAGTGGCCATATAAGGAAGTACCAGCACTGGCATGGTTACCCCCTATCTCATGGTCCACTAAGCAATCCCTCACCCTAAGGGTGTCTGAGGGTCTCCACCATAGGGAATCTCTACCTGTGGTGTGTTTTGGCAAAGTAAAAGGCTGGTGCTGAAATGGAGTACTGAAGTGAGGCTCCACTAATTTTGGGCTCAGCTTCCTCCAATCATTTTCCACCATAGAGGCCTTTCTTTCCAAGACTGAGTTGTTTTGGGCTCTCAGGGTCAACCTCTGGCTACCTACAGCTGGAGGTTGGGTCCCTTTGTTTGGCTTACTGGAGGGACAGGTCAGGTCTGGGGCCCTCAGGTCCCAAGTTTGGCTGTGCCCAACAGTGTCCATCTGTGGGAGGTCCCTAACTAATTTTAAGGGGGATCCCTCAGGAGTGTGTTTTATTTTCACTTGGCTAGGATTACTAGCTTCAGTGCCCTTAATCTGCTGATTGGGGAATTCTTTTGGACAGGGGGCCCTTTGGGGTCCAACACTGGCCTCCCTGACCTCTACAGCCCTGGGCTGACTGAGGCAGGGTAGAGAGGGGCAGGTTACCTGCTCCAGACTGGGTCCCACCTTGGAAGGGTCCACTGACATCAGGGGTTCTGCCAGGCTAGGCCTGACTACCTCTGTGGCAGTTTCCTCACAAGGGGTCAGATCAGTTCCCTGAGGAGGCTGATCCTTTCCTAAAGTCTGGTGGGAGGGATATTTCTCTTCCTCCTCAATGCTCTCTGTCTGAGTGGAGTGATCAAAGTTTCAGGCTTCACAACACTATCATCTGTCTGAGTTTGAGCTGTGGCCATCACAACTCTCCCAACCTTTTCAGGAGGGGGCTCAGTTTGGGTGTGGGCTGTTACCATTACAGCCTTGACAACCTGTTCTGGGAAGGAAGTTGTCTGAGATTGGGTTGTGACTGGCACAACCCTCCTGACCTTTTCAGGGAGGACATCTTGGACTGGGGCTGTGGCTATCACTGCCCCACTAACCTTACCATGGATGTTTACCATTTTAGAATGGGTTTCTTGCTCTACTTCAGCCCAGGCTGAGAGCTCTAAATCATTCCCCAGTAGGCAATCTACAGGCAAGTTTGGTGACACTGCCACTCTCTTGTGGCCAGTGACACCTCCCCAGCTGAGATTGATCACTGCCATGGGATGATCTCTCTGTACTCCATCAATATTGGTCACCTGGTATGTGGCACCAGGTAAAAGTTGCCTTGAGGGGACTAGACTCTCAGTCACCATGGTGATGCTAGCCCCTGTATCTCTATAGGCCTCAACTTTTATACCATTGATGAGGGGCTCCTGTCTGTACTTGCCCAAAGTGTTGGGACAAGTTGTGAAGTTGGCAAACCCCATGCCAGTCTCACAGACAAGAGTATCTAGGTCAGGGGACCTGGTTAGGCCAGAGTCCCCAGGAACTCCCAAAGTAAATGCACCCAAATTCTTGGGGGCACTCCCACCACCTGGGGGATTACTACTAGTAGTAACAGGAGGTTTGGGAATGTTACTTGGGGGTATGTTTTCCTTATTGTTATTCTTTGGGCAACTGCTGTCAGTCTTTAAATGACCCACCTGTTTACAGGGATAACAATAAGGTTTCTTCTGGTTATTGGAAGGATTCTGGGACCCACCCCCCTCAGAGGATTTTTGGGGCCCTGATGTGGTTTGATCTGGAGATTTATTCCCACCCTTCTCTTGAGGCTTGGTTGATTCCTTTTTCTGGTCACCACCTTGGTTCTTGGGCCTAATCCTGGTTCTGACCCATTTGTCTGCCCTCTTACCCAATTCTTGTGGAGAGGTCAGCTCAGAGTCTACCAGGTGCTGGTGTAATAACTGGTTCTGACAATTATTTAAGACTTGCTCTCTCATAATTAGATTATACAATCCTTTGAAATCAGTAACCTTACTACCCAGTAGCCAGCCTTCCAAAGCCTTAGTGGCACAATCAACAAAGTCAGACCAGTCCTGAGACTGAGTTTTCTGGGTGTCTCTGAACAGCAACCTGTACTGCTCAGTGGTTAAGCCAAACCCATCAACCAGTGCATTTTTCAGGACCTGGTAATCATTAGCATCCTCCACTCTTGTAGTGAGGAGCTTATCTCTACCTTTACCATGATATGATATGATATGATGATATGATAAAAATTTATAATGCGCATAAACAATAACCCGCAGGTATCAAGGCGCCTAACAATACAATCAAAATTGAAACAGACGTCCTTACATATAGGCTTGTCGAAAGAGGCGAGTTTTTAGGGCAATGCGGAAATTCTGTAAAGACGGAAGGGATCTCAAATCAAGATGGAGGTCATTCCACCATTTGGGCGCTAGCGTGGAAAAAGCCCTGCCACCCCATTTAGCTCTTCGTACACGGGGGGCTGTCAGAAGTAATTTCCCGGAGGAACGCAAGTTCCTACCAGGGGTATAGTGGGAGATAATAGACCCAATACCCGTGTCGCTATTTTTAGCGATGGCTCTGTAGGTCATGCATAGGACTTTGAACCGGATTCGAAGTTCTACCGGTAGCCAATGCAGCGATTTCCTGGCCGCAGTGGCTGAGGAGCGTCTGGGAATATCCAGGACAAATCTGGCTATGGCGTTTTGGACTACTTGTAAGCGCTGCAGGTGGCTCCGGTTTAGCCCAGCATACAGCGCATTACAGTAGTCCAAACGAGAGCCAATAAATGCAACGGCTATTTGCTTTCTTGCCTGCAAGGAAAGATATTTCCTGATCCTTCGCAGGGTGTGGATCAAGCCCCAGCAGGTGGAGACAGTTCTACTCACCTGACCGCCCATATCAAGGGCTGGATCTATCATCACCCCAAGGTTCTTAGCAGATGTTGTGGGGGAGGGACATATTCCTAGTGAGTCAGGCCACCAATTGGCTGACCAGATGTTTTCTTTCCCCCCGAACACCAACACCTCAGTCTTCTCCCCATTCAGTTTAAGAGAGTTCTGAATCATCCAGTGACCAACCGCCTCCATACAAGATCTAAACTTGGAGGCGGTGAGCACATCTGAATGGGGAAGAGAGACGAGTATTTGGGTGTCGTCTGCATAAGAAACTACCTCCATCCCGAAAGATCTTATTAGCCTGGCTAGTGGGGTCACATAGATGTTAAAAAGGGTCGGGCTAAGCGCCGACCCTTGAGGGACCCCACATAGCACTGGTCGGGATGGAGATAGGAACTCCCCCAGCTTGACTCTTTGTTCCCTCCCAATAAGGAAGGAGGTCAAGAGATCCAAGGCTGCATTCCTCACCCCCACCTCCCTCAGGCGAGATGTAAGCACTGAGGGGGAGAGGGTATCGAAAGCCGCTGTTAGATCTAGCAGGACCAGGAGGGTGGTCTGGCCCCCATCTACTGTCGTGCGGATCTTATCAAGCAGGATGGTGAGGGCTGACTCGGTGCTGTGTTCCATCCTGAATCCATGCTGGGAGGAGTCCAGGCATCCCGAGCTTTCCACAAAGATAGCGAGATGCTTGTTAAGATGTGCCTCAAGCATCTTCGCTGGGGCAGGAAGCAACGAGATGGGGCGGAAGTTTTTTAGGACCTCCAGGTCAAGGGATGCCTTCTTTAACAGGGGTTTGACTACCGCCTTCTTCCACTCCATAGGGAAAATACCATCTCTAATGGCTAGATTCATTATTTCTAGCAACGGTGGTAAGAGAGTCTCTCTACACTGCTTGATAATTTTCAGTGGGCAGGTATCCAGGGGAGATCCAGATTTGATCTTATTAAGCAGGATCTCCAGATCTTGTAAGGCCAGCAGAGGAAAAGAGTCCAAAGTGCGCAGTGGGGAGATGTCTATAGTGGTCATATTCATCTCAACCCGAGTAATGGACGCACTAACGCAGGCTCTTTGTTCCTCGAGGGCCAAATGGATATCCTGTATTTTGGTGTGGAAAAAGGAGGCAATCCTGTCACATAAGTCCTGCGAAGGAATAACAGGATCAGGGGCTTGTAGGTTGACTAAGGAGTCAACAGTTTTAAAGAGCTCCTTCGGCGAGGAAAGCGAGGTGGTCAGGGTTACAAAGTAATCTTGTTTGGCCTGCATAATCTCGGCTTTATATTTCCTAACAAGGAATTTATGAGCTTCCTTGTTCTTAAAGTCCCAGCTGGCGTGCCAGAGCCTCTCCTTTCTTCTCACTTCTTGCCTAAGAAGTCTGAGGGAGTCAGAGAACCAGGGGGCAGATGGTCTCTTTCTGGCTCGGCGGCGGGACTGTACTGGGGCCAGTGTGTTCAAGGCCTCAGTAGTGACCTGTTCCAAATGGCCGACTGCGGTCTGTACGCTGTCCAAGCTAGTGACAGAAAGGCTTGCAGCCCATGGCGCAAAGGAATCACTGCTGAGATTCCTGAAATTTCTAGTAGTTTCCATAACATGATTCCCTCTTTTACAAGAGTCCAACCTATGGTATTCCAAAAGAAAAGGAACCGCCAGATGATCAGACCAAGATAGGTGCATCGGATCCTTGATAGTTAGCCGAGAGTCATTAGAGAAAATGCCATCCAGAGTATGGCCTGCACGATGGGTGGCTCCGCTAACTCGTTGCGTAAGTCCACATGACTCCAGAGCCTCGATAAGGCATGATGTGTCAGATAGATCATGTCGTTCTAAGTGATAGTTAAAATCACCTAGGATAGAAAAGTTTTGTTGGCCGAAATAAGGTTCCAGGGCCTGGAGAAGGTTGTGCGTGAAATGAGTTCTCGAACCAGGTGGTCGATATACTAGGATCCCATTAAAAAAGGGACAATGCGCGTCCTTTATTGTGAAATAAAGTGCTTGAAAGCTATCCGGGAAGTCGGGTATAGGTACAAAATGGCATTGCAAGTGGTCTTTGTGAAGGATCGCTAACCCCCCTCCCACTTGACCCTGTCTATCAAGTCTGACCATACCATCAAAGGAGAGCCACAGTATAGCTGCCCACTGACTCTGGGGAATGCACTGCACAGTGCAGGCCCTCTCCAAAGCAGCCATCCATTTCTGGATGTCATCCCCTTGTTTAAAGGGGGGCACTATCTTAGTCAGGTGTTTAGTATCTAAACCCTTCTCTCTATCTCTTGGGAGATTGCTGCCACCAGTGGGAGCTAACCCACTCATCTGCTGCTCTCTAGCAAAGGCAAGCTTTTCTTTGGCCAGGGCAAGTTCTTCCCTTTCAATCCTCAGAGTAGCCTGCCTCATCCTAGCTTCATGCTCCAGTCTCTGAGGGGAAGTCAATCTCCTCTGGGGAGAGTTCCTTCTCCTCTGAGAAGAGGCATTAGAGTGCAGAGATCTATTGGAGTCCCTAGAAAGAGATCTATCTCTCCTAACTCCAAGGTTAGGCCTACTTAGGGTCAGTACTGGGGGTCCCCCAGATCCTAGCCCAAGCAAGTCTAAGTTGGCCCTAGTTAGCCTTCTGACTACCTCAAGACCTTTGTCTACCTCGTCCCCAGAGAGCTCCTCTTGATCCTCCTCCTCCTCAACTGCATTTACAGTGTTGTGGAGGTCTGGATCACCAAGGTGCCCTTCTAAGGCTGGCATATTCCCATCTCCCTGAGATGCTTTCCTAGCATCATAAGTCTCTAAGAGACCCAACAGAAAGGGAGTGGTGGGGTTAGACCCCTGTTTCAATTTCCTGGAGGTACACAAGTGTCTCAACTCCTGGAAATTGAGAGCTGCATATCTTGAGCTGACCTGTGGAGGGTCAATAACCACAAGGGGAGTCTCTGAAGACTCTCCATGGGTAGACATGCTTTTCTAGTGAGGTGTAAGTGGTGCACTTACCTACACTATATGTTTACCTACTGATCCCTTGCTAGAGTTGTAGTTTAGGGTGTGCTAGGCCCTAGGAGCTACAACAGCTGGTTCAGTAGAACTCAGAGTATTCTAAGCTAAGTTATATGTACCTTTAGTACTTATGTGATCTTTCACAAGATATTCTTAGGATATGTGTGGTAAAACAACAGCAAGCTCAAATCCCAACCGCTGCTCACCAATGTGAGAAGTTGGCCTGATGTGCAGTGCTCACTATTCTAGTGATCACTATATATCAGTCCAAACAACCCTTATTGATGATTGGTTGTAAGTCAACCTTATAGACCAGCTATCCTAGTAGCATGGATACGAGCAGTCTAAGGCTAAGACTCTAGAGGGCGTGTTAAGCCAGCTGTTTTACCATCACATTACCCCTTGAACACTCAGTGAAAGGACACCACACAAGTGTTATGAAAATAAACAGTGTATTTATTAGAATCACAACAACCCTGTACTCTTTATGAGGACAGGGTGCTAGGCACACAACAAAACTCTTACGAAAATACTTAAGTTAGCACAGTATACACAAATGCCCGAGGGGCACGAAAAACCATATACTCTAAAAGTGGAATGCGAAATTACTAGCAGGTAAGTACAGTACTAATAGGCTTTGGAACAAAAGTCTATGGAAGCTAGTAACGCTAAAGTTAGTGTTCACGGGCGAACCCGACCTGGTAGGGAGAAAACGACAGTGGATCCTGACCCTTGGATAGTGAGGCTATGCTGGGGCACTGAAATGCCGAAGTTACCTAGCCCAGGGGCTGCAGCTGCATATGTCTCAAAAGACGTCGGGAATCCTCGTTGCCGGACCAGGAGCCTGGAAGAAAGATGCTGGCAGGCGACCAGTGAAGATAGTTCGAGTTGATCCAAGCCTGGATCTGGAAGATGGATGACACCTGAAAGCAGAGGGGACCAAGTTCGTGACTACTAGCCAGTAGTCAGTGGGCACCAGGAGGGCACCGGATGGTGGTCACCTCGACTAGGTGAGTGGGCGACGCTGGCTCTGCAGATCTCACGGACCAGGAGGCGTTGTCGGCGACCAGGATGGAGAGGCGAGCTGTCCCACGATGGATGAAGCTGTCGGCGTCGAAGTTACCCAGAATTGGGCAACAAGCCTTGGCTAATTCAAGCCCACGCGGTGGACTCAAAATGGCGTCTTGAGTGGACCAGGAGGGTCCGGGGTGCTCCTCTTCGGGAAGGGAGCAAGGGCCAGTCTGGAGCAACCAGACCAGCAGCAGTGATGTCGTCGGGCGTCGTTCAGAAGGCCACAAGCCAGCGGGCTAGTAGCCAAACAACGCGGTGAGCAGCAAAAAGCAGAAGGGCCCCACGCCGATCGTGGAGATGCTGGGGGGCTGATCTTCGGTGCTGGAGCTGCTCAGGGTCGGGGCTTCTCGGACCCCAAAGCACTCACCAGGAAATTACTCGGCGGGCTTGCTGTGCAGAAGTCGTGCAGTCTTGGCAATAGTCGGTCCCTTGAGGTCTCGTCGCACTCACGGTTCTCAGCTTGGCTGTAGAGGTGAGTAGAGGTCGGAGGTGCCAGGGAAGCCGGGTCTTGTCGAGCTGGGCAGTCGGATTCCAGAGGAAGGACTTGCAGCAGACCGCAGTGTTCTTGATGGTGCCTGCGGATGCAGGGTGACTACTCCTTAGTCACAAGGGAGAATCTTGAAGAAGGAAATCTTGAAGTCCTTTCGTAGAAAGTCGTGTCTTGATTCCAAAGATGATCTAATTTGGAAGGGGGCCTGCTCCTACCTTTATCTTGGAAAAGTGGGATGGCACGCGACTAAGTCCTGCCCTATGGGTGGGACCAGGAGGGGGGTGGTTACACCCCTCTCCTTTGGCGGGCTTTCCCCAGCTCAGGGGCTGGTGTGCCCCTGGAACTGGTTCAAGCCGGCCTATGCACAGTGAGCACCGGGGTGCCACTTGCAGTCACCTTCCTCTGTAGCCCTGCCTACCTGGAATACACAAAACCCTGTCTGGGACGGTGCTGGCACCGCCCCTGGCAGGAAACCCTTTGTCCTTGCCTCCTGCCCTGGGAGGACTCCCAGCAGCAGGAGGGCAGACTTGTGTCTCGGTGGCAGCATCCATTTTGTGGATGCTAAGCCTCTGTCTGACTTTAACCGGGGTTACAGGTTACATACATGTCGTGTCCCTCTAGAAGGGTGGAATGCTAACCCCGTCGCCAGAATTGGTGAGGGGTTAGTATTCCAATTCGTATGACACATTACTCGACATGTTTTGATAAAGCGATACCAGAGTTGGCATATAACCGCGAGGATTATAATGCACTTAAGAGTATATGGTATGCGATATCATGGAAACGGCTAAGGGATGGATCCCGAAAGCCGCAGACAGGCTCAGCTCATGCCAGAGCACTATCTCACACGATTCCAAGCACTCTGCCTTCAGGATTGTTAAGGCCTGCCATAGTAGTGACTGATAGGAGATCTGTGTGTCCATTTTAGGGTTAGATATAGGAATACTATATCTAAAGCAAAGGGTGATTACACCACCTTGCCCCAGCTGTCAAGCAGCCAGTTGTGTCAGATTTGGATGGCCAGCCAGGGGCGGCATAATACATGCTGCAGCCCCTGGTAGGTCCTGGGTACACCTATGCCCTGGGTACCTAAGGTACACTGTACAGGGACTGACAAGGTGACTCAGTATCCAATTAGATATGTACCTAAGGTACATGGAATCCATTTTACAGAGAGAGCAGTAGGCCTGGGGTCCTGAATAGCAGGGCCCCAGGTCAACTAAGTCAGAAAACCAGCAAAACACCAGGCAAAAAAGTTGGGGGCAACCATAGTCAGGGATCTACCTTCCTACAGGAGGCAACAATCTTTTTCTACCGGGTCATACTGTGCTTTCGCCGGAACTGATCCGATCTGTAGTCTGCAGGATTCTAGTCATTCAACCTGAGGCTGGCGACAGCATGGGAGCGCCGACGTCCTGCGGCTACATTACCGTCGTTCCGAGGGCACTCATGGCAGTCATTCCCCATCGGGGGTATTTGCGGGAGTCGGGGACTCCCGCGGCTCCTCTAGAATCTTCAAGGTTGTGGAGAACTATGGTGGTGGAGTCAACTGGTGACCGGGCCATTCCTTCGTGCTGGGCCCGCTCTTGCCAGGTCGATCGCCATTTTGAAAGTTCGGCAACTACCGGCGATCGCGGGGTCAAAGGAGCGGACGGGCTCCACCCTGTCGGGCGAGGTGTTGCAGCATCGCCACAGTGGAAGAACCCTTTTCCGGGCGCCTGGAGCGCTGAGGGTGCAGCTGGGAAGCCTCCACCTGGGGAGGCGGGAGAGGCCTGTTCGCACCGTCTCTCCCTCCCAGTGCACCCCACGGCGTCTCGCTTGACATTTGTTATGGCTGGACCAGGCGATGAGGACGAGGGGGGGGGTCGGTGGCATGTGCAAGACATCCCCCCCCAGGGTTGTCGCAGCCATTATACAAGAAAGAAGTGGCGCCTGGCGTGTTGTTGCTGCCATTACGGAAGAAAAAAGAAAGAAGTGGCGCCTGTCGTGTTGTCGCTGCCATTACGAAGGAGAAAAGGAAAAAATGTCCCGTCCGTCTTTGGGCCGGGCTTCTGGTGGATGTCGGCCGGACGCCCCTTGCTCTGGCCCCATAAACGGGTTCCTTGACTCATCGGCTGCAACCGGATCCCGTTGGCCCCAGCCCCCGGCCGTTGGTGGCCGGACCGGGAGAGGGAGTGGAGGGGCTACCTGCAACTCTCAAGTGCCACCGCGGCCGGACTGGGAGAGAGAGGGGAGGGTCGAGGACATAGACATTCCCCCCCCCTGCAACTCTCCGGCGTTGTCAAGGCAATCCCCTGGCCGGGTCCCGCTGGCCTCGGCCTCTCCTCCGGCTACACCCTACGTGATGATCTCCTGGCCGACTCTTGGCAGCAGGACCCGCCCTATATGTGTTGTTTCCGGCTGGGCGTAGCCGTAAACTTGTTGCACTTTGGAAGTTTCCAGAATGGGGGCGGATGTTCTGCTGACTTGTATTTTCCCCAGTTTATCGTTCTTATTTCTAACGTTTTCTTGTTTCTAGGGCATTAATAAGTTTTATCATTATGTATTGTTATCGTTTCTTTGTTTGTTATTTATTAAAAAAGTTCATGTTCATCAGTGGCCTACTGATTTTCGCTTTCCTATTCTTTTCTTTCCAGGTGGTTTCATGCTAAAGTTTTCTGTTAACAGGTTACAGTGATCACTTCGCTATTATTGTATATGTCCTTTTTACTAGGGGTGCTTTCTGGTCGGGCCAGATGACCTTCCTCTAGTAAATGGTCCGGGTGAAACTGGCGTATCAACCAGTGGGGAGTAGATAGGCATGACAGATTACAACGGGGGACAAAGGTCCGCATTACCTACCCTTCACTACTTGCAAAGACTAGAGTATGGCGACTTCTGTGCTCGTTTGCAAAATAGAGAATACCTCCAAAAAGAACCAATTCCAAACAGTCAATGTTCGGTCAATCAATCAATCAATGAGGAACGAAATAGGTACGACGTGTTAAAGGTTTGCGTTACCTACCCTTCACTCTCTGCAAAGGGAGAGAGAATATTCCTATTTTTCCCCGTTTGCAGGCAGAGAAGATTCCTAAGAGAACCAACTTCGAACAATTCAATGCCCGATTCAAGCAATCAATCAATGGGGAGAAAAAAAATAGGCACGACGTGTTAAAGTTTTGCGTTGCCTACCCTTCACTATCTGCAAAGACTAAACAGAGTATGGCGTTTCTGTGTTTGTTTGCAAATAGAGAATCTCCCAGAAGCAATCAATAGATAATACTAGTATTTTCAAACAATCAATCAATCAATCAATTTCGCAATTTGTCGTGTGTCACGACCTTACCCGGACCGGACCATGTGGGCAGTTCTTCGCCTTCCTTTTTTCCAGCGCCCGATCATTCTCTTTCTCCATATTTTTACCGCAGCATTCCTGTGGGATTCCAGTCAGGACAATAGGTCACTTGAGAGAGGTCCGTTCGGAATCGGTGAAGCTCATTCAATCGGCAGCCGGACGAGGGCCCTCTCAAGGCAGGTATACTCCAATCATTTAGATGTTCACCCCATCGTCTGGACCTCTCTTACCGGACCTTATGTCGCTGATGGGCCCCGCGTTTGGGACGCCAATTGTAGAAAAGTCAGCCCATATCGCACCCGATGCCCAGGCCGCTGGTGCAGGGCGACTCTTCGTTTGCATCTTGAATAGCTACCAAATAAAGAGACGGGCACTGGAAGTAGGAAAACAAGAACAGGGTTTATTACTCATGAGGAGAGCCTGTCCTTTGGGACACTCGCATAGTGTCTTCGGGAGGTGCTCTAACAAGTTTCTCTGAGGCTTCGTCTTTTATACACAGGTTTGTGGCACACAGGCATCCTTTATTACAATCAACACTTTGTATAGTATGGAGGTATTCCAATACGTGTCTACAGTAGGGCCCTTATCCTCCATGCAATAGGAGGGGCTGTCATGAGGCTTAGTGTTCTGCTGATTCCATTGGATTGTGTGTGCCTGATCGAATCTCAGGGGGTGGGGTGGCCATGATCAATAGTAGCTTCTTCCAAGAGAGACGAGTGCATAAAGTAGTGGGCAATAAACTGTATCCTCAGGCTAAGGGATGACCAGTGGTCAGGGCTGACATTCAGGCTCAGAGGAAGAGGTCATCAAAGGAGGGGTATTCATGGAGGGACAGGAGGTGTTGGTCAGGCGCGGGGTACGATTCTGAGGGACAGAGTCATGCGGGAGGGGTGGGCTCATGACTCGCGCATGTGGGAGAGGGGGCAGCCAGGGTGCATGGGGGAAGCTTGCAGGGTCAAGGAAGGGGCGCTGGCGATTGACCGCAAACTGAGAGACCATGGTGCCTAAAGTGGCTGTCGTGTACGTGTGTGCATGGGTCTATGCTAGTGGGACAACACAGTCAGAGTTTTAGTGATATCCATTCTGTTTACACCAAGGGGTACTGTGAACACAAATGAACGCCGCTTATGTACATACACATTGCTATTTTTAACACTTCCTCCCGCAGAAGTTGCAAGTGATCCCCCGATACACGGTGGTTCTGCGGTGGCATGGCTGGAGGAGTCGCCTCGAAGGGGAGGGAGTAGCCCCTTCGGACGATTTGCAGCACCCACCTGTCCGACGTGACAGTGCGCCAGTGAAGGTGGTGATGGCGAACCCTGACTCCCACTGGCGTCACATGGGCCTGAAAGCACGGACTAAGAGGGTTTAGAGGCGGATGCTGCGGGGGAAGGTGTGGACTGACCTCGCCGCTGCCCCCGACCACCAGGACGGCGGTTCCCACGGCCGCCACCGCGTTGGGTATTGCCCTGCGGTGCGTGGCTGGCGGCACGTGTGGGCGCACCCCTTCCGTGGCCACGAAAGGAGTGATAGGCAGCCGATTGCTGGCGCTGGCCCGAAAGGCCTAAGGACTTGGCCGTAGCCCTGGAGTCCTTAAAACGCTCAAGCGCATGGTCTGCCTTGTCGCCAAAGAGGCGACGGCCATCGAACGGCATGTCCATAAGCGTGCTCTGGACATCTGCCGAGAAGTTGGCGGACCTCAGCCAGGCGTGGCGTCTGACCGCCACCGTCGTTGCCATCGCTCTACCCAGCGAGTCAGTGGTATCCAGCCCACACCGGATGGAATATTTGGCTGCATCCCGGCCCTCCACAAGGGCTTGGCCGAGTTTGGCCCGTACCTCCAACGGACACTCTGGCAGCACTTCCGCGACCTTATCCCACACAGAGTGGGTGTAACGTCCCAAGAGGCAGGCGGTGTTAGAAGACCGCAGGCCGAGGCTAATAGAGGAAAAGATCTTCTTCCCATACTGGTCATACCTCTTGGATTCCCGGTCCGGGGGTGCGGACGGGAATGCGGTCTGGGAATTGGAGGCCTGGATGACCAGGCTCTCGGGGGTAGGGTGGGAGGACAGAAAACATGGGTCGCCCGGGGCCGGGCGGTGGCGTCTGGCCACGTTCCTATCTACGGGCGAACCCGTAGCGGGCTTGGACCAAGTGCCCAGCAGAACGTCGGTCAAGGCCTCATTAAAAGGCAGCAGAGGCTCGGCCGAGCTTGACTGCGGTTTAAGGACCTCAGTGAGGAGGTTAGTCCTCACGGCCGCGACGGGGAGCTCAAGGCCCAAGGCCTTGGCAGCCCTCATCAGCACCACACCATATGTTGCCCCCTCCTCCGAAGCCACGGTAGGAGGGGAGACAAACCCAGTGTCTGGAGAGGTGTCCAGGCCACTGGCCTCCCCAAGGTCTTCTGTCCAGTCCTCACGAGACTGACACTCTCTGGTCAGAGGGTCCTCAGACCCCTCCCAGTCCTCTCCTTCACCCATCTCCTGAAATTCAGGGTCCTCAACCAATGGGGCCTGTTCATAAAAGTGAAAATCACCCAACGGCGTCTGGAGCGGCGCCCAACGGGGCCGTCCCGACGGCCGAACAGGAACGGAAGGAGGACCGGGGTCGGCGCCGCCCGAGGGCGGCACCGGAGGCGACACCTGAGGGTCCGACGCCGGGGAGGTCGTCAGATCCACCGGCGACGAACCAGATCCCGAAGGAGGACCAGCGGCGTCCTGCGGCGCCGGGCCCGAAGGCGCCGGCGGCGTCGGAACAACTGGACCCCTCGGCGCCGGGCCCGAAGGCGCCGGCGGCGTCGGGATAACAGGGACCTGCGGCGCCGGGCCCGAAGGCATCGGCGGCGTCGGGGCCGAAGCACCCGACGGCGTCGGGGCCGGAGCCGCCGACCCGCTAGGGCTCCCAGACGGGTCCGCTGGGCCCGGAGGCACCGCGGAGCCCGTCGGAGGAGAGAGTTTCCTCATGGCCATGAGGAAGCGCTCGACCTCCTCCGGCGACGCGTTGAACCCAGGGACCGTAGGGTATGGGGCTGGACGCGGCGCCCACGACTCCGACGGAGCCGCGTGGGCGGTGTCACCCGAACCCCCGGCCGCATCGCGCGAGCGTCGGGGGGAGTCCGAGGAGCGATGACGCCGCTTGGACTTCTTGTGCCTCTTACCTGACGACGACTTCGACCTGGAGGAGTGCGGCCTACTCTCGGAGCTGTGGTGGCTCCGGGCCCGCGACCTGTCCCTCGACCTCCCATGGGATCGGGACCTCTCGCGGCGCGGGACCGACTGCCGGAGTTCGAGGCGCCTACGGGACCACTCCCGCCTGGCTTTCGAAGAGAGGGCCCGGCAGTCGGAGCAGGCCTTGTCGTCGTGGTCGACGCCCAAACACGACAAACAGACGCGGTGAGGATCCGTGACCGACGCAATCGTCACAAGGTTTGAAGCCGGGCATCCCTATCGGGTATCCCTATCGGCACCTTTTCGGAGTCGAGAGACTTCGAAACAGTAATAAAAAAGGATCAAAAAAGTTTTGTCAAAATTGACTAGGGTTACTGCTTTTTCCAGATCTGCGCTTCCTGGCGCGGAAAAAAGAAGAACTGACGTCAGCACGCGGAGGCGGCGTCTAGGTACTCAGACGAAGTCATCACGGCGCCACGACGCCGACGACGGACGCGGAGCCGCAGACGACGGACGCGCAAGGGTACTGCTACGCAAAAATTTCCGGATCCAGTCTGACGCCTGGGGATATTCTAAGGTAAGGAATCTAATACTAACGTGTCTCTTTCAGATACATTGTGCATTCACAGGACAGACCTCAAGTGATTTAACAGATGCAAAATGTAGTCCATCACAAGATTTTTGTTGAGCTTCTAACATCTGAACTTTTAATTTTTGAATGCTCTTGTAGCACCCTATACCGCATTTATTCCATCCAGCACCAAGGCACTTAATATGAAGCTTTTTATAAACCCTTCGAGTCTCCATACTATGAATTCCACGTAGTATCCTAAGCCAGCAAAATTCTGTCCGGAAATTCGGCACTTGTCCCATTTTACTTGCAAAATGCTGCGAGCATGCGCGTTCAGGCACCGAGCTAAATACACTGTCTTTGCAAAATCCATTGGGCATGTGCGCACTCCACCGCGCCCAGTCCGATCGATGCATCTCTGATTCTAACTTCAGAGACGCTGAGTGTCATCGCGGCTTTCACACAGCTGACAGCCTTTGACGTGTTAACCAGGCATCCTTTTCGGACAGCGGATGCCAAGCACCATAATTAAGCGCCGCACATCGTCTAGGCAGCTTCTCAGACACCGGATCCTGAACAATCCTCAATTAACACAGCCTGTGTCAATCCACACCTAATTAATTAGCGATTACAACAGCTGGGCACCTATATAAACATACCACTCATTCAGCTACCAGCGGGGGAGAGGTGAGGACGTTTTGTAGGAGTACTACGAGGGATGCACCTTTCAGGCAGTAAGGGTGTGATTGCAATGTATGCTTGGAAAACTGAGTTTCTCTGACCATAGAACTCGTTTTCAGAGTTTTGTATGGACGTGTGTGAGAGCAACAACTTTGCTTTTACTAAAATATTTCTCCCTTACTCTGATTATCGAGTGCGACTGCAGGGGTCCCTCATTCCCCCCTTCCCATGGGACATCCCAACCTCTAACCAGGGGTAAGATTGTGAGCTGGACTCACAGTATTTGTTTTCATGTGCACCATGTTTGCAGTGACATGTGTTTTCACATCCACATGCATAACAATGTTTATCTGCATAGTGCCAGTCTGATTCTTCGCTTTTTACTGGAGTTAAAACCTTCTTGACACTTTGTTAACCTTTATTTTACAGGTTTCAAGTTTTCTAAGTAGAGTTTGACAAAAGTCAACCTACCTAGTGGATATATCTCAGTCTTAAGAGACTAGATAGGAGCCCTTACATCTCATCCTGATGATTGCCATGGACTCTCCTTGCCATGTTGGCAGAAACATGTTGACGGCATTGGTGGGGATGGGACACTAAACCCACTGGTCCCCACACTTTAGTTTTTAATATAAAGCAAACCTGTTGGACATGGCCTTTCCCCCGAAATTTTTCGCTTTTGACCCCCTTGTCTAGGATGTCTCCCCCATGGTAATAAACCTGTATAGGCCATGTGTGGCAGGAGTTGCCCTGTGTTAATATGTAATGTCATGTGATGGTGTGAGCACTTGTAAATTTCCCCCATTTTAGAAATGCACCTGACTGAAATGTTCTGTGTTTAAAATGGATGCCAAGGCCATGGGTTTTGCCACCTGACTGCCTTAGGTCAGCGGTCTAGTTATTATTGCCCAGCTAGCCCTAGCTTTTGGAGGGAAAGCCTGGCACCCAGGGTGCTCAACCCCTCCCCTTGAGCCAGTTTAGGCCAGCTTTGCCAACAGAGAGTCAGTCAGAGCTGGGACAAGAAAGGGAGGGGACATGCTGCGAGGTGCTACCGTCACATGGGCCTGTGAGCTGGGCCCTGCACCCCCAACCCCCCCCCTGCTGTCCCCCGGGCCCCTGACAAAGGAGGACCCCTACCCAGGTCGCTGACGCTGCTTTGACCTGGAACCACGCCAGCGCTGCGTGAAGAAGCACCTAGGAGGTGAGGAGGGGGCCCCTGAGGAACTGCAGTAGAACTGTTCGGCCCCTGTGAGGTGTGCTTGCCAGGCGCTGTGCTGCAAAAGCGCTGTGTTGGGGAGGTTGATGCCCCCAAGGAAGCTGTGGCCCCTGTGGAAGCTCTGACGCTGTGAGGCACTGCCTGTGGAGCGCTAGAAACTCGACTGTGCCCTGCATAGCGCTGTGTGTTGGGAGAGCCTAAGTTGTGTGGCCCGAGGAGAGGGGCTAAGTGCCGTGAATAGCGCTGTGGGTGCCTACCCCACGTGGTTGCGCCCTCTCTGGCGGAGGAGATAGCGCCGCGTGTTGGGGCGCCGATGTGGTGTTCAAAATAATTAATTAAAAGGGAGCCTACCCCTTGTGCTGCCGAAAATCACTGCCGCGGCCCGGCGCCGCCTTGGAGGGACCCCCACCATTGTGGATAACGTTGCGGCGGCCCCCGGTGCCAGGAGAGGGCCGCCGGCGGGAGGAGAGGGAGGAGAGGGCCGCGCTAGGCCCTGAGGCCGGCCTGTCCCGCAGCACGTGACGGGGGCGCCAAGCCGCGTCATTGGCCGCGCCCCCACCCCGCAGGGATTGGCTGCTGCCCGTGGAGCCGCAGAAGCCGGAAGAGGCCATCCGGCGGTGCTGCGGGGCTCCCGGAGTGAGGAGGGAGCCCCGATTGTGCCTGGACACTGGAGCGGGTGGCCACCCCGCTGGGGAGTGCCACCGCACCGGAAGGAAAAGAGCGGCGCATCATCTGCAGGGCTCCGTGTGGGAAAGGGAGCCCTGCCGTCGTTGTGCGCCTTGCTGAGCCCCGAGGGTGTCTACTCCACCAGTGAGTGCCCCAGGGAGAGTCAGAGCAGGCCGACGGAAGCCCCGGGTCCCCTCAGGAGAAGGAGGGGCCCGGGTGAAGAGGGAGCCCGGCTCTCGTGAGGAGGGGGCATCGAGGCACTTGATCGGTGCCTGCCCCGCCTCTGCCTCAGAAGCCCAGTGAAGCGCTGCTGCTGCTGGCGGGGCTCTCAGCTGAAGAGAGCCCCGCACGCCCAAGCCGGCCGCAAGACTGCCCTGCCTGTCTGTGCTCCCGCGAGGAGTAGCAGCACCGGAGGAGAGCCGCGGCAGTGGGAAAGCCAGAGCCCCTGACGTCAGCAGAGCCTAGGAGCCCGGTGAGTGGGGCGGACGTGGGGAACTGCCGGAGGCACCAGGGTGAGGCCTTGGTAGGAGCTGGGGGTGGGAAGCATCGGGGCACGTATCGGTGCCCGCCCCTCTCCGCTGGACTAATCCGGCGGGAGGACGCTCGGCGGCACCGCAGTTGCAGGAGCTGCATCGTGGGGACAGTTTTCATTCAGGAGACTACCGCTGGGCCACCCCAGCCCCAATTAACCCCTTGAGGCCTACTGGCCTCCCTGAACTGGGTCAGGGCGAGCGTGTCTTCAGGGCTTAAGCCCCGAGTGCCAAGAGCATGGGCAAGGGCCGCTAATGGCTGCCGGGCCATGAAAGTTAGCCCCTGGCTAGGGGTCTGTTACGGCCTGGGGATTCTTGCCCATAGAAAAGGGTTAATAAGTGAAGGGATTGACTGTGGAGAACTCGGATGAGCTGTTTACCCTCTAATGGCAGGCTGTTCTTGCCACTCTGAGGAAATGTCCCTTCTAGAGTACTGAAGCACAAGTTACTACTTGTGTAACGATATATCTGTAAGAGACATTAGTTAGTATTAGATTCCTTACCGTAGAATATTCCCAGGCGTCAGACTGGATCCGGAATTTTTTTGCGTAGCAGTACCCTTGCGCGTCGGTAGGCGTCGTCTGCGGCTCCGCGTCCGTCATCGGCGTCGTGGGTGCCGTAATGACGTCGTCGGAGTACTTAGACGCCGCCTCCGCGTGCTGACGTCAGTTCTTAGACACAGCTTTTCCGCGCCAGAAGCGCTGAGCCATGTTAAAAACCAACACTGGTGCCATTGAAACTAGGGCCCTGAAAGGGATAACCCTAACCCTAGATATCGGTTCGCAGAACGGGGAGGATGGGTGGTTCGGTAAGGAATCTAATACTAACTAATGTCTCTTACAGATATATCGTTACACAAGTAGTAACTTGTGCATCTGAAAGAGACACGTTAGTATTAGATTCCTTACCTTAGAATAGATACCCCAGCAATACCAACCCCGGTGGTGGGTCTGCGAACCAATAATCACACCAGAAAGTCCTGGAGGACAGAACGGCCAAAGAAGCCATCCCTCCGGACTTGGCAGTCTAGGCAGTAGTGTCTTGCAAACGTGTGCAGCGATGCCCACGTAGCTGCCTGACAGATGTCTTGTAAGGGCACTCCCCGGCCCAGGGCAGTTGTAGTCGCCGTGGCTCGGGTGGAATGAGCCCGCAATCCAACAGGGGGCTCATTCTTAGCCAAAGAGTAACATGCCTGGATACACAAGAAGATCCACCGGGAGATGGTCCTCTTGTGCACCGATTTCCCCTTCTTAGCGCCCACGTAACCAACAAAGAGTTGGTCATCCACCCGGAACTGGCGTGTGCAATCCAAATAGAATGAGGTCCAGACGCTGGAGCCGCTCTTCCTCTTTAGAGGGGTGCGGAGGCGGGAAGAAGGTTGGCAAGGTGATGGACTGCCCGATGTGGAAGGCCGTAACAACCTTGGGCAGGAAAGATGGCTTAGTACGCAACACCACTTTGACCGGATGGACAGAAAGGAAAGGTGGAGTACAAGAAAGAGCCTGGAGCTCACTCACCCTTCTGGCAGAGGTGATGGCAACCAGGAAAGCAGTCTTTAGAGTGAGAAGACGAAGAGGACAGTTGTGAAGTGGCTCAAAGGGAGCACACATCAGAAAAGTAAGAACAAGGTTCAAGTCCCACTGAGGCATCACAAACGGAACAGGAGGGAACGTGTGTGTGATGCCCTTCAGAAATCTATTAACAATAGGGGACTTGAACAAGGAAGGTTGAACAGGCAGCCTCAGAAAGGCTGAAAAGGCAGAAAGGTAGCCCTTGATAGTGCCCAGAGCAGAGCCCTGCTGGGCAAGAGAAAGAAGAAAGAGAAGAACCTCAGAGAGAAGGGCAGCCAGAGGATCCACAGCCTTTGCTGTGCACCATACCACAAATTTGTTCCACCTGCAGGCGTATACCGTTTGTGTGGATGGACGCCTGGCTGCCAGAATGACATTACAGACTTCAGGAGGCTAGTCAAATGGCCTCAACTGTCGCCGCTCAATCTCCAAGCATGGAGGTGGAGACTGGACAGGTTCGGGTGGAGGACCGTCCCCTGCTGCTGCGACAGAAGGTCCTCCTGAAGAGGCAGACGAACCGGGGGATCGACTGACATACTGAGTAGCTCTGGATACCAGTACCTTCGTGCCCAGTCCGGAGCCACAAGGATGACTTGGGCCCGGACGCGCTTGATCTTCTTCAGCACTCTGGTTAGAAGTGGTATAGGCGGAAAGGCGTACAACAGACCGCAACCCCACTCGTGACGAAAAGGGTCGCCGAGCGAGTGCCGCCTTGGAAATTCCAACGCGCAGAACTGAAGACATTGCGCGTTCTCTTCGGTGGCGAATAGATCTAACCAAGGCTCTCCCCATCGTTGAAAGAGGCCTTGCGCCACGTCCGAGTTCAGACACCATTTGTGATCCATCATGCACCGACGACTGAGCTCGTCCGCCCTGGCGTTCAGAGAACCTGCCAGGTATTGAGCCACCAGGGTCACGCCCTGGCTTTCCAGCCATTGCAAGAGGCGC
Source organism: Lissotriton helveticus (assembly GCF_964261635.1). Lineage (NCBI taxonomy): Eukaryota > Metazoa > Chordata > Amphibia > Caudata > Salamandridae > Lissotriton > Lissotriton helveticus. The sequence goes on from NC_136067.1 coordinate 49,585,633, forward strand.
AGAGCCTCCTGGCAAAGGGTCCACGACCCCACCCCGCCCTGTTTGTTGCAGTACCACATGGCGGTGGTGTTGTCCGTGAACACCTTCACTACACTCCCTCGGACAGAGGGGAGGAATGCCTTCAGTGCTAGACGAATCGCCCGTAGCTCCAACAGGTTGATGTGGAGCCGGGCCTCCGCCGGAGACCAGAGGCCTCTGATCTCCGCCTCTCCCATTTGGCCTCACCAGCCCTGGAGGGACGCGTCCGTCACAACTACATGCTCCGGTTGGGGAAGGGAGAGGGATCTGCCGCTGACCCAATCGCGGTCAGTGAGCCACCACTGCAGCTGTCTCGCAGTGCCCTCCAAGATCAGGACGTGGTCGGACAGGTTGCCCTGATGCTGGGCTCACTGAAACTTCAGGTCCCGCTGCAGAGCCCGCATCTGCCACCTGGCGTGATGCACCAGTAGGATGCAGGAGGCCATCAGCCCCAGAAGCCGCAGCGTCAAACTGACTGAGACCCGGGATAACGGCTGAAAGATGGGAATCAAAGCCTGAATATCCCGGACCCGCTGTTCGTGCGGGTAAACCCGAAACCGCGCCGAGTCGAGAACCGCTCCGATGAAGAGGAGCTTCTGAGAGGGGCACAGGTGTGACTTCGGCACATTGATGGAGAACCCCAGCTGGTGCAGGAGATCTGCCATAGTCTGGAGGTGGCTGACGACTGTCTGGGGCGAGCCCGCCTTCAACAACCAGTCGTCGAGGTAGGGGAAGACTGAAACCCCTAACCTGCGCAGATGAGCTGCGACCACCGCCATCACCTTTGTGAACACCCGTGGGGCGCTGGTTAGGCCGAAGGGGAGCACGGTAAACTGAAAGTGCTCGTGGCCAACCGTGAACCGCAGGTGGGGCCGGTGGGCCGGCAGGACGGGGATGTGGAAATACGCGTCCTGCAAGTCCAATGCTACCATCCAGTCTCCTGGGTCCAGGGCAGCTAAGACCTGAGCCAGTGTCAGCATTTTGAACTTCTCCTTCCGGAGGAAGCTGTTGACATTCCTGAGCTCCAAGATAGGGCGTAGGCCCCCTTTCCCCTTCTTGGGTACCAGAAAGTAGTGGGAATAGCAACCACACCCTACTTCTGGCCCAGGAACGTGCTCGATGGCCCCCTTGGCCAAGAGGGCCGTAACTTCCTCCTGCAGAAGTAGCAAATGATCCCCCGATACACAGTGGTTCTGCGGTGGCATGGCTGGAGGAGTCGCCTCGAAGGGGAGGGAGTAGCCCCTTCGGACGATCTGCAGCACCCACCTGTCCGATGTGACAGTGCGCCAGTGGAGGAGGTGATGGCGAACCCTGCCCCCCACTGGAGTCACATGGGCCTGAAAGCACCGACTAGGAGGGTTTTGAGGCGGATGCTGCGGGGGTAAGGTGTGGACTGACCTCGCCGTTGACCCCTACAGCCAGGACGGCGGTTCCCACGCCCGCCACCGCGTTGGGTATTGCCCTGCGGAGCGTGGCTGGCAGCACGTGTGGGTACACCCCTTCCGTGGCCACGAAAGGAGTGAAATGCAGCCAATTGCTGGCGCGGGGCCGAGAGGCCCAAGGACTTGGCCGTAGCCCTGGAGTCCTTAAAGCGCTCAAGCGCATGGTCTGCTTTGTCACCAAAGAGGCGACGGCCATCAAACGGCATGTCCATCAATGTGTTCTGGACATCGGCCGAAAAGTTGACGGACCTCAGCCAGGCGTGGCGTCTGACCGCCACCGTCGTTGCCATCGCTCTACCTAGCGAGTCGGTGGTATCCAGCCCACACCGGATAGAGTATTTGGCTGCCTCCTGGCCCTCCACTAGGGCTTGGCGGAGTTTGGCCTGTACCTCCAACGGACACTCTGGCAGCACATCCGCAACCGTATCCCACAGAGAGTGGGTGTCACGGCCCAAGAGGCACGCGGTGTTGGAAGACCGCAGTCCCAGACTACGGGATGAGAAGATCTTTTTACCATACTGCTCATACCTCTTGGATTCCCTGTCCGGCGGAGCCGACGGGAATGCGTTCTGGGAATTGGAGGCCTGGATGACCAGGCTCTCGGGAGTGGGGTGGGTGGACAGGAAACATGGGTCGCCCGGGGCCGGGCGGTGGCGTCTGGCCACGTTCCTATCTACGGGCGAACCCGTAGTGGGTCTGGACCAAGTGCCCAAAAGAACGTCGGTTAAGGCCTCATTAAACGGCAGCAGAGGCTCGGCCGAGCATGACTGCGGCTCAAGGACCTCGGTGAGGAGGTTAGTCCTCACGGCCGCGATGGGGAGCTCAAGGCCCAAGGCCTTGGCTGCCCTCATCAACACCACGCTATAGGTTGCCCCCTCCTCCGTAGCCACGGTAGGAGGTGAGACAAAGCCAGTGTCAGGCAAAGTGTCAATACCACTGGCCTCCCCAAGTTCACCTGCCCAGTCCTCTTGAGACTGGCATTCACGTGCCAGAGGGTCCTCAGACCCCTCCCAATCATCCTCATCACCCATCTCCTGGTACTCAGGGTTGGGAAAGGATGGGGCCGGTTCATGGAAAACGAATTCTCTGAACGGCGTCTGAAGCGGTGCCCAGCGGCGCCGCAACGGCGCCGGAACCGGGTCGAGGGAGGCGTCGGGGACGGCGCCGTCCGAGGACGGCTCCGGTGGTGAAACCTGAGGGACCGGCGCCGGGGAGGTCGTCAAATCCACCGGCGACTACCCGGATCCGGAACCGGATCCAGTGGGGCCCTGTGGCGCCGGGCCCGAAGGCGCCGGCGGCGATGGAGCCGAAGCACCCGTCGGCGTCAGGGCCGAAGCCCCCGACCCGGTAGGACCCCCAGACGGGGCCGGCGGGCCCGAAGGCGCCGCGGAACCCGTCGGAGGAGAGAGGGACCTCATGGCCATGAGGAACCGCTCGATCTCCTCCGGCGTCGCGTGAGGCCCAGGGACCGAAGGGTATGGAGCCGGCCGCGGCGCCTGCGACTCCGACGGAGCCGGGTGGGTGGTGCCACCCGAACCCCCGGCCGCGTCGCTCGAGCGTCGGGGGGAGTCGGAAGAGCGATGACGTCTCTTCGACTTCTTATGCTTACCTGACGACTTTGACCCTGAGGAGTGATATCGACTCCCAGAGCTATGATGGCTCCACCCCCGCGACCGGTCCCTCGACCTCCGTCCAGATCGGGACCTCTCTTGGTGTGGGGCCAACTGCCGGAGTTCGAGTCGCTTACGGGACCGCTCCCGTAAAGCTTTCGAAGTCAGAGCCCGGCAGTCGGAACAGGCCTTGTCGTCGTGATCGACGCCAAGACAGTGGAGACAACGACAGTGAGAGTCCGTTACCGACATCAGTCGGTCGCAATCCTCACAGGGTTTGAAACCAGGCATCCCTACCGGCACCGATGAGGAGTCGAAGACTCGAGAAAGGAGATCAAAAAGAGTTAGCGGCGTCTAAGTACTCCGACGACGTCATCACGGCGCCCACGACGCCGACGACGGACGCGGCGCCGCAGACGACGCCTACCGACGCGCAAGGGTACTGCTACGCAAAAAATTTCCGGATCCAGTCTGACGCCTGGGGATATTCTAAGGTAAGGAATCTAATACTATTGTGTCTCTTTCAGATATGTCACCTAGATTCTTACAGGGATATACTTCTAGGGTTGCTTTACATAAGGAGATGCTCATCCCTGCCTGGTGAAATGGCTAGTCATGCCCTAATGAAATGTTTATTCCTGCAGTGACCAGGTTACAGGAAATGTTGGTTGGTGGTGACCAGTTACTACCGTTACTGATGCCAATGTATATTGATGTTTCACGCCTGTTAGGTGATCCTACGCTGATTCCAGGCTGTTATACAAATAAGGTTGTGGGCCCCTGCGGATGTTATTTACCTGCCTAAGTGAGCCTAATGTACGCACTGGTGGGGTGCGCAATGTGTTGGATGCCCAGGGTATTGCTCAGGAATAATGCGCCAGTGTTGATATGCTTAGGGTTAAATGCCTAATGTCACAGCGTAATGTGTATGCCTAAGGTTCTATTGCATACAAGGTGTCTCCTACCCTGATGAGATGGTCATCTCCCTGGCTTAAGGTGATGAGACCGATATCTAATGTTGATGTGCCCTTTTACTGCAGGTGTCCTGCCCCTGTGCTGGCCTGACGTGTCATTCCAGGCCCTGGTTTACATCCCATGTGTATGAGAAAACCTGCTGCTTTATTACAGGTGCTCCTGTCTGTTGGGATTTGCTTTGATGCCCTGAAGTTTTCCTTTACAGGGGCCGTGTTGGAGTTATACAGCATGGGGTGTCCTGATGCTAATATTGTACTTTGTAGTTACAGTCTCCTGCTAAGGATGAGAGCCTGAGTTGGCCCCGCCATTGTGACCCCAGGTTTAATGACAATTTAAACATTCTTCTTTATTTCAGCCATGGACTTACGGACTCAGCCCTTACTCCCCATGTAAATAATCCCCCCCTGATACACTTGGCTCTGGTGCCAGTTGTGATACCTGTGTTATGCATTTTTGCCTTGCAGGTTGGAGGTATACTAAACTACTTACTAATTTTCCAACTCAAGCTGGTGTCCTGCCTCTTTTGTGGTGTGCCTGGTATGTCGTCGGTGGGTACTGCGTGAGTGCTTCACATATCCTCCGAAGTTTGGCCTGCCCGCTTGGTTCCGTGCTACCCCCCTGGAGATTTGGTAACCCCATTTCTTACAAAACCCTTAACAAATATATTACATTTGAAGTTTGCATTAATTTTTAAATCACTCACTCCTTTCACGGGTCCCCCACTTAAAGTTTAGAAGTGCCTCCCTGTCTCCAGGTGAAATCCCGCTCTCTATCAAACGTGATTTTTAGAGAGCGAAGACTGCCCAAGATTAAGCATGACACCTGGTGGTGTGTGAGGACAGTCCTTCCTATTTTTTTTATATGCCTAGCACCCCATAAAAGAAGGTGTAGTGCACCTTTTTCCACCTTAGAATCAGACACTCATTCAGAATACATGAACCGTGTCAGTGCAAATCATCTTGGCATGTTTGCATGTCCCATCTGGAAAATGTTGTCTGTACTGAACCATTCCTACACAGGAGAAGAAGTTGTGTGAAGTGTCTAGTACAGTACACATGTCAGCCTTGTGTATGTTGTGTGGTTCCCACAATATTGTGACTCATGTGATGATGTGCAAATGGATTGAGCCATGGACTAATGTGGACTCAGGGTGCAGTGAGTTAGAAGAAGCTATACCTGTCCCATGGGTGGTGTACAGCAAAATGATACAGATGACAGCATCACAGTGACACATATAGATAAATGGCATCACATAGGGCCAGAGGTAAGACACCAAATACCGGTCGTTAACGCCCGATTTCGGCCTTACCGACTGGTATTTGGTTTTTGAGATGTAGGGGGCCCAAATTTTAACGATTCTGTAAATTTACCGAATTGGTAAATCTAGATGTAGGTGGCACTTAAAATAGTGCCACAGGCCCTTAAGAATTTGTTATTTACCATCAAATACTATTTGATGGTAAATAACGAATTCCTGTGTACATGCACATCTGTGCATGTACACCTACCCTGCCCTAAGGGCATGTATGTGTGTCACATGGCACACAAGCCTGAATCAGGGATGCAACAGGGTGTCAAAGTGACACCCTGTCCCCCTTGTCAATTCGGTAATTTTACCTAATCGGTATTTACCGATTCGGTAATTGCCATTGGTTCCTATGGGCCTCAAGGCCCATAGGAATCAATGGCAATTACCGAATCGGTAAATACCGATTCGGTAATTGCCGAATATTACCGATTCGTTAATTTATTCGGTAAAAATACCTACATAGCATTTACCGATTTGTAAATACCGAATCGCTAAAATTCGGTATTTACGAATCGGTAAATACGAATTACCTACATCGGGCCCATAATGTCATTCCCTGCCACAATGACAGCAACTGCACACACCGCTGAGGGTGTAGATGGTGATGATTGCAGTGATGCATTGAAAGATCTACATTTGCTCATTGTGCACATGGCAACATGTCTTTGGGATGGTTATACAGTGGAAGGTTGATGCTATGGAGCTAAACGTGGCTATTGGGAGATTGTATTTGCAATAGGGCTTAACATGGTTGAATGTGATCAGTGTGTATGTCAAATTGTGATTTATTTGAAGTATTGCATTGTAACTTCAGATGAAGAAAGCCAATGTCATTCTGAGTGTCAGTACTTACTATGTGTGCATTGAGGAGGGGTGTACATATGCATCAGTGCATGGTTAAGTTGTGGCCACATCAGTGAGTGATCTCTTGTGACATTGATGTGTCCTTGGTGTCAGCAGTCAGCACAACACAGGGATGTCAGATGCCAGACACTACCTTTTGGCACACAGTGCCTGTTCTTATGGAGGCCACTCAAAGTTTAATCTACAAAAATCACTCTCATGCCTTAGATCATTGACGGCTGGCCCTGAGATTGAAATATTTTTGGTATGTGACATGTCACAACATGCAACGCCCTTGCATCACATTGCCCTAGTCATGCTAATGTGCATTGTCTTTTTGACAACATTAGTACATGGTGCTTCATAACAGTTTATGCCTAAAAATGTGTCCATGTAAAATATGCAGAGGTGTAAGTCTCAAAGACATCAACTGGCAGTGAACAGCAATGAGCATCATGTTAGGGCCCATTGAGATATTTGTGGTGTGCATTTCCATGTCATTGATGCATCTACAAATCGGTTAACAATGTTCAGCAGTAGTTGTGCTGCAGCACCAACATAGTTAGATGTAAGGATGTAAGATCACTTAACAATTGTCATGTTCCAGTTTGTATTTGGAGTATTTTGTGACCTCATACTTCAAGTGGGAGAAACACAAAAGATTTGGATGTGTAGCCCTCTTAACGAAAGGCATGTAGGTGTGTCTACACACAATAGGATGCAATGCTGAAATGTTGACACATGCACAACAATTCGCCAGTGTCAAGGCATTATGGAGCATTAACGTCCAAAAAACATGTGTCAGGCAAAAGATTGGGCTTATGCAGCCAGTACATGTACAAGTGAATTTTGGGTCTTAAGTAAAATGAATTCTGTTTGTATTTCATATCATCTTTGTGAGGAGTACATTTTACTGAACCTTGGTCTCTGTCTCTTACAGCATCTATCGAGGGAAGTGAAGGAGAGGGGCCCAAAACCATTGGGGAAACAGCTGGCATTAGTGGTCCCTGAGAGTACAGCGACACTGAGGGAACCAGCGCCTCTGAGGGGGAAAGGAGTGCCCTGGAGGAGTTCGGGCCAGCGACACCTAGCTCTACATCTTCGCATTCCAGCGATTACTCTAGACACAGGAAGTTCAACATCTGCTTTTTCGTCTGTCACACCCAGTCTAGTGTCCACCCTCCCTGCTGCTCCTAAAACTGGTATCTGGGCCAGCAACCCTAAGAAGAGCAGAGTCTCCTTCCCCCAGACATCGCTGTGCCTGCCCCTGTCTCCCCTGCTGCCCTCAGTGTGGAGGCCATAGACATCTTGCAGGAGCTGTCTGTGGGTCAGACTGCGCCCGCTCCTGAATGCCCTCCACGATCACGGCAAACAGTTGTCCCAGGTTGTGACGTTCCTGGAGGGCATTCATTCTGGTGTGGGTGGCCTGCACAGAACTGTCCAGTCTTTGACCTCCACAGAGACGGCAGCCATTGAGTAGTACCAACCTCCCAGCCAGTCCAACTCCTGACCCTTCCACCACCCTCTCAGGCACCCAGTCATCCACACGTAGCACACAACAGCACTACTCAAAGCGACAAAGTCACAACACACCCTCCCCAAAGCACACAAAAAGCACACAAGACAGCACAACAACAAAACAATCAGCTAGACACTAAGAAACATCAAGGCAAAAAACATGCATCCACAATGCATACCTCAGATTCCTCGCCCTCCAAGAGCCCTCCCATTCCATAACTCATCCTAAAGCCTCCCAAACACGTACCCCGGCTGCACTGGACCTGGTGCCTGCCACTGCTGCCCACCTCAACCCTGGGTTAAGAGGGCTGGGTTGGCCAAAGCTTCCAATACAACCCCCCCAAACCCTGTGAGAAGCATGGCCACAACACCATAGAGGCGAAAGTACATCCACAACAGGGGAGGCAGGGAAAAAGGCCACCCACCCCAAAGTGTACCATCAGATCTGGGAAATCTCCCCAGAAAGTAGCACCACCACCTGCACCACTTTCTGGAAAGAATGAGGCTGTTGTGGCCACCCCACTTCTCCCTTGGCCCAAGATGCTTAATAGATATTGGATACCCAAACATGTGAAGCCCAACCCTCCACATGTAACATCACCCACTGAGCCTCCCCCAGAATTTTTCCATCTCCACATGCCACGACTCCACCTGGTCCAGCTAGCCCTTAGCCTCCCACATCCTATGATCCCACTGCATCAGCCAGTTGTCCCACTCCCAGGTCCAGTCCTCCCACTACCCCTCACAATCATCCCCCTCCCAGTTCCAGTTCTCCAAATTTTTTAGCGAAACTCCCTCTTCCCACCCCAATCCTTCCTGAATGGTGCCTGAACCGCCATTTGATGTCCCTATTCTGGGGAGATTTCCATGGCACTGGACTTTTTTGAAAGTTTGTAGTGCAAGTGTTCATACACAAAAGTGAGGACTCTATTTTGGACTGCCATTGGTCTTTATGTTTGGCACTTTTCTTACAGATACAGAGTTTATGTATTAAAGTTCTATTTTTGTTCAGAGCTTTGTCGCTGTCCTTGCTAATGATGCAGAACAATGTTTGTGTATATGATCATCTGTTCCATGCTCTGAATGCAACATTCACAGTGGCATGGACTTAATTTAGTGTTGCAGGTGTTCCCAGAGGTTGCAGCGACTAATGTGCCTATCGAGTCACAGGGTTATTGGGGCCATGATGCTTATCTGTGACGGTCTACATTAATTTGTCGGGGCTCAACTTTTGTACATGTCATAATTTGATCCTCTACATCAACAACAGCTATTTAGATTTACATGATGATTTGAGGGGTGGACAAGGTGCATCATATGTGAGGGATCTATCTTGATGTGTACACACCAGTGTAGGTGTGAAGTTATCTTGGACAGGTATGGCTTCATAGTCACATGGGAACATTTACATGTGTGTACTTGACTACTCATGCAGTGTTATTGTCATGCCAGAAGCTGATGTAATATTGTGAATGTGCCCTTGAGAATGATCCTTTCACACATGTATCATCCAGTTTTTAAGTGCCTGTTTGTTTACATGCTCAGACACATACAGGAGGTTGTGTGCACATGTTGAAGTTGTTGCTGGAGCAATGTGCAGTGTGATCTTGCCATCCTAGGGTACACCTACTGTGGGCCACATCATTTGTGAATATGCAGAGTGTGTCATTCCAATGTGTGAGGTTGGTGTTTTGAGATCAGACACAGCTCTTGCTTACCATTGTTCTCACTGTGCTGACTGACTCTGGCAAACGTATATTTCATGTGACTTTTGCCATACATTGATGTCACATTACACTCTACTCCACTAAGTGGTATTCAAAATATACCAGTCCTGTACACAAGTCCAATCTCTGTAACTCCACTGTGGCTGTTACAGTGTACCTGTGACCTCTGTATGACCTTACAGTCACCAGACGACCATTTGAGTCCTACACAATGTGAGATACCCCACTATGTTCTTTTGCTCTGTACACTCCTCACCTGTACAATACTCATGTATACACCACTTCACTGAACAATATTCCACTCCATGTCATGCCAGTGTTTGACCTACCCCACCATTTCACAGTGTGACACTATGCTGTGGGAGAATGATTTGTGTCCAAAACCATTGTGCCCCTCAGCATTGTATCACAACTCGATATGTGCTATTTGAGACTACTTAATTGCAGTCATGGGTAATCCTGTAATGTTCAGATGAGTTTACGGTAGAGTCCTATAGTTTTGTCCCATGCATATGTGTTTGCCTGAATTGTGGAGCAGTAGGTGATAGCAAAAGTGTGTAGGTGTTTGCTAAGGCACTGCCACCCATACTGTGTTGGAAGTGATATGTATGCTGTGAAGATTTGTGATGTTCTTATTTATGGTGGTGAATTCAGATATGTATATCCCTGGATGTAGTGGTGTTCACACACTGCTTACTGTGCATGTGTGAGGCCCCCCAATGCACAAGTTACTTACCTTCGGTGACGATATATCTGTAAGAAACATTAGTAGTGATAGATTCCTTACCTTAGAATTACCCCCAGGCGTCAGACTGGATCCGGAAAGTTTTAATCAGCAGTACCCCTGTGCATCGGTAGGTGTTGCCCCGCAGCTCTGTGTCCGCCGTTGGCGCCGGGATGACGCCGCTGGAGCTTCTTAGATGTGTCAGGTCTGTACATGACTTTACGCACCAGGAACGCAGAGCCATGCAAGAAACTGACCACTGGTGCCATGAAACTAGGGCCCTGAAAGGGATGTCCTTAACCTTAGAAATCAGTTTGCAGAAGGGGAGGATGGGTTGGACAGTAAAGATCTATCACTACTAATGTTTCTTACAGATATATCATTACCAAAGGTAAGTAACTTCTGCATCTGAAAGAAACACGTAGTGATAGATTCCTTACCTTAGAATAGATACCCCAGCAATACCAACCCCAGTGGTGAGTCTGCGAACCAAGATCACACCAGAAAGTCCTGGAGAACAGAACAGCCAAAGAAGCCGTCTCTCCGGACTTGGATGTCCAGGCAATAATGATTGGTAAACATGTGCAGCGAGGCCCACGTAGCAGCCTGACAGATGTCCTGCAAGAGAACTCGCCCGTCCCAAAGCTGTAGTGGCTGCTGTCGAACTGGTAGAATGGGCGGTGGCTCCTTTTTAGCCAAAGAATAACAGGTCTTTATGCACAGAACAACCCACCGAGAGATGCTCCGTTTGTGCACGGCCCAACCTTTCTTAGCGCCCGCGTAGCCAACAAAGAGCTGGTCATCCACCCGGAATTGTTGTGTGGGGTTGAGGTAGAATGAGAGCACAAGTTTTGAGTCCAGACGGTGGAGCCTCTCTTCCTCTTTAGAGGGATGCGGAGCCGCAAAGAAGGTGGGCAAAGTGATGGTCTGCCCGATATGAAAAGTAGTGACAACCTTTGGCAGAAAAGAGGGACGAGTCCTTAGAACAACTTTATCCGGATGGACAGAGAGAAAAGGAGGTTTAGAAGAAAGAGCCTGGAGCTCACTGACTCTTCTGGCAGATGTGATGGCAATCAGGAAAGCAGTTTGTAAGTGAGAGGACGAAGAGGACAGTTGTGAAGTGGCTCAAAGGGAGCACACATCAGATAAGTTAGAACTAGGTTCAAGTCCCACTAAGGCATTACGAAAGGAGCAGAAGGTAAAAGATGAGTAATGCCTCTCAAGAATCTATTTACAACTGGGGACTTGAAAAGGGAAGGCTGATCTAGAAGCCATAAGAAGGCTGAACTGGCCAAGAGATAGCCCTTGATAGTGCCCAGAGCAGAGCTCTGCTGGGCCAAAGAGAGGAATAATAGAAGGACCTCTGAACGAGGAGCACAAAGGGGATCCACAGCCTTTGCTGTGATCCATGCCACAAACGTATTCCACCTGCAGGCATATATCGTTTTAATGGAGGGCCGCCTAGCTGCCAAGATAACATTACAGACTTTGAGTGGCAGGTCAAAAGACATCATATGCGGCCGCTCAATCTCCATTCAAGGAGGTGGAGGCTGGACAGGTTCAGGTGGAGAACCCTTCCCTGCTGCTGCAAGAGAAGATCCGCCCGAAGAGGCAGGCGGAGCGGGGGATCGATCACCATGCTGAGTAGCTCGGGATACCATACTCTTCGAGCCCAGTCTAGAGCCACAAGAATAACTTGGGCCCAGTTGCGCTTGATCTTCTTCAACACTGAGTAGAAATGGTATAGGCAGAAAGGCGTATAGTAGACCGCAACTCCACTCGCAATGAAAAGCGTCGCCTAGCGAATGCCGTCTTGGAAATTCAAATGCGCCGGAACTGATGACATTGCACGTTCTCTTCGGCGGCGAATAGATCTAACCAAGGCTCTCCCCACTTCTGAAAGAGACCTTATGCCACGTCCGAGTTCAGACGCCATTCGTGATCCATCATGCACCGATGGCTGAGTTCAGACGCCGTGGCGTTCAGACAACCTGACAGGTGTTGAGCGACTAGGGATATGCCCTGATAATCCAGCCATGCCCAGTGGCGCAGAGCCTCCTGACACAGGGTCCACGACCCCACCCCGCCCTGTTTGTTGCAATACCACATGGCGGTGGTGTTGTCTGTGAACACCTGCACTACTCTCCCCACGACAGAGGGAAGGAATGCCTTGAGTGCAAGTCCGATCGCCAAAGCTCCATAAGATTGATATGGAGCTGGGACTCCTCCGGAGAGACCAGAGGCCTCTGATCTCCACCTCTCCCATGTGGCCATCCCATCCCTGAAGGGACACGTCCGTCACAACTGTGTGTTCCAGTTGGGGAAGGGAGAGGGATCTGCCATTGACCCAATTGCGATTCGTGAGCCACCAATGCAATTTTCGTGTAGTGCCCTCCAAAATCTGGATGTGATCTGACAGATTACCCTGATGGTGTGCCAACTGGAACTTCAGGTCTCACTGCAGAGCCCGCATATGCCATCTGGCATAATCCACTGGCACGATTCAGGAGGCCATCAGACCCTGCCGCCGGAGGGTCATCCTGGCCAAAACCCGGGATAGAGGCTGAAAGATCGGAATCATAGCCTGAATACACCGGACTTGCTGTTCAGGAGGATAAACCCGAAACTGCGCCAAGTCCAGAACCGCTCCAATGAAGAGGAGCTTCTGTGTGGGAATCAGGTGCAACATTGGCACGTTGATGAAAAACCCCAGCAAATGCAGGAGGTCGGCTGCAGTCTGCAGATGGGAGACCACTGCCTGGGGTGAGCACGCCTTCAACAACCAGTCGTCGAGATAGGGGAAGACTCAAACCCCCAATCTGCGCAGATGAGCTGCGACCACCACCATCACCACCGCCATCACCTTTGTGAACACCCGAGGGGCCCTGTGAGGCCAAAGGGGAGCACAGTGAACTGAAAGTGCTTGTGGCCTACCATGAACCGCAGGTAACGCCAAAGGGCCACAGGATTGGGATATGAAAATAAGCATCCCGCAATTCCAACAATACCATCCAGTCTTGCGGGTCTAGGGCAGACAAGACTTGAGCGAGTGTGAGCATCTTGAACTTCTCTTTCCGGAGGAAGCGATTGATGTTCCAAAGGTCCAAGATAGGACGCAGGCCCTTGTCCTTCTTTGGAACCAGAAAGTAGTGGGAGTAGCAACCACAACCTACTTCTGGCATCAGAACGCGCTCAATGGTCCCCTTGGCCAAGGGGGCCGCAACTCCCTGCTGGAGATGTGCCAAGTGATCCCCCGACATGCCGTGGTACTGAGGTAGTATGGCTGGAGGGTTGACTCAAAGGGGAGGGAGTAGCCCCTTCAGACAATTTGCAGCACCCACTTGTTCGAGGTGATGTTGTGCCAGTGGGGGAAATGATATCGAATTATGCCGCCCACTGGCGTTTGATGGGCTTGAAATACCAGACTAGGAAGGCTTTGCAGTGGATGCTGCAGGTGGAGGTGGACTGACATCCAGAGCACAGTCGATCAGTTCAGAGGCCGAAGATTGACCCTCTAGAAGTAGGGATTGAACCTCCTCCTTCGTGGCGTCTGGCAGCTCAGATAAATACGGAGCAATGTCGGCCCACAACTGTCTATTATACCTTACCAGCAGCGCAATAGAATTTGCAGCTTTAACTGTCATTGCTGAGGTGGTGGAAAAACGCTTTCCGATATTGTCCAGCTTCCTGTCCTCTTTATCTGGAGGAGCTGTTAGTGGAGAGGAGGAATTCCTGGAATTTTTCTGCGCTGCCTGTGTAACCACAGAGTCTGGCTTGGGATGCCCTGTAAGGCAGGCAGGTGCTGATGTCGGGGCCTTGTATTTTTTGTCCAGCCGTGGAAATGTGGAAAAGTAAATTTTGCCATGTTGTATGTGCCTACGTGTTCCCCATGTTATGTTATATGTGCATGACCGATATGCATGTATTCCTTTCTGATCGATTAAAGACGCAATTACAGTTGTGTCCATCTCTAGTATGCCAGTTTCCAGTCCTCGTGAATACAACGAATATCAGGCCTGTGTAAACCTACGTTGCCACATTTTACAGTGTGCACGTTAATTCATTGAATTGTCCCCGTTTCTAGGCCTCAAAAGGGCCCGGACTCAGATTCAGCTCCTGTCTCCTGAACCCTCTCCGAGGAGCGATACAGCCCCCACCTGTATCCCTGACCCTTAGCTTACTTCTTGCCACGCAGTGCCCGGCCCGGCCTGGCTCTGCCTCCCAGTCTGCCAAGATTATGTTATGCTTCTAGTTATCAGTCCAGCCCTCCTTCTCTGCATTCCTAAGCTACTGAATCGCATCAATAGTTTCCGTCATGGTCTAGCCTTTATGTCTCCATGAAAGAGAAATACTGTATTAATATTCATAGAATATTCCTCACACACGCACTACATATAGAATTATGCATGCACCAGTCTTAGAGTCTATTAGCCTTTACCCTGATAACTTTTGGATTCTATCAACATGTACTCTAAACACCAGATACTAGATATGCCTTGGGTACATGTCGCTCTGACACTCCAGACTTTAGTCTCCTCTTCTAGCGCAGAAGTCATAGCCCCCAGTTCTCCCTGGTAACACGTCATTGCCCGTTTGCGCGCACCACTAGGTTAGAGGTCCCAGCTGCTCAGGTAGCCCCCTCCATGTTTCCGCCCCGTTTATGATATATTCTGTTACGTTTACATCACATGTCTATGTATACGCCCTGTACACACCTTCTTGTTACATCATTTTACCCTTATCTTTCGCGACTGTTACGAACCACGCCTACTGCTACGCCTACTGTATTGAATGTAATGTATTTTGTTTAACTATATATACTGTGCACTGTTATTAAAAGTTAGCGCATTATTCCCAGATCCTGTCCCCGGCAGCTGCCATCCTATTCCCGTACAGGCTGTCCTGTTCCTGTCCTTTATGCCTGATTAAAAGCCTGTAAACTCCAGCTACCTCGAATTTTGACTCTTATTTATTGAGCTATCTGTTTATATGAGTATCCTGAAAAATAGAACCGGTAATTAATTATTTATTTACCACATAATGGCGCCCGAATAGGGACTTGCCCTTTCCCCACGCGCCGGAGAAGCCACGCAGGCCCCCTGATCCTCTGCAGCCGTGACGGAACCATACCGTGCACGTGCAGATATTTCTGCTTCAAGTATCCCTCAGGCCCACGGAGGAGACGGAGGTTGCGGTCCAGCATCCAGACGAGGCGGTGGAGGAACGCGGCGAGTCCCGACCAGAGCCCAAGCCGAGAGTCCAAGGTCCGAGGTATCCGGAGGCCCACCTGTAACTGAAGTCCGAAGTTCGTCCGTCCGTCGTCGTAGCAGTCCAGTCCAGTCCGAGGCCTTCCGTTCTTGCTGTCCGGTGAGTACCGTTGCTGGGGTAGTATCTAGACAGGGTCAATTAATTTGTCTCTGGTCCGTGGGTTTGGGTACGCAAATCCAACACGAAGTGTTCACTTAGGTGAACGCGGGTCCTGACGTGTCTCTTTATGGGACCGGTAAGTTTCGTACTGTTTAGCAGTGCATCCAGTCATTCTAGTAAGTTTCTGTTCTAGTAAGTTCTGTTCTCGAGAAATTCATGTGTTCTGTTTTCAGTATTTCAGGTAATATTCTGTCCAAACTGTTATGTTAAATGTTATTTCATGTGTTTTCAATGTCGTGGTATGAGTGATTTGTTTTCTTCAAGTTATTATTGTGTTTATCGTGTATTGTATTGTGTCCAGACTCCAGTTCTAAGTTATGCCTCTGTTCACGAAATTACGTCAGCTAAAAACCAGAAAAGGTCTGCTCGAAGAAGCAGTTCCTGACCCGCCTAGGGACAGTCCAGGTCATTTTATGTATCATAAGCATGGCATAAGTGCCATATTATATCTAGACTTATGGGTGGAATACACCAAGGAATTAGAAGAGAAATATAGATGGCCCGTATCAGGTACGTGGGATGCCGAGTGCATCATGCGAGTAGAAGAAGCATTATGGAAAAAGAAAGCCAGACAGTCCCAGAAAGATGCCATCGAGTTATGGCGCAAAGAATCTCATAGAAGAACCGAAAAAGAAATCAGAAAGACAGAATTAAGTAGGGAATCCTCAGAACAAGCCCAAAAAAGGGAATTAATCGAAGTAGGTGAACGAGTTAAAGCCGAACAGTTCGACAGACAGAGAAATGCCCTTATTAAGGGTATGTATCCTCTTCTTGCCGAGGGCTTGCCAAAAGCAACCCCGGAAGCACCATGTAATTTTCCGCCGCCATTAGTTCCGATTAAGTTACGTCACAAACCGACCGCAGCTGATATTTTTCTCTCGTCCTATTTGGACGACACAGTCCCAGAATATGCAAATCCTGTTCCGCCAGCTCCCGTAAATAATGTAATTCCTGTTCCTCCAGCCACCGGGGCACCCGTTACAGCACCTGTTACGGCACCCCCGGTCCAGCCTACAGTAAATGTACCCGCTACGTCAGTCACTCTACCAGCACGTACAGTACCCACCGACGATTCTAGTCTAGGGGCCTCGGGGGGAAGTCCTCCTGGAACCCCGCCTCAACACAAACGTGTGACATTACTCGAGCTACATGCCCGAGCGTTACAGCGTTCACCCAAACATCAGTCAGTTGCAGATATCAAGCGAGCTCTTACCGAATGCCGTTATGATCCAGTCCCAGGCGATGATGATATGGTCCTGTATTCATTGCGTGTAAGACGGGTGACCGAATATTTGGACACCCTACCGAATATGAAAGAATATCTAGACAGAATATATCGTTTCATCCGTACAGGAGTAGATCCAGAAAGTATTGGCGAAGCCATGTCTCAAAGAAAAGTCGAGATCCAGCTCATGCTATTAAAGTTTCTAATTAATTGTTTAATAAGGGAACAAGATTATCCAACTAAAGATCCGACCGAAATGAAAGTCCTGACAAGGTGGAGTGATCATATAGCCGAGGGAAGACACAAGACACAGAACTGTATAGACAGTATGTACAAGAAAATTCGTAAGGAAATAATAAGGTTACACGAGAAACGCAAAGCAGCACAAGTAAGCGAGAAGGAAGACGACTCTTCTACCGAAGAGGTAGACGACGAGAATCCTACCAGAATAGCGTATGTAGGTAAAACTAGACTTCCCGACCGACATTCACGCCTAGAACACAAGAAAGTTTTTCCTCTTCCAGCACCAGAACAAGGTTCTCTTGAGCAAGTATTTCAAGCTACCGATCACATTCTGAGATCACGAATCGGTTACAGTGAACTTAGTACCATGCATGAACAAGAACTAGCCCGATCAGCAGTCCGATGGATTACTGATTCTACCACTTTTCCAGACGAAATAGTGGCACAAATGTTTCTGAAACTGCCCCCAGCCGAGCAGCGACTGGTGGGTATGTACATGATCCAGCACCTCATTACACTGTATGAGGGTCAGCATTCTGATCCAGGTCCGTTACATGATGTTCTGAACGAGTTACTCCAGTATAGATGGAGAGGTCTAGGTACCGATTTAATAAGTATCATTCTAGAACAGCGCCACAAATATAGAACGTTTCTGAATCCGCATTTTGTTCATGTCTCACCTCCAGAAAGTAAACCGTTTTACATAGATAGACAGCATCCGTTACGAGAAGTACACCCAGTTAGGACAGCGGGTGGTGAAATGCAACGAGTATTTGTTTACACCCCTATCACCAAGATGGAACTCTTAGAGATGAAAAAGTTAATTCCCTGTCACGACAAAGATCCAGCAGGGTTCCATCGAGAATTAAAAGACATGCTCCGTATGGGAGAATACACGTATCCAGATATCATTAAAATGTTAAAGGTCCTGTTGCCCGCAGGGGTATATGAAAAACTCAAGGAAAAAGAATGGGAGGTGGGAGAGAAAAAGATTGATTGGACAGCTCTAGAAGCTGAAGATAAAATACGAGTACCAGGTACCGGTCTTGGGGACAAATGTAAAGAATTGCCCGAGTTATTGATTCAAGTTTTGCCAAGGTTACTAGCCACGAAAAAGGAAGATTGGGATGCAATCTCAGCATGCAAACAGAAACAGGATGAAGACACTAGTGATTTTTATTCTAGATTTGAGAAATGTTTTATTATTAACAGTGGTCTGAAGACGAGTAGCGAGTCGTACCCTCATCTTTTTGTTACTAAACTAGTCGAGAATTCAAGTCCACAAGTTAAAAATCGAGTATTGAAAGTCGAAAGTAGTTGGCAAGCTAATACCCCGTCACAAATGCTCCAGATGCTCCAGTACCACCAGAATAGAATCAGGGAAGAGCAAGAACACGAAAGGAGACGTATGAAAGACACGAAAATGAAAGTATTAGGTGCACAATCTGTTCCACAAGACAGTCAGAAGAGGGGTCCGAATCAAGCCAGTCATCCTGCAGCTCCCGTTAAAGGGACTTGCAATTATTGTAAACAGCCAGGTCATTTTATAAACGAGTGTGCAGTTCTGAAACACAACATAGCAACTGGTAAGACTAAAGAAAGACCACGTCCGCCTAGACAAGAACAAGTTTCACAGACATCTCAGTCACCACAGAATGCACAACAGACAGTTCCAGCATCGCAGCCCATCGCTGCAACACAGCATGTTACACAGCAGATGTACCAGTATGCCCAGTCAGAGTTTCCAGAGTATCAACAGTATTCATGAAACAGCCTAGAGAGGGAGGTAGGCTTGCCTCTCATCGAGATACCTGTAGATCAAGAGGGTCCCTATGTACACAGTCAAGTATTAGGGAAAGACAGAAAGTTTCTGATTGATACAGGGGCAAGTAGGACTACTATCAGTCATGACGAGGTTCCAGGGGCTCCGCTCTCAGGCTCTAGAAATGTTTCCCTTGGTTTTTCAGGAAAGCCTATTGTTAATGAAATTTCGAAGCCAGTTTCCCTAGAAGTTGGTCCATTGTCCCGAACTACTGATTTGTTACTTACGAAGTCATGTCCAGAAAATTTGTTAGGCATTAAAACATTGAAAGAATTAGGTGCAGTTATTTGCTGCTCCCCAGAAGGGGTCCGTTTGTTTTTGAGAGATTTTAAAGGTCACTATGTATTACGTGATTTTGATCCAAGACTATCAAATGTACCGCAGCATTTATGGGCGCAAGGTCCAACTGATGTAGGATGTATGCAAATCACACCCCATCGTGTGACTCTTAAACAAGGTATAGTCTTGCCACGAATCAGACAGTACAGATTGCCACCTGAGGCTGTAGCAGCCTTATCCAAAATTATTGACGAGCTTATTGCTCAAGGAGTGGTTGTAGAAACTGACTCCAATGTATGTAATTCTCCTATCATTCCAGTCATGAAACGTACCAATCCAAATGCACCTCCAGTATATCGATTAGTGATTGACCTTCGAGAACTTAACAAATGTATCATACCCCAGTATCCAGTAGTCCCAGATATTTCATCCCTGTTGACAGCTATTGATTCTGAAGCTACATTTTTCACCGTTATCGACCTCAAGAACGCATTTTTCAGTGTTCCGATTCATCCAGACAGCCAGTACCTTTTCGGTTTTTGTTTAAATGGAAGGAGCTATAAATTCACACGAGCTCCTCAAGGTTTCACAGAAAGTCCTAGTATTTACAGTCAAGCACTTAAGAGACAACTAGACAATATTCACATGCCAACTGACACTGCCCTGCTCCAGTATGTCGATGATCTACTGATCACAGCCCGTTCTGAACGTGACTGCGAGCGTGCGTCACTTACAGTTCTGTATTTCCTGGCCGAGCAGGGGCACAAGGTGTCCCCTTCCAAATTACAATTCTGTGTCCAGCAAGTGATCTACTTAGGCCACTTACTGTCCAAGTGGGGTAGGCAGTTGACACCAGACCGTATCCAGTTAATAGCGAGTCTTCCACAGCCCAAGACACAGAAGGAGGTACGAGCTTTTATTGGCCTCACTTCTTATTGCAGACAATGGATTCCTCAGTATGCATTTCTAACCAAGCCACTGATACAGTTAACGACACAGGAGGCAGCCGTATCGACTGTCCTCCCTTGGGCCCAGGAACATACACTTGTTTTCAATGAATTAAAGAAAGCCTTATGTCAAGCACCTGTTCTAGCAACACCGAACTACAGTAAGCCTTTTACACTTTTTGTCACAGAACGTGGTGGTACTGCATTATCTGTTCTCACACAAGAACAAGCAGGACAATACAAGCCCTGTGCTTATTTCTCGAGCACATTAGATCCAGTAGCCCAGGCTCTGCCTGCGTGCCTCAAGTCAGTTGCAGCCACAGCTCTAGCAATCAGACAAAGTGATTCCATAGTGTTAGGACACTCCCTGACAGTACAAGTTCCACACTCCGTGGAAGTTCTTTTAAACCGAACACAGACTCAGCACTTGACTATTGCACGTTTAACAGGTTATGAATTGACACTGTTCCAGCCACACATAGAAATCAGACGCTGCAACATTTTAAATCCTGCTACACTGTTACCGTCAGTTACTTCCAATCCTGCCACACATGACTGTGTGGAAGTTGTTAATACTATGACAAAGCCAAGACAAGACCTGACAGACATTGCATTACCTAATCCCGACTTGACACTTTATGTGGATGGTTCATGTATAAGAAGAAGTACAGGAGAACTAGTAGCCGCGTATGCAGTGACTACTGAAACTGAAGTTATAGAAACACATCGTATTGATACCCTGTCTGCTCAAGCAGCAGAGCTAGTCGCTCTGACCCAAGCCTGCATACGTGCCAAGAACCTGAAAGTAAACATATACACAGATTCACGTTACGCATTCGGAGTTGTACACGACTTCGGAGTACTCTGGCAGGAGAGAGGTTTCATGACTTCTCATGGAACCAAGATTCAGCATGGTCTCCTCATTCAAGCTCTGTTAGATGCAATACATTTACCGACAGCTATCGCTATCATGAAGTGCAAGGCACATACGAAAGTTACTGACATCATTTCCCAGGGTAACGATCTAGCAGATCGAACAGCCAAGCTTACAGCTCAGACTCCAGACATTCCAGTTAACACGACACAGACACTCACTCCAGATCAGACTACTTGTATGACAGTTAAGGACCCTACACAAGATGTCATAGACATACAGTTACATGCTACTCCCGAGGAAATCAAGAAATGGTCCGAACAAAGAGGGGTCCAGACAGATCAAGGATGGTTGACGAAGGGAAAAGCCACATGGTTTCTCCCCGACTCTATGGTTCAAGTCATTATTAATACCGCACATAGTCCAGCACATCTAGGAGAGAAAGCTATGTTAGACAGTATTCAGAACCTTTGGTTCAACAAACATTTACGAGCTGCAGCCAAGCAGAAAGTCCGTACCTGTATGATATGTTGTCAGTTCAATCCAGGTAAAAGTGTCTCGGTGGAACAAGGTGGATTCCAACCTCCTGACCACCCTTTTGAAGTCCTCCAGATGGATTACATTCAGATGGAGCGATGTCGAGGTTTCAAGTATGTCCTCGTAGTTGTATGCGCTTTGTCCAGGTGGACAGAAGCATATCCAGTTCCAGATTACACAGCAGCGACCACTGCCAGGCAGTTGGTCCGTGAATTCTTTCCCCGCTATGGACTCCCTAGGGTCGTGTATTCTGATAACGGCCAGCCATTCTCATCTGAGCTTATGAAACATGTTTCCCTTCTGTTAGGGTACCAGTGGAAGTTCCATTGTGTGCGCCTTCCTGAAGCAGCCGGTCTCGTAGAGAGACATAACCAGACCCTGAAAATCCGTATTGCCAAGACATGTAAAGAGAAAGGTGTAGACTGGCTAGTTGCCCTGCCAGTTGCTTTATTCTTCATGAGGATGGTTGCACATTCCAGATCAGGTCTGTCCCCTTATGAGGTCGTATTCGGCCGCCCCCCAAACATGTGGGGTACACCTAGACCCCGCAGTATTACAGATGTTTCCAGTAATATGTTGACAGATTACCTAGCTTCCTTGATGTCTGCCCTACACTTTTGTCGTTCCCAGGTTGCCGCTGCATTTCCAGACAATACTGAAGTGAAACCGCATGAGGTCATTCCAGGCGACCTCGTCCTTGTAAGGAACTTTGATCGTTCAAGTCCGCTGGAGCCTCGTTGGAAAGAGTCGCGACTTGTCCTCCTGACCACCCGCACGGCCGTGAAGTTGGAAGGCCGCAAGGGGTGGGTCCATCTGTCCCATATAAAGAAGTTCCATGGAGTTCGAGAAAAAACATTTTCAAAGAACTGTTCCATTTCTAAAGACTGCCTGAAACCAGACTCTAATCTGAATCCTGAACTGAAAGTTCCTCTGTTAGAGAAAACTCCGCAGCAGGAGTATAAAGAGAAACTCCGGTCTAGTAAAATAAGTCAGCCAGTTTAATTGTCTAAGTCCCTCTCGGGTGAAACGGTTAGACAGGTATCTGACATGTATGAGATAGACCCCCATAGTGAGAGAGTTAGTCAAAACTCTATAAGATGTATTGTTTTCCTCAGTTTTATATTGTTTCTAAGTTTGATGGTTACCTGCACAAGTTATGCATTACATTTATGTTTTCCAAGTTCACATGTAAATAAGTTTTCTAATACTACAGTAGAGCACACATTTAGTGATCTGCCTCCTCACGAGTTATCCTATCGTCTTGCTATGAGAAAGAATACATTTATAAGAATGTTACACTATTCACACCAGACCAGCAATGCCACTAATTGTTGGGTGTGTGGTCGACTCCCCCCTTTCCAGACACCGAAGGGAGTTCTGCCACTTTTTCCTTATCCGTTTTCACATAATGGTTCGTGTGGAGCATGGTCCACGTTAACGTCATCTTCCAATGATATGTCCCTTCTAAATAGAACATGTTTTCCAGACAAGCAAGGTCTCTCCCATAGAACAGGGTTAGATCTAGAAAATGAAGTATATGATTTAGGTAATTATTCTTCGAATTTTATGGTCCTGAATGTTCAGTCGGATACTACTCCAGATTTACCTGCTATTTCAGTACTACCAGTCAAAGGCGAATTATGTGTCAGAAAGAATGGTTCCGCAGTGATTGTACTACTACTGTCGAGTATAGTGACAGTGGGAAATCTATTTTCAAAGCCTCACGTCATTCTTATTTTGTTTGTGGTCAGACCGCATATGTTCGTCTGCCCCTCGATTGGGATGGAACATGTTACATTGCCTTCCTACTGCCACCAGTTTTTCTAGCCCCATCTGATTATCACAGAAATACACATCTAGTACACGTCAGACCTACAAGGGAGATCGAGTCCCCAATTGTCGATCAAACTGAAACTACTCTAGAACAGTATCAAGACTTCAATAAAGGTTTCTTCTTCTTTATAGGACCTGTCCAGAATAGTAAGTTAATCCGCAGGTTAACCAGAACCCTCGAAGCAGTAGTGAATGAGACTACTTCTGCTCTAGGTAACTTAACCGAAGAGCAATCTGCTATGAGATTTGTCGTGCTCCAAAATCGTCTCGTTCTTGACGTCATACTGGCCGATAGAGGAGGAGCATGTAGAGTCATCGGCTCTAGTTGCTGCATTTTCATTCCTAATAACGCGCCGTCTGTTTATTCAGCTATAACCAGACTTCATAAAATTGCCCATCAGTTACACCAGAATCCAGGCACCTGGACATGGTCCGGTTGGCTCAGGAGTATTATATCTGCCTGGGGATGGAAAGTATTGTCATTCCTAGGTATTGCAGTAATGATCATATTCAGTTGCTGCCTCTGTATACAATGTGGCCCTGCGATTTGCGGCATGTGTGCTACCTCTTGTATTCCTAGTCCTAGATCCCGTTCCAAGACAATTCGAGACGAGCAAATGATGCTATATGAAATGATAGATGGTATCATGAATATTGATGTTTCCTGATGGAAACGTAGGGCACAAGGAGGGAATGTGGAAAAGTAAATTTTGCCATGTTGTATGTGCCTACGTGTTCCCCATGTTATGTTATATGTGCATGACCGATATGCATGTATTCCTTTCTGATCGATTAAAGACGCAATTACAGTTGTGTCCATCTCTAGTATGCCAGTTTCCAGTCCTCGTGAATACAACGAATATCAGGCCTATGTAAACCTACGTTGCCACATTTTACAGTGTGCACGTTAATTCATTGAATTGTCCCCGTTTCTAGGCCTCAAAAGGGCCCGGACTCAGATTCAGCTCCTGTCTACTGAACCCTCTCCGAGGAGCGATACAGCCCCCACCTGTATCCCTGACCCTTAGCTTACTTCTTGCCACGCAGTGCCCGGCCCGGCCTGGCTCTGCCTCCCAGTCTGCCAAGATTATGTTATGCTTCTAGTTATCAGTCCAGCCCTCCTTCTCTGCATTCCTAAGCTACTGAATCGCATCAATAGTTTCCGTCATGGTCTAGCCTTTATGTCTCCATGAAAGAGAAATACTGTATTAATATTCATAGAATATTCCTCACACACGCACTACATATAGAATTATGCATGCACCAGTCTTAGAGTCTATTAGCCTTTACCCTGATAACTTTTGGATTCTATCAACATGTACTCTAAACACCAGATACTAGATATGCCTTGGGTACATGTCGCTCTGACACTCCAGACTTTAGTCTCCTCTTCTAGCGCAGAAGTCATAGCCCCCAGTTCTCCCTGGTAACACGTCATTGCCCGTTTGCCCGCACCACTAGGTTAGAGGTCCCAGCTGCTCAGGTAGCCCCCTCCATGTTTCCGTCCCGTTTATGACATATTCTGTTACGTTTACATCACATGTCTATGTATACGCCCTGTACACGCCTTCTTGTTACATCATTTTACCCTTATCTTTCGCGACTGTTACGAACCACGCCTACTGCTACGCCTACTGTATTGAATGTAATGTATTTTGTTTAACTATATATACTGTGCACTGTTATTAAAAGTTAGCGCATTATTCCCAGATCCTGTCCCCGGCAGCTGCCATCCTATTCCCGTACAGGCTGTCCTGTTCCTGTCCTTTATGCCTGATTAAAAGCCTGTAAACTCCAGCTACCTCGAATTTTGACTCTTATTTATTGAGCTATCTGTTTATATGAGTATCCTGAAAAATAGAACCGGTAATTAATTATTTATTTACCACAGAACCAGTGCTGAAACAGAGGCTGGAGTCTGCATCAACTGCAGGCCCTCTTTCCATATATGTTCAATTATGGGAATTGATCGGGTTGTCCTCTTAAGTGGCTCCTTAAAATCATAAATGAAGCAGTCAGTTTCCTGAGACTCCATTGTCATGTGGTACCTTTTGGCTGCTCTCTCCATCAGATTGTGGAACCCTCCTATGTCCGCCGGAGTTGAACCTGAGGTAGCGGGCTCCGGGGATGCAGGAGAAGAAATGATGTAGTCATCACCGTCATAATGATTGGAAGGGTCATCTTGTATTTCCCCCTCTTCTTGTTGTCCTTCCTCATCATCCGATGATGGAGGATCTTGTATTTGTTCCCTTTCCTGATGGAGTACTAATGCTGGCGGTCTGGGTCGTGGAGACGGAGCCGTCGCAACCGCTAGAGGAGGCTGTCTAGCTGCTGGCGCTGAGGACTCCGGGAATCGCTGTTTGTAATCCTGAATCAAAAATTGCAGATCAGACACTATAGACGCTGGTAGACATACCATGGGCGTAACGTGAGTCTGAACCTGTGGTTGAACATCATGTTCTTGTGTGATCTCAACATCATCAACATCCTCATCAGTGCTTTGGCATTTGACCACTAGATGGGATGGACTAGTAGCCTGTGTGTCATATTCTTCATCCGACTCCTCATCCTGTAAGAGACAAGTTGGTGGCAATCCTTGCACTCTACTTGGGGACGTTAACTCTGGCGTAATCGCCTTTTTTGAGCTCTTTATTATGGAAGGGCTCATCGACGGCAGGACCTTGGATGACCCCTCGTCTACAGATTGCATTTCTTGTGTCTGCCTCATCGACGATGGAACCGTCGTCGAGTGCTTCCACTGAGGCGTCGACGATGTCTTCTTCGACGGTGTGACGGACGACTGTAACTCTATCGGCTTCGCCTTCCTCGACGATGTCTTCGTCGACGATGACTTTGAGGACGATACCTTCGTCGACGATGCCACTGTCGTCGGCGCCTTCTTCGTCGCCGATTCCTTCGTCAACTACGACCCCCTGCCCTTACTTTCTTAATGCGTTTTGTTCTGGATTGAGCTAGAGACCGTGACCGTAGGCACCTGGTAGGTACATAAAATTCAACTTTATTCTGTAGGATAAGAGGCCCTCGTTGGTGCAGACCCTTGTTGCCATAGCTGAGCACCTTAAATTTTGCTATTTGGCGCATTGGCAGCCAATGAAGTAGTTTCAGGCACTCAGACGCTTAGCTGAGTCTGTCTTTATTACATACCAGTTTGCAGGCGGCATTTTGCACCTCTTGTAGGCGTTAGAAGAGGTAGTCTGCCATGCCCACGAACAATCTATTGCCATCATCTAACCTACTAGTAAGTAATGCTTGCGTGACGGTTCGCCTACAATTTTGCGGGATTCAAGGAAATAGCCGTTTTAGGAGCATCAGCACCAATAAGCTTCTTCCACATAGAACCGGCACATGGTCCTGCATGGATAGGGTATTGTCCATGATGAACCCCAGATTCTATGTGCATTGCTTTGGAGCAGGGGCATCACCCAGTGTCTGGGGCCACCAATTGGTATTCCAGACAAGTTTAACTCCTCCGAAAAGTAAAATATCAGATTTCCCTGCATTTAATTTATGGTAGTGTTCTGTCATCCAGGTTGCCAACTCCGAGAGGCAGTTATTCAATTTTAATCTTGTGTTCTGATGCCGTTCTTCAATGGTTATCAGCAGTTGGGTATCGTCTGCGTAGTAGCAAATACCAAAGCCCCACTTCTCACTGATTTTTGCCAAAGATGACACATAGACATTAAAGACTGTGTGGCTCAGGGATGCCCCCTGTGGAACAACATAGCCGATGGCTTTTGGTTTAGATGAAAATTCCCCCATTTGTATGCTCTGTGTTCTGTTATATAAGAAAGAGCTCAGCTACCATAAATTCCTTTTCCATGAAGAATCTCCAGTAGGCGATTGTGTGAGACAGTGTCAAACGCCGCCGATAGGTCTAATAAAATCAAAGCGGGGGCTTTCCCTTGGTCAACCAAAGATCTTATGTTTTCTGGCACGGCTAGGAGGGTTGCTTCTGTACTGTTAGTGGCTCTAAAGCCGGTTTGTGAAGGGTGCAGTAGGTCATTTGACTCAAAGTAATTCGACATCTGTCTATTAACCAGTTTTTCCATGACTTTGGAAAGGTACGGGAGTTGAGAAATGGGTCGGTAGTTTGCAGGATTGCGCACATCTGCTCCTGCTTTCTTCAGAAGGGGGGTCACTCCGGCCTGTTTCCATGTTTCTGGGAATACTGCGGTATCTAGCAAGTTATTAAATAGCTGGGTAACATATGGCCAGACTACGGGTATGAGCCGGGAAAAAACAAAAGGAGGGCAGGGATCAAGGGGAGACCCTGACTTAACTTCCCCCATTGTCTTACCCTGTGAATGGTGAGAAGTTGCCTATGCAAATGCATCGGGGGAGGGGTTGAAGTTTCGCAGATAACCCCCATCAACCCCCCACGCATCCGGGGGCCCGTAACGGGCCCAAAAGGCAATCCCTGTCAGCATTTCCATGGCGGCATCACCACCATGGAAAGGCCTTGAAATCGCCCACATGATAATATGGCTGGCGGTGCCTGCTATGCACCGCCACCATATAACTGTCCCAGCTCCACCCGGACGGCAATCGTAACTATTGCCGACCTGCGGAAAAGTGGCAGGAAGACTTTGCATCTGCCACCATACCCACCGCCATCATAATATGGCGGGGTATTTCTAGTTACGATGGCGTGATGGTCGGCTCGGCGATGGCGATCGTTACACCATCGTAACGAGCCCTAAATTCTGGGAAAGTATCTCAAAATTTAAAAATACAAATAAATCAATATATACATCATAAATTAGAATAAAAAAATTAACATAATGAAATAAAAAAATTATATAAACAATATTCCATTTTTTCCTAGAATTCTATATATTATTAATTACATTTTCAAAAAATTGAAAGTTATTTGACTAAAAAAATAAAAATGATCATTCAAAAGTAAAATTTGTTATAAATTAAGAAACTATTACATTATTCAGATTTTTCAAATTTCTGTTAAATTTGAATTTTTTCAATAACAAATGTTTGAAAAACAAATACAATGAGTAATCATTATATGCATCCAAATAAAATAACAATTTTAAGACAATATAAAAATGATTTTAAAAAAAGCACTAAAATAAAAAATGTAAAAACAAAATCGGAAATTTGTTATCTAAAAATGTAACACCTCAAAACTAAACAACATAAAATGAAATGTATTTAAAAAAATCATTAAAACAAATATTCATTTATAACATTTTATTAATACATTTTGAATAATAAATTACAAAAATGTTAAAAAATATTACTTAAGACAAATATATTTTAAATTACTGCCCTCCCTTATCCCCTATGAATCCAACATCCTGCTCCTAAAAATAACAATGAAAATGTAAAAAAATATATTACTTTTAACAAATATATTTTAAATTACTCCCCACCCTATACCCTATAAACCCAACATCCTAAAATATGAAACAAGCATTAGCATAGCCAATAGGTCTCGCCTTTGGGACCTTATAAGTGTTTAGCCATGCAACAGTTGATGTTGCACCAAGGTTATTGTGCTGGATAACGAAACACTTGTAAGGTCCCAAAGGCGACACCTATTGGCTATGCCAATGCTTGTTCTGATTTGAAACCAGGCCAGCCTAATGCTGTTTGGGCATACCAAGGGCCACATTACAACAAAATGTCCGATCACGGATCTGTGCCAAATTCGGCAGCACTGTGCTCAAAACGCAGGGATGCACCATATTGACAACCATACAGGGCACCCCTGTGTATTCCCTTTCACTGGTGCTACAATTAGCTGCTTAGCACCAACGCAAGCACGCTTGCACCATAGTTAAGGGGTCCCTGCATTGCAGGGAATTATTCTTTATCTGCACATAAACAATCATTAATGTTGTTTTTGTCTTTCTATATGTGCTGCAAAATGCAGCACACATAGAAGTAGCGAAAACGAGGAGAAATAAAATATTTATCCTCGTTTCACCATCCTAATGTTAACTTTTGCGTGGCGTTAGTTTTTGCTGCTGCCTCAGATTTACACATCCTTGTAAATCTGGGGCGTCAAAAACGAATAGGTGTTGCGGTGGAACACCCACAGCGACACCCATTGCACGCCCCTTTCCTACTAAGTGATGCATGTAAAGGAGCTGTAATTACAAGGCGACGTGATGCCACAAAAAGTGGCTTCATGCCGCTTTGTAAATATGGAGAACGACGTAGCACCACCAGAACATTGATAAAAGTGACATTCTGGTGGCGCTACCCCCTTGTAAACATACCCCCAACAGTCCTAAACACCCAGGCCAGCCCAATGGAAATAGTTTGGAGATCAGATTTGTATTTTTGTAGATAGAACAGTGAGTTACTGCTTTTGCTGCACATCTCCCCGTGCTACCTCATAGTGCACAATGAGTTATGAATAAGCATCAGAAGGTGCATGCAAACTGCAAGGAACAAGCGGAGAACCTGGTTGTTTCATTTGTAATCTTTTGTTTTTCATCTGTTACTAAAAAGTGTTCCATTGGGAGCAAATAAAGGCTTCTTTGAAAGTGTTCCATAAATGATTATAAGTATAATTACTCCTGTATGTACATATATATATAACATTCTAATCGTGTGTGCATAATTCTCACGAACAGGACTAGGGAAAGTCAAAAACCTTCCTCTAAATCATAGATAGTTTATCTCTTAAGCACTTGTGAAGTGACAAGCTGAGCGTGTTGATTTCACTCCTTAGGGGTGCTCGAAACGGGTCTCTATCAGGCTCTGCTTGTGCCCTGGCACAGTTGGTCCATTTTTTCCGGACTGCAGTGACAGCAGGTACATAATGTGCGCGTGCTCAGCTGCTCACTTCTCACTAGTGGAGAAGTTACGGCATGACGTCATGCCAGGTGAGCGTTGTAGGGGAAGGGAAATCTTTAAAGAGAGCCATTTTGTCTCTGTATTTCCCTTCTCTTTTTGAAATTCAGGAGCAGCAACATTGTTGTGGTGTCACCAAGGCTTTAAGTTGAACTTTATATACAAGCCATAGTTGCTGCCTATTTATCTCATAAAACTAACAACCATTGACAAAGTTAATTGTCCTGACTTGTTGTAGGTATGAAGTTACTTGTATCATATATCTGGATGCAATGACAGAAACAGCAAAATACAAGTGGGGCGCACACTATGCTGAGCACAGATTTTTATCTGACATGTTTTAAGCCACACCCTTAATAACATTGGCCACGCCCCTTTGAGAAAGCCCCCAGTCTTTTCATCCCACTTAAAGCCCTGCTTAGCACAATAGAAAAATCCGGAAAGCACAGACTAAGGCAGTGTTCTAGAAACAAGGGCATTGGGGTAAGGTAAAGAGAACTGTACCTGTATACAAATATTATGCTTTTTACACTTCTATAGATTTCGATTTCTTATTATAGAGATATTTATTCAGACATTTTAAAGTAGGATATAATTTGTGATTTATTTCTTGCCCAGGTGTGGATTTGACCAGGTTTCCTGCATCTTTTATGGGCGCCTTTTTATAAACAGGTGCACAATCCCAACATTTCTTCTTGCCTAAATTTAGATTATGCCGGGAACAGACTTGTGTAAATTAGGACATTTTTCGTGCCCGGATTTAAATTAGAGCACTACAGCGTGATATGCTTATCTCAGCTGATAACGTCAGTTCCTTTTACGTGGTAGCTGCGCAGTCCTCTAGGAATGTGGGCAGGGCCAGGCCTGTCACTAAATGTGCCATCTGTGCATCCAGACATTCACTTGAGTCGTCGGAGAGCGGGAACACACAGCCCAGGACATGAGATGTGTCCATGAATGGCAAACACATAAACATCTTGAATACAGCCAAACCCACGGGCTCAAGGGCGCGTGGTGCATCTCTGCTGCAGCGATCAGTATTCCCGAACTGACTGACTGAAGCTATTTCTAAAGCGCACTAATGCCGAGTGTAGGAGAGTAGGGTCTGCTTCCTATGGTCACCCCCACTTTTTGCTTTTGCTTTACTGGTTTTCGACTCAGATGTGGCTGTGGGCCTGCTAAACAGACCCACAGCCCAGATGCACTCTCTCTAAATTCAAACCATGTACTCTAGGTACATGCACAATTGGGAATTGGTTCACCTTGTCAGCCCCTGTAGAAGTGTACCTTAGGTACTCAGGACATAGGTGTAACCAAGGCCTACCAGGGGCTGCAGCATGTATTATGCCACCCCTGGCCGGCCACTCAAACTGACACAACTGGCTGATCACTCAGCTGGGGCAAGGTCGTGTAATCACCCCTTGCTTAGGTATAGTATTCCTATATCTACCCTTATATATCTTTTAGGAAGCACTTGAAAACTTTTTTGTTTAATATATAAATTTGTTTTGTTTCTGCTCACTTGCCCAGTTGTCTATACACCGTTAGCCACAGCGCTTGGACGCCTCCGGGCAGCTATCTGTGCTCTACAAAACACATTTTCATTTCATTTCATTTCATTTCATTTCATATATAGACACACAGTAACCTATAAGTCACTCCTATGGCAGGCCTTAACAATCCTAGAGGCAGAGTGCTTGGTTATGTGTGAGATGGTGCTCTAGCATGAGCTGAGCCTGTCTGCAGCTTGCGGAACCATGTCCTTATAGCTGTTCTATGATATCGCCATACCATATACTCTTAAGTGCATTATAATCCTCGCGGTTGAATGCTAACTTTGGTTTGGCTTTATCTAAACATGTCGTGTAAGGTGTCATACGCTTTGGAATACTACCCCCTCAAGAATTCTGGCGACGGGGGTAGCATTCCACCCTTCTAGAGGGAGAAGACATGTTAGTTCTGACTATCCCGGTTAAAGTTAAACAGAGCCCCAGCGTCACAAAATGGACGCTGCTGCCACAGACACAAGTCTGACCTCCTGCTGCTGGGAGTCCTTCCAGTCACAGAGGTTTGGACAATAGGTGTCCTGCCTGAAGAGGTGTGAGCACCACCCCAGACAGGATTTTGTGTATTGAGACAGGAAGGGCTGAATAGAATGAGACACTGCCTGGGGCACACTAGGTGCTCAAGGCATACCCCAGTTCAAACCGGTTGCTGGGGCACTCCAGCCCCAGCTCTGGCACGAAACTGGACAAAGGAAAGTGGGTGTAACCACCCCCCTTCCTGGTCCCACCCATAGGAGGGACCTAGACAGTAAATCAGCCCCTTTTAGTTGTATAAAGGTAGGAGCTGAGCCCCAGGATTTTTAGATTTGATCCTGAACTGAAACTTGAAACGAAACTCTGGACCTTCGACGTTCTGCTGAAGCTGAAGACTGAAGAATTTCCCTTGTGGCCAAGGAGTGACCACCCTGGGCAACCAGGCACCATCCAGCAAATCAATGGCTTGCTTTGTCGACGTTTCCCGCCGGAACCCGAGCACAGAGCCTGACAAAACCCAGACTTCCAGACCTCTCTGACGCTCTCTTCACGTCTGCAGAATAGCTGAGATCCGTGGAGGCGACGAGACACGTGGGACCGGCCATCTTGAAAAGTCCACGACTTGCTAACTGTGTAGCTCCTGAGGCATCCTCGAAGCTGTGCACTGGGGACTGAGAAACCCTGAATCCGAGCTCCCCCTGCACTGAAGATCAGCCCGCCACACTCCACGAGTTCTGCGTGGGGCCCTTCTGCTTGTGTTCTGCTTGACACGTTGTCCGGTTGCTGGCCCGTTGGCTAGTAGCCTCTGTGACGACAATCCTTTTGAACCAACTCGCTGGTCTGGTTGCTCCATACTGGCCCTTGCCTCCCTGCAAAGGTGAGGCACCTCAGACCTTGCTGGTCTGCATCAGAAGCCTTCTTTGAATCCTGCATGGGTTGCCTTTGCCAAAGCTTGTTGACTCCAATCCGGCAGTCGACCCTTCCATCTGCGAGAACCTTCGTGGGACAGCTCCCCTCCAGCATCTGGTTGTCCTCGACGCCTCCTGGTACACGTGGCTGAAGAGACAAGCTTCACGACAGCACCTGATTGCTCCTCGACGTCGTCTGGTTCCTTCCTGGTTCCACCCGTTCACTGGCTAGTGACCCAGACTCTGTCCCCTCTGCTTTCAGGTCTTCTTCATCCTCGACCCACCCTTGGATCCACCCGGACATCTTCCCCCTGGTCGCCTGCAGCATCTTTCTTCACAGGCTCCATTGACTTCAACGGCGAAACCCGACACATCTTCACACCTATGCACCCGCTTCCTGTGGGTGAGGTAACGCGAGTACTTCGGTGCTTCCAAGGGTATTGACTATCCAAGTGTCTAGGTTTTTAGTTGTTTCCTTCTAGCTAGACCGGAAGTGTCCTAAACCCTTCTTTTTCTAAACTCGAAGTTCCCATTGACTTAACATTGACTCTCGCGTGTGTGTAAAGACACTGCACGCGCCGCCTGTGGGCCTCCTACTCCTAACCTAAGGGTCAGATAGTGTTGCCCCAGCGATTCTCTAGGCCATAGGCCTTTCCTTTTCTCGTGACATGGTACTTATACCACTTTCTTAGTATATGGTTGTCTTCGCCCCTAGGGCCTAACTGTATTTTGTGCAACTTAACGTATTCTGACTAAGTAACTTGTTATGGGTTGTTGCCTCTGATCTCATAAAGAGTTCAGAGGAGTGTGTTAGTAAATAAATACATATATATTTTATATATATCCTGTGTGGTGTCCTTTCAATTGATATTCAAGGGGTTACATATGGTAAAACAGCTGGCTTTACACACCCTCAAGTGTCTTTTAGCCTAAGACTGCTCTGTCCACGCTACCTCTAGGATAGCTGGTCTATAAGGTTGACTTTACAACCATCACCATAAGGGTTGTTTGGACTGGTGCAAGGTGTTCACTAGAATAGTGAACATCATATACCAAGCCAACTTTTCACACCGAGGCGTCTTGGCGCTGACTAAAGTGACCAACTAGGTACTAACTGAAGCATCATTGAGTAAAGAGCCATGTCTTAATCTCGTTCCTGAACAGTTTACGGTTAGTGATTTGTCTGAGGTGAAGTGGAGCTGAGTTCCATAACCTTGAGGCCAGATGGGAGAAGCCCTTGCCTCCCCAACGTGATCTTTTAATCTTAGGAACCTTAACCAGATACTGCGCAGCCGACCTAAGGGAATGGCTTGGCTGATATCGAGAGAATAGGGATTGAAGATCTAGAGACCCGTCTCCGGCCAAAGCCTTATGTACCAAGCACAATGCATTAAACTCACTTGGCATTTAGCAGCAGCGTCTCCTTATAAACATTATGCCACATTAGAATTTTGGAACACACACCGCCAGCCAGGAGCCCAGTTTCCCACATTGAAATCCACTTACGCCGCTGCGTGAATTGCCTGTCCCTCAGCAGCGGGCGACATCACCTTCGTTACTGCTTAATTAAACGCCATGGAGATCTGCAGGTAATCCCACGTGCGCATCAGACGTTCCACCCCCTCCCACATCGATGAAGTGTTGCCCGAGCTCCTGGACATGGCTGAGTGTGTATTGGCTTGGCTGGCTCAAAAGGTTTGAAACAGTCTTTGAGATCCCAGCTTCCATGTTATGCATACTAATCCCTTTGCATGATGATAATAATAAAGAGCAACCTTAATTATCACTTTACTCAATGGCACTCAATTAATTGACTTCACAAGGAT
This sequence comes from Lissotriton helveticus, assembly GCF_964261635.1. Classification (NCBI taxonomy): domain Eukaryota; kingdom Metazoa; phylum Chordata; class Amphibia; order Caudata; family Salamandridae; genus Lissotriton; species Lissotriton helveticus. Next base: position 49,620,599 of record NC_136067.1, read on the forward strand.
AAAAGGCGGAGTGGTCCCTGATGGGATTCAACTCTGCGTACACAGAGATTCTTGTCAATGGGCGATGGACGTCTTATCAGTGTATTATGTGAATTTAGTTTTATTTGCGTCACCTAGGTATCTGGCGGACTGGTGCTGCAGATTTCTGGCCAGGAAATAGTATCATCGTAATTCCGCCTCAAAGTGATACATTTTCATTACCTCCTCGCCCTGTCTCCCCGTCCCATTCCTTAACAGTGAGCAGCTAGTCTGCTCAACAGAAACCTATAACCTAGCTGAGCTTTTGGCACTTCCCCCAACATGGCGTCACTATCACGTGACAATAAAGGGGGAAGTGCCGGATAGAAACATCCTGTTCTTTTTTTTCTGCCTACGCGGTATGCCTTGGATGCCTGGCTGAGCTGGGGGTAAGTTCCCTTTTTGTTTTCTTGAATTTGTTCTTGTGTTGGGCGGTCTGCCTTAGCGGCCACCTTTATCGTTTTTGCTTTGCTCTCGCGCTGCCTGCTTTGCTGGTGTTTCGCGCGGTTCGCTCAAGCGGCCGTCTCTGCCTGTTGGGACGCGTTCTGTTACAGCTGCCGTTTCCCGTGTTTCCCAGTCCCGATGCGCCCTGCTGGGGTGTTCCTTGCAGCGTGTGTGTTCTTTACTTCATGGGGGCAAAATTCTAGGGGCCGGCTGTGCTTTTATGCCGGCCCCTTTTCTCTGGTCCCACGCGAGCTTGGGTCCTCGGGACTTCGTTGCTTTTATAAAGGGGTCCTTGCATTCATGCATTTGTCCTCTGTGTGTGCCTGTTTTTGGTTCTTGGAACTTGGCTTGTTTGCTGTCATGGCTTCTGATGCCTCTTCCTCTGCTGCTCCTCTTGATGCCCTGCGCCTGTTAATTAATGAGGCGGTGGCTGCTGCTTTTCTGGCTAGGGACGTGGCTGGACCTCCTCCCAGGGTGCCTTGTGGTTCCGTGGATCCGCAGGCTGATCCTGATGAGGAGATGGGTCCTGAAGAGTTTGAGGGTGTCTGTGGACGCTTTGTTCAGGGTGCTGAGCTCTCTGACCTGTTCACCCATGTGCCGGACAAATTGGCTTTTTCTCCTCCTGTTGCTGATGTTCTGGAGGATGACTTCTTTACTCAGTATGTCCAGCCTGCTGCTGACTCTTTTCCTTTGCACGGGGCTGTGCGCAAGGTGCTGTCTCACGAGTGGAAGGAGGTGGATAAATTCGCCTTCCTTCGTTTCTTGTCCAGGCGTTACCCTCTGGAGGGTTTTGCTGCTGAGTTCCCTCAGGCTGTGAAGATCAACAATTTGATGGCTGGTCTTTCCTCTCAAGGTTTGGTCCTCTCAGATGACGCCCTTCCTGCGGACGCTGTGGATAAGCGTGTTGAGGGGGTGGTGAAGCGTTATTATGCTGCTTCTAATTTTTCTGTCCGTGCGACTGCCTATTCTAACTACATGGTCCAGTCCCTCCTCAAGGATTTTCAGTCCCTGTCCCTTCTGTTGCAGGACGGTGAGGATGCCACACCTCTTTTGTCTATGATGGAGTTACAGGTGCGGTACGTGTCGGATCTTTCCTTTGACAATTTGGGGGCTGCGGCGGCTGCTTCTAGTGCTTCCATCGCTGCCCGACGTCATATCTGGATGCGTTCCTGGAAGGCTGAGTCTTCCCAGAAGTTGGTCCTCCTTAAGTTGCCCTTTGAGGGTTCCAAGGTGTTCGGTCCTCAGCTGGCGGAAATGGTCAAGCAATCGGCAGAGAACCGCAAGCTTGTGGCTCCGGTCCGCCCTCCTTCTCGGGGGCGTGTGTTTGGCTACCATCGCGCTTTTGGGCCTCCTGCTCGGGGCGCTTCACAGCCCTTTCGTGGCAGGGGTCGTGGCCCTGGGGGGCCACTGGAGGTGAAAAATCCCGGGCCCCTGCCAGTGTTGCTGCCACTTCTTCCTCCTCTTCCCAATGACTGTCTACCTTTGCCAGTTGGTGGTCGCCTCCAGTCCTTCCTATCCCAGTGGTTGTCAGTTCCGGATGCCTGGGCGGTTCAGACTGTGTCGGAGGGTTGCCGAAACAACCAAACACACAGCTGAGCTTAACTGAGACTTCAAATGAAAGAAGCAGCTGGTAAACATTACTTAAGCCACCTAACCCTCCAATTTGCCTCTCAGTGGGATTATAACAGTAAACAGCACCTCCCTCTAATCCCCCGACCCCTGTGAAATCTCTTTTAATAATTCCTGGGCTTCCTTGAGATCAGAAAACATAAAAAAATGTGCCTTTAACCAAGACCCTCAGTTTAGACTGCTGGGCAATAGATGCTTGTGCCTCATTAGCTTTAAAAAAAATGGAGGATCTTCACAAATGATTTCCTCCTGCGCGCCGCCACGACTGTCATGTCGGAAAAAATGCGACATTTAACAGTCTCATTCACTGCAAATTGTCTCTGCTGGAAGGCCTTAAACAATACCCTCTCTTTTATGCAATAGTGGGAAAAATTTAGCAGTATTGTATGTGGAATGGTGGAATTTAGAACCGGGCGGGCAGGAACCCGATGAGCCCTGGTAATGGTGAGATCGCCTTCAATGTCTGGAATGACCTTTTGTTTAATAAATGAGTTGACCCACTGCAGGGTTTGGGATCTCTCGATTCCTTACGGAACTCCCACTATCCGGAGGGTGGCTTTCCAGGAGTGATTTTCCAAATCCTCCACTTTGTTCTCCAGTGCATGCTTGCTTTTAACTACTGCTTTAGCCTCACCCATTACGATGGTCATCTGATCCTCTAAGGCTGAAATCCTTGCTTCAGCCTCCTGCAGTTTAAATGGAACGGTTGACATTGCACCTTCAATTTTCTCTAAACTTTGATGAAGAGAGGCAAATTCAGCTTTCTGCGTTCTTTTCAGTTCCCGGACTTCACCCAAAATTAAATTTAGCATATCTTTAACGCTCATCTGAAATTCGCCTGCTGGTTCCATATTAGGGCTAGCGATAGCATGGGGAAGATCTGTCGGAGAAGTAGAGCTCTTTTCCAGGTTCCCCGCAGGAGACATCAAGCCAATTAGGGGAGCAGGGTCATAAAAGGGGGCCTGCACCTGAACCTAGGCGCAAGGCTGAGGCTGAATTGATAGCTTGTCTTGAGAAATTGAAGTTGCACTGAGGGCACCGGAGGTGACGGCTCGTCCCGAAACCTCAGGAATTTCCAGGGAGTCTGAGGTTCCTGAATGTCCCCCTTGTCTTGCTTTCTGAGTGGTTAGCAATGTTAAAGATGTTGTCACGTCCTGATTGGGTGTTTGGCCCAAGGATGTCTCCCCAATCACAATAGGACCAGACTTCAGATTTACTTGCGGAATTACCAGATTTGAGGCGGCCGGTATGGAACCCGGTGGAATTCAACCTGATGGAGATATAACCCCAAAGGATTCCTTAGAAAGCTTGAGGGCAGAATTAAGGCCGGGAGAGGGGGACTGCAGTGTTGCTTTTTTCAAAAATAATGCACATGTTTTGCCTCTTTCGTCGCTTTTGCCTTTTTGAGGCCTCTTGTGGAGTTATTCCAGGCGATCCAGGCATGACTGTAAGTATATTCTTATCAGCCACATTCACAGCTGCTGCTGGCATAGCTAAAGCTGTATTCTCATCTGCTATGCCCACCGTGCCCACCTGATCCGAAGATGCAACAAAGGATAAATCCTCTTTCTCTGAGCTCTCAGGTGTAGAATCAAGGCCAAGCAAAATGGAGACATTCTCCTTACAAGCCAATCGGGCTGCCTCTTTTGCTTCCTTGGCCTGAGCTTGGCGAGTTTTCACCTTGAGTCGGGCGTTAAGCAGTTTCCCCATTGTAGTCACTGCTCTCCCACAGCTCTTCCTTACAGCTTCTTATAGCTCCTTACAGAACTCCCCGGAGGAATTTGGAAAGAGCTTATAAGTTTATACTTCTTTAATAATACAGTCTCTCCCTGTCTCTTCCCAAAAATGAAGCCTGAAATTCAAGCACAGTTCTTCCAGGATGTAGCGTGAAGTTGAAAACATCCCCCCAAAAAAAGAGGGAGACCCCTTATGGGAGCTGGGAAAAGAAGCAGAAATCACTGGCCACCTTAAGCTGTGTAAGACTCAGAGGTCGTTTTCCTCTCCCTTCAAATTTCAGCCAAGGAATTCAGACAGGAATTCAGACAGATAATAACTGCAAATGTCAGCGAGGGGCTGTGGAGGATAAAAAGATCGCTGCATGTTTATTCAAATTATCAACGGAAGCTCACAACTGTGTGCTGAACAGAACAATCACTGCCGCCGCCTCCACCAAGGATACTCGAGCGTCCAAACCACTGCAGAGTCTACAACAATCAGCATGGCTCACCCAGATGGAAAGCGGGGGCTCCCAGCGCTGTATACTCGACATTGTCAGGCTGCAATGCACTCACACAGATCAAAGCGGCCGCCACCTCCGCCTCTTTCTCTGATCCTCACCCGTCGCGAGCTCCGACCGAATCCAACCAAACCCACCATTAGAGCAAAAACGCCACAAACAGCTCCAACACTCGGGTGTCCACACAAGGGGAAAAAGCCCCGCAGAAGCCGGAGAATGCTTCACTGCGCTGCCTGGTTCAAGGCACAGTTACAGAGCCTTCAATCACTCAGCAGGACTCGCCGAGAGGAAAAACGCCAGGTTGGCGAACGCCATCACCATTGCTGAGGGGGTGGCGGATATCACCTGTGGCTACGCGGAGGCGTGGTACTCCGCAGCCATCCCATCTATTGGCTAGATCATGGTCAGAACATCACCCAAGTACGATACTTAATTCTGGAAAATTTACAAACCAAAGAGGGCATTGACGCAAGCAGATTGTTGTCGCAAAAAAAAGTCTTCTGGATAAAAGAATTCAACACCATGATGCCTTTGGGCTTCAACGATAAATTATACTTAAGTTGTTTTTGATAAGCGGAGTTACACTTACAAGTTAGACCCACCATATTGATCACTCACATTGTTGTACATTTCTACTTCTTGTCACACACACTTATTCTGGGTACATTACTTCTTTGATATCACAACCTCACCCATGGGTTACCACAGTACCAACCACTTTCAAAGCCATATCAGTTTCCTTACCATTTGTACAGTGTATATATTTTCAATCGTTATATGTTGACTGCAATTATGCTACTAAGGCTTAATAATGTTAATATCCATCCAGGCAAACTAGGATCAGGTTGTGTTCTAACTTTTGCTCATATATAATTGTAGCTGTTATTATTGATGCCAGTACTCACATCATCTATATGCATTGCAAGCAGTGGTCACATTACACATGATTAGTGTGCTAATTTCACGTTGTATCCAATGCTCATATTAACCTTATGTAAACCAATACGTATCCATTGTCTGGTTTCAAAATCGTTTAGACACTACAGTCATTGTTGTCATCATAAGAGATATCTTATTGGCATAGGGATAGTTAGCTATACAATTAGTGTTTCATTAGTCTTTGCTAATTTTTTTACTTTCTTATTTTCGCTCTTGGGATTCTAATTGCTCTCAGGTTCTGGACACTAGGTCCATCTGGTAACGTTCACTTCTTCTTTAGACTCTAATTACACACAATCCCTGTTTATTTTCGCAAATCGGGCATCGTTGTGCACCACGCTAACATGGCCGCCATATTTACCCTTCATTCTTATTTAGTTCTATACACGGGCAGTGTTTTGATCATGTGATCGAACCCCGGGTAACGCGGGAATCGTTCACTTGAAAGGGAGACGACAACTTGCGGTGTGTACAACGCCAACGTACGTGTTTGGATTAGAAGGGCTCATCATACTACGACTATTTGGTGAGTTTTTTTTTTGCTCGGTATTTGCACACCTATTATTTATAGCATGTTCTTATATTTTTATAAACCTTTCCCGTTATCCACAGGTACCTTCCTGTTCTTCTAGTGTACTTTTTAGCAAGACTCCGGTTGTGTGTCTAAGTAAGTTTCTACCTCAGACGTTCTCTCAAGTACACACTATATTCAGCAACCTATTCACCTCTCTTTCACTCAACCCACATTCATTTGCATTACTCATGCTCTTTTGTCTATATTGTGACACTTATTTCAGCTTGGGGTGGCTATAATGCATTCTCTGTTAATTTCATCATTGGTGGAAGAAACTTGTGAATTCTTTCGTTTGCTGAATGTGGTATCTACTTCTCTCTGATTCCATTCAGGCAGGAAGTGCCTTTACCTTATTATGTCTCTATACTCTCCCAGATAGGGGTGTCTCATCATTTAGGTAGTTTAGCACCAACAGTGCCACGTGCACAATGGTAACTTGTGGTTATTGTTTTGTTTATATTTAAGTGGACCCCGAAGAAGGGACGATCTGTATAGGGCTGCACACCATTGATCTGCATCTTCAAAATATTGTACCTTTTTTTGATGAACATGGTCTATGTACAAAAATGGTGTATTATGTAAAACATTATATCATTGCAATTACAGATGTTCTTTTGATTGTATATACCTGATATCATACAACAAAGATGAACAATTGTTACTTACCTGTAAACAGGTGGTTCTCCAGTATTGGTGTCTTTCATAGATTCACATGCTTGAATATTCCCCGTCGTCGGAGTGGGAGTCCCACAGTACATAAAATAGCAATAAATACTAGAAAATTATATGTTTGTAAAAACATAATACATAAATTAGACACTAAAAGTAGTTGCCAATACCACATCCTAATTCCTATATAGGAACACATGGCAATAGGAAAAAAATTACATGTAACATATCCTAGTCATTATGTTAGTCCAAACTACAGCCAATCAGGCACAAGCACCCCTCCAAAACCTTCTCCTCAGAGCTCAGTGCCTCAGATTTTCGTAGGCAGGAGTGGTCACAGAGTCTATGAGGAGAAAAGAGCCTCTGAGCGTGGGTTGCATGTGAATCTATGAAAGACACCAATACTGGAGAACCACCTGTTTACAGGTAAGTAACAATTGTTCTTCGCCAGTATTGGGGTGTCTTTCATAGATTCACATGCTTGAATAGAATAGTGAGCAGTAGTAGCCGGAGTGCAGTTGACACTATACATGCGTATGCATGGAATGTTCAAGAGACATAGCAAGCAATAGAAATAGTCACAACGGATACATGAAAACCATACAGAAAGGTGGAGGGAAAAAAAGAGGCTCACCTTAGTTAAAAAGATTGCGAAGCACTGCCTGTCCCACTGCTGCATCAGCTTCATTGATGGCCTCCAGGCAGTAGTGTTTCATGAAAGTGTGCCTGTTGGACCACGTTGCTGCTCGGCAGATCTGATGTAGCAGTACACCAGCGGAGAGGGCAGCAGAAGAAAACATTGCCCTGGTGGAATGAGCCCTTGCTGTGGATTGAAGAGGCCTGCTTGCTTTCTGATGGCAGAAGGCGATTTCAGAAGAAATCCAATGAGCTATTGATGGTTTGGTAACAGGCCATCCCTTGCACATGCGGCCGTAGGCAATGAACAGTTGATCAGACCTACAAAAAGGTGCTGTCCTGGAGATATAAAATGTAAGGCATCTCTTAATGTCCAAGAAATGAAGACGCTGCTCTGTCGGGGACTGAGGATGAGGAAAGAAAGTTTTCAAGAGAATAGGATTATTAATGTGAAAATCAGTGGGCACCTTAGGCAGAAATGCTGGGTTGGTACGAAGCATTACACAGTCTGATTTGAATTGGAGAAAAGGAGGCTTAATGGTGAAGGCATGAACATCACTTACTTGACGTGAGGAGGTTAAAGCCAGTAGAAGGCTACCTTCCAGGTGAGAAACTTTAAATCCGCTTTGTGGATCGGCTCAAATGGTGCCTTCATTAGTTGTGCCAAAACAACATTGAGGTGCCAGGTAGGAGGAGGTCGTCTAACAGGCGGAAATTTTCTGTACAATCCTTTGAAGAATTGGCGGATAACTCTGGAAGAGCAGAGCGAGATGGAGCCGTCCTGACGGAAACGAGACAGTGCCGCCAAGAAAACTTTTAAAGTTGAATGGGAAAGACCAGACTGAGTCAGTTGAAGGAAGAACGGCAGCAGCTGAGCCGGTGTGGAATGGATCGGATGAATATTGTTAACAGCGCACCAATGACAGAATCGTTTCCACTTGAGCTTGTATGTTTTATTTGTAGATGGAACTCGAGCTTGGGCAAGAATGTCTCTGCATTCTGGTGAAATATTCATATGAGCAAATTCAAGGTGCTCAGGTTCCATGCCGATAATTTCAGAGAGGAGGGGTCCGGATGGCAAATCTGACCCTTGTTCATTGTCAGAAGTTCTGGTCGAGGATGTAGCAGGATGGGCTCGCACTATGAGAGGAGGAGCAGCTCCGAGAACCATGCTTGTCGAGGCCATCTGGGAGCGATCAGGAGAATGTGGCAAGGTTGCCTCCGCATTTTCCATACACACGAGGTACTAACGGAATCGGAGAAAAAGCGTATGCGAATAGACCGCACCAGTTCATCAAAAGGGCATTCCCGCACGATCCGCAGTGGGGATGCCAACTTGCATAAGACGGGCATTTCCAGATCTCCGGAGTTGCAAAGAGATCCAATGGCAGTCGACCCCATTGTTGAAAAATTGATTTGAGCATTGGCTGATGCAACTCCCACTCGTGGGTCGAAGATGTGGATCTGCTGAGGGAATCCGCTAGGATGTTGGAGATGCCTGGTAGGTGTACTGCGGTCAGGGTAATCAGGTGACTGAGTGCCCAGATCAACTGAGCTAGCCGAGACAGGAGAGGAGATTTGGTTCCACCTTGTTTGTTGACATAGTGCATGCTGGTGGTGTTGTCCGTTTGAATCAGTACCGATTCTCCCTGAATCAGACGATGGAAGGATTTGAGAGCTAGAAAAATGGCCATTAACTCTATCCTGTTGATATGCCAAGAGCGCTGTGGTGGGTACCACTTGCCCTTCACCGATAGACCTAGAAGTTGCGCGCCCCAACCGTCCAGGGAGGCGTCCATGGTCAGAACGAGTTCTGGAGCGGCGGAGAGGAACGAAGTCCCTTGTGCAATGTTGGACTGTTGAGCCCACCACTTGAGAGCTGTCTTCATGTGAGTGGTTACCCAAATCAGGTCATTGAAAGAAACGGTGACCTCCTCTTGGACAGGGCGAGTCTTTAGCCTGCAGTTTGGGATCAGAGAGATGCATGACAGCGCCATCTCCATAAATGACTTTAAGATGCGGACTGAAACGGACTGTTTTGTACAGATAAGAGCCACCAGGCGAAAGATCTTCAATTGGCGCTCCTGAGACACAAAAGCTTTGGCTAGAGATGTATCTCCTGATGTAGCTCCTGAGGCGTGAGCCGGGAGAGGAAAGCTTAGTCAGCGACCTTGCAAGATTTTAATCTGCTCATTTTGCATTTAGCGTTTTTACTGGACTTCCCAAACCTGGGAAAGCACTTTGATAATCACCGTTTTTTAAATTGCACTCTCAAGTGGGGGTATGATGGGGATTATTTTAATTGCATTATCTCACCCAGTGCTGAGGGTTACGAGGGCTCCCTGGTGTGATTTAGACACTAAAGGGAGGGATTTGAATCGAGCAGCTACCCGGACGGACGCCATCTTGAGGAGGTCCAGAGTTAGCGCTCAAGCCTTTCACCCCAGAGACAGATAAAAACAGGGATGGCGCGATCGTGCGACCCTGTAAACTCCTGAGGCCTGAGCCGGGAGAGGAAAGCTTAGTCAGCGAACTTGCCAGATTTTAATCTGCTCATTTTGCATTTAGCGTTTTTACTGGACCTCCCAAACATGAGAAAGCACTTAGATAATCGCCGTTTTTTAAATTGCACTCTCGAGTGGGGGTATGATGGGGATTATTTTAATTGGATTACTCACCCGGTGCTGAGGGTTACGCGGGCTCCCTGGTGTGATTTAGACACTGAAGGGAGGGATTTGAATCGAGCAGCTACCCGGACGGACTACATCTTGAGGTGGTCCAGGGTTAGCGCTCTAGCCTTTCACCCCGGAGACAGATAAAAACAGGGATGGCGAGAACGCGCAGCGGTCGCGCCAAAGGCAAGCCCATCTGCGCCCGTGCGTGTCTGTCCCGCGCCTAGCGCCAGGACCCCTGTCAGCTACACTAGCTGGAAGCTATCCAATATCACCTATAATGCAGATAAACTGAAAAAACTAAATGTGACAGAGAGGAAAACCAACTGCATTGTTTTGAATGTTGAGAAGCGGTTAGCAACAAGCCCATGTGCCTGCCCAAGCTGTAAGAGTTCGATCCCAGCCATTCAAATGTCTCCTATTCAGGCCTTATCTAAAACAAACTTAGGGAAAGATTAGGAAGGAGTGTCAAATTTTAATTGCCTCCTTTTGAATGCCAGGTCGCTGGTAAAACACAGCATTGAATGTGCTTTGCTAATTCAGGCAGAAAATATTAGAATTGCTTTTGTGACCGAATCATGGACTGACGCGGCCTCTGGCCCGGACTTAGTAAAGGCTACTCCACCTGGCTACCTCAGCTATACGAGGGATAGACCATTGAGAAAAGGGGGGGGGCTGGCAGTAATATATCATAACTCCCTGAATACCTTCTTTCAACCCTTAATCGTGGAAGGGTGCGAAGCGCTAGCCTTCAATTTCACCCTTTTCAATCACCACTCTTTCAGAGGATGCTTAGTTTACAGACCTATAGGTCCTAAAAATACCTTCCTTAGTTCTCTGGGAAGTATACTGGAGGAAGGCCTCTGCTCAAGGGCCTTTACGGTTTTGGGGATCTTAACTTCCACTTGGAAAGCCTTATGGATACTGACACCAAAGCACTTATTGAATTTATGGATGGCGCTGACCTTAAACAACTGGTGAAGGGACCCACGCACAATGTAGGCCATACTTTGAATGGGATTTTCCCTAACCATCCAACCTTAGAGTTTACAAAAACTATACCGGTCATTTGGTCTGACCACACGGTAGTGTTATTCGCTATTTCAGTGCCGAAGCCCCAAAGCGCAGGGTGCCCGTCCAAATCAGCCAGGACCTGCAGGGCCTGGAATAAGGTTGAGGGACGAGCGCTCAAACAAAGCCTCCTATTGTATAAAAAAATGGCGGGGATGGCAAAACAAGACTATTACACAAATCGTATAAACCACGCCAAAAACTCAGCAAAGGAATTGTTTATAACGGTTTCCGCTTTGGCTGCCCCTTTACCCGCGGTTACACCCACTAGCCCTGAACTATGTGAGGAATTAGCCAAATTATTCTTAGGTAAAGTAGAGACAATTTTTAAAGCTTTTTCCGGCTTAGATATGCCGAATTGTCTGGCGAATACACCAGAAAACATAGCTGAGCTTACCGCAGGGCCAAAACTGGATTGTTTTTCCCCGGTAAATAGTGAAGAAATTATGCGTTTGCTTCAAGAGGCAAGATCAGTTTCCCCTTCTGATCCATGCCCAGTTGCTGTGATTAAACTGGCCCCAGGGCCGATAGTTACATCATTGGTAACCGTGTTTAATAACATGTTCTTGACTGGAGACTTTCCATCCTGCTGGAAACATGCCTCAATTTTGCCCTTATTAAAAAAATCAAATTTGGATATCAGGGACCCAAATACCTATCGCCCCATAGCGAGGCTCCCTCTACCAGCCAAACTAATAGAAAAGGTGATGAATATCCAACTGAGCTCGTTTCTCATGGCCACTCAGGCACTGGATCCCTCCCAACACGGTTTTAGAGCCAGTCATAGCACGGAATCCGCCCTAATTAAAACAACGGAGGAGATCAGAGCGGTGACAGATGCAGGAGGTAGGGCTGCGGCTGGTGTTGTTGGACCTCTCCGCGTCCTTCGACATGGTCCACCATGTGATTTTGCTTGACCGCTTGAAGGCATGCGGAATACAAGGAAATGCGTTTAACATACTCAAAGCATTCACTTCCAGTTCAGAGTGTGGCTCTAGGCGAATTTGAATCAAAACCTTTCGTCTTGCCCTGTGGGGTTCCTCAGGGCTTGTCCTTGAGCCCCACGCTATTTAATATATACGTCAGCTCACTGGCCCCAGTTATCTGGGCTTTTGGCTTCGATCTTACCTCCTACGCTGACGACACCCAGATTGTGGTTTCCTTGTTACCTGGGAAGGAAGAAGGAGTAGCCAGGAAATTTCAGGACTGCATGCTGGCGGTCGGAAACTGGATGGCGGTAAACTGCCTTCAATTGAATTCAGCCAAAACTGAAGTCATAGTGTTTGGCTCAAATGTCAAGTTCTGGAGCCCAAACTGGTGGCTGGAGCAGATGGGTAATGCTCCTACACGTCCAAGTTTAAAAACCTGGGGGTGTTGATCGATGATCAACTTACCTTTCGATCTCAAGTCAACGCGTTGTCCTCCTCCATTGCCTTTCTGCTCAAATCTATTCGTAAGATTGTACCATTTATTCCAGGAAGTGGCAGAAAAACAGTGGTTACCACTTTGGTCTTGGCGCGGCTGGATTATTGCAACAGTCTGTTTCGTAACGCCCAACAGGGCATATCAAACAAACTGCAGATTCTGCAGAATGCTGCAGCCTGGCTTATTCTGGCATTCCAAAATATGCCCCCATGTCCCAGGAGCTAGCCAAACTTCATTGGCTTCCGGTGCGAAAGCGGGTCTTGTTTAAAGCACTGTGCCTGGTATTTAAGGCCTTACGAGGCCTAGGGCCATCATTTCTCCGGCAGTACGTCTATTGGTATCGCCCGACCAGACACCTTAGATCTGCTGATGCAGGGTTGATTGTAGTGCCTCGCATTAGGAGAGCACGCAGGGGAGGCAGAAGTTTTGTGCTGGGTGCAACTAAGGCCTGGAATGTCCTGCCCCATGCTCTTAGAAAGATGACTGACGTTATGGCCTTTAGAAGGGCGCTGAAGACCTGGCTGTTCACCAATTAATTCCGACTCGACTTTCCCTAAGGAGTGATACTTAGCGCCAGGACACCTACGGGTAACAGAGCGCTGTACAAATGTCAAAATAAATAAATAAATAAATGTATCGAGAGTGGCGCCTAGAAAGTTTCTGCAGAGAGCTGAGTCGACTGCGACTTCTCAGTATTGATGGAGAAACCGAGGGATCGAAAGACCTCCTGACAGAGTTGGGTATCCCGAGACAGCAGACTTTATGAGGCAATCGTCCAGGTAAGGAAAAATTTGGACATCCTGCAGGTGCAGATAAGCCACTACTGGAGCCAAAACCTTTGTGAAAATCCGAGGGGCGGAGCGGAGACCGAAAGGCAACACTCGGAACTGGTAATCTCAGCGTCCCACTCGGAATCTCAGATATTTTCGATGCCTTGGAAGAATCGGCACGTGAAAGTAGGCGTCCTGAAGGTCGATGGTTGTCATGTAGTCGTCTTCGGAGAGAAGACGCAAGATCTCCAAGAGCGTCAGCATGCGGAAGGATTGACGCCAATCTCCCGTTTTCTTGAGGATTCGGAAAAAACGGGAATAGAATCCCATCCCTCTCTGAGACTTGGGAACCACCTCAATGGCACCTTTTAGGATCATTATTCGTATTTGCTTAAAAAGTTCTTTGAGGTGGGTTGGAGGTGAGCCAGATGGAGGTGTGGGAGGAGGGAATTTTACGAACTCCAGAGCATGGCCCTTTGCTACAATGTCCAATACCCAACGGTCTGAGGTGATTAAGGACCATCGGGAGGAGAACATGGAGATTTGACCTCCAACCTTTATTGGTGACAGCAAGTCATTGTTTTTTGGAGGCGGAGCCTCTATATGAGGACTTTCCTCGATAGAATTTTGAAGATTGTTGACGGGAAGATTGTTGTTGTTGCTGGGAAGAGTAACGCTGAGATCCTTGGTTGTAGGAGCGGTATTGTGAGGATCCACCACGAAAAGTGGAGGAGGTGCCACGTCTAGGCACACCCCGAAAGGGCTGCTTCCTGAATTGTAAATTGCCTAAAGAACGAGCAGTGTCAGTATCTTTTTTTATTGTCTGGAGTGCATCATCCACATGTGCTCCAAAAAGGGATTAGCCGTCATACGGCATATCCAGGATCTTCGCCTGAACTTCTTGGCGAAACGAGGTCGAACGAAGCCAACCCTGGCGTCTTAAAACAGGTGCACCAGCTAGCTGACGGAAACCCGTGCAAGCGATGTCTACTGCACAGTCAATGATTTCCTCCGAGGTTCTCTCTCCTTCTTAAAGGATTTTTAAAGCCTCTGCCTTGGAGGAATCCGGGAGGTGGGCCACAAATGCAGCCATGTCAGACCACATCTGACGTTCGTAACGCCCCAATATGACCAAAGAATTTGCTGCCCTCACCGTAGTAGAGGCCATTGTAGAGAACTTACTCCCAATGGCGTCCAGATGGCGACCTTCCCGATCAGGAGGAGCTGTGATGGTAGAAGCTGGGTTCTTGGAGCGACGTTGAACTGACTGAGTAACTACAGAATCAGGCTTGGGCTGTGCAATCAGGCAAGCTGGAGAGCCCTGTGGTGCTTTGTACTTTTTCTCTAAGCGAGGTAATTGTGCCGGGATGGAATTTGGCGTCGCCATCAACTTACCCCCTCACTCCAGATGAAATCAATGATGGGAACAGTATGGATCTGCTTAAGCGGTTGACTTTTGAAGTCGTAGAGAAAACAATCCTCCTCTCTTTGGACTCTAGGTAATTTGAAGCGCTGAGCCGCCCTATCCATGAGCTGATGGAAGCTTGCAATGTCCACAGGAGGTGAATCCCCTGGTACTACAGGAGGTGGAGATGGGGGTCTGAATTTGATAGTCGTCCCACTCCGTCATATGACCATCGTCATCATCATCATCATCGTCCCGAACTTCGCCTTCTTCTCTGTCTTGAGAGACATCCTCCTCATCATCATCAGGATACACAGTAGTGTGTATCCATACTGAAGTTTGAGCTTGAGGCAAAGGCGCTACTGGTTGTGATAGTGGAGCAGTAGCAGGAGCCACAGTAGGTGAAAGCACATGTGACTCCGGGGAAACGTGAGGACATGGTGGGAAACGCCTGTTATAGTCGTCCAACATGTGTTGGAGGTTAGTGATGAGTGACAGAAGCAAAGTTGCTCTTTGGACTTGGCTGGAACGGTGTTCGTGTTGAAAATATTGGTCTTCGTGGTCTTCGCTATATTCCTGGCATTTAATGACCGCCCGAAAATGATCATTGATATCCTCCTCGCACTCAGAGTCCTGTCCGGAACCCGTGGCGAACAAGGGTGACGGAGGTTGCATAGCACTCAGTACCGAAATCTGGTCCATAGAGACCTGACGACGCTGGTGCAGCAGGTCAGCTTTTCAAGAAGATTCCGTTGATGGAAGTGGCACCAATGGCAGAGAAGCAAAGGAGGATGGCATCGTCGGCAACGAGGTCGTCGTTGAGGCAGGTGCTGGTGACGGTATAGCCGTCAATGAAACTGGCTTCAATAAAGATGTCATTGACAGTGCCGCCATCGATGGGCTTGCCGTCGACGGAGTCGTCGTCGATTGGGCTGCCGTCGACGAAGCGCTCGTCGGCGGTGGAGCTTTCTTAGTAATCTTCGTCGACGAAGATCTGGCCGTCGATGAAGGAATCTTCTTTGACGTCGAGGCAATAGGTATCGTCGACGAGATCGTCTTCAAGCTAAAGCCTACCTTCATAGACATGGAAGACGTCAACGCTGTCACCGTCGACGAGCCAGCAGCTGAAGTGGTCATCAGGGTTACCGTCGACGAGCTGGAGATGGCAGATTTCGTTAATGGAGAAACCGTTGACGCTCTCATCGACGATTTTACATAGTTCTTTGACAGAAACATGTGAAGAGGAAGAAGAAGAAGCTGCAGACGCCTGACAGTGAAATCTCGTGGGTGTAGACGTAGCAGGAGTAGGTGAAGACACCACAGGAGCCTTTACAAGTTACTTTTTCTTCAGAAAAGGAGAAGGCAGGTCCTGTACACTGCTATGTTTGGAGGCAGCTTTTGAAGTTCCTGACACCAGACTTTCAGAGTCGGAGAGAGCTGTATCTGTCTTTTAACCTTTGCAGCCATATGAGGAGGCGACCTTCTCTATCCTTGAGAGTCTTAGTGGAGAAGGTTCTACAGATCTTACACTTGCCAACCTCTTGGTCCGGGTAGAGACAGTAAATACACTTCTTGTGGGGATCTTCAGAATAAAGTCTTCACTTCCCACAAGAAGAACAAGCTCTAAAGAAAGGCTTCTTACTTCAAGACATAGCTGAATTCTCTGGAAACTGAAGTTGAGAGGAAAAAACTGAGCAGAGCTCAGGGAGACTCCCTTCACACGACATGCGGTAGAAAATCTGAGGCACTGAGCTCTGAGGAGAAGGTTCTGGAGGGGTGCTTGCGCCTGATTGGCTGTAGTTTGGACTAACGATATGTTACATGTAGTTTTTTTTCCTATAAAGTAGAATCCACTCAAAGTGGTGGTGATCCCAACAGGTGGGGAACACACAGTGTTGTATAAATGCCCCTCACACACCAACAGGCCCCTTGGTGTCATGCTTCATCATCGGGGCCTTCGCACCCCTCTACGGGATGCGGCGTGCTACGACTCGCGAATACGCAGGAGCACTTGAAAGTGAACTATGTGAGGGGGTGTGTGTGTCTACAGAAGTGTGAGTGAGGTGAGGTGAAAAAATGGTTAAAAAATACCTGGCACGTGGGTAAAACAAATTTATTAAATCCCCGGCTGGTATTATTAAAAAAGTGCAAAGCGTGGTTGAAGAAATACAAATTAAGGTATTACAACCACTGTGAAAGGTGTCAACATGTTTCGGAACTCAGAGGTTCCTTCTTCAGGACAAGGATAGCACTTACCCTCCCCTTACTCACATGTAAATGTAAAAGTGTAAAATAGATTACATCAATGTGTAATATACCTAACAATGTTATATATGTTGGTTGATGTTGTTGCGCCCAATTGGCGATGAAAACCTGTGAAAAGAAAGCATACATAAACACCTTGGTCTAAGATGCACAGGCCCAAGGAGAAGAAAAATCACTTCCCAAAAAGCAATTTCACAGAATACAACAGGGTCAGTCCAAAAATAGTGGAACCCTGTGGTGAGTGAAAAAATGCAAAAATTAAAAATAAAATACAACACACCAGGACATAACACGACGCTCACAGATATGTATGTATATACAAACACAGAACATGCAATAAATCTCTACTCTGATGGAAATAGAGCACACAAATAGATATTTTCACAGCTTACTTAAAGTTTTCAAAATAAAGACCTCATGAGCCTGTGCGTGTTATTGGGGGATCCTTCCTTTCTGTTCAGAAAAAGACCTATAACAACATTAATATATGGGATTTAGTTTGTTGTAGGTACAAAAGTACCCAAGCGCCATACCAAAGCTCCTTTTTCAACCCAAAACTCACGGTTACTGCAATGACTAGTTGTCTGCCTTCCCTCAACGCGGCTCCGGTGAAGTGAGCGTACATCGCGTTTGTACCCTTCTTTATACTATGCCACTAGCTCATTATTGGTGGTTAATTGAATAACGAGGCCCGGAAGACGCCCAAATAGGGACTTGGTATACCGAAGTGGTCCGGTGTTGCGCGTTCTGCCACCGCTATACCCTGCGCATGCGCCTCCCCAGCCGGACTGGTGTAAACTGCGCATGCGCGGAACGGTGAAGTCACCGCGCATGCGCCAAGGAGCAGCACTGCCGCTGATGTCGGTACGCCTGCAAAGGAGACTTGGAGGTATCCTGAGCATGCGCACTACGGCGGAACATCACAGAATGAAAGTTTTTCAATGTACCAGTGAGAGTACGAGAAAAAGGCTAAATGGGGGTAATGGAAACGTGATTATCCATACAATCTGGAAGTGGTCATTGGTTTTTATGTGGGAACAGGAGGCATACAGTGTTGGGGTGAATCATTAAGAACCCTGACTGAGTTATGGCCCCGTCAGCTACCTGTTGTTCATCATTAAAAAACGGCAATAACCAAAAAGGAAAGGTTTACCCTATAGGAGATTATATAAATAGATACACCCCAAAATAGGAAATCTCAGAGGTCATTTGACTGAATTTCTATGAGCAAGGTCCAATGAAGTTCATCTCAAGAGGTTCCAAGGAATGGAATCATTGAGCCCAGTGACATCAGTGCCAAGACGGTACACCCATCTTTGTTCCTTTTCCAGGAGACCCATATCTGAGGGCAGCTGTTCTATTACCGTCCACTGTAATTCATTGACACAGTGTTGGTGTTCAATGAAATGGGCAGACATTTTTGTTGTCAGTTTTTTGCACCTGATATTACTTTTGTGCTCATTGAGTCTGATTTTAACTTGTCTCGTTGTCATTCCCACATACTCTTTTCCACAGGGACACGTGATCAAGTATGCAACATTCTTACTGTTGCAATTTGTAAAAACTCGTTGGTCCCACTTTGTCCCGTTCGAAAAAGTCAAGGATAGGCTTTTTTTGGTGAGGTGACAATTGTTACAGTTGCCACATGGATGGTGGCCGTGAATGCCCTGTAGTCTTGGCTGGTCACTTCTTTTAGGCAACGGTCTCGTATGGACAAGCATGTCTCTTAAGTTTCTACCCCTTCTGTGTGCAAACAGAGGTTTTTCCAATGACAGACTTCCGCTCGTTAGTATGCGCCAATGTTTATTGACCAGTTTAGTTACCTGGTTAGTAACTGGGCTATAAGTTGTGACACATACTGTTCTTTCCCCTTTATTTTCACTCCTTGGATTATCCTCCAGGAGGGCCTCACGGTTGTTATTTCTTGCCCTTTTCATCGCTTTTTGAATCACCGTTTCCGGATACTGTCTCTGTCTCAGTTTTGTACTGAGGTCTTTTGCCTGGGTTTTGTATTTGTTGATGTCACTACAGTTCCGACGTAGACGCAGGAACTGTCCATAGGGTAGATTCTCCCTCAGATGACGCGGATGAAAGCTGTCAAATCTGGGGAGACAGTTCCTGGCCGTCGGTTTGAAGTGGGTCTCTGTTTTTAGAATGCCCGCTTGATGATAGATGTTTAAGTCCAAGAACACCATGCTCTCTTTCGACATCTGATGTGTGAACTTAAGAAATGCATTCTGGGTGTTCAGCCAGAGGATGAATTCAGACACCGTAGTCTCGTCTCCTTCCCAGATGACGAGAATGTCATCTATATACCTTCGCCAGGTATGAATCCTTGCCCTGTGTGGATTGTCTGGATGCAGAATCTTGGTAGATTCAAGATGATGGACATATAAACCCGCCAGACTTGGGGCGAAGGTGCTGCCCATACTCGTACCATGTTTCTGCCAGTAGAGGGTGCCCTCGTACTCGAAAAATTTTTTTGTGAGGGCCAATGAAATACATTCCAGTACTACACTCCTGGGAGTGTGGTATTCCCAATTGGTAGAGTGCAGTACTTCCTCCATGATTTGTAGGGTCTCATCGTGTGGGAGGCTGGTATAGAGGCTCTCTACGTCTAGACTCAGGAGCATTTGAGAGGTGGAGTCAAAAGTTTGGTTTTGTAATAGTTGGAGTACCGCTTTTGTGTCTCTCAGATATGTGTCAGTGGCTTGTACAATAGGTCTCAAAAAGGCATCGGCAAACTTGGACAGAGGTTCCAAGATTGATGATATGCCCGATACGATGGGCCGTCCTGGAGGGTTGTCCAGGTTTTTATGCACCTTTGGAATGGTGTAAAAATAGGGAATACGTGGATTATTCTGAATCAAAAACTCAGACTCTTTTTTGGTTATCCAGTCATGTGCAACAGCCTCTTCTACCATACCACCTATTCGCACTCGTAATGATTCAGTGGGGTCTTCAATTAAGATCTGATAGTTCCTATTATCAGAGAGCAGTCTTCTGCACTCTTTGTCATAGGCCTGGGTGGTTTGGACAACCACTGCCCCACCCTTATCAGCGGGTTTTATGGTGAGATTTTTATTCAGCCTCAATTCCTTAATTGCCTCGTTTTCCATTCGAGTCATGTTTTGAAAAACCCTTTGCTTAGTTTCCAAACACTTCAGTTCTTGCATTATGGCTTTTTCGAAAGCCAATACCTCCACCGGGAGTTGGTGATCCATCGGTGTAAAGGTTGACCTAGGTCTCAAACCTGTATCAGAAGTGTCTGTAGATGGTTCCTTGTCTTTGAAAAAGGCCCTCAACTTCACTGTTCTGATGAAGTCCTGCATTTCTTTGTGCAGTAGAAAGAGGTCTGGTTTGTTGGTGGGGACATACCCCAGGCCTTTGTTGAGCACCTTGTTTTGCAATTCAGTAAGGGGCCATGGGGTTATGTTAATGACTAGGTCCCCCTGCTGCTCGTAGATGCCTGATTCGCCGTCATGCTCCTCGTTGATACCCGTTGGTCTGCCTCCCCTATGGGGTGCCAGTTGACGTTGTTGCCCTTCTTGTTCCTCCCCCTGCGGGGTCCCTGGCCCCAGGATAAAAAAGGCTGTGCATTCTGGGGGGCATCGGTTTGGTCTGGGACCCATTGAGGGTACATTTGTCCCATTTGGGGGGGAACGAACTGGTACTGTGGGAATTGGAAAGGTGGCTGGTAAGGGTTGAATTGGGGACCCTGATAGCCACGCCAGCCTCTTTGGCGGGGGAATTGGGCTCTTCTTTGTCGAAAACCTCCTCTTTGTTTGTTCTGTTGGAAACCCCCTGACTTTGTGCTTGAGTTACTGCCATCCGAGTTCACACTGTCCGTGTCGCTTGTGTTATCTTTCATAACATAGTCAGCCCGTGTGTATGGGTAGGCTCTTTCAGGGGTGAAGCGATCTTTGTCCTTCTTTAATTTGTTGAATTTACTTTGTTTCAATGTTGCTTCAAAGTCTCTCATTTGTTGGTTCAGTTCCTCTAAACCCTTCTTTAAGTCTGCTGGTGAGATGAAGGACTTTAACTGGACCTCTAGTCTTTGGATCTCCACTTTCAATTCCAGAGATTTTCTAGCGGCAGTTTGGACTATAAGCACCAACCAATCCCTGGTGCAGTGCCACGAGATAAGTGACCATGCTTTTTTAAAAACCAGGTCATCTTGGAAGATGAACGGTTCAGTTTTTACTAAAAGGCCCTGCGGGGCCATTTTGTTTCGTAAATATTCCCTCATCAAGAGGCCATGAAGAGCTGTTCTGATCTGGGTTTTACGTACGTTCATTAATTCATCCCAATCCGCCACAGCAGGGCCAGGGTCGCTGTTGCTAAGGCCTTCAAAGGGATTAGCATCAGCTAGAAGCCGGTCGATATCATCCTCACTGAAGGTCAATCCATGTTCATCCTCCATGATGTAAAGCAAGGAGGAAGGTACAAGAAAATGTTGATATTCTGTGTTGTATGTGTGTGTGTCTGTGTATGTCCAAGGTGGGTAAGTTATAATGGGGAAGGCCTTAGCAACAGCGACCCTGGCCCTGCTGTGGCGGATTGGGATGAATTAATGAACGTACGTAAAACCCAGATCAGAACAGCTCTTCATGGCCTCTTGATGAGGGAATATTTACGAAACAAAATGGCCCCGCAGGGCCTTTTAGTAAAAACTGAACCGTTCATCTTCCAAGATGACCTGGTTTTTAAAAAAGCATGGTCACTTATCTCGTGGCACTGCACCAGGGATTGGTTGGTGCTTATAGTCCAAACTGCCGCTAGAAAATCTCTGGAATTGAAAGTGGAGATCCAAAGACTAGAGGTCCAGTTAAAGTCCTTCATCTCACCAGCAGACTTAAAGAAGGGTTTAGAGGAACTGAACCAACAAATGAGAGACTTTGAAGCAACATTGAAACAAAGTAAATTCAACAAATTAAAGAAGGACAAAGATCGCTTCACCCCTGAAAGAGCCTACCCATACACACGGGCTGACTATGTTATGAAAGATAACACAAGCGACACGGACAGTGTGAACTCGGATGGCAGTAACTCAAGCACAAAGTCAGGGGGTTTCCAACAGAACAAACAAAGAGGAGGTTTTCGACAAAGAAGAGCCCAATTCCCCCGCCAAAGAGGCTGGCGTGGCTATCAGGGTCCCCAATTCAACCCTTACCAGCCACCTTTCCAATTCCCACAGTACCAGTTCGTTCCCCCCCAAATGGGACAAATGTACCCTCAATGGGTCCCAGACCAAACCGATGCCCCCCAGAATGCACAGCCTTTTTTATCCTGGGGCCAGGGACCCCGCAGGGGGAGGAACAAGAAGGGCAACAACGTCAACTGGCACCCCATAGGGGAGGCAGACCAACGGGTATCAACGAGGAGCATGACGGCGAATCAGGCATCTACGAGCAGCAGGGGGACCTAGTCATTAACATAACCCCATGGCCCCTTACTGAATTGCAAAACAAGGTGCTCAACAAAGGCCTGGGGTATGTCCCCACCAACAAACCAGACCTCTTTCTACTGCACAAAGAAATGCAGGACTTCATCAGAACAGTGAAGTTGAGGGCCTTTTTCAAAGACAAGGAACCATCTACAGACACTTCTGATACAGGTTTGAGACCTAGGTCAACCTTTACACCGATGGATCACCAACTCCCGGTGGAGGTATTGGCTTTCGAAAAAGCCATAATGCAAGAACTGAAGTGTTTGGAAACTAAGCAAAGGGTTTTTCAAAACATGACTCGAATGGAAAACGAGGCAATTAAGGAATTGAGGCTGAATAAAAATCTCACCATAAAACCCGCTGATAAGGGTGGGGCAGTGGTTGTCCAAACCACCCAGGCCTATGACAAAGAGTGCAGAAGACTGCTCTCTGATAATAGGAACTATCAGATCTTAATTGAAGACCCCACTGAATCATTACGAGTGCGAATAGGTGGTATGGTAGAAGAGGCTGTTGCACATGACTGGATAACCAAAAAAGAGTCTGAGTTTTTGATTCAGAATAATCCACGTATTCCCTATTTTTACACCATTCCAAAGGTGCATAAAAACCTGGACAACCCTCCAGGACGGCCCATCGTATCGGGCATATCATCAATCTTGGAACCTCTGTCCAAGTTTGCCGATGCCTTTTTGAGACCTATTGTACAAGCCACTGACACATATCTGAGAGACACAAAAGCGGTACTCCAACTATTACAAAACCAAACTTTTGACTCCACCTCTCAAATGCTCCTGAGTCTAGACGTAGAGAGCCTCTATACCAGCCTCCCACACGATGAGACCCTACAAATCATGGAGGAAGTACTGCACTCTACCAATTGGGAATACCACACTCCCAGGAGTGTAGTACTGGAATGTATTTCATTGGCCCTCACAAAAAAAATTTTCGAGTACGAGGGCACCCTCTACTGGCAGAAACATGGTACGAGTATGGGCAGCACCTTCGCCCCAAGTCTGGCGGGTTTATATGTCCATCATCTTGAATCTACCAAGATTCTGCATCCAGACAATCCACACAGGGCAAGGATTCATACCTGGCGAAGGTATATAGATGACATTCTCGTCATCTGGGAAGGAGACGAGACTACGGTGTCTGAATTCATCCTCTGGCTGAACACCCAGAATGCATTTCTTAAGTTCACACATCAGATGTCGAAAGAGAGCATGGTGTTCTTGGACTTAAACATCTATCATCAAGCGGGCATTCTAAAAACAGAGACCCACTTCAAACCGACGGCCAGGAACTGTCTCCTCAGATTTGACAGCTTTCATCCGCGTCATCTGAGGGAGAATCTACCCTATGGACAGTTCCTGCGTCTACGTCGGAACTGTAGTGACATCAACAAATACAAAACCCAGGCAAAAGACCTCAGTACAAAACTGAGACAGAGACAGTATCCGGAAACGGTGATTCAAAAAGCGATGAAAAGGGCAAGAAATAACAACCGTGAGGCCCTCCTGGAGGATAATCCAAGGAGTGAAAATAAAGGGGAAAGAACAGTATGTGTCACAACTTATAGCCCAGTTACTAACCAGGTAACTAAACTGGTCAATAAACATTGGCGCATACTAACGAGCGGAAGTCTGTCATTGGAAAAACCTCTGTTTGCACACAGAAGGGGTAGAAACTTAAGAGACATGCTTGTCCATACGAGACCGTTGCCTAAAAGAAGTGACCAGCCAAGACTACAGGGCATTCACGGCCACCATCCATGTGGCAACTGTAACAATTGTCACCTCACCAAAAAAAGCCTATCCTTGACTTTTTCGAACGGGACAAAGTGGGACCAACGAGTTTTTACAAATTGCAACAGTAAGAATGTTGTATACTTGATCACGTGTCCCTGTGGAAAAGAGTATGTGGGAATGACAACGAGACAAGTTAAAATCAGACTCAATGAGCACAAAAGTAATATCAGGTGCAAAAAACTGACAACAAAAATGTCTGCCCATTTCATTGAACACCAACACTGTGTCAATGAATTACAGTGGACGGTAATAGAACAGCTGCCCTCAGATATGGGTCTCCTGGAAAAGGAACAAAGATGGGTGTACCGTCTTGGCACTGATGTCACTGGGCTCAATGATTCCATTACTTGGAACCTCTTGAGATGAACTTCATTGGACCTTGCTCATAGAAATTCAGTCAAATGACCTCTGAGATTTCCTATTTTGGGGTGTATCTATTTATATAATCTCCTATAGGGTAAACCTTTCCTTTTTGGTTATTGCCGTTTTTTAATGATGAACAACAGGTAGCTGACGGGGCCATAACTCAGTCAGGGTTCTTAATGATTCACCCCAACACTGTATGCCTCCTGTTCCCACATAAAAACCAATGACCACTTCCAGATTGTATGGATAATCACGTTTCCATTACCCCCATTTAGCCTTTTTCTCGTACTCTCACTGGTACATTGAAAAACTTTCATTCTGTGATGTTCCGCCGTAGTGCGCATGCTCAGGATACCTCCAAGTCTCCTTTGCAGGCGTACCGACATCAGCGGCAGTGCTGCTCCTTGGCGCATGCGCGGTGACTTCACCGTTCCGCGCATGCGCAGTTTACACCAGTCCGGCTGGGGAGGCGCATGCGCAGGGTATAGCGGTGGCAGAACGCGCAACACCGGACCACTTCGGTATACCAAGTCCCTATTTGGGCGTCTTCCGGGCCTCGTTATTCAATTAACCACCAATAATGAGCTAGTGGCATAGTATAAAGAAGGGTACAAACGCGATGTACGCTCACTTCACCGGAGCCGCGTTGAAGGAAGGCAGACAACTAGTCATTGCAGTAACCGTGAGTTTTGGGTTGAAAAAGGAGCTTTGGTATGGCGCTTGGGTACTTTTGTACCTACAACAAACTAAATCCCATATATTAATGTTGTTATAGGTCTTTTTCTGAACAGAAAGGAAGGATCCCCCAATAACACGCACAGGCTCATGAGGTCTTTATTTTGAAAACTTTAAGTAAGCTGTGAAAATATCTATTTGTGTGCTCTATTTCCATCAGAGTAGAGATTTATTGCATGTTCTGTGTTTGTATATACATACATATCTGTGAGCGTCGTGTTATGTCCTGGTGTGTTGTATTTTATTTTTAATTTTTGCATTTTTTCACTCACCACAGGGTTCCACTATTTTTGGACTGACCCTGTTGTATTCTGTGAAATTGCTTTTTGGGAAGTGATTTTTCTTCTCCTTGGGCCTGTGCATCTTAGACCAAGGTGTTTATGTATGCTTTCTTTTCACAGGTTTTCATCGCCAATTGGGCGCAACAACATCAACCAACATATATAACATTGTTAGGTATATTACACATTGATGTAATCTATTTTACACTTTTACATTTACATGTGAGTAAGGGGAGGGTAAGTGCTATCCTTGTCCTGAAGAAGGAACCTCTGAGTTCCGAAACATGTTGACACCTTTCACAGTGGTTGTAATACCTTAATTTGTATTTCTTCAACCACGCTTTGCACTTTTTTAATAATACCAGCCGGGGATTTAATAAATTTGTTTTACCCACGTGCCAGGTATTTTTTAACCATTTTTTCACCTCACCTCACTCACACTTCTGTAGACACACACACCCCCTCACATAGTTCACTTTCAAGTGCTCCTGCGTATTCGCGAGTCGTAGCACGCCGCATCCCGTAGAGGGGTGCGAAGGCCCCGATGATGAAGCATGACACCAAGGGGCCTGTTGGTGTGTGAGGGGCATTTATACAACACTGTGTGTTCCCCACCTGTTGGGATCACCACCACTTTGAGTGGATTCTACTTTGTTTATTCATGTAACTAGGGAGGCCGAATCCACTGACTCTCTCTCTCCCCCCTCTTGTTAAATTTGTGTTTTTTTTCCTATAGCCATGTGTTCCTATATAGGAATTAGGATGTGGTATTGGCAACTACTTTTAGTGTCTAATTTATGTATTATGTTTTTACAAACATATAATTTTCTAGTATTTATTGCTATTTTATGTACCGTGGGACTCCCACACCGACGACGGGGAATATTCAAGCATGTGAATCTATGAAAGAAACCCCAATACTGGAGAAAATATCTTGTGAATTCACTTTTGTTTGAATGTTCATTTGAGTACATCATTATTTCGATGGAGAACTTTTATGTTTCGCATTGTTTCAAATTGTTCATAAACATTGCATTGTAGTGTACGCAGTTTTTCAAGCAAATTTAGTGCTTGATCTTTTTAGATCCATCTCCTTACCAAGTTTGAAGACACCAGGACCCCTATGAGCCTCCCTGCATCAATACCCGGGGTACCATACCCCTTGTCGCGACCAATGCTTGTTTAGTGTCCAATCCAGACTCCAACAATCTGAAGACCAACCAGCCAAATTAGGGATGTCAGCTCCGCAGAGCCCTGCACCAAGAGTGGCCCAGCGGTTCTGTTTTGTCCCCCTTTTCCGGTCCAGGACTAGAATGTGACTACCTACTACACATGAAGGCCAGTTGACTAAAAGCCTCTGCACCTGAGCTTCCCGGCAAGGGGGGCAACACTGCTCCCCCTTGCTCCCAGGTCCCTCACAAACTGAGCTACCTATTGTAAACTCCCGTAATTGTCCCCAAGTCCCCATTTGCAGCCTAATTCTAGCTGGCCCCCTCTTTGCCAGCGGTGTAGCGCACAAGGCTAGCAACCCATCCAGCACCTCTGCATCTGCGACACACCTTGGTAGGCAAAACCGAACTGCTGGCGAACTTGGGATAATGGCATCCGAATTCGTCACAACCTAAAGTGGACCCTCGAAATCCTATTGCAAATACGGGTATGCAGTAAATGTTTTTCTTTCCATTACAGCATTAAAACACACTGTTTACTAACATTGCTAAAAACTGTAAAAGTAATACCTTGAAAAGTACTTACCTAATTACGAAGTTCTTGGTGTTGAAATTTATATAAAAATACACAAGTCATTTTTCTAAATTGGTGAGGATCTCCTATATGAGTATATCCTTTATTGACTCTGCGTATGCAACAAATGCCTAAACACTCCCCTCTGATAAGCCTAAAGCTGCTCGACTATGCTTCCACAAATAGAGCATCATGGGATTGTTAAAGCAAGCCCCTGTCCACTTATAAGGGATGCATGGACTCTTTAAGTAGCATACCTTTTTTTGGTATACTATATAAAGAGCCAGCTTACTACAGTCAGTCGGAAGATGGTGTCCGGGGCCCGAAACTCTTTTCAGGGGAGCACGATGGTGCTCCCTCACTGCCAGTAGAGTGGGGGGCCCTATGGTGGTGGTGGGCCCAGAGACTGGGTTCCAGACTACCGAAGATGTAAGCTTGCTTGTGGGTTGGCATCATCAGTCCTCCAGAGCTGTGGGGAGCAGGCCCCACGTACTTTCCTGGGTTTCTTAAATCACAATGATCGTCCAGGCAACTCCTGGTCCCTGGTCCACCCCAGGGTTTTACCTGCCTGGCAGCAGAGCTCCACGCACTGCATTTTCTCCCTGGGGAAGGGAGAGTTAAAGGTCAGATCCTCATTTCTTGCATATTTTGGGCCCCATTGGACCAATTCACACAATGCTGGTCTCATTTTGCTCCTGGCAAGCCCTAACCACTTGAGCCTATTCCTCAGACTTCCTAGCATCTAAGGTGGCACACTTTGCATGGGGCAGGTACCACTGGCTCCCTGCACCAGATTTATTGTGTCCATTAGGGCTTCTCTCCTCCTGGGTGCAGAATTCTAGTTCTTCCCCCGAATGGTCCTTAGGGGGCTTGGGGGAACAACTTCCCTGGTCCTGGGGAAAGACCTAATAATCTTTGGTCCAACTGCAGGCAGTGTCCTTAGTCCAGGTGTCCATCAAGTGGGCATCAAGGATTTCCTTCTTCCAGTTGTCCATGGCTGCTGCCGTCCACTCGCAATATCCAAATCCAACAATTTTTATCTGGGGAAGAAATCTAGAAGCCAGTCACCCCTAGTTAATTGTAGGGCGCCACATCACCTCTCCATGTGTGTTCCTACACCCTGCACAGAATGCTGGGACACTTCAATAAAGTGTCACCCAGGTATAACTGGTCACATCTCCTCTTGTGGTCTCAGACGAGCCCCCTCCTGTGTTGGCTCCAGAAATCTGGGTTCCCTCCTTTTTTCAGTGAGCCTGGGCTGTCCCATTCCTTTTACAATGTGACGGCTAATTAATGTATGCAGCTTTTTATCCCCACCCCTTCCTTGTCAGGAGCTGAATGAAGCACTGGTAATTGCTCCCTTTGTGTGAGGAGGCCTCGCTCCTTCAGCTGGAGAACAATGCAACTAACTTGGTCCATTAGGAGCTGAATGAAGCACTGGTAATTGCTCCCTTTGTGTGAGGAGGCCTCGCTCCTTCAGCTGGAGAACAATGCAACTAACTTGGTCCATTAGGAGCTGAATGAAGCACTGGTAATTGCTCCCTTTGTGTGAGGAGGCCTTGCTCCTTCAGCTGGAGAACAATGCAGCTAACTTGGTCCATCAGGGCGACAAAAGGCCTGGGCTCTGATCCAGAGCTGAGACAGAGACGTATGACGATTCTGGATGACCCATAAAATGTAAATATAGCTTATTGAAACTTTTATAATCCAACTTGGCTCACATGCTTCACCCAATTTTCATATGTTGATGGACTTTGTAAGTCTAAGAAAGTGAAACTGCACTCTAAGGCAGATTTCCCCCAATCTATATAATAGAGTCAGACTGCAGACAAGAGAGTAAACCACATGGACTTTCCTTTGATTATCCACTATTATTAAAAGACCTATCCAAGGTCAATATCTAACCCTGCAACGTCTCGTCTGCACCAGACTACTTGTGCACTATTTACGGGCTGCTCATGAAGGTAGTCTCACACACGCAGCCTTTTCATGTGTGATACATGTGTGTACACATGGTCATGTGTGACCAGCCAAGTGCCTTGTTAACCTGTAACCTACATTGTGAGCATCAGTTAAACATTGACCTATGCCCCACATTTTATGGCCATTCTGTATTTTATATGCTGTTTGCTCACATCCCCTTTCCTTTGCTGATCACAAGAATAAGGAGTCTGTGCTCAAGGTCTTTAACCACAAATGCTGCTTTTCCAGCTACAAATAGCTTTGTGCAAGTCTATAACTAAACCAGACAATTAGTAATTTGCTCATGATTATGTTCTCAGCTTTCCTCCTGCAGTATCCAATATGCGCCTTGTGATAGCATACGAATGTGACTAAAGGTATGCTCATAGGAATGTTCCATGCTTACTTGTAACTTTGCAAGTGTGTCTTTCCCTTTGTACCTGCAAATAGATGTATAAATATCTGTCTGATCCTGTGCCACGCAGAAAACTCTGAGCGAAGCTAACATGTTGTGTTCTCACCACTTGAGTGGGTTTCTCTCCACTCGAGTGTATTTACAATAAATGCTGTAATTCCTTGCTCTGTGGTGGAGTCTTATCTGTTTTTAGAGTTCCTGCATCAGACGGTGGTGGTAACCCAGCAATGATAATATTTCTCTCTAACAGCCTCTTACCCTATCTGTGATGCAGAAGCCTTATCTTACAAGGCAGACACTGGCAATGAACAAGCACGGTCAGTTTACCGTGAATTTACCATGGATGAGACTCCAGTCCTGGGCTCACCCACAGCAAAAAAAACAAAGGGATCAAAAAGCAAAAAACTGGGCAGAACCCTTCTTGTTCCAAAAGACATACATACAAGTGGGCCAAATACGTACAGCACAAGAATGGAATCCCAGACCCTGAGAAAAACCATTGATGTAGGTGGAGCAAAATTACTGCCCAATCTCTCTGTGTTCCTAACCATGATTTTATGTCCGGCACTAGACAGAATCATCTACATACAACATTATTTCTTCTACAATTTGGGGACACGAGTGGGTGGTATATCAGAGGAACGTAGAGCTGAAGTATGGATAAAGGCAGTTAAGCCTGTGTAGAGTTACCAGGGGCTATCCTTCCTCTCCAGCCCATAACGCTGCTGTTTGGTGCCCTAAGAGAGAACAGCATTTCTCGTTAAGTCAACAGCTAAACCAATTTCTCACTTATGGTTTACAGCTCGCCTAGCTATAGGACATGTCTGGAAACAACCACACCACTGATCAACACAAATGTGATAAAGCCAAGTCTGGAATATGTATACCGTGGAAAAACTGCTCACATAAACGATAAGATGAATTCATTTGAGTGAGTTTGGATGACATTTAAGACTCATTAAGAAAATAACGTGTGTTCTGGGAAGTGATCCTGTTTCTGCACGTGGTGGCTGCTTCGGTACAGGGGTGGGGACAATGGGGGGAGGGGGAGTAATTGGATACAAAAAATGACCTTCTTCTGCGAAAGAAAAAATATCCAAATAATCTCGCTATAATAACACTGACTGGATGCATGCTTATAACATTAGAACATGATCTGATAATACAGCAGTATTGATACGTCACAGAATTCAGAGTTTAGGATCTCTGGTCCCTCGAAAGAAGGGGTGGATTGTCCTGGTGTGGGTGACTTCATGAAGAGTTCCCATAAAAGCAGTGCAATGGAGGCATGTCCCATCTTCTCGCAAACCAACCACGCCTAGGCTTCGAGTCTTTCAGTCACATCAGAGGCACTAGCGATAATGAGTTTATATATGTATTTTTTAGACAGTATCTAGAGGCACTGAAATCAAACTGATAAAAATAATGGCATTGTGCTATGCTTACACAGATTTTTGTACATCTCTTTTGTTCAAGATTTAAATTCGAATGTCATAAGAGCTTCATAAGATTACCTGTTATTAAGTAAAGACCCAAGCATCATTAGGCTTTCCTCCATTACTGTAATTGTTTCTGCTGCTTCAACTCCTTTGAGCAATAGCTCGCCTCTATTTTTGAAGGCTGAAAAATACAGCATTTGTGACCCCCAACTTTCAACGATCTGAGTTAATTTGGCTTCAATATCTTTTTCCTTCACAGCAGATATGCAGATGTCCTGTAAAGCACAAGAAGAGAATTCATCATTTGCCTTTGCATCAGCCTTTTCAACGACAGATAAGAGACCTATGGGAAATGTAGTCTACTCGCTAAGAGGCGTTTTTATGAAAATGTCAGGCAGTGCAGTGCAGCAAGTCACCTTGCTGTGCTGCACTGCATGGCCGGTAAAGGACATGAATGCACCACCTTTAAAGTAATACAGCGTATTCTTGCCTTTTCCCCTGCTCTGGTGCTCTTTCGGCAGCCTTACACCAATGCAGGTACCCTTGCACCATTGTGCAAGGGTGCCTGCGCTACATGTAGGATTGTTTATATGCAGAAAGGGACGCTTTCCTGCTCAAAAACAATCCTCAGAGGCTTCCTCAGAGACTTGCATTTTCTGATACTACTTGGTCAATAGGTGTGGTTTCACTAAGAAATGCACAACTGAAACTAGTTTGCCGAATTTTTATTTTTTCCTAAATCCTCTAAATGTATCTGTGAGGGTCTTGTGTTAAGTTCCCCATCCCATTGCATTAAGAAATTTAAAAGTAATAGTCAGGCCTTACAAATTTCCTAGGAAGTTTTTGCTAGATTTTCTACAAAAAAAAGTCCCAACTGTGCTAAATACAAGTCTGGCCTAGAGGATACAGTGCAGGGACTCAACCTGACCCCTTATCTAAAGTTTAGTATGCAGCGGTTAAGGACCCTCTGTAAAGCCAATAACATTGATAATGGCTCAAACCCTACAATGGCAAGCCTTCAGGACGCCCTTGCAGACTTTGAACCAGCCCAGCTGACAAGAGGTCCTGTCACCTTTGAAGAGGAGCATGACAGTGAACATGGGACTGTATTCAGTTCCTATAGGGGGACCCACCCTAGTTTAACAAGAGAGAATGAGGGCATAATCCAAAACTCTTTACCCTATCTCTAAACCTCAAATGCCCTCCCCTTCTGGGGCTACGTCATGTAACTCAAGGCACAGAGAACTAGAGAAACTGAATGAAGAAGATCAGTATATTTCAAGACTAGATAATAGAGCTGCCCTTGAATCCAAAATCCTGTCTGAGTAAAGAGAAAGGGCTGAGATAGGTCTAATGCCAATGGACGGTGACAGTAACAAAAAAATTAGGGATATGTAGGAAACCTTTGATCCTAAACACCTCAAAGGGATTGTCCCTAAATATTTGATGGTGATGATATCATAAAATGGTTTACAGCCTTTAGAAGGGATTGAAAATGAGGAACTTACACCAGAAACACTTGAGCTCACTACTGTGGGATTTACTCAAAGGAAAGTGCAGGGATATACTACTGACACTTGATGAGGAGGAAGCTGAGTCCTATGACCTCATGAAGGGTACCCTGATTAGGGGCTTTGGTCTCATAACTGAAGAGTATAGGGTCAAGTTCAGGGACACTCAATAAACCTCGAGTCAATCCTGGGTAGATTATGTTCAGTTCTTAGTCAAGACATAAGTGCCCTCATTTTCAGGGTTTATGAGGCAGACCATTGAGTCTCCTTCCTGCACTGCCCTACCCCAAAGGGAAAGGGAAGGAACATAAGTATATTGTAATAGAGAAGCACACCTATTTCACACTTTTCTAATTAACTATAGCTAGCTTAATTCTTTTCTGAAAATAAACTTTTTTGTGCTAGCGTGCTGCAGTGGAAACACGTTTGTCTCAACCGTGCCCACACTTTAACCTTCCTATCTCGAGTCCGAGAGGACTCGACCACCACGCACTGTAGCTGTGGTAATTACCCCAACAATCTCTTAAAATGTACTTATAAATGCTTTAAGTGTATCTTTATATTCCAAATCTTAGTACTTTCAACTTCGACACAAAAATATACATTTGTCATTTGAAAATCAGTCTCAGTCAGTCAATAGTCATTATTCGGCATTTGAATAACACCATAAAAGTACAGCTTTTAAAATATACAAACATTTCTTTAAAACACAACACACTTAGTCCATCAATTCATAGACATGGAGAAAATTAAAAAGACTGTTTTCTCAGTTCTTGATTCAATAACCCATATCACGTTCCCATAGTGGACCTTAGACTAATGAATATGCTACTTACCGGTATGCATCTGTTCTTGGCATGTAGGGCGGCTGACATTCATATCTATAGCATAGATCGCCGCCTAGTGTTGGGTCCGGATGATTGCACATTGTTGTCCTGGAAGAGTCTTCGAAGTATCACGAGATAGGTGGCTCCTCCCCTGGACTACAGTGCGCATGGGCATTGACTCCATCCCCAGATTGTTTTTAGCCATTGTGGCGAAGATGGAATGTAACAGTGTGAGCGATGGCCATGCTAAGAGTAAGTGTAAATTCCGCAGCTGCTACAGGCGCCGGGGAGGAGGGCGGGCGATATGAATGTCAGCAGCCCTACATGCCAAGAACAGATGCATACTGGTAAGTAGCATATTCAGTTCGAGGCATGTGGGCTGCTGAATTCATATCTATAGCATAGAATACATAGCAGTCCCTCCATCATTGGCGGCCGCCCGTGCCAGCTGCAGATGTTTGAAAAAGTGTCTTTAGAACAGCCTGCCCTACAGCTGCTTGCTGCTTGGAGTGCACATCTACACAGTAGTGTTTAGTAAATGTGTGTGGGGTAGACCATGTGGCTGCTCTACAAATGTCTTCCAAAGGGATATTACCAAGGAAAGCCATGGAGGCCCCCAACTTGCGAGTGGAGTGGGCTTTGGGGGGGACCGTTAAAGTGCGCTTTGCCTTGTGATAGCAAATCTGAATACACTTAACGATCCACCTGGCTATACCTGCTTTGGAAATGGGGTTTCCTTTGTGCTGGGCTGAAAAGGCAACAAGGAGTTGTTGTGTCTTCCTAAAATCCTTTGTCCTATCGATGTAGTACATCAAAGCTCGTTTGACATCAAGAGTGTGGAGCATTCTTTCTGCTACTGTCTCTGGGTTTTGAAAGAACGCGGGCAGCTCAATGGTCTGATTGACATGGTACTGCGAAACCACTTTAGGAAGAAATTTAGGGTTAGTGCGCAGCAACACCCTGTTGGAGTGAATTTGTATAAATGGCTCTTGTACAGTGAGCGCCTGTAGCTCACTAACACGTCGCAGAGACGTAATGGCAATGAGCAACGCCACTTTCCATGTTAAGAACTGAATCTCACAGGAATGTAGAGGCTCAAAAGGTGGGCCCATCAACCTGGTGAGGACCACATTGAGGTTCCATGCAGGAGCTGGCGGGGTCCTGGGAGGGATGCCCCGTTTAAGTCCTTCTAGGAAGGCTTTAATGGCAGGCACTCTGAAAACGGAGAGATGCTGCCTGTTTTGGAGATAAGCCGCTATGGCGGATAAGTGTATCCGAATGGAAGCATATGCTAGATTGCATTTGTAAAGATGTAACAAATAACAGATGATGTTGGGAATGGATGCATCTAGCGGGTTGATGTTGTGTTCAGTACAGTAAATGACAAACCGCTTCCATTTCGCTGCATAGCAGGTCCTGGTGGTGGGCTTTCTTGCCTCCCGTATGATATCCATGCATTCAGGAGGCAAGTCAAGGTAGCCAAACTCTAAGACTTCAGGAGCCAGATCGCCAGGTTGAGCTGTCGCGGATCTGGATGCTGAATGTCGCCACGGCTCTGCGTCAAAAGCCTGGGTGTGAGGTGCAGCCTTTGATGCGGTACCACGGAGAGTTCTAGAAACGTGGTGTACCATGGTTGGCGTGCCCAAGTTGGAGCAACCAGGATGAGTGTCATCGAGTGTTGCTTTAGCTTTCGTGCCACCAGCGGTATGAGAGGTGCTGGGGGAAAAGCGTACGCAAATCTGCCTGACCAGTTCATCCATATCGCATTGCCCTGAGACTGTGGGTGAGGGAACCTGGCGGCAAAGCTTTGGCATTTTGCGTTTTCCCTTGTGGCAAACATGTCTATCTCTGGATGACCCCACTGCTGGAAGTACGGGCGGAGTTCTGATGGATGTATCTCCCACTGGTGCATCTGGTGGCTGTACCTGCTGAGCAGATCCGCCATCTGATTGTCCTTGCCCGGGAGGTGTTCCGCCATGAGGAAGATGTTCCTCTGAATGGCCCACTTCCACATGCTCTGAGCCAGATGAGACAACTGCGGAGAGTGTGTACCTCCCTGCTTCTGTATGTAGTACATGGCTGTCATGTTGTCCGTCCGGATCAACACGACTTTGTTGCACAGATGTACTTTGAATGCCTTCAATGCCATGAAGATTGCCATCAGTTCTAGGTTGATGTGCAACTTCTGTTGCTGCGTTGTCCATAGTCCTTGCACCGTGTAGTGGAACACATGAGCTCCCCATCCCTGGAGAGATGCGTCCGTCGTCAGGATAATCTGTGGCACAGGCTCCTGGAACGGTCGGCCCTTACAAAGGTTGTGTGGATTCCACCAATGCAGAGAGCTGTATGCCCGACCGGTCACCAACACTAGGTCGTTCAACTGTCCTTGAGCCTGAGTCCACTGATGAGCCAAGCATTCTTGGAGCAGACGCATATGTAGCCTCGCGTGCGGGACTATGAAGATGCAGGAGGCCATCATGCCTATCAACTGCATGAACACTCTTGCAGGAAGCGAGTGTTGCGGTCTGAACTTTTTGGATCAGTGACTGAATGCTGTCGATCCTCACAGAATTTGGCTGAGCTGTGGCTGCCGGAGTATCGATACTCGCACCCAGATATTGCCGCACATGGGCTGACTGAAGGTGCGACTTGGGATAATTCAGTGAGAATCCCAGATCATGAAGAAGGTGAATGGTGTGGGACGTGTTGGCGGCGCACTGCTGGGCCGACTTTGCTTGGACAAGCCAGTCGTCCAGATAAGGGTAAACGTGAACGTTCTGCCTCCTGAGGTGCGCAGTTACTGTCGCCAGACATTTTGTGAACACCCTGGGCGCTGTGGTCACCCCGAAAGGTAGGACCTTGAACTGATAATGCCGACCCTGAATAGTGAACCTGAGGTATTTTCTGTGTGATGGATGCAGTGGAATGTGGAAATAGGCATCCTTGAGATCCAAGGTTGCGAGGAAGTCTCCCGGAGTGAGCAACGGGAGAACCTGCTGCAGTGTGAGCATATGAAAGTGTTCTGATAGAATGTACTGATTCAGGGGTCTGAGGTCCAGTATGGGTCTGAGGGATTCGTCCTTTTTTGGGATTAAGAAGTACAGGGAGTACATTCCCGTGCCTTCTTCCTCCACCGGCACGAGTTCGATTGCCCCTTTTTGCAGCATGACGAGTACCTCCTGCTGCAATAAGTGCAAATGCTCTGTGGACATAGGATGGTGTTTTGGTGGCATGTTGGGCGGAGTGGATGTTAACTCCAGACAATAACCGAACTGGATAAGTTTCCTGACCCACCTGTCTGTGGTGATGGATTTCCAGACGGGCAGGGACTGCTGGAGTCTCCCCCGACAGGTGTAGTATGGTCGGGGGCAGTGACAGGGCGTCACTGTTTGTTGGTGGCGGAGGAGCGGGAGTTGTTGTTTCCACGACCTCTGCCCTTGGTGCTGTTGCCCCGATAGCCGCCTCTACTCTGCTTAGTGTAAGAGGACTGCGCCCCACCTTTATTGTATTGCGTTTGCTGGGACATCTGGCCTCTGGAAACACCTCTATTGCTTGAGCGACGAAAAGTGCTGCCCCGAAACTGCTGGGACTGGAGAGCCCCCATGGATTTTGCAGTTTCGGTATCCTTTTTTATCTTTTCTAAGGTGGTATCCACCTCAGGACCAAATAACCTATCTGGGTTTACTGGCTGATTGAGGATGCTAGTTTGTATCTCCGGCTTGAAACCGGAGATTCTAAGCCAGGCCTGACGTCTCAACATGACACTGGTGTTAATGGCTCTGGCCGCGGTGTCCGCCACGTCCAGTGCACACTTAATTGAAGCGTTGGAGATAAGCTTCCCTTCCTGAATAAGCATCTCAGCTGCCTCTTTATACTGATCTGGAAGATGTTGTAACAGGGTGTCTAGCGTGTCATAGTGTGCCCTGTCATATCTGGCCAGGAGAGCCTGAGTGTTAGAGATACGGCAGATATTGGCCGCTTGAGCCGCCACCCTCTTCCCTGACGCCTCCAGCACTTTAGATTCCTTGTCTGGGGAAGGAGCATCACCAGTGGTCTGCGAGTTCACCCTCTTCCGGGCATTAGAAACGACCAGAGAGTCCAATGGCAACCGGCCTTTGATGTAGGTGGGGTCGCCAGGCGCCGGCCTATATTTCTTTTCAATCCTAGGGTTGACCACCCTGGCTCGTGTGGGTTCCTTAAAAATGTCTGCAGCATGTTTGAGAACCCCTTTCAGCATGGGGAGAGTCTTGACAATCTTTTCTGCTGAGGAAAAGGTATCAAAGAGGAAGTCCACTTCGACAGGGTCAGCATGCAGCTGGACGTCGTGGTTTTTAGCCGCCCTCTCAATTAGAGCATTAAATGCAGCCGAATCCTCAGTAGGAGAGGTCTTGACATTGTACACCTGAGGGTCCTGGGCAGTTTGCTGATCTCCTGGGTCACCTGCATCTGCCCATGAGTCATGGTGATCCTCAGGATCAGTGTTGGCAGGAAAGTTATACTCCTTGTCATCACCTTCTCCACCCTCCACATCCGAATAAGTGGGTGAGGGTGTAGCCACTCGTGGAGTCCGTGGAGCAAGAGGCTCCACCAGAACTGGGGATTCCGCAGCAGGCTTCTTGCGCTTCAAAGGAATCGTGTAGGACTCTAAAGGCTGGGTTGCCGTGATCTTCCTCTTGTAGAGGGTGAGTTTCCCGGTGTCGGCGTCGATATAGTGTTCCGACTGCTCCTCCACCGAGGGTTGTCGAGGTTTCAAGCTCCCAAGCGGCTGAGAAGGCTTCGGCGCCATAGGCACTGGGACGGGCGCTTCGGTGACCGACAGTGGTGCGAAGGCCTTTGGTGCTACCTTCGGCAGCAACATAAACAGGAGTGGCGTCGAAGACTTTGGCGTTGTGGCAGCTGGCTTCGCGGTGTAAGCATCCTTCGGTGCGGCCGCGGAAGCCTTGTTCCTGATGCGTTGTAGAGAATCCGACACCTGCTTCGTAAAGGAAGCGGACGGTTTCATCGACCCGAAAGACGTCTTCGGTCCACCAGCGAGTGAAGACTCGAGCGTCGATGCCTTGTTTTTATCCGGCCGAGGTACAGGATCAGCCCTTTTCGGCGCGCTGTGCCCTCCTTCCGTGCCGACGGCCTTCGGCGCCGACGTTTTCATGTCGGTGGCCTTGAGTACTGGGTGCGGTGCCCCAGTCTTCGGTTCGACGCCCTTGGCTGATTTTGGTTCGACGGCCTTGACCGACTTTAACTCTGCGCCCTTGACCGACTTCGGCTCGGCGCCCTTGGTCGACTTCCCCGAGTCGACAGCCTTCTTCGGCTTCGGCTGCCCCGATGTGTCTGAAGACGAGGAGGAGGCCGGAGGGACAGACGTCTTCTGTTTCGACGGTGTCTCTATTACTTTAGTTTTCGTCGACACCGAAGGTTTCGGTTTCGTTTTGACCAACGTCGGCTTCGCAGAAGTGTCCGTAGCCGGGCCTGTAGGCGAGGCCGTGGATCTGGGTGGAAGGTCTTGGGTAAGGCCGTGTGGCGATCCCTCGACCTGAGCCGTAGTTGTGAGAAGTTGGCCTGATATATGATGCTCACTAGTTCTAGTGATCACCTTGTATCAATCCAAACAACCCTTATGGTGATTGGTTGTAAAGTCAACCGTACAGACCAGCTATCCTAGTAGCGTGGACAAAAGCAGTCTTTTAGGTTAATCTCTTTTGGCATGTGAAGCCAGCTGTTTTACCATAGTATAACCCCTTGAATACCAAATGAAAAGACACCACACAGGTTGTTATGAAAATAAACAGTCTATTTATTAATAACAACACCTCTGAACTCTTTATGAGATCAGAGGGCTAAGCACATGACAATACTAAAAAGGAAATACGAGTTCGCACAATAGTTACACAAGTGCCTTAGGGGCACGACAAACCATATACTCAAAACAATGGAATGCGAGGAAAGAAAGTACTGTAAGAAGATCCAGAGGCTGGAGGATCGGTGGGACTACGCTACGAACTAGGTAAGTAAGGAGCAGGAGGCCCACGGACTCACATGCAGAGTGGGAACTCTCACGCGGGATGCGTACCAACGTCTATGGATGCAACAGTTTACAAAGTTACGGATTCCGGACGAACCCGGCTGGATGGAGGGAAAACAACAGTGGACCTGGACACTAGGAGAGTGAACACAGACTTCAGGACCTAGAAGCTTTAGTTACCTAACCCACAGGCTGCGGGTGCATAGGGCTGAAGTAGTGTCGGGTTTGCTGCGTTGATCCCGGTGATGCCTGAAACAAGAAGTTGCTGGCAGGCTGCCAGATGGAGGAGTCCGGTGGTTCCAAGGATGGAACTAAGAAGAAGGAAGTCCTGAAAAGGAAGGGGACAGAGTCTTGTTCACTAGCCAGTGACGGTGCTGGAACCAGGAGGGAACCAGGAGCTGTCGCCGCGTTCAGGTGAAGGAGGGATCGCTTCTCTCGTAACTGCGCGGACCAGGAGCTGCTCTTCATGACCAGGCTGGAGGCACGAGCTGTCTCACGTAGTCTGCTGCTGTTGGCGGTGTCGGATCGTCAATCTGGACAACAGGCCTTGGCTAATGCAAGCCACGCGGTGGAACAAAGATGGCGTCTGGTGCGGACCAGGAGGGTCCGGGGTGCTCCTCTTTTACAAGGAAGCAAGGGCCAGTCTGGGGGACCAGACTAGCAGAGTCGAATTCTTCGGGTCGTCGTCTCAGAGGGCACAAGCCAGCCGGCAAGTGACCAGACAACAGGAAGTGCAGCAACCAGGCAAAAGGGCCCCACGCAGGTCACGGGGATGCTGGGGGGGCTGGTCTTTGGGGCAGGAGCTGCGTCGGTGTGGGGCTTCTCAGTCCCCAATGCACTCACTTGAGGAACCCTCAGGGGTCGTGCAGGAAGCGCTGTGCAGGTTTCTTCAAGATGGCCGTCTCCACGTTGCTCGTCGTACCCACGGGTCCCAGCTGTGCTGTGGATGTGGGTAGAGGTCAGAGAGGTCTGGAGGTCCGGGTCTTGTCGAGCTGGGTCGTCGGATTCCGGGATGGAAGGACGTTTCAGCAAACCGCACAGGAGCTTGATGGTGCCTGCGAAGCAGGATGGTCACTCCCTGACCATAGGGGAGATTCTTCAGTCTTCTGATGGATCAGGAGGTCGAAGGTCAAGAGTTTCTCCGTGGAAGGTTGTCAAGATTAATCTAACTTGGAATGGGAC
Organism: Lissotriton helveticus; assembly: GCF_964261635.1. Classification (NCBI taxonomy): domain Eukaryota; kingdom Metazoa; phylum Chordata; class Amphibia; order Caudata; family Salamandridae; genus Lissotriton; species Lissotriton helveticus. Next base: position 49,661,092 of record NC_136067.1, read on the forward strand.
CAGCTCCTACCTTTATCCGGCTAAAGGGGGCTGCACTACGACTAGGTCCCTCCCCTGGGTGGGACCAGGAAGGGGGGTGGCTACACCCCCTTTCCTTTGTCCAGTTTCCCGCCAGAGCTGGGGCTGGAGTGCCCCAGCAACTGGTTGGAACCGGTGTATGCACAGGGCACCTTGTGTGCCCCAGGCATGTCTCATTCCTTTCAGCCTGGCCCTACCTAATACACAAAATCCTGTCTGGGGTGGTGCTAGCACCTCCCAAGGCAGGAAACCCTTTGTCCAAGCCACCCTCGCTGGAAGGACTCCCAGCAGCAGGAGGTCAGACTTGTGTCTGTGGTGGCAGCATCCATTTTGTGATGCTGAGGCTCGAGTTAACTTTAACCGGGGTTTACAGTTGCATACATGTCGTGTCCCTCTAGAAGGGTGGAATGCTACCCCCGTCGCCAGAATTGGCGAGGGGGTAGTATTCCAATTTGTATGACACCTTACTCGACATGTTTTGATAATGTTATACCAGAGTTAGCATTTAACCGCGAGGATTATAATGCACTTAAGAGTATATGGTATAGCGTTATCATGGAGTGGAAGGAGGCCATGGTCAAGCCTATCAGGAAAAACACCGCCATCCCCTGGTCAGATATGACCAATCTGAGGCCAATCTCCCTTCTGCCGTTCATCGGCAAACTGACGGAGAAACACGTCAATCACCATCTTTCCACCTTCATTGAGCAGACCGGCAGCCTAGACCATTCTCAGTCCGGGTTCAGGCCTAGGCATAGTACCGAGACTGCCCTCCTCTCCGTCACGGATGCCATACGCCTGTCCCTGGACAGAGGGCTGTCAGTGGTGTTGGTGCTGTTGGACTTGTCCGCAGCATTCGACACCATATCCCACGCCATTCTCCTCACCAGATTAAAGGAGATAGGCATTGACAGATCTGCCTTGGCGTGGCTCACCAGCTTTCTCTCAGAGCGTACTCAGAAGGTGAATATGGGCTCCTTTAGCTCCACCTCTGCCAGTATCATCAGAGGAGTCCCGCAGGGCTCCTGTCTTAGCCCTACGTTGTTTAACGTATATGTCTCCTCTTTGGCCAACATGACGAGGTCCTTCGGGTTTATGCCTATCTCCTACGCTGACGATACGCAGTTGCTGTTTACTTTTAAGACCTTCACCCCGGAGATAAGACAAGCTTTCTCCAACGGCATGACTGCAATCGCCAGCTGGATGGCCAAGAACTTTCTACAGTGTAATGTGGGAAAGTCTGAGGTCATGTTATTCGGGGAGGCAAGAATCCTGTGGACCCCCGACTGGTGGCCCTCCAGCTTGGGCCAGGCCCGCTCCCTAAACAGGTAGTAAAAAACCTGGGGGTTCGTCTAGACCATGATCTTACCCTTTTTCATCATGCCAGCACCACTGCAGGGTCCTGCTTCCACATTATTGGCCTCCTTCGGAAGGTGTTCCCCCTTCTACCAGACAACACTCGGAAGACCCTGGTCCAGGCCCTCGTTCTGAGCCGCCTGGACTATTGTAATGGCCTACTTTTAGCAGCCAATGAAGGAGTGCTCAATAAACTGCAGGTGGTGCAGAACACCGCGGCACGGCTGGTAACTAACACCCCCCCCAGAACGCCGTCCCTCCCCCTCCTCAAGGCCCTTCACTGGCTTCCCATCCGGAAACGGGTGGAATTCAAGATTTGCTGTGTGATACACAAGAGTCTACACAATCTGGGACCCCACTACTTGGCGGATAAATTTGTTTATCACCGTCCATCCCGCATTCTTAGGTCCAGCAACCAACTGTTACTTCAGGTTCCCAGACATTACAAGACCAGACAGGGAGGCCGCGCCCTCTCCATCATGGGCCCACGTCTATGGAACAACCTCCCCCTCTCCCTTAGAGAATGCCCGAGTCACTCAGCTTTCAGGAAATGCCTAAAGACAGCACTATTCTAGGAGGAGTCTTCTCGACCTGTCCACCTCACAGCTCCGCGCGGAGATACACCTTCGGGTGTGATGCCGGCGCGTTACAAGCCCATAAATAAATAAATAAATAAATGGAACAGCTATTAGGACTTGGTTCTGCAAGCTGCAAACGGGCTCAGCTCATGCCAGAGCACCATCTCACATAATTCCAAGCACTCTGCCTTCAGGATTGACAAGGCCTGCCATAGGAGTGACTGACAGGAATATATGTGTCCATTTTAGGGTTAGATATAGGAATACTATATCTAAAGCAAAGGGTGTTTACACCACCTTACCCCAGCTGTCGTGCAGCCAGTTGTGTCAGATTTGTGTGGCCAGCCAGGGGTGGCATAATACATGCTGCAGCCCCTGGTAGGCCCTGGGTACACCTATGCCCTGGATACCTAAGGTATACTGTACAGGGACTGATAAGGTGGCCCAGTACCAATTGGTAAATGCACCTAAGGTACCTGCTTGTCAATTTAGAGAGAGAACAGCTAGGCTGTGGGTCTGATTAGCGGGCCCACAGCCAGGGAAAGTCGTAAACCAGTGAAGCAAAAAGCAAAAATCTGGGGTGGCCATGGGATTGCAGACCCCACTCTCCTACAGTAGTAATTGTTCGTTCGGGGCTTAGCTCTTCACATGAGCTATCTTCCGTGGCCCCATAGGCCTCATTGCCATCTCCTACCTCGTCGACGACTTCTTCTGCCTCGACCACCTCGACGTCCGCGTCGTATTCAAAGTCGATCTCCTCCGCCGGGGGGGAAATCTGCATCTGAACTTCCTGTTCGTCTGCTTCTTAGTTGGCTTCATCGTGGTCCGGCGACAGGCACTTGTTGCACACAGGGTGGACGTCGATGTGTGGGTACTTAGATCCGCACACGGGACATTTCTTGAACGGACTCCGTTCCATGATGTCGTCGAAAGTCATGCTGCGTCGACTGGGCCTCGAGCACCGAAGAGTCACGCGACTCCTCTGGACGTCCGACTCGGGAACTGAGCCGGAACAGATCAGGGCACCGACCGCAAAACAATACCGATGGTATAGGAAAAGGCCTTCAGGCCTTAAGAAAGTCTATATCGATTCCGAACTGGAGATGTGGAATATACATCCGAACCCAATGGCGGATAAAAACAATCTGGGGATGTAGTCGATGCCCATGCGCACTGTAGTCCAGGGGAGGAGCCAACTATCTCGTGATACTTCGAAGACTCTTCCAGGACAACAATGTGCAATCATCCGGACCCAACACTAGGCGGCGATCTATGCTATAGATATGAATTCAGCAGCCCACATGCCTCGAACCTAAGGTTCTTAAAAAATTTGTTACACAGAATAAGGTCAGGGAATCTCTAGACATTTAAAAAAAAACAAGGGTATCTCTTGCCGAATTAAAATTAGCCTTTTTTAAAAGATCAATTAAAAAATGGTGACTGGGCATTAAGTAAAATGGGCATAATAATACAAAATGAAGGGTATCCTGCAGGAATCGACGATCGCAGCCGCAGGGACACTTTGACTCAACTGAATCAGTAAAGCCCATGGGGTCGGCTAGTAAATGGTGAAATAAGTTGAGTCTAAAACGCGTTAATAAAAACCTATCATGAGGATTATATACAAGGGCAAGATAGGGCTCTAACCCACTACAGGATCTTACTCTTGCATGCGCCTGAACGGTCTGCATGTTATTTGCGTGAGCTTCCCGCAAAATAGCTTTGTGTTTGACAAGTTTCTCATTCACTCTTGCTTGATCCAGTTTAATGATACTTTGTGGGTTTGAAAACAGGTTTCCACAACCAATACCCCCAAGGCCCCTTTTCACGTATTTCAACCAGGGAATGGACAAACCTTTCTCCCTGACGATGCAATCTAGAATTATTTGCTGGGTTAAGTTGGCTTCCTGGTTTACCCATAATTTTAACCAGGCCACCAATGGCCTATTTCTTGTTCTGTCTTCCAAGTACTTACAGCCTAGTTCCTCATGTACTATGTGGGATGATACGCTTTGAGGAACTTTTAAAAGCCTCCTCAAATGTTTATTTTCCTGTATTTGCAGTTTGTCTACATTCGCCATCCCCCACAGTTCAGCCCCATATACAGCTTTAGCAACAGAGATCAAGTTGTACATAGTCATCATTTGTTCGGGTGACCAACGTCCCAATCGGTGACCAAAATTCATGATCGCTCCAGAACTAGCTGCTAGCTTATTTCTGTGCCCCTCAATCAAAGGTTTAAAAATCAGATTTCTGTCAAATAAAATGCCCAAATATAAAAAAGTCTGGGCTTTAGCCAGACTTGTAGAACCTATTCTGTAGTTAAAATCTTTCCCATTTTGTTTTGGGCCCACCTCCATGACATATGATTTTGTCATGTTTGCGGATAGATCTAAACTACTCATGAACTCGACGAACCCATCAATCAGCCACTGCAGACCCATTGGCGTGCGCGCCAACAGGACTGCATCGTCTGCGTAAAGCAGGACAGGCACTGGTCTATTTCCTATTCTGGGGGAGTCCACTTTTAAGTTAATTAAAAAACGTTTAAGGCCATTAATAAAAATAGAAAAAAGAAAGGGTGCTAATATACAACCTTGCCTAACCCCACTTGTGCATTTAAAAGGCTCGATCAGACCTCCCTCCAGGTTGTACCTCACTTTTGCAATGGTGTTCTGATGGAGGGCTCTCAAGATGTGAATGAGACCAGCAACAGCGCCGAGGCCCGACAATATAGTCCACAGCTTCGATCGATTTACACAGTCGAATGCCGCAGCCAGGTCCATAAGGGCTAAATATATTTTCTCATTACTGGCCACTGTATACATTGTGACCAATAAATATAAATTTAGGCACTGGTCTATCGTGGATCTGCCGTCCCGAAAACCATACTGTACTTCAGTTAAAATACAGTTTTCTTCTTCCCAACTCATGAGGCGGTTCAGGATAGCCCAACCCATTACCTTGGCTGTTACGTCTATCAAGGAAATGGGCCTATAACATTTGAGGGTTATCCCTACAACCTTTCTTAAAAATTGGGACTATTATAGCAGTCGAACATGAGCGGGGTAGACCTGAGGCAATAGCGGCATTAATTACTCTTGTCAATACCGGGCCCCATAATTCTATCTTGCTTAAAAAGAGGTCCGGCGGGATCCCATCTGGGCCAGGAGCTTTGTTACGGGTAAGGCCCTTAATACCCCCCTCAATCTCTTTTAGGGTAAAAGTGTTCGTCTCTGCGCTCAACCTATGGGCATCCTACTCTCCTTCCATCTGGGTGCCTCTGTTGTATAGACTACCAAAATGCTCAAACCATTGCTCGGGCAGTACAGTAGACGCTATACAAGGGCTGTTCCCTTCTTGAAAGCAGGGTCTATTAATTATTGACCAGAACCCAGAAAGATCCCTTTTTTCTGCTACCTCACGTCTTAATTTGTAGGTTTTTTTTCCGACGCCTAACTTCTTGTTTATATTGCAGTCTGCAGCGGATGATCTTTAGGCCATCTCTAGGTTTTTGTTTTAGTACAGCTCTAAGCTTACTCTGGGCTGAAGAGCATCCTTTGTCAAACCATTTAGGCTTAGTTGATGCCTTGCATTCCTCGTCACATGCAATAGGCTGTTTACTAATCGTCCTATACCCTCAAAAGCCTCAACCAGTGGAGGCCCGCTAATGTCCAAATTAAAACATACTTCCAAATACTTTGAACCCTTTACCACTAGTGAGTTATAAAAGATTTCCCCATCCAGTTTTGCCCATTTTAAACGTCTGCCCTGGTCAGTGACCGTCTCCCTAACATCTGTTACTCTCCTCTTTGTTTCTCTATTCGCCCGCGACATTATCATTGTCACAGTGAGGGGGTTATGGTCACTGAAACCACTACACTCAATATTAAATTCTAATATTCTTTGTTTTATCGAGTGAGACACAATTACAAAGTCAATGTAAGAGCTACACCCTCTTCCCTTAAAGGTGGGGTTAACCTCACTTTCTGTGTTAAGAGGTATGAGGTCCATTCAGTGTACCAAATTAAAGTTTGTCATCATTGTATTAAATTTGATCAACTCTATTGTGTGGTTGAAGTGGGCACCCACCTCCATGTTGCAGGAAGAACAGTTATCTGTAAAGGGTATCAACTGTGGACATAGATGGCAATTAAAATCCCCTGCAATTAAAATTTGTGGGGCTAGGACATCTTTCATCTTCTCTATCTGTGTGCCTAGGCGATCTTCCAACTCTTCCAGTCTACACCCCCCTGCATTATAAAAATGTACAATAATTAAGTTAAGATCCCTTGTTTTCAGCTGTACTGCCAACATGCAGTCTGACTTCCAGTTGAGATCCTTCCACGTTCCTTCTACCGTCAGACGGATCCAAAGGAGAAGACCACCTCTCGCTCTCCCTGCTCTGGATCTGGCCGCTGGGATACCGAACTGTTTATAGCCCTCCAGATTAAAGTTAGTTGGGTTCCCTTCCCAAGTCTCTTGGGCACAAATTACATTGTATCTGTTTACATATTCCAACCATTCATTATTTTCAAATTTGGCTGAAAGTCCCGCCACGTTCCAGGACAGTAGTTCAAGGGTATTCCACTCACTTAGCTTTACTGATCCTTTGACTAGATAAGAGCCTCTGGCGGTTTCCACTATGGGTATTGATTCTGATGAGACAATACCCACCCCGTTGCCGCCTTTCTGAGTTTGCAGTCAATCACAGTCCGACAGACCGGACCAGGCATCAAACCTGTTTTGTAACCTTATATTCCGTGGGGTATAATGATTCAGTACCTCACTTCCTGTTGCATTTCCCATTGTGAGGTCTGCTCTGGTGCGTAGAAATACATAAGGGGGAGGGCTTGGATTCTGGACCTAAGATCTTTTTGTGCCCAATTACATATATATTCAACACATCTTGTGTCCCTAAAATTAATAATAATACAATCCCCCCCTGCTGACTTTGCCTGCCTGCCCACCCAGTTAACTCTTCTGACCAGTAGTATCTCTGCACATATATGGACTGGTAGAGGCCGATTTTTGTTAAGCCAATAGGTACATTTATTTTTTAGCTCCACATATGTTTCCCTCTTTCCCTGTTCTAACGGTGGCACCCCAGCTAACATTACCACCTAGGGGGCTGAGGCTGGAGGGAGGTCTATTGTGTGCGGGTTAGGTGTAGTACGGGGTATATGTGGTTTTAGCACCGGTTGAAGTTGTGCTACAAAGTTACTCGCCCCCCCGTTCCTTCCCTGCCTGCTTGGTCAGATTGAAGAGCCCCTGCTGGGTTAATCCGCGGGCCCGTTACACTGGCTGGCGAAAGATTATTTACTGCAGAAGTATGACTGCCAATTGAGGGAACCGCAAGGTTTAATGGGACTTTAGAATTAATGTTAGTGCGCTCAGTACTTTGCCCTGTCCCTTTTGGCTCTTTACAATGTGAGTGGCCAGCCTGCTTATCCCTTATTTGTGCTGATGCAAGCAAAAGTTCCATGCACACCAGTCTCGATTCCATCCGGTCCAGTCTATCATGTATCGGATGGATTGTCCTTTTAACAATACTCTCCAATCTTTTGCAAAAAGAAGAGTCTGGGTCACCCGCTGCTTCTCCCACTTTGTTTGGAAAATCATTAGCTCCTTCATTTGCCGGTTCCAAATTATGCGGGTATAATGAGGAGCTAGCTTTGGGCTCCGCATCCTTAGCTTTTTTTGCCTTTCTTCCTATTTCTTGTGTTCGCACCTCTGTGTGTTTCCTTTTTGATGATCACAGGCTCTGCAATGTCTGTGCCATCCCTGTTTTGGCACTTCTGGCTGATCTGGTCTTTACATTAGGTGATGGGTGCCTCTTGGGATGGTTGATCCTAGTTGGCCCGGTTGTTACAGCATTTACAGCTGTATCCGAGGGTGAGAGGCACTCTGTTAGCTGCAAGATGCCGCTTTCATCACCTCCTTCACTAGAAATCAATGTATCCTGGAGGTCAGTCACTTGGGCAGCCGGAGATCTAGCCCTTGCCAGACTTCCCATTGATGATCGCTTGTCTAGTAAATTATCAAGAGATAGTCTCTTTTCCGTCAGCTCAATATCTTTGGCCAAAGCACTTGACACTCTTATCAAGAAATTGTCTAGAGTGCCCATTAGAGCCCCCCAGTACTTCTTCTGCTATTTCCTCCTATGGGTGGTGATATAGCCATGATGTTATAACTTCCACCTGCTCTACGGCAATATGTGTCCCACACAAAATCAGGCAGAAAGGGTGGGGGATACAGGGTTTCACGGACCTTTTCGTTGTTTGGTAGGTGTTAAGAGGGCTGGCCCGTCCCGTCCTTATCCAGTCTTGAACGGGCCGAAACGGGCCCGCCCTTGGCCCGGGCTGCGTGGGGCGGGGCTATGGGGCTAATTATGAACACCTGGACAGGGCGAGGCGGGAGGGCGTCTCTCTCCCCTGCTGATGTATTATGGGGAGCGTAGTTCTCCGCCTGATCGTGGCCCCTCACTGCTGCTGCCAACTGCTGCGAGCGTTTCCCGCAGAGTGGGAAACGCGAGAGGTGATGCAAAATTCCAAGGGTGGGGAGCGTGGTTCTCCTCCTCTTCGACATTTGTCATTTGAAAACCATATTTACTTCATCTTTACAAAAACTCATTTATACATCAAAGCAAAAGTACAAAACAACTCAAATTTCAATTATTTCATTAAAACATTTATCTTCATTAGATGTCCATTGCCGGCTCAATGCATTTCGGGCCGAATTGGCCCTTCATCGGGAGCCTTTATATCTACAAAGTAATAAACAGCGTTCAGCAACATTTCAATTACAAAAACAAGGTATCTGTCTTTCAAATTATTATGCATCGTAGTCATGTACTGGTTGCCACCTTATTCATAAACTTCAACAACCCATCACCGCTCCCGTTTGTGTAGAGTGACTTAGACTAAAAAATCAACTTACAAACAACCAGCCGGTTCTGCGACCAAATCCGAAAATCAACTGTGGAAAGTGGAAAGACTTGTACAAATCAATACACCTATAAGCACATCAACTTTAAATCAAGTGATTCGTGACCTAAAAAACCATACCTCTTTAATTATACGTAATCCCCATGCAACAATCTCGGAACTGAATGTCTCCTCGCAGACCTCTCCAAACAACCTCCAGGAGATTCTACAAACAAATATTAGGCATTTAGTTCATGCATCGGACTCTCCTCGACCTCTGCGCTTAAAAAGATAGCAATGTGTTCACCAACGTACCTTCTCTTACAACATTCAAAAGCCACTCTTCGGTCCACTTCTGAAAATACTCTCACGTCTCTCGTTTCGGCAACTCTAATTCAACAAACTACCTTCACCGCGGTAAATGCTACCCTGACTCTTCGTCAACATAGATGAGGAACTAGCCCATTCAGAAATCAACGCCTTCTTGGAATAGGTTCCACATGAGATATCTCACTGCCAAGTAAACCACAATGGTTGAAAATGTCCGCTACTATGACCCTGCTTTAAACCGAATGTCAATGAGCTCCGTCGACTAGAAAACTAAACATTAAAAAACCCGGTGTGCAGAAAAAGAAAAGTGAAAATTAGGAAAACAAAAATTATGATGGCTCTCAATTGAATTAAACATGAATTTACAGTACAATATGTGGATATTCCATGTATCAGCAGTCAGAGAGAAATTTAAACATCAGTAATTATAAAAAACATGCAAAATTTGGGTCCTGTGTTTGAAGCCTTTTAATCCAATACATTTCCCTTTGGAGGAGGGATCTGGTAAGATCCATACCTTCAAAGAGTTGGACCTGCTCTAGCACTGAAAACTGTAACTGTGCTATACTGTGCCTGGCTGAAGGTAGTTTGTTGAATTAGAGTTGCCGAAGCGAGAGCAGCAAGAGTATTTTCAGAAGTGGACCGAAGAGTGGCTTTTGAATGTTGTAAGAGAAGGTACGTTGGTGAATGCGTTGTTAACTTTTTAAGCGCAGAAGTGGAGGAGAGTCCGAACCATGAACTAAATGCCTAGTATTTGTTTGTAGAATCCCCGGGAGGTTGTTTGGAGAAGACATTCAGTTCCGAGATTGTTGCATGGGGATTACGTATAATTAAAGAGGTATGGTTTTTTAGGTCACGAATCACTTGATTTAAAGTTGATGGGCTTATAGGTGTATTGATTTTTACAAGTCAGTCCACTTTCCACAGTTGATTTTCGGATTTGGTCGCAGAACCGGCTGGTTGTTTGTAAGTTAATTTTTTCGTCTAAGTCACTCTACACAAACAGGGTGCGGTGATGGGTTGTTAAAGTTTATGAATAAGGTGGCAACCAGTACATGACTACGATGCATAATAATTTGAAAGACAGATACCTTGTTTTTGTAATTGAAATGTTGCTGAACGCTGTTTATTACTTTGTAGATATAAAGGCTCCCGATGAAGGGCCAATTCGGCCCGAAATGCATTGAGCCGGCAATGGACATCTAATGAAGAATAATGTATTAATGAAATAATTGAAATTTGAGTTGTTTTGTACTTTTGCATTGATGCATAAATGAGTTTTTGGAGACGTAAAGATGAAGTAAATATGATTTTCAAATGACGAATGTATATTTTTGTGTGGAAGTTGAAAGTACTAAGATTTGGAATATAAAGATACACTTAAAGCATTTATAAGTACATTTTAAGACATAGTTGGGGTAATTACCACAGCTACAGTGCGTGGTGGTCGAGTCCTCTCGGACTCGAGATAGGAAGGTTAAAGGGAAGGAACGTACCATATTTATGCAAAACAGTGCATTCCTGTCCTTTCTCCCTGCGCTGGTGTAGTTTCCGGCAGCCTAGTGCCAATACCACGGTGCACAGAAGCCATCCAAAGAGGCATTTTCCGATCTCTATAGGGCATATTTACAACAAAAGTGGCGGAGTGTGGGTTAGCTCCAAAATAGTTAACGCCGTCACTTTTGAAATGCAGGAGTGCTCTTTTTTTACAAATATATACGGTGCACTCCTGCATTTCTCCCTGCGCAGGCACTAAATTCAGCTGCCTAGTGCCAAAGCAGGCACCCTTGCACCATAGTGCAAGGGTGCCCGCATTGAGGAAATAATTGTTTATGTGCAGGAAGGTGTTCCACATAGAAAGAGGAAACAACAAGGAGTGATAAAGATATTTCTCCTCGTTACACCTCAGCTCGGAAGGCGTAAGGTTTTTGCGCTTCCCCTGGTTTACATTATTTTGTGAAATTGGGACAGCATCACTTACCACAGGTGTTGTGTGGAAACACACACTGCAATGCCCATGGAGCGCCTCCTGAGCACAGAGAAAGGCAATGCAACGATTTGGGCTGTGTCTCCTTATTCAACATTTATGAGGCCACTCAAAACCAGTAGGGTGACTGTGGGTGGTTTCATAAACCTGATACATAGCCCTGCGTCACACATGTACCACTCCACATGGTGCAAAAGTGATGCAAGGCTCTGGCAGTAAGGTGCAAAATTATGATGGAATCTAAAATATGTTGATGAAGGATCATCTGTCCAGCAATTGTACATCTGAGAAACTGCATCAGTACCTACTGGACTTACTCTCTCCCCAGGAGTTGGGGAAGAAGGCTGACCACTGGGTCAAAACAAGGGAATCCAGAAAAGCCCATAGTGGGGGTGACCAAAAGAATGGGGTTGCTGCCCCTCCCAGGGAAAAGATGTGGAACATAAAGGGGGAAAACCCAAAGAGTCTACAAAAATCTTTTCAGGAGAGTGTGCCTGAGACTCTTCCCAGTTCAAGAGTGGGCACCATGGGATGCCATACATTTTTGGTGCCATCTCTGTAAGCAGACTGGACACAAACTGGGGATTCTACCCTAAAAGGGTTCCACCTAGTGCAGTACCTCCAGGGGTTGCTAGTCTCCAGATGGGATCTCTGGTGTGCCCTTACTAGGTCAGAGAGCAGATGTAATCTATTTTAGTCTCAGAGGGTGGTGTGGATATGGCTACCCTAACTGTCTGGCCCAGTAATCTGGGGAAATACAAACAGAAGTCACTTATATATAGGATTAAGGTTGACACACCGAGCTATTGAGGTGCAAATGTCACCGGGTGAATGAAAATCTGATATCCAGTTATGAATGTTGAGATTATCACCAAGGTTCACCCCATGGCTATGTGGACCTTAGAATAGGGAAAGGTTACTGGCCAAAAGAAGGTAGCAGAGTCCTCAGCCATACCAGTCAAATGTCTTCTAGAAAATTATATGTAGAGCTCAGCATGGGCTGAGGTAGAGATGAGAACCCATGCTGCCATGCTGGGAATACGTGAGTAGGTTTGCACAAAAACAAGAGCACAGAGCAAAGCCCGGGGTTAAAAAGAGATCTTGGAGCCTAGAAAACCAAGAAACCTCGAGGAGAAAAGGAAGGAAGGCCAGGAAACCAACGTCAATATAGACACAAGTTCAGGTCCCCTCTTCCCAAGGAGAAGACCTGTCAGCACCACTTAAGGGACCTAGGTAGAGCTCCTAGGTCCAGGAGGATGGTCTATGCCAGGGACAAAAAAACCTGTCCCATTCTTGAAAGCCTGAGACAGCAAGCGTCTTCACAGGAAGGTAGTGATGTAAGTGGTTCTCACAAGACCTATTGGGCGGAAGGACTCCTGTACACAAAGGCCAGATATCCTTAAAATTGGTATCGCTAGGAGAGTGTTAATGCCTCAAATGGCCCATGCCATCCCCCTAGCTGGGCATCTTGAGCTAAAGAACGATGATGGATTCAACCCAGATCTGTGACTGGGGGTGACTGTCTGAAATGTTTTGGCGCTCCATTCATCATCTCCTTGTGTTTTCTTTATTTACCCTACTAGCTGGGCATCTTGGTCAGACCAAAACTTGTAGTAGACTGATTACTCACTTCTACTGGTCAAACATGTTCCAGAAGAATAAGTTACTTACCTTCGGTAACGCTTTTTCTGGTAGATACAATATCTGCCTGTGGATTCCTCACATTGTGAATATCCCCCTGCGTCAGCAACGTTCGGAAATTTTCTTCGTAGCACGCCGACGTGGACGACGTCACAGGAGTAAGACCTCGCGCGTGACTCCGTCTGACGTCACCGACTCCTTATCAGGCCCACGCCGGCGTGATGAAGTCAGTTCCGTCCTTTTTTCCGTGCCTTCGAGGCACACGGACGGCCCAACGACAGCAAATATGCAAATATACAGTGTACACAGTACATACCAATCAAATACGCACGCAAAGCGTGCAGTAGAAATAGCACAATAGCAGCAAACATATATACATAAAGACCAGGTATAACAGAGTGGACAACGGGGAGGCGGGTGGGCATGTGAGGAATCTACAGGCAGATATTGTATCTGTGAGAAGTTGGCCTGATATGCAGTGCTCACTATTCTAGTGATCACTATGTATCAGTCCAAACGACCCTTATTGATGATTGGTTGTAAGTCAACCTGATAGACCAGCTATCCTAGTAGCATGGACAAGAGCAGTCTTTAGGCTAAACTCTAGAGGGCGTGTTAAGCCTGCTGTTTTACCATCACATTTACCCTTTGAACACCAAGTGAAAGGACACCACACAAGTTGTTATGAAAATAAAAGTATATTTATTTATAACAGTACTACCCTGAACTCTTTATGAGTCAGGGAGCTAAGCACAACACAAAACTCTTAGGAAAATACTTTAAGTCGCACAATTTACACAAATGCCCGAGGGGCACGAAAAACCATATACTACAAAAGTGGAATGCGAATTACTAGCAGGTAAGTAACTATTCTCAGAGGCTTTGGGATCGCTAGGACTAGACTACTGAACCTTTAGATTACGAGCAGGAGGCCTAGGAAGATCGGGTGCAGAGTGTGCACTCTCACGCGGGATGCGGAACAAAGTCTATGGAGGCTAGTAAATGCAAAGTTAGTGTTATCGGACGAATCCGACTAGGTAGAGCTGAAACGAAAAAGGATCTGGACACTTAGATAGTTAAGCTATGCTGGAGCACCGAAATGCTCAGGTTACCTAGCCCAGGGGCTGCGGCTGCATAGGTCTGAAAGGACGTCGGGAATCCTAGTTGCAGTCTATGGAGCCTGAAAGAAGAAGTTGCTGGCAGGCGACCAGTGATGAAGTTCGATGTGATCCAAGCCTGGATCGATGAAGATGGAGACCTGTAAGCAGAGAGGACCAAGTCCTGAATCACTAGCTAGTAATAAGGTGGGCACCAGGATGGCACCGGGCGAAGTCACCTCGACCAGGTGAGTGGGCGACGCTGGGCTTTGCAGTCTCTCGGACCAGGAGGCGTTGTCGGCGACCAGGATGGGGGTGCGAGCTGTCCCACGGTGGTATCTGCTGTCGACGTCGCTGGACCCAGGATTGGGGCAACAACTCTTGGCAAATGCAAGCCCACGCGGTGGACTCAAAATGGCATCTGGAGTGGACCAGGAGGGTCCGGGGTGCTCCTCTGTTGGAGGGGAGCAAGGGCCAGTCTGGAGCAACCAGACCAGCTGTGTTGTCGTTGTGATTCGTCGTCAGAAGGGCCACTAGCCAACGGGCAAGTGACCTGGACAACGCGGTGAGCAGCAAAGAGCAGAAGGGCCCCACGCAGATCTCGTGGATGCTGGGGGGCTGGACTTTGGTGCTGGAGCTGCTCAGGGTTAGGGCTTCTCAAACCCCAAAGCACTCACTCGAGGGTCCCTCGGCGGTCGTGCTGGGCAAGCGTTGTGCAGTCTTGAAGATGGTCGGTCCCTTAAGGTCTCGTCACACCCACGAATCTCAGCTGGGCTGATGATGTAGGTAGAGGTCAGAGGTGCTAGGGAAGCCGGTTCTCGTCAAGCTGGGCAGTCTTGATCCGGAGGAGAGACTTACAGCAAACCGCGATGCTTGGATGGTGCCTGCGGGTGCAGGGTGACTACTCCTTAGTCACAAGGGAGAAATCTTAGGAAGAAGTCTTGAGTTCCTTTCGTAGAAAGTAGTTTCAGGATTCAAAGATGATCTGATTTGGAAGGGGGCCTGCTCCTACCTTTATCCTGAGAAAAGGGGCTGGCACGCGACTAAGTCCTGCCCTATGGGTGGGACTAGGAGAGGGGTGGTTACACCCCTCTCCTTTGTCCGGTCTCTCCCGGCTCAGGGGCTGGTGTGCCCCAGGAACTGGTTTGAGCCGGCATATGCACAGTGAGCACCGGGGTGCCACTTGCAGTCACCTTCCTCTATAGCCCTGCCTACCTGGGATACACAAAACCCTGTCTGGGATGGTGCTAGCACCGCCCCTGACAGGAAACCCTTTGTCCAAGCACTCCTTGCTGGAAGGACTCCCAGCAGCAGGAGGTCAGACTTGTGTTTTGGTGGCAGCATCCATTTTGTGGAGCTGAGGCTATGTTCAACTTTAACCGGGGTTACAGCTACCAACATGTCTTCTCCCTCTAGAGGGGTGGAATGCTACCCCCGTCGCCAGAACTGGCGAGGGGGTAGTATTCTAAAGCGTATGACACCTTACACGACATGTTTAGATATTGTCAGACCAAAGTTACCATAACCGCGAGGATTAGAAGGCACTTAAGAGTATATGGTCTGACGCTATCATGGAAACTGCTAAGGGATAGATCCCGAAAGCCGCAGACAGGCTCAGCTCATGCCAGAGCACCATCTCACACGATTCCAAGCACTCTGCCTTCAGGATTGTTAAGGCCTGCCATAGGAGTGACTGATAGGAGATCTGTGTGCCCATTTTCGGTTTAGATATAGGTATACTATATCTAGAGCAGGGGTGATTACACCTCCTTGCCCCCAGCTGTCAAGCAGCCAGTTGTGTCTGTTTAGTTAGTCAGCCCAGGGGTGGCATAATACATGCTGCAGCCCCTGGGAGACTTCTGGGTGCACCTCTGCCCTGGGTACAGGGACTTGGAGAGGGCCCAGTGCCAATTCAGTACCTGGGTACAATTTGGAATAGAGAGAACAGCTAGGCTGTGGGTCTGATTAGCAGGCCCACAGCCAGGGAAAGTCGTAAACCAGTGAAGCAAAAAGCAAAAATCTGGGTGATCATAGGATTGCAGACCCTACTCTCCTACAGTATCTACCAGAAAAAGCGTTACCGAAGGTAAGTAACTTGTTCTTCTGATAGATACATCTGCCGTGTGGATTCCTCACCTTGTGAATAGAGTCCCACAGCAGTCCCCACTCCCGGAGGAGGGTGTCCACTCTGCTATACCAGGAAATCTTGGAGGACAGAGCGCGCGAAGTGGCCATCCCTCCTCACCTCGGTATCCAAGCAGTAGTGCTTCGCGAAAGTGTGGAGGGAGGCCCAAGTCGCGGCTCTGCAAATGTCCTCAACTGGAACACCTCTAGACAAAGCAGATGTTGCAGACTTAGCTCTAGTTGAATGTGCTCTAATACCCTCAGGAGGGTCCTTACCCGCCAGTGAGTAGCAAATCTTGATGCACAGGATTATCCACCTGGAAAGTGTGCGCTTGTGCACCGCTCTGCCCTTCTTGCAGCCAGCAAAACCAACAAACAGCTGGTCATCCATCCGGAAGTCTTTAGTTCTGTCCAGATAGAAAGACACCGCCCTTTTAGGGTCCAGGCGATGCAGTCTCTCTTCCTCCTTAGAAGGGTGAGGGGGAGGATAGAAGGTAGGAAGGGTAATGGATTGTCCAAGATGGAAGGGAGTTACCACCTTAGGCAGAAAAGCAGCCCTGGTCCTAAGAACCATCCTTTCAGCATGAATGGACAGGAATGGGGGCTTGGAACTAAGAGCCTGAAGCTCACTTACCCTCCTTGCCGAGGTGATTGCAACGAGGAAAATCGTTTTAAAAGAAAGGAGTCTCATGGGACACTTGTGCAAAGGTTCGAAGGGAGAACCCATCAAAAAGGTCAGCACAAGATTCAAATCCCAATGAGGAATCACAAAAGGAGTAGGAGGGAACATATTAATGAGTCCCTTCAAAAATCTCAAAACCACCGGAGACTTAAAAAGAGAGGGCTGATCCGGCAAACAGAGAAATGCCGATAAGGCTGAAAGATACCCCTTAACCGTGGCAACAGCAAATCCTTGCTGCGCCAAAGAAAGAGCAAACTGCAAAATGTCAGACAAATGAGCCTTCAAAGGGTCAACATCTCTCTCCCTACACCAAGAGACAAATTTAGACCACCTATACGAATAAATAGACTTAGTGGAGTCACGCCTGGCAGAAAGAATGACATCCACCACATCGTGTGGGAGAGAAAAAGAATTCAAGTTGCCCCGTTCAATCTCCAGGCATGAAGGTGTAATGTCTGGAGGTGGGGGTGTAGATTCTGCCCCTCCATCGGAGAGAGGAGGTCTGCCCTGTGAGGGAGACGGAGCGGCGGGTGAGAGGAGAGGTGGAGAAGGTCCGTGTACCACACCCTTCTTGGCCAATCCGGGGCGACCAATATGACTTGGGCCCGGTCTTGGCGAATCATCCTCAGAACCCGAGGAATCAAGGGTATGGGAGGAAACGCGTAAAGGAATTGCGAGTCCCAACTCAACTGAAACGCGTCCCCCAAAGCTCCTTGCATCGGATACTGGAGACTGCAGAACGACGGGCAGTGAGCATTCTCGCGAGTGGCAAACAGGTCCACCCGAGGAGTCCCCCACATCTTAAAGATGTCGTGAACAACCTCCGGGTGAAGCCTCCACTTGTGATCGGCAGAGAACTGCCGACTGAGAACATCTGCACGAACGTTCAGAACCCCGGCCAGATGATTTGCCATCAGACAAATCTGGTGGTCCTGAACCCAGGACCAGAGACGCAGAGCCTCTCTGCAGAGACACTGCGACCCTACTCCTCCCTGTTTGTTGATGTACCACATCGCGGTCGTGTTGTCCGTCAGGACTTGAACTGACTGACCGCGAAGGGAAGGGAGGAAGACCTTGAGCGCCAAACGTATCGCCCGCAACTCTAGAAGGTTGATATGAAGCAACCTTTCCTCTGGAGACCAAAGACCCTTGACCTCCAGATCCCCCAGATGAGCACCCCACCCTAGAGTGGAGGCATCCGTGATCACTGTGGCAACCGATGGAGGCAGTTGGAAAGGCTTTCCTTGAGACAGATTGTCTTCCACGCCCCACCAAGATAGATCCGCTGCAGCTTCTCTGGAGATCCTCACTGACTCCCTGAGATCTCCGTTGTGCTGATACCACTGCCTGCGGAGGCACCACTGGAGTGCCCTCATGTGCCAGCGTGCATGGTTGACCAACAGAATGCAAGAAGCCATCAGACCGAGCAGACAAAGGACCTTCAGGGCTGGAACAATCGCTCCATTGTAGAATAAAGGAATCATTTCCTGTATGTCGTGAATCCTTTGAGGTGGAGGGAATGCACGACATACAGTAGTGTCCAGTACCGCACCTATGAACAGGTTGCGCTGGGAGGGCACCAGGTGAGACTTAGGTACATTTATCGAAAAACCCAACCTGTGCAACAACTGAGTTGTCTGTTGCAGATGATGAAGCACATTCTCCGGCGACTCCGCTTTGATCAGCCAGTCGTCCAGATAGGGGAACACAGGAATCCCCGATCTTCTGAGATGCGCAGCCACCACTGCCATCACCTTGGTGAAGACTCGAGGCGCAGTAGTAAGCCCAAAAGGAAGGACCGCAAACTGGTAGTGTTGCGATCCCACCGTAAAACGGAGATACTTCCTGTGCGACTTCAGGATTGGGATGTGAAAATACGCATCCTGCAAGTCGATCGACACCATCCAGTCTTCTTCCATCAGCGCTTGAAGAACCTGTGCAAGTGTGAGCATTTTGAACTTCTCCTGTTTGAGATAGAGGTTCAAAATCCTGAGGTCCAGGATTGGTCGAAGTCTGCCATTCATCTTGAGTATCAGGAAATACCGGGAGTAGCACCCCCGACCCCTTTCCTGCTCTGGAACCACCTCTATTGCACCCTTTCTGAATAGTGCCAGGACTTCTTCCTGCAGGAGAAGAAGATGGTCCTCCGAACAATAACCTTGGCAAGGAGGGTAATTGGGAGGGAATTCCTGAAAAGGAAGTGCATACCCATTTTCTACGAGATTGAGAACCCAAAGATCTGATGTAACCGATTCCCAATCTCGTAGAAAATGAGTAAGCCGACCCCCTACTGGTCCCACATGATCCAGAATGGTGGATCTAGGGCTGCTTTGCTGATGCGGGTGGGGGTTGGGCATTATTGGAGGAAGTGGAGGAGGAAGAGACTTGACGCCCACGTCCACGACCCTTCTGTCTACCTCTATAGGACTTGTACAGAGGGTTCTGCTGTTGTTGCTGTTGCTGTTGGCTTTGCCTGAAGGGACGAAAAGAAGATCTACCGAAGCCTCTAAACTTCCTAGTTGTCGATCCTCTCATCTGGAGGCCCAAAGATCTTGCAGTAGCCCTGCTATCTTTAAATCTTTCCAGTGCAACATCCGCCTTTTTTCCAAAAAGACCAGTCCCATCAAAAGGTAGGTCCAGCAACGTAGATTGCACATCTGCAGAAAAATCAGAGGACTTTAGCCATGCGGCTCTCCTGGTGGCAACAGTAGAGCCCATAATCCTGGCAACAGAATCAACTGTGTCCATGCCACTCTGAATAACCATGCGTGCCGCAGCCTGAGTATCAGAGACCACTTCATTAAAGTTCTTTCTATCCTCCTCTGGAAGCTTGGATGATAATTGCTTCACAGAATCCATCAACGCATGGACATATCTACCCAAAAGACAAGTAGCATTAGTGGATTTTAGGGCCATGCTGCCCGAAGAGAAAATCTTCTTTGCAGATTGATCCAATTTTTTTGAGTCTTTGTCTGCTGGTACCTGAGGAAATGAACCTGCAGATCTGTTAGAACATGCAGCCTGCACCACTAGACTCTCCGGAGAAGGATGAGAAGAGAGAAATTCAGGGTCACCAGGAGCCACTCTGTAGCGTCTTGCAACAGACCTAGAAACAGCAGGAGCAGTCAATGGCCTCTTCCAAACCTCCTTTATCGGATCAGTTAAGGCATCCGTGAACGGCAGTGTAGGTTCACTAATAGAAGAAGGAGAGTGCAAAACCTCTGTAAGGATGTTGGGTTTGTACTCAACAGTAGGCAAGGTTAAGTTGAGAAGATCTGCAGCCTTCCTAATAACGACATGGTAAGGTGCCACTTCCTTGGATGGTGCATCCGAAACTGAAGGCAAACCCCATTCAGGAGAGAGCTCCAGACCACTAGCATTCTGTAGGTCTTCAAAATAATCATCATGATCAAGAAGCTCACCCTCCTCCATATCAGAATCTTCACCCCTTTTCTCTTCCAAGAGACGCTGAGCCCTGCGTCTCGACCACTCCACACGAACCGAAGTCGACGGATCCGGCAACGACTCCGACGGAGCATGTTCCGACGTCGAGCGAGGAGCTGGGGTAACTGGAAGACGAGACTCACGGACTGGCGTGGTACCTCGATCCAAACTACGAGGTCGAACCGGAGTCGACGAAGCCGCATGCGGAGTCGAAGACCTCGGCGGAGCCGTACCGAGCCAAGGTGTAAGAGGCGCCGGCATAAATGGCACAAATGGAGCTGGGGCGTAAGACTGAGGAATGCCCAAGTTGTAAGCCAATGGACCCATGGGACCAACAGGTGCTCCAGTGGGGTACATTGCTCTGGAGTAAACTCCAAACATTGCATTAAGGAAATGCGAGGGGTCCTGTCCAGGACCAGGAAAAGGAGGGTAAGAACCTACCGAATGTTCTGAAGGAGGACGATCTGACATAGGCTCATTTTGACCTCCTTGATCTACAGGAGTTTCCATCGGAGTCGGAGTTTGAGGAACTACCTCCTCCTCTTCCTCATGCTCCGAAGAATGTTGAGATATCGGATCCGGTTCTTGTTCCGGAGTCGGAGAACATCTGAGAGATTGAGCAGGAGAAGGAGAAACGAAGTCCTTATGATGTTTACGAGACTTCTTCTTCGAATCCGAAGACTCCTTCCCCGAATGATGTCTAGAGCTGTGCTTCCTCCTCTTGTGCTTCCTCTTCGAGGAACTTGAAGCGTGACCCGAAGCCGATTTGGATCCAGATCTCGATCTCTCCCTGGACCTCGACTTCGCTCCGGACCTCGATCTCGCTCTGGATCTCGACCTCGACCTCGACTTCGAACGAGATCTTTGTCTCGACTTCGAGCACCTCGACGTCGACCTCGAAGATCTCACAGTCTCTCTACCTTTTATTTTCGCAAGATGAAGTTTTGCCTCGCGCTCTCTTAGTGCCTTAGGGTTCATCTTGAAGCAAGACCGACAGTTCTTGACGTCGTGGCTTGATCCAAGACACCACAAGCAGTCGCCATGCGGATCGGTGATCGACATCATTCGAGCGCAAGACCCACATTGCTTGAAGCCTGTCTTCCTCGATGACATCCTCGATGAAAGAAGAAGAATCAAAGGAAAAACAGCAACACTGTAAAAATAGAAGATACAAAGTATCGCAGAAGATCCCAAAAACCGTTAGCGTCGAAAACGCGGAAAAAAGGGAACTGACGTCATCACGCCGGCGTGGGCCTGATAAGGAGTCGGTGACGTCAGACGGAGTCACGCGCGAGGTCGTACTCCTGTGACGTCGTCCACGTCGGCGTGCTACGAAGAAAATTTCCGAACGTTGCTGACGCAGGGGGATATTCACAAGGTGAGGAATCCACATGGCAGATGTATCTATCAGAAAGTGAAGGAGTTCTGTAACCCATGTGTTACCAGTCAGGCCAGCGGCAAGACAGGTAGCAAACCAAAGATAACCTTAATTCCACTTTGAGTGGTTGATGATTCCCTTTGAAAAGGTAGCAGTTGACATTGTTGGTCCCCTTGACCGTCAAACTTCTTCACGCCACAGGTTTATTCTGGTGGTAGTAGATCCTGCCACAGAGTATCCTGAAGCACTTACCCGTAGGACAATCACTAATCTTGCAGTTGCCAGAGACCTTTTGAGTATTTTTACTAGAGTGGGTTTCCCTGAGGAGGTGGTTTCAGATAGAGGTAGTAACTTCATGTTTGCTTTCCCGAAGACAATTTAGGTTGACTTACTTATACGTTCACCACTCCATATCATTCCTCAACAAACAGCCTTGTTGAAAGGTTTAACAAGACAACGAAATGTATGAATATGAGACTCCCTGAAAAGCTCATGAGAATGGATTTCCTGTTACAATGCTGCTTTTTGCCTACAGAGAGAAGCCACAGAAGGGAGAGAGCTGTAGTGCCTTTGAGCTTCTGTTTGGCCATCCTTTTAGTCTGGTGAACGAAAGCTGGAAGAAGCCTCTCAAAAGTCTGACCAAAATGCTGCATTGGTTGGATTTCAACCTGGGAAGAAGGAATGGGTATTGGAGCCTGTGGCACCTATGTCCCTCCAGGAAACATGGAGTGAACTCTACCCTATCCTTGAGAGAATAGGGGAGGCCACTTACTTGGTGGAACTTTGCACTTCCAGGAGACCCCAGAGAATCATCCACATGAATCGCCTGAAACCCGTATATGACAGGGTTGATGTGACTGTGCTCAGGGTCACCAATGAGGAGGAAGTCAAGAGTGTACCGCTCCCTGACCGCTTCTCTAAAAATCCTAAAGATAGTTCTATGGAGGGAGATGTTGTGACAGACACCCTCACTGCCCACTAGAAAACTGACTGCAGGCAACTCCTGCAGCAGTTTGCTAAGCTCTTTTCCCTAACCCCTGGTCATACAACCTAGTACACACATGATGTGGATACTGGGGCAGCCACCCTATCAGAAATGTAATTTACATGGAATAAATCAATCAATCAATCAGCAAATTTGTATAGCGCGCTACTCACCCGATAGGGTCTCAAGGCGCTAGGGGGAAGGGGAGTCGCTACTGCTCGAACAGCCAGGTATTGAGTTGTTTCCTGAAGGAGAGATGGTCCTGGGTCAGCCGTAGGTGGGTGGGGAGAGAGTTCCATGTCTTGGCCGCCAGGTAGGAGAAGGATCTTCCTCCGGCGGTGGTTCTGCGAATTGGTGGGACGGTGGTGAGGGCGAGGCTGGCGGGTCGGAGCTGGCGGCCGGGCGTGTAGAATGTGAGGCGGCTGTTGAGGTATTTGGGGCCCATGACGTCGAGAGCCTTGTGAGCGTGGGTGAGGAGTCTGAACGGGAACCTCTTGCTGACGGGGAGCCAGTGCAGGTCTCTCAGATGGGCAGAGATATGGCCGTGAAGGCGGATGTCCAGGATGAGTCGTGCAGAAGCGTTCTGTATGCGCTGGAGTCTTTTCTGGAGTTTGGCTGTGGTTACAGCGTAGAGGGTGTTCCCGTAGTCCAGTCGGCTGGTGACGAGGGCCTGGGTGACTGTCTTCCTGGTTCCGGTGGGGATCCACCGGAAGATCTTTCGGAGCATGCGCAGGGTGTTGAAACAGGATGACGAGACGGTGTTGACTTGCTTGGTCATCGAGAGGGAGGAGTCCAGGATGAAGTCCAGGTTGCGTGCATGGTCCGTTGGCTTGGGGGCGGTGCCCAGGGCAGGGGGCCACCAGGAGTTGTTCCAGGCAGAGGGGGATGGTCCCAGAATGAGGACTTCCGTCTTGTCTGAGTTCAGTTTCAGACGGCTGAGCTTCATCAATTCCGCGACGTCTTTCATTCCATCCTGGAGGCTGGCTCTGGCGGGGTCGTTGGAGAGGGAGAGGATCAGCTGGGTGTCGTCGGCGTAGGAGATGATGTTTAGGTTGTGTTGGTGTGCGATGGCTGCAAGTGGGCTCATGTAGACGTTGAAGAGGGTGGGGCTGAGCGAGGATCCTTGCGGAACGCCGCAGATGACTTCGGTGGCCGCGGATCGGAATGGGGGAGGCGGACTCTCTGGGTTCTTCCGGAGAGGAACAAGATGATCCACTCCAAAGCCGTTCCTTGGATTCCGGTGTTGCTGAGGCGCTGTATCAGGGTGCGGTGACATATGGTGTCGAAGGCTGCTGAGAGGTCCAGGAGAATGAGGGCAGCTGTTTCTCCGTTGTCGAGCAGGGACCTGATGTTCTCAGTAGCTGCGATGAGGGCGGTCTCGGTGCTGTGGTTTGCTCGAAAACCGAACTGCAAGGGATCGAGGGATCCGTTTGTCTCGAGGAAGGCGGAGAGTTGTTTGTTGACGGTCTTCTCGATGACTGTGGCAGGAAAAGGGAGGAGTGAGATGGGGCGGAAGTTCTTGCGGTCCGTAGGGTCCGCGGTGGGTTTCTTCAGGAGGGCGATGAGCTCGGCATGTTTCCAGCTCTCCGGGAAGGTGGCGGATGCGAAGGAGCTGTTAATGATGTCCCGGAGTTGGGGTGCGATGATGGAGTCGGCTTTGTTGAAGATGTGTGGACAGGGGTCGGTTAGGGAGCCGGAGTGGATGGTGCTCATTGTGCGGGTGGTGTCTTCGGTGCTGTCCTAGGGCCAGGTGCAGAGGATGGTGGTGGGGGGCGCTGGTTCAGTGGTTGGGTGCGTGGTCTGTGCGCCGAAGCTGTTGTGTATGTCGGCGATCTTGCGGTGAAAGAAAGAGGCGAGTGAGTCGCAGAGGTCTTGCGAGGGTGTGATGTCATTGATGCAGGCGCTTGGGTTGGAGAGCTCTTTAACGATGCTGAAGAGTTCCTTGCTGTTGTGGGTGTTGTTGTCCAGCCGTTCTTTGAATGTTGTCCTTTTGGTGGTGCGGGTCAGCTGGTGGTGTTTGCGGGTGCCGTTCTTGAGGGCTGTCATGTTTTCTGTTGTCTGGTCGTGGCGCCAGGCTTTCTCGAGGGTGCGGCAGCTTTTCTTGGAGTTTTTGAGGTCGTTGGTAAACCACAAGGCTTTCTTGCTGCCAAGTCTGCTGGGAGGGTTCTTCAGTGGCGCGTGGTCATTGGCGCAGTTGGTGAGCCACTGTGTGAGGTTGCGGGCTGCTTCGTTGGGGTTCCTCGTGTTGGTGGGAGGGTTCTGGCTGAGGGAGGTGGTGAATTGGTCGGCGGTGATCTTGCTCCAGCTTCTGCGGGGAACCCGTTGCGGGTGGTGGTGGGTCGTGGTTCTCCTGAAGTTGAAGTGGACGCAGCTGTGATCTATCCAGTGTAGTCCGGTGGAGTGGCTGAAGCAGATGTGCTTGCTGGAGGAGAAGATGGGGTCTAGCGTGTGGCTGGCGTAGTGGGTGGGGTTGTTCACCAGTTGCTTGAGTCTGAGGTTGACGAGGTTGTCCAGCAGGGCGGCGGTGTTGCTGTCATTGTTGTTCTCCAGGTGGAAGTTGAGTTCCCCTAGGAGGATGTAGTCTGAGGAGGTTAAGGCGTGCTGGCTGACGAAGTCTGCGATGGCTTCGCTGAATTGTGTGCGTGGTCCCGGAGGTCTGTAGATGAGAGTGCCTCTGAGGGTGGTCTTGGGGTCGGTGTGTATCTGGAAGTGAAGGTGTTCGGCGGCGGTGACGGTGTCGTCGGAGTTGGTCGTGATTCATATGGTGTTTCTGTGGACGATGGCAATGCCTCCTCCGGTTTGGTTGACACGGTCCCTCCGGGTGATCTTGTAGCCATCCGGGATGGCTATGGTGCTGTCGGGGGCTGAGGAGGCGTTCATCCAGGTTTCTGTGAGGAAGGCGATGTCTGGTGATATTGTGTCGAGGAGGTTCCAGAGTTCGATAGCGTGTCTGTGGACAGAGCGGGTGTTGAGCAGGATGCTTTTGCGTTGAGTGTTGCTGGTGCCTGGCGTGGCGGGAGTGGTGCAGGTTCGGAGGCAGGTGAATTTGCAGGCTTGGCAGGTGAAGTTTCCGTGGGTGCGTTTCGGGATGGCTCGGTAGCAGGCGGGGTTCTGGACGGCATTGAGTGCGTGGAGGGTGGCGGCGTCGTAAGTCCGTCGTGTGGGCTGGCACCGTCGGGGGCCAGGGATCCTGGCGCTGGGCGCGGTCCAGGCGCGGACGGACGCAGACGGGCTTGCCTTTGGCGCGCCTTGGGGTCAGGTCACACTCACCTGCGCCGTGCGGCCTCCATATGAGGCAAAGTGGGAGGGAGGAGCAGCTGGGAGGCGGGAGCGGGGCGGACGATGGGCAGGGGGTACAGAAAAAGGGGGCACCAAGGTCTGACCAAGCTAAGGGAAGCATCAGAGCCTAGGTCAATGTTTTTACAGTATTATTTTATACTTCTGCTTCTAATGTATGCACTTTACTTAACCATAAGTATTGCAATAATATCGATCCATTTCTCTTGTATGAGAAAAGAGACTGATCAATAAATAACATCTTTTATTGAACACGCCCGTCTCTTCCTTTTCTCTACAATCTGGTGAGACTAAGAATGCACGTACTGACTGAGTAAAATAAGTCGTCTTTTGTTTTCACACGACTCTAGAGATACACTCTTGATTAGGGGAGAGCAAAGTTGTCATGTTCTATGGTTGTTAGAAACTAAATCCCTTCTTGTCTATCCAGGGAGGTTCAACTCCTCCTTGCCTATTCGAGAAAGTTTCTAGTGAACTCTGAGCTAGCTGGCAAACCCAAAACTTTAAGTCTAATATCGACAGTAGTAGACCTAGTTAACGTCTGGTCTAGGCCTATACTATTGAAGGTATTATTCCAATGCGCAGAGCCTATTGGGATAATAGGAACTACACTACATGGCGCCCAACGCGTTTGGATAAGGCGATAAAACTAACGTAAGACATTTAGAGTAACTCAGTCGTGCTTTTTCACTCAGACCCCTTTTTCCCATAATACTCCAAAGACGTCTGGAGTGGGTGAAAGGTAATATCCGCCAAACCTCGCAGGAGGAAACTCCTATGTATGGTCCTTGGTTTAGTCAACGTTGAAGGATGCACTGTTCCAAAATATTGTGCATCTAATCTTTGTTTCCATAAGAACCTGATCTGCAAACAAACTAAATAACCTTCTGGACAGTACAATGTCAGACACTGAAGGAGAAAGAGAGGCAGTTAGAATAGTAACTGAACTCGCAGCAGCTGATAATGCACTGCAAGACGCTGACCCGGAGATAATACTCATCGCGGTCAACATAAGAAAATCTATAACTTTAAAACTTATAGAAAATGGACTGACACCTAGAGGTGGCACGGTCATATTCGTAATTGAGGCACACGAATATCGGCAGACAGAGGTATTCTATTCATGGATACATTTTCCAGCAGCAAATGCTGTAACAAAGGTCTTCCACTATTACAAAACAGAGGAACCTCCTAATGAGTACACTCCTTTCGAGGAGGTGGAAGTACCACTTAAATTTCAAGAGCATCTGCTCTTATTTAATGGCGCCCTAAAACATAATAATCACATCACCAGGCTCGGTCCATTAGGTAGACCAGGAGCAACGTGGCCGGTTCTAGCCGGATACACACCACATCCAGACATCGATGGGATGTCTGCAGCAAACCTTTTAATACAACTAAAACAATTAATAAAAATACATAGACAATTAGTCCAATATGTAATGCGGACTTCAACAATCCAACCAGCAATTAAAATTCCACAGCTGACCCCTCATCAGGGGAACACAAATAAAATTACACCACAGAACATACAGTCCTGCCTAGGTAAAGTACCAGCTAAACGGGAACAAATACCATTCTGGTTAGCACAAAAAATCACCCAAATAGAGGCGGTGTTTCCAGACACCACCCCGTTAGAAAAACACAGGATTCTGACTATCTGTCTTCCAATGGGAATCGCACCACACGTGGAGGACTGTGACACTTGGGGCACAGTCTTTGCTTCCATCTACACAAAAACGCACGGTGTTCCATCCATTTCGGTAATACCAGATGTGCTAAAACAAATTCAAGACGAATACGGTCCAGAACCCGCTTTAACTCTTGGTATGAAATTACTAAAAGACTTCAAGCAGGTCTCGGCTATATTATTAGCCAACATAAAGGGAGAAGCAGCAAACGTGGCGATCCGCCAGAGGTTAAAGGAGACAGATATAGCAGACCAACCAGCTGAAATCGCCAGAATTATAGAAAAATCCTATGAGGAACTAGGTAGAGATAGTTTGGGTGGAATACCAGTAAAACCACAACTGATTGAAAGTCCTGAAAAAATATTTTTTAATAATAATTCAACATCACAAAAAAAGAGCTGGGATGGAAACAAACAATCCAATCCTAAAGAAAAGAAATTCCAGTCCAGAGGAAGGTCTCCCAAGCGGAGAGAAAAATCTCCGAACCAGGGACACAGGTCACCCCAAAGTGACCCCTCTGGGAAAAGATATAACCTTAGAAATAGGGATAATATAAAGAAGCCTGATAGATATCAAGACATTGATACACGTCCCTCTCAATCTTTTCAGACTTCCTTGCAGAAATCGGAAAGAAGAGGACGATCAGAACAAAGAGAAGAGCACGCCAAGTCCAAAGACAAGGAATCTGCTCATCTAAAAAAGAAACTACAATTTCCAAAAAAGAAGGTAGCCAGTATTAAAGTAGTTAACAATGCCGAGAATACTGAGGACACAACTGAAAAACGGAGAATGGGCTCAGACAATGCTAGACAGCGCAGCAGAAGTGAGCATAGCTCGCAAAGTCCTTATGAATCTTCTGGAGACAGTGGACACGAATGAATATCTTCAAGTGGAAACTGCAGACACCAGAGTTAGCAAACCTCACAAAATATATGAAATAACTTTACGTATAGAAGGGGATAAGACTAGAAAAATAAGGGGACTATTTTGGGATAATCTCTCCAAGGGCTATGACATCCTTCTAGCTGAAAAAGACTGGCCACCAGAGTTTGTCAGGGAGTGCCCTCATGGCGAAGAAATAATTATGCCTGCCTTCTCAAATCATATCCCAATTCATAAAAAATACACACTTGCCAGAAAGTGGGCACTAGCTCAAGCTCCTGCTTTATATAAAAATCACGTAGGATGGGATGAGGACTCTCCTCCTCACAAAATCCAGTTAAAATCACAACCTACTGCACAAAGACAGTACCCAATTAAGCAAGAAGCTAAAAAACAGGTAAAAGAAATCCTAGATCAATTAGAATACCAGGGGGTGATTGAAACTTGCACCTCACAAATGAACAACCCTTTGTTTCCGGTCTCCAAACCAGACAATTCATATCGTCTAGTAAAGGGATTACCGACACCTTAACACATGTTGCAAAACTTTTGCAGTGCAAAACTCGCATAGTGCTGCACTAATGAATAACATAGTGCGCAAAAAATACAAAACAACATTAGACATCTCTAATGGATTCTTTTGTCAAAACATAGCACCAGAGAGCAGATATTTGTCTGCGTTCTCAATAAATGGCACTCAAAAACAATTCTGTCGGTTAGCCCAGGGGTACAAGAATAGCCCAGGGGTATTCTCAGCGAGAGTAACAGAATTACTACAAACATATGATGAGGAAGCATTATCTTATGTCGACGACATATACCTAACAGATGATGACTTGGATACTCACTTGAAGAGAGTGAACACCATAATACTTGGGTTCGCAGCAGAGGGTTACAAATTCAACTTTAAAAAATCTAGAATTGCCCATCTAACAGTCCTGTTCTTAGGATACGAATTATCAAGTGAAGGCAAAAGCCTGGCTGACAATTTCCTAGAGAAATGTGCCGTATTCCAAGCACCTAGAACACTAAAAAACCTACAGTCAATTCTAGGCTTCCTAAATTTCGGAAGAACATACATTGCAAATTACGCAGAAAGGGTCAAACCCCATTATGATCTAATAAAACCAGATTTTAAAAGAACCAATTGGACTCAAATACACACAGAAATTTTGAGATCCTTACAAACAGACATGTTAATTAAAACAAAATTAGAAACACGTGATAACACACGCAATCTTGTGATTCGAGTCATCCCAGGAAGATGCGGTTTCACATACCTGACCTCTAATGAGGGAGAAAAGGTACCAATTGCATTCAAATCACACTTGTACACAGAAGCTGAAAAGAAATTCAGCATTAAAGAAAACATTGTTCATGCAGTTCAAACCGCAATAGCTAGAGAAAAAGATCAAGCGGACGGTAGACACATCACAGTCAGAACAGCAGAATCAGCCTTTGAGGCATTAACAACACCGTGTAATTTACCAAAAACAACATTGAATCCGGAATGGATACAATGGGTGAATTCAATTACAACGGACAAAGTATACTACTACTTTGATCCAGAACTAAAGGAATTGAAAAATCTAGAATATAAAAGAACATTCCCTCTGCCTATCGACATTCTGCCCTTACGACAATACGCTTGTGTAATCTATACAGACGGACATGCTCAACCCTCCGTTTGGGGAGAACAAGCATACAACCCAACATGTGAGATTACAAAAGAAGTGTGGCGCGGAGGTAAGCTAAGACCTCTATTAACAAAAACACACTCAGTAGAAACTAATTCAGAACAACAGACTGAAATAATGGCATTGAAAATGGCGCTAGATAATGCGGATCGCAAATTCCCGACACTTATAGTGTCCGATTTATATTACTGCGTCAAATCATATAACAACGATTTGCAGACATGGATTCAAAATGGTTACAAAGATGACACAGATGCAACAATAAAGCAGAAACTGCTTTGGGAACAAATAGCTCTTTTACAAAAAGAACTACCAAAGACTCACGTGACACACTCACTGAGTCATCAGCGTGATGGCGTTCACGTTGCAGGGAATTCATTGGCTGAGACAGCCACAGCGGTAGCAACTAAATCGGCTTCCGTAGCTCGAAAAAAGCGTACAGTGAAGTATATTGACGGTGAAACAGTGCTGGCGGTGAAAACGTCATCAAAAGGCGACTGCTCAGCGCTACCGATCAACTATCCACTCAATTATACATACATAATCGATGCAAACTCCGTCCCTTTTGCTCGAATCCCTGGAGTGGGGGATAGAGTGATTCCAAACATGGACAGGAGAACCTTGTTAATAGCAGACGCACATATGGGCGAGGGTCTCAGACACCTCAAACTAAAAGATTCTCTGGAAGAATTACAATCAAGGTACTGGTGGCCAGGCATGAGCCTGCATCATACCATGTTTGTAAAGAACTGCCCAAACTGTAACAGAAATTGCAGTGGTGAGAGAAACGGTGTAATACCGTGTAATTTCACTCCAGAAAAAATCAACAGTAAAAAGCAAAGCGTCCGATTAACATATACAGGCTAGTTTCCACTTATAATGTAGATCACCAGCACTCGGCTGACGTCTGGACTGTTATACAAAGATTTGCGAGTGTAAATGGCATATACGCTAGAAGCATGCTACGTTTGACCATTGTTTTCACTCTAGCCCTCCAGCCTGAGGGGAAACATGGCCAAATGAGCATAGCACAGCGGGACTCTTCTCACTTCCTTCCTGAGGGATACGGGATGGTGTAAAGAAAAAACCAAGGCATAAAGCTATCTATAACAGAAAGGATATTAGGTTCGGGAGCTGGGTGGGTCAAACATCTAATAAGTGTCCAACGTAGTCTAAATAACCTGCCAAGAAATTCTCTGAGGGGATTCAGTCCGTACGAATTATTATTTGGAACTAGGATGTTAGTCTTAGACCTCGACAGTCAGACTTCAGTGGTGAAGGAAAAATGCTTTGATATCAAAGATCGTTTGGCTATTTTGCAGGACTTAAACGAAACAAGAAAAGACCTGAGCAACATAAAGTTGAAACAGCAGCCAACAACCACTGAAGAACCACCACCTGTCCCAGCAAGACCTGTCTGGATTCCAAAAGTCGGGGATCTAGTCAGAGAAAAGATCGCGGTAAAGAAGGAATTTGGGCCTTCTTACAGAAAAGCAGTTCCTGTCTTGTCTATCAACGGGACAAGATCAGTTGTACTACCGCCGCTTGCTGGTAAAAAGGAGAACCGAGTTGTATCCATCGACCTGGTAAAACCACAATCATGTGGCCGATAACAAATAGTAGGCCAAGTGGACTCCCGATAAGTAGTAGAACACCAAGATTTGCTACAAACACAGAGGTTCAATCTAAGAGGCTAATCACATTCGAAACGCCTACAGAACTACAACAAGGACTATGCAACAATGCAATGGAACTTAGACCTCTGAAAACCCAAATAAAAACATTTAGCAGAGACACACCAATCTATAATGAAGTAACAAACGACTATGCAAGAAACAGTAATCCTGAAGCAATTGGAACAATTGACAGAACTGCATCCGGCTACTTCATAAACTTCGATGATTCCTCTGAAGGCTTCACTGAATCAAAAACACAGCCATCAACAAAAACCTTTAAAGATAAAGTTAAAGTACTTTTGAAACAACTGAAAGAAACATATCTGATTTCTCCATGGATTGAATTTTGGGTGGGTTTTGGTGCATTTATCCTCATACTTTGGCTCATCATGGTACTAACTTTGGGACGCTTCATTGAGGGAAAATATGCTAAAATGGACACAGCAAGTCAGAAAATCAACTTGATCCTCAAACCACACACCTTCACACGTCGAGAAAAGAGAACTTTCTTCAGTCAACTTCACAGCCAATCCTATACCGGGTGGGGTAGCATGGGACAACACTGAATACGAAATTTATGGTCCGGTTGAAATCCTGAAATATCCACACCAAATTAAGATCTCGTTGAGTGACTTTGTAAAACCAAGCTCATTTGCTGATGATTGGGACTTTGAAAGTATAAATAATATGATGTCTGACTTAGTGATGTCTGCTAAATTTACCAAACATGATTATTTGCAGGGTTCGACAAATTATGATAGTATGTACTGTTATAACCACTATGGTAACCATTTTCTACATAGATCTGCACAACCTAGAAATGTTTTAAATTATAATCAATGGGAACATTGTGCAACCCCTCCAAAAGGAAGCTCAAGAACCGTTTATGACAAATATTCATACTTTTCAGGTTTCAACTCAAGTAATGCTGAAACATTTTATTTCAAATTGTCAAATAAGACAGGGACAAAGACCATGATAACAAACACGAAATTGATATATTCAGACTCATTCTTTGAACAAATGAATACTTTTGGTTTTGATTATTGGGACAAAAACGTTGAAGTAAAGAGTGTTTGGGGTACAAAAGAATGGCAAGTACAGGGTATAGAATCTTTGTTTAGAGCCTGCATGATCCCAGAACAAATTATATTTTTAAATGACACTGTTCAACAAACTACCTGTCTTGGCCTAGCCAAAATCAAAGACTTAAATAAACCGTCTATTCCAAAACCAACAATGAACAGCAATAGCTCTACAGATGAAGAGATAGACGTAAATTATGTATTAAACCAAAACAGAACACATCCTGATTGGAAAAAGTGGTTGATCTGGCCCACAGATACTAATAACTGTCAAGACAGATTCCTGAACAAAACACAGGGGTTCAAAATGACCAGGCCGGACCCTAGATATTCCCAAAGACAACACCCAGGGATAATAACCACCTACAGTGTGGGCAAATTATGCCTTCAATGGCTACAAACTTCCACACTGGCAGAAATTAAGCAACACCTAACTTTACTTACTGATGGTGCTGACTTGCGTGATTTCATTATGGGACCGCGCAAACAGCGTCAGAAACATTTCATAGCAGCCTCTGTATATGCAGCATACAACGAGGCCTGGAAGGTGACTCAAATTGAGACAGCAGAAAGAATACGGGAAATTGACCGTATTAATTTGGAAAAATCACTTTCTGTAGTGGACAATGGGTTAATGACTCTGTCCTCCAGAATTTTTTCTCTGGACAGCATTGTGTCTTCAGCAATCGACATATTATCGCAAGACTTACTGTTGTTACAACACGGTCAGTCTCAATTGCGTTCTATTGTACAGCTAGGCTGGACGTTACAAAATCTGCGTTCAGGCTATGTGCCTTGGCGTTTAATCAACACAACGTCACTATTCAATATCTTTAACCTTACTGATAAACAAATCAGTATGGCACAAAAGGGTGCTGATTATACAATCCTGAGCATTGAGAAACTCGATAGATTACCAGTGACAATGTCAGAACGACCTGTCAGTGAATGGATAATACATGGGAAAATTAATATTCCAATATCTACCTTCAGGTTTCAATACTGCCAAAAATATATACAGGCTGGCATGTACGAAAAATTGGGAAAGAGGTACATTAAAACAACATGGAACTTGCCCTATTCACATGCATGTGTCAGTAATAAAGGACAGAAAGTGTTTCTTAGTGGCAATAATTGTGCGATGTCACTGAGCGGTACACTTCTGTGTAATGGAATTAGTTTGCATGGAGCCTGTGAAGGGAACTCAAATAACCTTTCATGTCACCAGCTAGGCGCACCTGCAACAGAGATAGAACCATTCTTTCAAAGACTCTATAATGGGAGTTACGTTCTAATTGTGGACCGCAGATGTTGTAGTCTTATGCCCGGGACTCCTTATCTCGTAACTACGACTGCGAAGGTTAAGTGCTGTGGACGCTTATTGTTCCCCAGCTCCCTTCCAGACAGGGAGGCAAGGGCATGGCCCAACTTGAAAATTACTTCTATTCGAATAGATACTTTAAGCAGAATGAAAACAGTGCTTCTTCAGACGCCGACCAGGCTCACGTCATCAAAAGAAACGTATGATCTCCTAGTCGCAAGGACGACTGCAGAGATTCACTCATTGTTATCAACTAATTCCCCCATACATTTCGCAGAAATCCTGAATGAAATCTTAAATATTTCTGATACCAGTGGAGTCTCAAAAGTATTTAAGATAGTATTTTCGATGGTATTAACACCATTCAAAGCCATACTGGGTATTTTTCCAGATTTCGTCCATTCGATTTTTGGCGGACTTCCCCTCATTTTGGGACTAATTGCAGGAATCCTATTCTTAGTCCTCATATTTCGTTATGGCAAACCATGTCACAGACAAAACACCTGCGACAAGGGAAGAAACAATCCTAGCCATTGGATACCGGGACCGGATATCAAAAATCCTGGGACTATCCCGGCTTAGAGACCTGAACATGACTTGGTTTCTTTCATTTCGACCAATGTGGCAACGATGTGTTTTACCTGTATTAAGGTGCTTGCTATGCGGAGAAGAATGCATGTTAGACACCTGTCTGACGCTACAATCAGATGCGCCAATGGATGCAGAAACATTGTTGAGTCCAATAAAGGCCCATGCTTTGTGCTGCCCTCAACGGCTACCAATCCTGATGACGGCATTCGTGGAAGCTTCACCACTACGATTAAGGGGTAGTGAAGTTCAAGATGAAAGCAGCATTGATCAGGTACGACCTTCTGTCAGCAATACTAATCAAAACGTCAATGGAGACAATCATGCGCACGAATGCATGGTTACATCTTTTTCTGAGTTAGTGGAACTCTCCCAGGAAGCTGTTGACAGCTTTTTCGACAGTCTAAATGATATGATGTTCTCACCAGAGCAGAAATAGAGACTTTTGAGCAAGCTCGCACACGCCGTTCCCTGAATTTGGCCTTCAACTAGAATAGCAAAATACCATGAACAATTTTCCCTCCAGTTCACGGACAGCAATTTTTTTCAGCAGCCCCAAAATATTTTTACATATTTTTCGGGACACTTATCTTCTGCTTAAAGTAAGAACTATTCTTAGAGAACTAAAATTTCTGATTTTAGATAGTTTATAGACATTAGCTGCCCGCTGGTATGTTCATAATTATTTTATTCTGTGATGGAATGGTCTCGAACCTTTTTTCTGTATTAAGAGCCATTTCATGTGTAAATTCTCATATACAAATTAGTGATAATGTATAGATATGCGTGATTTCTTTAGCATTATTCTACAGCTTGAGTGCATATGACTGTTTTTTCCGTATATTTGATAATTTCAAAATGCATTTATGTATTTTGGGGTGGTAAGGTGTACACGATACTCTACAGTATGTTTTACTATGCATAGATTTGTAAATATGTCCATAGTTAGCGTGGAGTGGGTGTGATGTATTCCTATAGGTTCTGTATCGATCCCCCTATTCCTGACCCTATTCTGGTTAACAAGTTAACTAGCAGCCATCCCGTGATGCAGAAAGCCCCCATGATGCAGGAACCGTTATCTGATTAAGCCACACTACGGCACAGGAACGTGTTATCTGATTAGGTCATAACGCTTGCCATCTAATTAGACAAGCGATATTCCTCCAGCCCCTGATAAGGCATACGGAGTTCTCAAAACAAATCAAACCTATGACAACCTGGGAAAAACCCTGCGGCCATTGTTTTGATTTCACCGAGAACTTCAGCAAAAGAATGTGCTAACGACCAGGTCGTATGACATCCTTATTGACGTATCTATGTCCATCCTTACGTCAATCTCGGCACCTTAAAGGTATAAATATTACCGATATTGCCCTATGCAAACACACGCGGTGGTGACGAGATCGGAGCAGCCAGACTTGTCGAAGCCCAGAGCAGAGCAGACCCCGCTGGCGCAGCCCCGCCTTCCTGACGCGCTGAGAACGAGACGCTGTTTTCTCCTGCCGAGAAATCCAGCTCCGGCGCTTCCGGGTAGCCCTCGCAGGCAGCCTGGAATATCGAGACCAGAGACGAGAGATACCATCCCTCATTCATCCTAGACTCCAGGTACAGAACTGAATAACCCCTCACAGAGAATTCTTGAGTCAGTCACTTGGCAAAACAAACTTAACTTAAACTGCTACTTTCTACTCCCGCCCACGTATTAGGCTTAGGTCAGGTACATCTGGGGTAGGCGTAGTTAGAAACACCAGTTGAGTACGATTAGTCAAATGTATATGTGTATGTATCTATTTTATCCATTTTAAACCATCATATGGCTTAGAAACCATATCAATGTTTTTACAGTATTATTTTATACTTCTGCTTTTAATGTATGCACTTTACTTAACCATAAGTATTGCAATAATATCGATCCATTTCTCTTGTATGAGAAAAGAGACTGATCAATAAATAACATCTTTTATTGAACACGCCCGTCTCTTCCTTTTCTCTACAATCTGGTGAGACTAAGAATGCACGTACTGACTGAGTAAAATAAGTCGTCTTTTGTTTTCACACGACTCTAGAGATACACTCTTGATTAGGGGAGAGCAAAGTTGTCATATTCTATGGTTGTCAGAAACTAAATCCCTTCTTGTCTATCCAGGGAGGTTCAACTCCCCCTTGCCTATTCGAGAAAGTTTCTAGTGAACTCTGAGCTAGCTGGCAAACCCAAAACTTTAAGTCTAATATCGACAGTAGTAGACCTAGTTAACGTCTGGTCTAGGCCTATACTATTGAAGGTATTATTCCAATGCGCAGAGCCTATTGGGATAATAGGAACTACACTACAGAACCCTTTCAAGGGTGACAGGGTGGCACATTGACACCCTGTTGCACCCCTGAATAGTGCATGGGTGCACATGTGGCACAGATGCACAAGTTACTACTTGTGTAACGATATATCTGTAAGAGACATTAGTTAGTATTAGATTCCTTACCTTAGAATATCCCCAGGCGTCAGACTGGATCCGGAAACTTTTGCGTAGCAGTACCCTTGCGCGTCGGTAGGTGTCGTCTGCGGCTCCGCGTCCGTCGTCGGCGTCGTGGGCGCCGTGATGACGTCGTCGGAGTACTTAGACGCCGCCTCTGCGTGCTGACGTCAGTTCTTAGACACAGCTTTTCCGCGCCAGAAACGCAGAGCCATGTTAAAAACCAACACTGGTGCCATTGAAACAAGGGCCCTGAAAGGGGACAACCCTAACCCTAGATATTGGTTCACAGAACGGGGAGGATGGGTAGGTCGGTAAGGAATCTAATACTAACTAATGTCTCTTACAGATATATCGTTACACAAGTAGTAACTTGTGCATCTGAAAGAGACACGTTAGTATTAGATTCCTTACCTTAGAATAGATACCCCAGCAATACCAACCCCGGTGGTGGGTCTGCGAACCAATAATCACACCAGAAAGTCCTGGAGGACGGAACGGCCAAAGAAGCCATCCCTCCGGACTTGGCTGTCCAGGCAGTAGTGTCTTGCAAACGTGTGCAGAGATGCCCACCTAGCTGCCTGACAGATGTCTTCTAAGGGCACACCCCTGCCCAGGGCAGTGGTAGCCGCCGTTGCTCGGGTAGAATAAGCCCGCAATCCAACAGGGGGCTCCTTCCTAGCCAAGGAGTAGCATGCCTGGATACACAAGATGATCCACCGGGAGATGGTCCTCTTGTGCACCGCTTTCCCCTTCTTAGCGCCCACGTAACCAACAAAGAGTTGGTCATCCACCCGGAACTGGCGTGTGCGATCCAAATAAAATGAGAGCGCACGTTTTGGGTCCAGACGGTGGAGCCGCTCTTCCTCTTTAGAGGGATGCGGTGGCGGGAAGAAGGTTGGCAAGGTGATAGACTGCCCGATGTGGAAGGCCATGACAACCTTGGGCAGGAAAGAAGGTTTGGTACGCAGCACCACTTTGTCCGGATGGACAGAAAGGAAAGGTGGAGTACAAGAAAGGGCCTGGAGCTCACTCACTCTCCTGGCAGAGGTGATGGCAACCAGGAAAGCAGTCTTCAAAGTCAGAAGGCGAAGAGGACAGTTGTGAAGTGGCTCAAAGGGAGCGCACATCAGAAACGTAAGAACCAGGTTCAAGTCCCACGGAGGCATCACAAACGGAACAGGAGGAAACGTGTGTGTGATGCCCTTAAGAAATCTATTTACAATAGGGGACTTGAACAAAGAAGGTTGATCAGGCAGCCTTAGAAAGGCTGAAATGGCAGAAAGGTAGCCCTTGATAGTGCCCAGAGCAGAGCCCTGCTGGGCAAGAGAAAGAAGGAAGAGAAGAACCTCAGAAAGAGGGGCATTGAGAGGATCCACAGCCTTTGCTGTGCACCATGCCACAAATCTGTTCCACCTGCAGGCGTATACTGACTTAGTGGAGGGACGCCTGGCTGCCAGAATGATGTTACAGACTTCAGGAGGCAAGTCAAATGGCCTCAACTGTCACCGCTCAATCTCCAAGCATGGAGGTGGAGACTGGACAGGTTCGGGTGGAGGACCGTCCCCTGCTGCTGCGACAGAAGGTCCTCCTGAAGAGGCAGACGAACCGGGGGATCGACTGACAGACTGAGTAGCTCTGGATACCAGTACCTTCTCGCCCAGTCCGGAGCCACAAGGATGACTTGGGCCCGGTCGCGCTTGATGTTCTTCAGCACTCTGGGCAGAAGTGGTATAGGCGGAAAGGCGTACAACAGACCGCAACTCCACTCGCGACGAAAAGCGTCTCCGAGCGAGTGCCGCCTTGGAAGTTCCAACGCGCAGAACTGATGACATTGCGCGTTCTCTTCGGTGGCGAATAGATCTAACCAAGGCTCTCCCCATCGCTGAAAGAGGCCTTGCACCACGTCCGAGTGCAGACGCCATTCGTGATCCATCATGCACCGACGGCTGAGCTCGTCCGCCCTGGCGTTCAGAGAACCTGCCAGGTGTTGAGCCACCAGGGTCACGCCCTGGCGTTCCAGCCATTGCCAAAGGCGAAGAGCCTCCTGGCAAAGGGTCCACGACCCCACCCCGCCTTGTTTGTTGCAGTACCACATGGCGGTGGTGTTGTCCGTGAACACCTGCACTACACTCCCCCGGACAGAGGGGAGGAATGCCTTCAGTGCAAGACAAATCGCCCGGAGCTCCATCAGGTTGATGTGGAGCCGGGCCTCCGCCGGAGACCAGAGGCCTCTGCCAGGCGTGGCGTCTGACCGCCACCGTCGTTGCCATCGCTCTACCTAGCGAGTCTGTGGTATCCAGCCCACACCGGATGGAATACTTGGCTGCATCCCAGCCCTCCACAAGGGCTTGGCCGAGTTTGGCCCGTACCTCCAACGGACACTCTGGCAGCACTTCCGCGACCGTATCCCACAGAGAGTGGGTGTAACGGCCCAAGAGGCATGCGGTGTTGGAAGACCGCAGACCCAGACTAAGGGATGAGAAGATCTTTTTACCATACTGCTCATACCTCTTGGATTCCCTGTCCGGCGGGGCCGACGGGAACGTGGTCTGGGAATTGGAGGCCTGGATGACCAGGCTCTCGGGGGTGGGGTGGGTGGACAGGAAACATGGGTCGCTCGGGGCTGGGCGGTGGCGTCTGGCCACGTTCCTATCTACGGGCGAACCCGTAGCGGGCTTGGACCAAGTGCCCAGAAGAACGTCGGTCAAGGCCTCATTAAAGGGCAGCAGAGGCTCGGCCGAGCTTGACTGCGGTTTAAGGACCTCAGTGAGGAGATTAGTCCTCACGGCCGCGACGGGGAGCTCAAGGCCCAAGGCCTTGGCAGCCCTCATCAGCACCACACTGTAGGTTGCCCCCTCCTCCGAAGACACGGTAGGAGGGGAGACAAAACCAGTGTCTGGAGAGGTGTCCAGGCCACTGGCCTCCCCAAGTTCTCCTGCCCAGTCCTCATGAGACTGACACTCTCTGGTCAGAGGGTCCTCAGACCCCTCCCAGTCCTCTTCATCACCCATCTCCTGAAACTCAGGGTTCTCAACTAATGGGGCCTGTTCATAGAAGTGAAACTCTCCAAACGACGTCTGGAGCGGCGCCCATCGGGCCGTCCTGGCGCCGGAACAGGAACAAAGGTGGGACCGGGGACGGCGCCGCCCGAGGACGGCGGCGGGATAGCGGGAACCTGCGGCGCCGGGCCCAAAGGCGTCGGCGGCGTCAGGGCCGCAGCACCCGACGGCGTCGGGCCGATCCCCCCGACCCGCTAGGGGTCCCAGACGGGTCCGCTGGGCCGGAAGGCACCGCGGAGCCCGTCGGAGGAGAGAGTTTCCTCATGGCCATGAGGAAGCGCTCGATCTCCTCCTGCGACGCGTTAAGCCCAGGGACCGTAGGGTATGGAGCTAGACGCGGCACCTGTGACTCTGTCGGAGCCGCGTGGGTGGTGTCACCCGAACCCCTGGCCGCATCGCGCGAGCGTCGGGGGGAGTCCGAAGAGCAATGACGCCGCTTGGACTTCTTGTGCCTCTTACCTGACGACGACTTCGACCCGGAGGAGTGCGGCCTACTCTCGGAGCTGTGGTGGCTCCGAGCCCGCGACCTGTCCCTCGACCTCCCATGGGACCGAGACCTGTCGCGGCGCGGGACCGACTGCTGGAGTTCGAGTCGCCTGCGGGACCGCTCCCGCCTGGCTTTCGAAGAGAGGGCCCGGCAGTCGGAGCAGGCCTTGTCGTCGTGATCGACGCCTAGACAAGTTAAACACCGGCGGTGAGGATCCGTGACCGACATCAGGTGGCCGCAATCCTCGCAGTGCTTAAAGCCGGGCATCCCTACGGCACCGTCGGAGTCGAAAGACTTCAAGAAATGATCAAAAAGCGATCAAAAAGTTAGTCAAAAAATGACTAGGGTTACTGCTTTTTCCAGATCTGCGCTTGCTGGCGCGGAAAAAGGAAGAACTGACGTCAGCACCCGGAGGCGGCGTCTAAGTACTCCGACGACGTCATCACGGCGCCCACGACGCCGACGACGGACGCGGAGCCGCAGATGACGCCTACCGACGCGCAAGGGTATTGCTACGCAAAAGTTTCCGGATCCAGTCTGATGCCTGGGGATATTCTAAGGTAAGGAATC
Organism: Lissotriton helveticus; assembly: GCF_964261635.1. NCBI lineage: Eukaryota > Metazoa > Chordata > Amphibia > Caudata > Salamandridae > Lissotriton > Lissotriton helveticus. The sequence goes on from NC_136067.1 coordinate 49,702,465, forward strand.
TAATACTAACGTGTCTCTTTCAGATACATGCCCTAAGGGCATGTATGTCTGCCACATGGCACTGAATAAAAAGCAAAAAAATAGCTTTTTAAAATGAATTTGTTATTTACCACCAACTAATAGTTGGTGGTAAATAACGAATCCTTTAATGTAAGAAGCACTCACTTGAGTGCTCCCTACATTACGGATTCGGTAATTTACCGAACCGGTATTTTAAGAATTTGGTAATTTACCGATTTCTTAAATTACTACATCTGAATAGCCTAATAACGGTCGGTAATGGCCAAATTTGGGTAATTTCGGCCGTTACGACCGGTATTAGGCTTCCTACATCTGGCCCCCTATGTTTAATAATGTTCGACAATGTCACAGTAAGAATACAAACACTTTTTCACTAATACCAAGCAGTCGATGGGATGGTTAACTAGGTCTTGTGAACTTTTAATCGTGATATCCTATCTGCATACACATCACTACGCTCTTTTTATTGCATTAGACAGTTCTCAAAATAAGACCAGTGCCCACACAGGCTGCATTAACCTCACTATTTTGCATTCACACACGTTCGCTTTAAATCCACTTCCAGAATGCTAATGTTACACTGCCTTTTATCCACAAACTGCGTTCTTCCCATGAGATCAAGCCCTACCTATTTAACTTTTCGCTGGCTTTATTTCGCTTCTGGGTTACAGCAATATCTCTGCCCTGCCAGGTCTGCTGCCCTGTACGCTGCTGTGCAAAGCCCATTTGTGTTTCTCCTTCTCTACCTCGCTGCTGTTTGCCAGCATCAGAAGAATCTTATCTAGGGAGCAGCACCATCAGTACGCATCAAGGTACCACATGTATTTCTGGTTCGGAACTCGGAAGATGTAAGCCGGCCCCCGATTGCATAGCTGCCAAGGTTTCAAATTGCCATACGTGACATTTTCATAATTTCAGTGATATTATGAGTGACATTTCTACGAATATGAGTGACACTTTATCGCAATTAAAAATCATGCAATGATGAGGAGGGACACTTCTAAATAGCAGAAAATTACAGCCATTTGAGCAACAAGAAATGCCATGAAGTTAATAAAACTGCTGCAGAGCACCAGAAAGGGAAGGGCACTAACCCTAGTACTAGTCTGGATTGGTAACTTAACCTACATACATACATACTGCATCTCCGAGTCAGTCAGTGCTACCTGATTAAATACAGGGGTTAGTTTCCATTTAGTTGCCACTATTTTATGCTACTAGTACCTGTTTTACCAAATAGGTTTTGCAAGCATTGATGCACGAGAAGACGTGCTGAACATTACATAAATAAGTGACACCGGCGTCGCGTGCGCAGATCTGCGTGGGCTGACACTTACTTATAGTTGAGTGACCTGCTGCTGCACCAGCCACGATGTGCAGCACAGCCATCGACTCTGCCAGCAGTGCCTATCTTCATGCAGGCAGCTGCTGCTGTCCACTTGAGTCGGACACTCCTCGCCCCCCCCCCGCCGCGGCCGCTCTCGCAGTCCTCCTGGTGGTGGCGTCTGGCCAAAGCTGGCTCCAGGAGGTCAAGGTGCTGCAGCCTGCAGTGTTTAGTGGGGCACAGGCGGCCGCCCGCCGCAATCGATTCATGTGTCCCCCTGCGGCTGCGGCGGGTGGCCATGGCATGAGAGAGACTGTGAGCAGCCTGCACTCTTTCAGGTTTCCCTGCTGCGGCCGCTTCTGCTTACTTCCTGTTCCTCCAGACCTGACGGCACTCTACCGCCGCACATCAGGATTTAATCCCAGCCCCCTGGTGCCACGTTCGTTGATTGACAGCTGCAGTAATCGAGTGAGAGGGCAGCCCGGCCCCCCTGCCGTGATGCTGAGGGAGTCTGAGAGCCGCGCGCTGCGGGGCACCATTTGCCGCATCTTGTTTCCAGGGCAATACTTCTGGCAGAGTGCGGGAGAGATACATTGTAGCCGCGCTCTCAGCCACAGAGCTGAGAGCAGTCTGGTTAACTGTTTAGGAACTCGAAGCAGGCGCACCTCTCTCGGAGCAGCAGAGAGAGCCCGGTGACAGCCTGGCACCCCTGGTGGCACGCCTGGCAGCAGGTGTCAATTATGCGTGACAATGCATTTCAGTGCGGTGATGCGGATCACCGCACTGAAATGCGTGAGCGTCACACCTGTTGCGTGACACTTGGCAGGACCGCGATTGGATGCTTGAGGCAGCTTACATATGCCACAGAATCGACTTTAATTTCGCACAACTTCCCATATAATTAATTCTATCATTACACGTGCACAGCTGTGATATTTGAGACGTGTAACTCGCAATTTAACCAGATTGTCTGTTGTGATTTAAACAGGAGAATGTGGTTATTCCAGTATAATACGTGGGGTCTGCAATCTTCATAAAAAACGGTCTCCAATTTCCTTATTACAGACAAATACTGCAATCACTAGTCACCTGTAATAAGAAAACGATGCAGCTGGACAACTGTGATAAGTAATTACAGTTGAAATATGACATCACAGTACCAGCTGCCTGAGACAGGCCACACAGCAGGATTACAATTGATATTTAAACAGGAAAAAGAGGACTCCCTTTTCAGCACTCATGAAATCTTTTTTTTTTTTTATTGTATTTTTTATGGAGTTTTATATAGCGCGAACTTGCTCCGAAGGTATCTGGTATCAGAACGCTTTATATAGCACGACACATTTTTATATTTTTTGGTTAGGCATGGGGAGATTAAGTAATTTGCCCTGAATAACAGGATGTTCAGCGTCATTGCCGAGACTCGAACCCAAATCTCCAGATTCGAGGTCGACTGCGCTAACCGTTAAGCCAACTCCTCCCCTTATTATTTTTCTGTGAAAAACAGAAAGGCGCCAATTATGGCAAAGTGTTTCTTTTATACACTGATGTTGTTCATTACACGAAAGAACAAATCTCTTTGAATGTTACCACACTTCATTAACTATTGTTGGTTTTTAAAAGTGATTTTCCTCCCTGAATTTGTATTAAAGTATGTTTAACTAGCAGCCCATTCCGACGTAGTCCGGGTATGAATTGCTGCCGGCCAGTAGTATATTGTTTTGTAGAATTTCGTTTTGATAGCATTTCTTGTCTGTGACAGGCCTGTGAAACGCTCCGATTCCCAGAGGACTGCTGATGCACTTAAGAGTGCGCGTTCAGTAGTGCGTGAACTCGAGTTTCCCTACTTTATTTTTCCTTGCAATATTATATAGCGCAAACTCGACAACATGGCATGAGCACAATTTACATTACAGAAGAACACATTCATTTGTGGTAGGCACGGGGAGACAAAGCGATTTGCCTGGAATCACAGGATGTTGAGCTGATGCCGAGATTCGAACGTAGCTCCCCAGCTCTAAAGTTTGCAATTCTAGAACTTGTGGCGGGAGGTGTGTCTAAAAGTGTATGTCGGTGCTGGCCATCAATAAGAGAGACCTGTGCCTTTTTCAAATTGGTGGTGAAAAAATATGAGTATGTGGCTGGAGATGTGGGCCGCCGTGCCACCAATGTACTTACCGGGGGAGGGTAAACACCAATTATTCTGCAACTTTCTTTCCGCATACCATTACTCCGCATACTTTCATTACAAAAGTACCATGACTCCGCAATGCCATTATAACGCATGCCATTACATTTTATATGATTTACCATGTGAGAAGTTGGCCTGATATATGATGTTCACTAGTTCTAGTGATCACCTTGTATCAGTCCAAACAACCCTTATGGTGATTGGTTGTAAGTCAACCTTATAGACCAGCTATCCTAATGGTAGCATGGACAAAGCAGTCTTAGGCTAAACTCTTTTGGCATGTGAAGCCAGCTGTTTTACCACAATATAACCCCTTGAATACCAGATGAAAGGACACCACACAGGTTGTTATGAAAATAAACAGTATATTTATTAATAACAAACACCTCTGAACTCTTTATGAGGTCAGAGGGCTAAGCACATGACAATCTCTTAGGGAAAATACGATACGTTGCACGAAATCACAATGGTGCCCTAGGGGCACGACAAACCATATACTAAGTAAGTGGAATGTGAAAGTCAATAGAAGGAATGGCGCTGTCCAGAGGCTGTAGGAGCGTTGGGACCACGCTACCCTAACTCTAGGTAAGTAATAGGAGGCCTACGGAACGTGTGTGCAGAGTGTGAACTCACACGCGAGATGCGTAACAACGTCTATGGACAGTACAGTTCAAGAAAAAGGTGAGTACGGACAATCCTGACTAGTTAGGTCTAAAACGACTGTGGAACTGGACACTTGGACAGTTAAACTACCCTAGAGCACCGAAATGCTCTCGTTACCTCACCCACGGGCTGCGGGTGCATAGGTGCGAAGTCGTGTCGGGTTCTCGCGTTGAAGTCAATGGAGCCTGAAAGAAAAGATGCTGCAGGCGACCAAGAGGAAGATGTCCGGTGCAATCCAAGGGTGGATTGGTGAAGAAGGAGACCTGAAAGCAGAGGGGACAATGTTCCCAGTCACTAGCCAGTGACTGGAGTGGAACCAGGAAGGAACCAGATGTCGTCGTCGCGATCAGGTGAAGAGTGGACGCTTGACTCTGCAGCCACGTGGACCAGGAGGTGTCTTCGATGACCAGGATGGAGGCACGAGCTGTCCCACGCAGGCTCTCGCTGTCGGCAGTGTTGGATCCGGAATCGGCGTCAACAGGCCTTGGCAAAGGCAACCCACGCGGTGAGTGGAGAAAGCGTCTGGTGCGGACTAGGAGAGTCCGGGGTGCCCCTCTTTTGGAAGGGAGCAAGGGCCAGTCTGGAGCAACCAGACCAGCAGCAAAGATTCAAAGGTTTGTCGTCTAGGAGGCCACTAGCCAGCCGGCAAGTGACCAGACAACGCGTCGAGCAGGAACCAAGCAGAAGGGCCCCACGCAGATCTCGTGGATGCTGGAGGGCTGATCTTCGGTGCAGGGGCTGCTCGGGGCTGGGGCTTCTCAGTCCCCAAAGCATTTGGTCGAGTTTACCTCGGGAGTCGTGCTGGAAGCTGTAGGAAGGTAAATCCCTGACTATGGTTGCCCCCAACTTTTTGCCTGGTGTTTTGCTGGTTTTCTGACTTAGTTGACCTGGGGCCCTGCTATTCAGGACCCCAGGCCTACTGCTCTCTCTGTAAAATGGATTCCATGTACCTTAGGTACATATCTAAATTGGATACTGAGTCACCTTATCAGTCCCTGTACAGTGTACCTTAGGTACCCAGGGCATAGGTGTACCCAGGGCCTACCAGGGGCTGCAGCATGTATTATGCCACCCCTGGCTGGCCATCCAAATCTGACACAACTGGCTGCTTGACAGCTGGGGCAAGGTGGTGTAATCACCCTTTGCTTTAGATATAGTATACCTATATCTAACCCTAAAAATGGACACACAGATCTCCTATCAGTCACTCCTATGGCAGGCCTTAACAATCCTGAAGGCAGAGTGCTTGGAATCGTGTGAGATGGTGCTCTGGCATGAGCTGAGCCTGTCTGCGGCTTTCGGGATCCATCCCTTAGCCGTTTCCATGATATCGCATACCATATACTCTTAAGTGCATTATAATCCTCGCGGTTATATGCCAACTCTGGTATCGCTTTATCAAAACATGTCGAGTAAGGTGTCATACGAATTGGAATACTAACCCCTCGCCAATTCTGGCGACGGGGTTAGCATTCCACCCTTCTAGAGGGACACGACATGTATGTAACCCCTAACCCCGGTTAAAGTCAGACAGAGCCTTAGCATCCACAAAATGGATGCTGCCACCGAGACACAAGTCTGCCCTCCTGCTGCTGGGAGTCCTCCCAGAGCAGGAGATAAGGACAAAGGGTTTCCTGCCAGGGGCGGTGCCAGCACCGTCCCAGACAGGGTTTTGTGTATTGTAGGTAGGCAGGGCTTTAGAGGAAGGTGACTGCACGTGGCACCCCGGTGCTCACTGTGCATAGGCTGGCTGGAACCAGTTCCAGGGTCACTCCAGACCCTGTGCTGGGGAAAAGCCCGCCAAGGAAGTGGGTGTAACCACCCCCCTCCTAGTCCCACCCCTAGGGCAGGACTTAGTCGCGTGCCAGCCCCTTTTTACAGGATAAAGGTAGGAACTGGCCCCCTTCCAAATCAGATCATCTTTGAATCCTGAAACTACTTTCCACGAAAGGAACTCAAGACTTCTTCCTAAGATTTCTCCCTTGTGACTAAGGAGTAGTCACCCTGCATCCGCAGGCACCATCTTAAGAACACTGCGGTCTGCTGCAAGTCTCTCCTCCGGATCAAGACTGCCCAGCTCGACGAGAACCGGCTTCCCTGGCACCTCTGACCTCTACCTGCATCATCAGTCACGCTGAGATTCGTGGGTGTGACGAGACCTCGAGGGACCGGCCATCTTCAAGACTGCACGACTTCTTTCCAGCAAGCCCGCCGAGTGAATTCCTGGTGAGTGCTTTGGGGTCCGAGAAGCCCCCACCCTGAGCAGCTCCAGCACCGAAGTGCAGCCCCCCAGCATCTCCACGATCTGCGTGGGGCCCTTCTGCTTTTTTTCTGCTCACCGCGTTGTTTGGCTACTAGCCCGCTGGCTTGTGGCCTTCCTGACGACGCCCGACGACATTTCTTCTGCTGGTCTGGTTGCTCCAGACTGGCCCTTGCTTCCCTCCATCGGAGAAGTACCCTGGACCCTCCTGGTCCGCCCAAAACGCCATTTTAGGTCCACCGCGTGGGCCTTGCATTTGCCAAGACTTGTTGCCCAATCCTGGGTCCAGCGACGTCGACAGCAAGAACCTTCGTGGGACAGCTCGCACCTCCATCCTGGTCGCCGACAACGCCTCCTGGTCCGAGAGACTGCAGAGCCCAGCAGCGCCCACTCACCTGACTGCGGTGACTTCGCCCGGTGCCATCCTGGTGCCCACTTAATAACTGGATAGTGATTCAAGAACTTGGTCCCCTCTGCTTTCAGGTTTTCTTCTTCCTTGATCCAGGCTTGGATCCATCGAACTTTTCTTCACTGGTCGCCTGCCAGCAACTTCCTTCTTCCAGGCTCCTGGTCCGGCAACGAGATCCCCGACGTCTTTTCAGACCTATGCAGCTGCAGCCCCTGGGCTAGGTAACTTCGGCACTTCGGTGTCCCAGCATAGCCTCACTATCCTAGGGTCAGGATCCACTGTCGTTTTCTTCCTACCAGGTCGGGTTCGCCCGTGAACACTAACTTTGTGAATTCTAGCTTCCATAGACTTTGTCCCGCATCCCGCGTGAGAGTGCACACTCTGCACCCGAGTCCCCTGGGTCTCCTAGAAGTAATCTAACGATTCTATAGTCAAGTCCTAGCGATTCCAAAGCCTATTAGTACTGTACTTACCTGCTAGTAATTTCGCATTCCACTTTTAGAGTATATGGTTTTTCGTGCCCCTCGGGCATTTGTGTATAACGTGCTAACTTAAGTATTTTCGTAAGAGTTTTGTTGTGTGCCTAGCACCCTGTCCTCATAAAGAGTACAGGGTTGTTGTGATTTTAATAAATACATTGTTTATTTTCATAACACTTGTGTGGTGTCCTTTCACTGGGTGTTCAAGGGGTAATGTGATGGTAAAACAGCTGGCTTAACACGCCCTCTAGAGTCTTAGCCTTAGACTGCTCGTATCCATGCTACTAGGATAGCTGGTCTATAAGGTTGACTTACAACCAATCATCAATAAGGGTTGTTTGGACTGATATATAGTGATCACTAGAATAGTGAACACTGCACATCAGGCCAACTTCCCACATTGGTGGCAGCGGTGGGATTTGAGCTTGCTGTTGTTTTACCACACATGCCCTAAGAATATCTTGTGAAAGATCACATAAGTACTAAAGGTACATATAACTTAGCTTAGAATACTCTGAGTTCTACTGAACCAGCTGTTGTAGCTCCTAGGGCCTAGCACACCCTAAACTACAACTCTAGCAAGGGATCAGTAGGCAAACATATAGTGTAGGTAAGTGCACCACTTACACCTCACTAGAAAAGCATGTCTACCCAGGGAGAAACTACTGAGACTCCCCTGGTCAGTGTTGACCCTCCACAGGTCACTTCAAGATATGCAGCTCTCAGTTTCCAGGAGATGAGACAGATCTGTGTCTCCAGGAAACTGAAGCAGGGGTCTAACCCCACCATTCCCTTTCTGATAGGTCTCTTAGAGACATATGATGCCAGAAAGCTTTCTCAGTTACATGAGAACATGCCAGCCTTAGAGGGAACCTCTGAGGATCCAGATCTCCCCAACATTGCTACTGCAGTTGAGGAGGAGGATCAAGAGGAACTCTCTGGGGATGAGGTAGACAAAGGTCTTGAGGTAGTCAGAAGGCTAACCAGGGCCAACTTAGACTTACTTGGGGAAGGATCTGGGGGACCCCCAGTACTGACCCTAATAAGGCCTAACCTTGGAGTTAGGAGAGATAGATCTCCTTCTAGGGACTCCATTAGATCTCTGCACTCTAATGCCTCTTCTCAGGGGAGAAGGAACTCTCCCCAGAGGAGATTGACTTCCCCTCAGAGAAGAGAGCATGAAGCAAGGATGAGACAAGCTAGACTGAGGATTGAAAGGGAAGAACTTGCCCTAGCCAAAGAAAAGCTTGCATTTGCTAGAGAGCAGAAGATGAGTGGGTTAGCTCCCACTGGTGGCAGCAATCTCCCAAGAGAAAAAGAGAAGGGTTTAGATACTAAACACCTGACTAAAATAGTGCCCCCTTTAAGCAAGGGGATGACATCCAGAAATGGATGGCTGCTTTGGAGAGGGCCTGCACTGTGCAGTGCATCCCCCAGAGTCAGTGGGCAGCTATACTGTGGCTCTCCTTTGATGGCAAAGGTAGAGATAAGCTCCTCACTACTAGAGTTGAGGATGCTAACAATTACCAGGTCCTGAAAAATGCACTGGTTGATGGGTTTGGCTTAACCACTGAGCAGTACAGGTTGCTGTTCAGGGATACCCAGAAAACTCAGTCTCAGGACTGGTCTGACTTTGTTGATTGTGCCACTAAGGCTTTGGAAGGCTGGCTACTGGGTAGCAAGGTTACTGACTTCACAGGATTATATAATCTTATTATGAGAGAGCAAGTCTTAAATAATTGTCAGAACCAGTTATTACACCAGCACCTGGTAGACTCTGATCTGACCTCTCCACAAGAATTGGGTAAGAGGGCAGACAAATGGGTCAGAACCAGGATTAGGCCCAAGAACCAAGGTGGTGACCAGAAAAAGGAATCAACCAAGCCTCAAGAGAAGGGTGGGAATAAATCTCCAGATCAAACCACATCAGGGCCCCAAAAATCCTCTGAGGGGGGTGGGTCCCAGAATCCTTCTAATAACCAAAAGAAACCTTATTGTTATCCCTGTAAACAGGTGGGTCATTTGAAAACTGACAGCAGTTGCCCAAAGAATAACAATAAAGAGAACATACCCCCAAGTAACATTCCCAAACCTCCTGTTACTACTAGTAGTAATCCCCCAGGTGGTGGGAGTGCCCCCAAGAATTTGGGTGCATTTACTTTGGGAGTTCCTGGGGACTCTGGTCTAACCAGGCCCCCAAACTTAGATACTCTTGTCTGTGAGACTGGCATGGGGTTTGCCAACTTCACAACTTGTCCCAACACTTTGGGCAAGTACAGACAGGAGCCCCTCATCAATGGTATAAAAGTTGAGGCCTATAGAGATACAGGGGCTAGCATCACTATGGTGACTGAGAGTCTAGTCCCCTCAAGGCAACTTTTACCTGGTGCCACATACCAGGTGACCAATATTGTTGGAGTGCAGAGAAATCATCCCATGGCAGTGGTCAATCTCAGCTGGGGAGGTGTCACTGGCCACAAGAGAGTGGCAGTGTCACCAAACTTGCCTGTAGATTGCCTACTGGGGAATGATTTAGAGCTCTCAGCCTGGGCTGAAGTAGAGCAAGAAACCCATTCTAAAATGGTAAACATCCATGGTAAGGTTAGTGGGGCAGTGATAGCCACAGCCCCAGTCCAAGATTTCCTCCCTGAACAGGTCAGGAGGGTTGTGCCAGTCACAACCCAATCTCAGACAACTTCCTTCCCAGAACAGGTTGTCAAGGCTGTCATGGTAACAGCCCCCACCCAAACTGAGCCCCCTCCTGAAAAGGTTGGGAGAGTTGTGATGGCCACAGCTCAAACTCAGACAGATGATAGTGTTGTGAAGCCTGAAACTATGGATCACTCCACTCAGACAGAGAGTATTGAGGAGGAAGAGAAATCTCCCTCCCACCAGACTTTAGGAAAGGGTCAGCCTCCTCAGGGAACTGATCTGACCCCTTGTGAAGAAACTGCCACAGAGGTAGTCAGGCCTAGCCTGGCAGAACCCCTGATGTCAGTGGACCCTTCCAAGGTGGGACCCAGTCTGGAGCAGGTAACCTGCCCCTCTCTACCCTGCCTCCATCAGCCCAGGGCTGTAGAGGTCAGGGAGGCCAGTGTTGGACCCCAAAGGGCCCCCTGTCCAAAAGAACTTCCCAATCAACAGATTAAGGGCACTGAAGCTAGTAATCCTAGCCAAGTGAAAATAAAACAGACTCCTGAGGGATCCCCCTTAAATTTAGTTAGGGACCTCCCACAGATGGACACTGTTGGGCACGGCCAAACCTGGGACCTGAGGGCCCCAAACCTGACCTGTCCCTCCAGTAAGCCAAACAGAGGGACCCAACCTCCAGCTGTAGGTAGCCAGAGGTTGACCCTGAGAGCCCAAAACAACTCAGTCTTGGAAAGAAAGGTCTATATGGTGGAAAATGATTGGAGGAAGCTGAGCCCAAAATTAGTGGAGCCTCACTTCAGTACTCCATTTCAGCACCAGCCTTTTACTTTGCCAAAACACACCACAGGTAGAGATTCCCTATGGTGGAGACCCTCAGACACCCTTAGGGTGAGGGATTGCTTAGTGGACCATGAGATAGGGGGTAACCATGCCAGTGCTGGTACTTCCTTATATGGCCACTCAGGCAATATAGGCTTACCTGGCAAGGATAGCCTTATCTCCTTTCGTTTGGGGGGGGGTTATGTAGGAAGGTAAATCCCTGACTATGGTTGCCCCCAACTTTTTGCCTGGTGTTTTGCTGGTTTTCTGACTTAGTTGACCTGGGGCCCTGCTATTCAGGACCCCAGGCCTACTGCTCTCTCTGTAAAATGGATTCCATGTACCTTAGGTACATATCTAAATTGGATACTGAGTCACCTTATCAGTCCCTGTACAGTGTACCTTAGGTACCCAGGGCATAGGTGTACCCAGGGCCTACCAGGGGCTGCAGCATGTATTATGCCACCCCTGGCTGGCCATCCAAATCTGACACAACTGGCTGCTTGACAGCTGGGGCAAGGTGGTGTAATCACCCTTTGCTTTAGATATAGTATACCTATATCTAACCCTAAAAATGGACACACAGATCTCCTATCAGTCACTCCTATGGCAGGCCTTAACAATCCTGAAGGCAGAGTGCTTGGAATCGTGTGAGATGGTGCTCTGGCATGAGCTGAGCCTGTCTGCGGCTTTCGGGATCCATCCCTTAGCCGTTTCCATGATATCGCATACCATATACTCTTAAGTGCATTATAATCCTCGCGGTTATATGCCAACTCTGGTATCGCTTTATCAAAACATGTCGAGTAAGGTGTCATACGAATTGGAATACTAACCCCTCGCCAATTCTGGCGACGGGGTTAGCATTCCACCCTTCTAGAGGGACACGACATGTATGTAACCCCTAACCCCGGTTAAAGTCAGACAGAGCCTTAGCATCCACAAAATGGATGCTGCCACCGAGACACAAGTCTGCCCTCCTGCTGCTGGGAGTCCTCCCAGAGCAGGAGATAAGGACAAAGGGTTTCCTGCCAGGGGCGGTGCCAGCACCGTCCCAGACAGGGTTTTGTGTATTGTAGGTAGGCAGGGCTTTAGAGGAAGGTGACTGCACGTGGCACCCCGGTGCTCACTGTGCATAGGCTGGCTGGAACCAGTTCCAGGGTCACTCCAGACCCTGTGCTGGGGAAAAGCCCGCCAAGGAAGTGGGTGTAACCACCCCCCTCCTAGTCCCACCCCTAGGGCAGGACTTAGTCGCGTGCCAGCCCCTTTTTACAGGATAAAGGTAGGAACTGGCCCCCTTCCAAATCAGATCATCTTTGAATCCTGAAACTACTTTCCACGAAAGGAACTCAAGACTTCTTCCTAAGATTTCTCCCTTGTGACTAAGGAGTAGTCACCCTGCATCCGCAGGCACCATCTTAAGAACACTGCGGTCTGCTGCAAGTCTCTCCTCCGGATCAAGACTGCCCAGCTCGACGAGAACCGGCTTCCCTGGCACCTCTGACCTCTACCTGCATCATCAGTCACGCTGAGATTCGTGGGTGTGACGAGACCTCGAGGGACCGGCCATCTTCAAGACTGCACGACTTCTTTCCAGCAAGCCCGCCGAGTGAATTCCTGGTGAGTGCTTTGGGGTCCGAGAAGCCCCCACCCTGAGCAGCTCCAGCACCGAAGTGCAGCCCCCCAGCATCTCCACGATCTGCGTGGGGCCCTTCTGCTTTTTTTCTGCTCACCGCGTTGTTTGGCTACTAGCCCGCTGGCTTGTGGCCTTCCTGACGACGCCCGACGACATTTCTTCTGCTGGTCTGGTTGCTCCAGACTGGCCCTTGCTTCCCTCCATCGGAGAAGTACCCTGGACCCTCCTGGTCCGCCCAAGACGCCATTTTAGGTCCACCGCGTGGGCCTTGCATTTGCCAAGACTTGTTGCCCAATCCTGGGTCCAGCGACGTCGACAGCAAGAACCTTCGTGGGACAGCTCGCACCTCCATCCTGGTCGCCGACAACGCCTCCTGGTCCGAGAGACTGCAGAGCCCAGCAGCGCCCACTCACCTGACTGCGGTGACTTCGCCCGGTGCCATCCTGGTGCCCACTTAATCACTGGCTAGTGATTCAAGAACTTGGTCCCCTCTGCTTTCAGGTTTTCTTCTTCCTTGATCCAGGCTTGGATCCATCGAACTTTTCTTCACTGGTCGCCTGCCAGCAACTTCCTTCTTCCAGGCTCCTGGTCTGGCAAAGAGATCCCCGACGTCTTTTCAGACCTATGCAGCTGCAGCCCCTGGGCTAGGTAACTTCGGCACTTCGGTGTCCCAGCATAGCCTCACTATCCTAGGGTCAGGATCCACTGTCGTTTTCTTCCTACCAGGTCGGGTTCGCCCGTGAACACTAACTTTGTGAATTCTAGCTTCCATAGACTTTGTCCCGCATCCCGCGTGAGAGTGCACACTCTGCACCCGAGTCCCCTGGGTCTCCTAGAAGTAATCTAACGATTCTATAGTCAAGTCCTAGCGATTCCAAAGCCTATTAGTACTGTACTTACCTGCTAGTAATTTCGCATTCCACTTTTAGAGTATATGGTTTTTCGTGCCCCTCGGGCATTTGTGTATAACGTGCTAACTTAAGTATTTTCGTAAGAGTTTTGTTGTGTGCCTAGCACCCTGTCCTCATAAAGAGTACAGGGTTGTTGTGATTTTAATAAATACATTGTTTATTTTCATAACACTTGTGTGGTGTCCTTTCACTGGGTGTTCAAGGGGTAATGTGATGGTAAAACAGCTGGCTTAACACGCCCTCTAGAGTCTTAGCCTTAGACTGCTCGTATCCATGCTACTAGGATAGCTGGTCTATAAGGTTGACTTACAACCAATCATCAATAAGGGTTGTTTGGACTGATATATAGTGATCACTAGAATAGTGAACACTGCACATCAGGCCAACTTCTCACAGAAGCGAAGTGCAGTTTCTTCCAAGATGGCCGGTCCCAAGTGTCTCGTCGCACCCACGGGTCTCAGCTTTGCTGCACATGTGGGTTGAGGTCGGAGAGGTCTGGGAATCCGGGTCTCGTCGGGCTCTGAAGTCTGGATCCTCGAGGGAAGACGACAAAGGGAAGACGCTGGACGCTTGATGGTGCCTGCTTGTGCAGGGTGGACACTCCTTGTCCACAAGGGAGATTCTTCAGTCTTCTGTGGAGCAGAACGTCGAAGTCCAGAGTGTGAGAAGTTGGCCTGGTATATGATGCTCACTAGTTCTAGTGATCACCTTGTACCATGCCAAGCAACCCTTATGGTGCAGGTTGTAAAGTCAACCATATAGACAAGCTATCCTAGGGGTAGCATGGACTAAGCAGTCTTAGGCTAAACTCTGTAAAGACATGTGAAGCAAGCTGTTTTACCATACACAATCCCCTTGAATACCAAATGAAAGGACACCACACAGATATATATTGAAAATATATATAGATTTATTTCTACAAATAACCCTGATACTCTTTATGAGCACAGAAGCAAATGCGTTAAAACAAAACACAGTTTAAATACACAAAAGTTGCACAATTATGGATGAGCCCTAGGGGCCACCTAAACCATATACTAAAATAGTGGTATAAGAACCACTATGGGGAAAGTGAAGAGGCCTAGGGCCTGGGGAATCGCTGGAGCTGTTCGGGACTAGCAGTGAAGAAGTCGGGAAAGGCCCGCGGGACTCGGGTGCAGTGCGGAAAGTGCACGCTTTACCAATGCAATGTCAATGGTGCGTAAAAGTTACAAAGTTAGTTATTAAGGAACCTTCCGAGTGACCTAGAAGGATGAAACTTTAGACACAGACACTAGAGGTGTGTACCAGTGTGGGAACACCGGCGGAGCTGAGTTACCTCACCCACAGGAAGCGGGTGCATAGGGTCGAAGTAGTGTCGGGTTTCGTCACGCAGGTCGATGGTGCTTGGAGCTGAAGATGCTGCAGGCGACTCGATGTGAAGAGTTCCGGTGGATCCAAGGATGGATCTGAAGAGGTGAAGACCTGAAAGCAGAGGGGACAATGTTCAAAGTCACTAGCCAGTGACTACCGTGGAACCAGAGTGGAACCAGGCGATGTCGGGTGCAAACAGGTGATGTCGTGTAGCTTCTCTCTGCAGCCACGTGAACACGAGGGGTAGAAGACGTCCAGGAGTCGGTCACGAGCTGTCCCATGCAGGCTTCTCGCTGTTGGCGGTGTCGGCAACTTGATTGGAGCAAACAGGCCTTGGCTAATGCAAGCCACGCAGGAATCAAAAAAGGCTTGTTACTCGGACCAGCAAGGTCAGAGCAGGTGCTCCTTTTTACAGGAGCGAGGGCAAGTCTGGAGCAACCAGACCCGCAGTGTAAGTTGAAGGTTTCGTCGCCAAGATGGCCGCTAGCCACGTGGCAAGTGGCCGGGATGGCGCGTCGAGTGGCACAGTGCAAAAGGGCCCCACGCAGATCGTGGAGATGCTGGGGGGCTGATCTTCGGTGCAAGGGCTGCTCGAGGTTGGGGCTTCTCAAACCCCAAAGCACAGCGTCGAGGGTGCCTCTGATGCTGCGCAGTCAGCGTTTCGGGGGTCTTCCAAGAGGTCCGGTCCCACGTCTCTCGGTGCCTCCACGGGTCCCTTCTTTGCAGGGACTGTGGATCGGGCGGTGAGAAGTCTGGGAGTCTGGGTCTTGTCAGGCTCTGGGCTCGGGCTCCGGCGGGAGGCGGCGGCAAAGCAGACGTCGAGTTGCTGGTTGGTGCCTGTATTCACAGGGTGGTCACTCCTTGGCCACAAGGGAGATTCTCTTCCATCTTCTGTGCAGCAGAATGTCGAAGTCCAGTCTTCTTCTGTATTTCAAGTTGATTCAGGATGATCTGAAGTCTCAGGACACAGCTCCCACTCTTATTCGAATCTGGGGGGCCGGATCACCTACTAGGTCCCTCCTCTGGGTGGAACCAGGAAGGGGGGTGGTTACACCCCCTTTCCTTTGTCCAGTTTCGCGCCAGGACTGGGGCTGGAAAGCCCCAGCACCGGTTTGAACTGGCCTATGCACAGGGACACCTTGTGCGCCCCAGGCATGTCTGATTCTATTCAGCCCTGTCCTACCCAATACACAAAATCCTGTCTGGAGTGGTGCTAGCACCTCCCCAGGCAGGAAACCCTTTGTCCAAGCTGCCCTCGCTGGAAGGACTCCCAGCAGCAGGAGGTCAGACTTGTGTCTGTGGTGGCAGCATCCATTTTGGGATGCTAAGGCTCTGTTTAACTTTAACCGGGGTTCAGGCTAGGTACATGTCGTGTCCCTCTAGAAGGGTGGAATGCTACCCCCGTCGCCAGAACTGGCGAGGGGGTAGTATTCCAATTCGTATGACACCTTACTCGACATGTTTTGATAAAGCCAAACCTAAGATAGCATTTAACCGCGAGGTTCATAATGCACTTAAGAGTATATGGTATGGCAATATCATGAAACAGCTAAAGGACATGGTTCCGAAAGCTGCAGACAGGCTCAGCTCATGCCAGAGCACTATCTCACATATTCCCAAGCACTCTGCCTCCAGGATTGATGAGGCCTTCCATAGGAGTGGCTGATAGGGACATATGTGTCCATTTTAGGTTAGGTATAGGCATACTACACCTAAGTAAGGGGTGGTTACACCGACTTACCCCAGCTGAGTGATCAGCCAGTTGTGTCAAAAATGGAGGCCAGGCCAGGGGTGGCATAATACATGCTGCAGCCCCTGGTAGGCCTTGGAAGCACCTATGCCCTGGGTACCTGGGTACACTGTTACAGGGGCCAATAAGGTGAACCAGTTCCAATTTTGTTATGCACCTAAAGTACATGGGTAACAATTTAGAGAGAGAACAGCAGGCTGTGGGTCTGATTAGCAGGCCCACAGCCACATTAAGTCATAAACCAGTGAAGCAAAAAGCAAAAATTTGGGGTGACCATAGGATAGCAGACCCTACTCTCCTACACAACCCCCCCCAAACGCAGAGACATTAGACTAACCTTGACCAGTTGTGTCTTCATGTTCTAAGTGGAAGTACCTGGAGAGACCATCTGCATTACCATGGTTAGTCCCTGGGCGGTGCTCCACTGTAAAGTCCATCCCCTGTAGGGAAATGGACCACCTGAGCAGTTTGGGGTTTTCACCCTACATCTGATTAAGCCATAAGAGGGGCTTATGGTCGGTCTGAATCTTGAAGTGAGTGCCAAACAAGTATGGTCTCAACTTCTTCAGGGCCCACACCACAGCAAAGGCCTCCCTCTCAATGGCTGACCAACGTTTCTCTCTGGGGGTCAGCCTTCTGCTAATGAAAGCAATGGGCTGGTCTTGACCATCTACATTAAGTTGTGAAAGCACAGCTCCCACTCCCAACTCAGAAGCATCTGTTTGGACAATAAACTCTCTTGAGTAGTTAGGACTCTTCAGGATAGGTGCAGAGCACATGGCCTTCTTCAGGTCATCAAATGCCTTTTGACAGTATTCTGTCCACTGAACCTTTTTGGGCATCTTCTTGGATGTCAGATCATTAAGAGGAGTCACAATGGACCCATAGTTCTTAAGAAACTTCCTGTAGTACCCAGTCAGGCCCAAGAAAACTCTGACCTGAGTCTGGGTAGTTGGAGGAGTCCAGTCCTTTATGGTCTGAATCTTACTCTCCAGTGGTTGAACTTGGCCTCCACCCACAAGGTGGCCCAAGTACACAACCTTACTCTGCCCTATCTGGCACTTGGTTGCCTTGATAGTGAGGCCTGCCTTTTGCAGAGCCTCTAGCACTTCCTTCAGGTGGACAAGGTGATCCTCCCAGGTGGAGCTAAAGACAGCAATATCATCCAGATATGCTGCACAAAAGTCATCCAACCCAGTAAGGACTTGATTCACCAACCTTTGGAAGGTGGCAGGTGCATTTTTCAAACCAAAGGGCATCACCACAAACTGGTAATGCCCACTGGGGGTAGAAAATGCTGTCTTGGCTTTAGACTCCTCAGCTAACCTGATTTGCCAGTAGCCAGCTGTCAAGTCAAATGTGCTCAAATACTTGGCAGAAGCCAATTTGTCTATGAGCTCATCTGCCCTTGGAATTGGGTGTGCATCTGTCCTGGTGACAGCATTGAGTCCTCTGTAGTCCACACAGAACCTCATCTCTCTCTTTCCATCTTTGGTGTGAGGTTTGGGGACCAGAACCACTGGGCTAGCCCAGGGGCTCTCTGAAGGCTCAATGACACCTAACTCCAGCATCTTTTGCACCTCAGCCTTGATACAGTCTCTGACATGGTCAGGCTGCCTGTAAATGTTGTTCTTTACAGGAAGACTATCACCAGTGTCCACCACATGGGTACACCAGTTAGTCTGACTGGGTGTCAGGGAGAACATATGTCGATATGACTGCAAAACCTGTCTACAGTCATGTTGCTGATGTTCAGTGAGGCTGCCATCTAAGGCCACACCATCAACTGAGCCATCCTCAGGGTTCTGAGTCAGCAGGTCTGGGAGAGGGTCACTCTCTTCCTCCTGCCCCTCATCTGTAGCCATGAGCAAGCCCATGTCTGCCCTGTCAACATATGCTT
Organism: Lissotriton helveticus; assembly: GCF_964261635.1. Taxonomy (NCBI): domain Eukaryota; kingdom Metazoa; phylum Chordata; class Amphibia; order Caudata; family Salamandridae; genus Lissotriton; species Lissotriton helveticus. Next base: position 49,720,833 of record NC_136067.1, read on the forward strand.
TCAGCCTGTTAACATGGAGCACGCTGTGGGGGCTCCTGGGAGTTCCTAGGTCCACCAAGTAGGTAACCTCTCCCTTTTTCTCCATGATTGTATGGGGTCCAGACCATCTGTCTTGGAGTGCTGCTGGGGCCACTGGCTCCAACACCCATACCTTCTGTCCAGGCTGGTACTCAGTCAGGACAGCCTTTTGGTCATGCCAGGCTTTCTGTAAGGCCTGGCTAGCCTCAAGGTTTTTGGATGCCTTCTCCATATACTCAGCCATCCTGGAGCGGAGACCAAGTACATAGTCCACTATGTCTTGCTTGGGCTTTTTGAGAGGTAACTCCCATCCTTCCCTCACCAGACATAGGGGTCCTCTTACAGGATGTCCAAAGAACAATTCAAAGGGGCTGAAGCCAACTCCTTTTTGTGGGACCTCTCTGTAAGCAAACAGAAGGCAGGGCAGAAGGATATCCCATCTTCGCCTGAGCTTCTCAGGTAATCCTTTGATCATGCCCTTTAGGGTCTTGTTGAATCTCTCAACAAGCCCATTGCATTGTGGATGATAGGGAGTGGTGAACTTATAGTTGACACCACACTCCTTCCACATAGCTGTCAAGTAACCTGACATGAAGTTTGCACCTCTATCAGATACTACCTCCTTAGGAAACCCCACTCTGGAGAAAACTCCAAGTAAGGCCCTGGCCACAACAGGAGCTGTTGTGGTCCTAAGTGGAATTGCCTCTGGGTACCTGGTGGCATGGTCCACCATCACCAGTATGAATCTGTGCCCAGATGCTGTAGGGGGATCCATTGGTCCAACAATGTCAATCCCCACCCTTTCAAAGGGCACCCCTAGCACAGGTAATGGTATTAGGGGGGCCTTTGTGGTACCACCTGCTTTGCCACTTGCTTGGCAGGTTACACAGGAGCGACAAAACTCCTTTGTATCTTCTGACATGTGAGGCCAGTGAAAGTGACAGACAAGTCTGTCCCAAGTTTTGTTCTGGCCTAGGTGTCCTGCTAAGGGAATATCGTGTGCCAAGGTAAGAAGGAAGCCCCTAAATTGCAGAGGTATGACCAACCTCCGGGTTGTACCAGGCTTGGGGTCTCTACCCTCTGAATAAAGGAGCCCATCATCCCAATAAACCTTATGGGTACCTTGAGCATTCCCAGCAGCCTCAGCAGCAGCCTGCTGTCTGAGGGGTTCAAGAGAAGGACAGGATAACTGAGCCTGCCCCAAGTCTGCCCTAGAAGGTCCCCCTGTCCCCAGAAACTCAACCTGATCAGGTTCAAGCTCTATAGGGACAGTTCCTTCAGGGGTCTCAGAATCATCTTCCTGTGAAGGCTGATCCTCACTTGTAGGCATTTGGGAAGGCACAGCCTTTGCCCTCCTGTTCCTTGTCTTGGAAGGTACTTGGTCCATTGTTCCAGGATCCAAGACCTGAGGTTCAGAGAGGCACTTTTTGGCCTGTGACCTGGTCACAGCAAGGACATGTGATGATATCCCTAACATCTCTGCATGAGTCCTGTACTCAACTTCTGACCATAGAGAGCTCTCCAGGTCATTGCCCAACAAACATTCTACTGGGAGATCAGCACTAACCACAACTCTTTTTAGGCCAGTTACCCCTCCCCAGGAAAAGTTAACAATTGCCACACTATGTGTAGTAGTGACATTGCTGGCATTGGTCACCAGGTAATTATCACCTGGTATGTACTGTCCAGGGTCCACAAAGCTAGGCGTCACCATAGTGACACTGGCACATGTGTCCCTGTATGCTTGAGCCACTTTTTCATTAATTAAAGGTGTCTGTCTGTACTTGCCCAAATTATTGGGACTGACAGTAGGGGAAAAATCAATCTCCCCATCACAAATAAGAACAGCCTGTGTGGGGACTCTGACTAGGTCAGAATCTCCATCAGTTCCCAAGGTGATACCCACTACCCCCTTAGTCTGTGGTCCAACACTGCCAACTGTACTAGTGGGTGCAGGTGCCTTAGGGGCTGCAGTGTTGGTGGCTCCACCCTTTTTACAATCACTTGTCCAGTGAGTGGTGTTTTTGCAAAAGCTACACCAGGGTTTTCTTTGACCTTCTTTCTTCTTCTTCTTGGAAGTTTGGGACCCACCCTCAGTATTAGTTTGGGGCCCTGTTGAAGACTTCTGGTCTTTAGCTTTCTGCTCCCCACCCTTCTGGTCTGTTTTCTTTTGGTCACCACCCTGGTTCTGGTTCTGGTTCTTTTGCTTAACTCTGGTTCTAACCCATTTGTCTGCCCTCTTTCCCAATTCTTGGGGAGAGGTTAGATCTGAGTCAACCAAATGTTGATGCAACTGCTGGTTCTGACAGTTATTTAAAATCTGTTCTCTCATAAGCAAATTGTACAATCCTTCATAGTCTGTAACCTTACTTCCCAGCAACCAGCCCTCCAGAGCCTTAGTGGCACATTCAACAAATTCAGACCAGTCCTGAGTCTGTGTCTTCTGGGTATCTCTGAACATTAACCTGTACTGTTCAGTGGTTAAGCCTAACCCATCAATCAGAGCACTCTTCAGGACCAGGTAGTTTCTAGACTCCCCATCACTAACTGTGAGGAGTCTGTCTCGGCCTCTACCTTCAAAGGAGAGCCACAGGATTGCTGCCCACTGCTCCTGAGGGACCTGCTGTACTTTGCAAGCTCTCTCAAGTGCAGTCATCCACTTGTGGATATCATCCCCAACTTTGTAGGGGGGCACAATCTTACTCAGGTTTCTATTGTCATAGGACCTGTCTTTATCCTTAGGGATAGTGCTGCCACCAGTGGAATCTAATCCACTCTCTCTAGGCTGCCTTGCTCTAGCAAGTTTCTCTTTGGCCAGGGCAACTTCTAATTCTTGTCTCTGGATCCTAAGTTCAGCCTCTCTCATTTTGGCCTCATGTTCCCTTCTCTGAGGGCTAGTGAACTCCCTTCTGGAGTTACCATGAGAACCTCTAGAAACATGGGAAGTATTGGAATCACCTGAGTGATTCCTCCTCCTCCTATGCTCCTGGTTAAGTCCATTTGGGGGTCTGAATGGGTTGGACCCACCTTCAGTCCCAAATAAACTTAGGTTAGCCTGGTTAAGCCTGCTGACTAACACCTGGCTATCTCTATCATCATCAGACTCACTTTCTTCTACCTCCTCCCCTTCTTCTTCCTCAGGCTGAGAATTCCCAGGGGTCTGGTCTTCCTCATCTATCTGGATGACAGGGGCAGGGGCATCAGGGTTATCATCTTCAGTGGGAGAGCCTCCATCTCCAGTCCCTGAGGTGCCTGGCTTGGAGTTCTTTAGAGCTTCAGACTGGTCTAACAGCTCTCTGAGGTGTCCTGCTGTAGGAGTAGGACCTGTTTTGATTCCTCTCATGGAACACAGTTGCCTCAGTTCCTTAAATGGAAAGATAGCAAATTTGGATGGTGCCCTTGGAGGGTCACTCTCAACAGAGGTGGTTCCAGTGGATCCCTCTGCTCCAGACATTGCTCTAGTGTGGTGGATGTGTTGCAATCTACCTACACTTGTGTTTTCCTACAAAACCTATCTAGTAGTCGTAGTCAGGGTGTGCTACTCCCTATCCTCTACAACAACTAAGTTCAGTAGAACTTAAGTATATCTAGTCTTGTTTTAGTGTACCTATCAGGTACCTGTATGATCTTTCAAATGATATTTTCAAAGATTGTAATGGTAAAACAACAGCAAGCTCAAATCCCAATCCGCTGCTCACCAATGTGAGAAGTTGGCCTGGTATATGATGCTCACTAGTTCTAGTGGTCACCTTGTACCATGCCAAGCAACCCTTATGGTGCAGGTTGTAAAGTCAACCTTATAGACAAGCTATCCTAGGGGTAGCATGGACTAAGCAGTCTTAGGCTAAACTCTGTAAAGGCATGTGAAGCAAGCTGTTTTACCATACACAATCCCCTTGAATACCAAATGAAAGGACACCACACAGATATATATTGAAAATATATATAGATTTATTTCTACAAATAACCCTGATACTCTTTATGAGCACAGAAGCAAATGCGTTAAAACAAAACACAGTTTAAATACACAAAAGTTGCACAATTATGGATGAGCCCTAGGGGCCACCTAAACCATATACTAAAATAGTGGTATAAGAACCACTATGGGGAAAGTGAAGAGGCCTAGGGCCTGGGGAATTGCTGGAGCTGTTCGGGACTAGCAGTGAAGAAGTCGGGAAAGGCCCGCGGGACTCGGGTGCAGTGCGGAAAGTGCACGCTTTACCAATGCAATGTCAATGGTGCGTAAAAGTTACAAAGTTAGTTATTAAGGAACCTTCTGAGTGACCTAGAAGGATGAAACTTTAGACACAGACACTAGAGGTGTGTACCAGTGTGGGAACACCGGCGGAGCTGAGTTACCTCACCCAAAGGAAGCGGGTGCATATGGTCGAAGTAGTGTCGGGTTTCGTCACGCAGGTCGATGGTGCTTGGAGCTGAAGATGCTGCAGGCGACTCGATGTGAAGAGTTCCGGTGGATCCAAGGATGGATCTGAAGAGGTGAAGACCTGAAAGCAGAGGGGACAATGTTCAAAGTCACTAGCCAGTGACTACCGTGGAACCAGAGTGGAACCAGGCGATGTCGGGTGCAAACAGGTGATGTCGTGTAGCTTCTCTCTGCAGCCACGTGGACACGAGGGGTCAAAGACGTCCAGGAGTCGGTCACGAGCTGTCCCACGCAGGCTTCTCGCTGTTGGCGGTGTCGGCAACTTGATTGGAGCAAACAGGCCTTGGCTAATGCAAGCAACGCAGGAATCAAAAAAGGCTTGTTACTCGGACCAGCAAGGTCAGAGCAGGTGCTCCTTTTTACAGGAGCGAGGGCAAGTCTGGAGCAACCAGACCCGCAGTACAAGTTGAAGGTTTTGTCGCCAAGATGGCCGCTAGCCACGTGGCAAGTGGCCAGGACGGCGCGTCGAGGGGCACAGTGCAAAAGGGCCCCACGCAGATCGTGGAGATGCTGGGGGGCTGATCTTCGGTGCAAGGGCTGCTCGAGGTTGGGGCTTCTCAAACCCCAAAGCACAGCATCGAGGGTGCCTCTGATGCTGCGCAGTCAGCGGTTCAGGGGTCATCCAAGAGGTCCGGTCCCACGTCTCTCGGTGCCTCCACGGGTCCCTTCTTTGCAGGGACTGTGGATCGGGCGGTGAGAAGTCTGGGAGTCTGGGTCTTGTCAGGCTCTGGGCTCGGGCTCCGGTGCGAGGCGGCGGCAAAGCAGACGTTGAGTTGCTGCTTGGTGCCTGTATTCACAGGGTGGTCACTCCTTGGCCACAAGGGAGATTCTCTTCCGTCTTCTGTGCAGCAGAATGTTGAAGTCCAGTCTTCTTCTGTATTTCAAGTTGATTCAGGATGATCTGAAGTCTCAGGACACAGCTCCCACTCTTATTCGAATCTGGGGGGCCGGATCACCTACTAGGTCCCTCCTCTGGGTGGAACCAGGAAGGGGGGTGGTTACACCCCCTTTCATTTGTCCAGTTTCGCGCCAGGACTGGGGCTGGAAAGCCCCAGCACCGGTTTGAACTGGCCTATGCACAGGGACACCTTGTGCGCCCCAGGCATGTCTGATTCTATTCAGCCCTGTCCTACCCAATACACAAAATCCTGTCTGGAGTGGTGCTAGCACCTCCCCAGGCAGGAAACCCTTTGTCCAAGCTGCCCTCGCTGGAAGGACTCCCAGCAGCAGGAGGTCAGACTTGTGTCTGTGGTGGCAGCATCCATTTTGGGATGCTATGGCTCTGTTTAACTTTAACCGGGGTTCAGGCTAGGTACATGTCGTGTCCCTCTAGAAGGGTGGAATGCTACCCCCGTCGCCAGAACTGGCGAGGGGGTAGTATTCCAATTCGCATGACACCTTATTCGACATGTTTTGATAAAGCCAAACCTAAGATAGCATTTAACCGCGAGGTTCATAATGCACTTAAGAGTATATGGTATGGCAATATCATGAAACAGCTAAAGGACATGGTTCCGAAAGCTGCAGACAGGCTCAGCTCATGCCAGAGCACTATCTCACATATTCCCAAGCACTCTGCCTCCAGGATTGATGAGGCCTTCCATAGGAGTGGCTGATAGGGACATATGTGTCCATTTTAGGTTAGGTATAGGCATACTACACCTAAGTAAGGGGTGGTTACACCGACTTACCCCAGCTGAGTGATCAGCCAGTTGTGTCAAAAATGGAGGCCAGGCCAGGGGTGGCATAATACATGCTGCAGCCCCTGGTAGGCCTTGGAAGCACCTATGCCCTGGGTCCCTGGGTACCTGGGTACACTGTTACAGGGGCCAATAAGGTGAACCAGTTCCAATTTCGTTATGCACCTAAAGTACATGGGTAACAATTTAGAGAGAGAACAGCAGGCTGTGGGTCTGATTAGCAGGCCCACAGTCACATTAAGTCATAAACCAGTGAAGCAAAAAGCAAAAATTTGGGGTGACCATAGGATAGCAGACCCTACTCTCCTACACAGAGTTTCTTCTTGTAGAATATGTTCAGGATAATCTGATTTGGAATGGGACCAGCTCCTACCTTTATCCTGCTAAAGGGGGCTGCACTACTGACTAGGTCCCTGCCCTGGGTTGGACCAGAAAGGGGGGTGGCTACACCCCCAATCCTTTGTCCGGCTTCCCGCCAGAGCTGGGGCAGGGATGCCCCAGCAACTGGTTGGAACCGGTGTATGCACAGGACACCTTGTGTGCCCCGGGCATGTCTCATTCCTTTCAAGCCTACCCTACCCAATACACAAAATCCTGTCTGGGGTGGTGCTAGCACCTCCCAAGGCAGGAAACCCTTTGTCCAAGCCGCCCTCGCTGGAAGGACTCCCAGCAGCAGGAGGTCAGACTTGTGTCTGTGGTGGCAGCATCCATTTTGTGATGCCAAGGCTCGAGTTAACTTTAACCGGGGTTCTCAGTTACATACATGTCGTGTTCCTCTAGAAGGGTGGAATGCTACCCCCGTCGCCAGAATTGGCGAGGGGGTAGTATTCCAAATCGTATGACACCTTACTCGACATGTTTTGATAATGTTATACCAGAGTTGGCATTTAACCACGAGGATTATAATGCACTTAAGAGTATATGGTATAGCGTTATCATGGAACAGCTATTAGGACTTGGTTCCGCAAGCTGCAAACGGGCTCAGCTCATGCCAGAGCACCATCTCACATAATTCCAAGCGCTCTGCCTTCAGGATTGATAAGGCCTTCCATAGGAGTGACTGATAGGAATACATGTGTCCATTTTAGGTTTAGATATAGGTTACTATACCTAAAGCAAAGGGTGATTACACCACCTTGCCCCAGCTGTCGTGCAGCCAGTTGTGTCTATTTAGATGGCCAGCCAGGGGTTGCATAATACATGCTTCAGCCCCTGGTAGGCCCTGGGTACACCTATGCCCTGGGTACCTATGGTACACTGTACAGGGACTGATAAGGTGGCCCAGTACCAATTGATAAATGCACCTAAGGTACATGGTTGTCAATTTATAGAGAGAACAGCTAGGCTGTGGGTCTGATTAGCAGGCCCACAGCCAGGGAAAGTCGTAAACCAGTGAAGCAAAATGCAAAAATCTGGGGTGCCCATAGGATTGCAGACCCCACTCTCCTACATACCACACATAAATTTACAACGAAATTCGTTGTAAATGCATGAATGGTAAAAGCATGTTTTTTTTAAATGTTTGGATAAGGTAAGTATGGGTATAGGGGTATATGTTTTGGGGTACTGAGGTATATGTTTTGGGGTGTTTGGGTATTTTTTAAGGGTTCAGATATAGTTTTGGGTTATGGGGTACAGGGGTAGTTTTAGGGTTTAGGGATAGGTATGCGTTTTGGAGTACAGGCGTATTTTTAGGGTTCAGGGCTAGGTTTGTGTTTTGGGGTATAGGGGTATCTTTAGGGTTCAGGGGTAGGTTCCGGTTTTGGGGTACAGGGGTATTTTAAGGGTTCAGGGCTAGGTTTGGGTTTTGGGGTACAGGAGTATTTTTAGGGTTCAGGGCTAGGTTTGGGTTTCGGGGTACAGGGGTATTTTAGGGTTCAGTGGTAGGTTTGGGTTTTGGGGTTCAGGGTTATTTTTATGGTTCAGGGTCTAGGTTTGGGTTTTGGGGTACAGGGATATTTTAAGAGTTCTGGGCTAGGTTTGTGTTTTGGGGTACAGGGGTATTTTAGGGTTCAGGGGTAGGTTTGGGTTTTGGGGTACAGGGGTATTTTTAGGGTTCAGGGCTAGGTTTGGGTTTTGGGGTACAGGGGTATTTTTAGGGTTCAGGGGTAGGTTTGGGGGGTTGAGGTACAGGCGTATTTATAGGGTTCAGGGCTAGGTTTGGGTTTTGGGGTACAGGGGTATTTTTAGGGTTTAGGGATAGGTATGGGTTTTGGGGTACAGGGTAAATTTATAGGGTTAAGATGCGTTAGTGTTTACGGGTATTGGGGTATTTTAAAGAGTAAGGGTATGTTATGATTATGGGGTGCAGGGGTATTTAAAGGGAGCAGGGTGGACACCCAGAGCTGGAATGTACAGAACCTGGGAAGAAAAAAACAATGAAATATTGTGCAAAACGGTCGCTTTTTTTTCCGTAATCCCGCGCCCCGCACACGCCCACGCCCCCAGCACACGCCCACAGCACATGATATGAGACATAGCATGAAGGGCGGAACGTACCACACGCCCCCAGCGTTTGTCACGCCCCCAGCACATGCCCACAGCACAACGCAGACACGCCCACAAGGGACTACTTTGCTGGCACGGTTCTTTTACCTTTTAAATGTAAATGGTGGGCGTCTGCATAGCCTATGTCCTTCTGCTGCAACTGCCCTTTCCAACGCTGTATTGGGTGTTGTGATTGGTGCCGTGGTTCCTGAGATTACACGCCTCAAAGGTTTGGGCTCTCTCTTTATTATATTAGTATAGATTTCTCATTATATCTATTCAACTATAGTTGTTCATGAAAAGGAGGAAGAGGGCAAGACTTTCGGCTTTTGGGGGAAAGGGTAATAAAGATTGCGACCATGTATGATAAGAGATAAAAGACTGTCTGATGAAAGGTTATTACGAGCACCTAGGAGTTCAGTGACACTAAACAGAAACTTGGCCTTCAGTTCGTTCCTCTAGGTGGTCTCAGAATTCAGGCAGACTTGTAATATCCTTATAATGTGCGTCTTTGGGCACTTTATTTCATTGATTTAAAAATGTAACGCTGACCAGAGTCAGAAAGGTAAATTTGAGAGCCGACAGAGAATACATAAACATGCACAGAACTAAATACTACGGACCTTATTTATGAAGGCCTTGCGCCGCCGGTGCCTCAATTTGTAACATGGGAAAAAGTGACGCACCGGCGGCGCAAGGCCTTCATAAATAAGGCCCTACGTCTGTGTCTCATGAAACCATACAATGTAACATGTCTATATCTCGTATTTTGTTTCGCTGATCACCTTTCACAAATCAGCATCTTTGTAAAATGCACCAATCAACTAATTCTGGTTTGTATTCTGAACTATAACTGCATTTCTTGCTATATATAGCTTCTGCCCCAATATATCAGGTCAAATTATCTCGGCATCCACAGACCATATAATATAAATAAAAATAACACGAACTTCAGCCCAAGTGCAACTATGTCTATGCTGTTATGAGCCTACGAACTTCAGCCCAAGTGCAACTATGTCTATGCTGTTATGAGCCGAATTAATACATGGAAAATAAACAATGTCCACTGAATTAAGAAAAATATATATATAAATAGTTACTCTGCATTTCTATTTAGTTCTCCATTTCAGCAGGTGCCCACTATCTATAGCGCCATGAAATGCCTTCAAAGTTGGATGTGCTTAGAAAATGCACATATGCATGTGTACACGTGAGACCTTGTACCCAGGGTCCCAGAGAGGTCAGAGGCTACTGGACACCAAATGTTGCAACCATAGTCAGATCATTGGTGCCCGGGGCACAAAATACTATTGAACCTCGAATGTATTACCAAGTATATCTTTACAACACTTGACTCTCTCAACAAGCCTTGCTTCTTGCTTGCAGGTTTTCAAAACACATAAATGAAAGGCATTGTCATTTACAATGCCAAAAGCTCAAACTCTCGCAACTGTGAGACCTATTGGATTGCAAATGATTGTTATTGTTTACTGCTGCTTCATCTCTTACACCTGGAAATCTTATTATTGCACTTGTGTTTTTGTACCGTGCCAAAATGGAGTTAATATTTGACTTAGACAACCTGTTGCATTACAATGTGGTGGAGTTAAAGGGTTTCTGCAGGCAGAAGGGGAGACCTGTGAGTGAGGAATCCACCCAGGGGGACTTTATCAAAGTCCTGTACTAATTTGGAAGGGAACGCAAGGAAGCAGCCTTAAAAGAGGACCAGGATGGGGTGGTTTTGAGGAGGACCCTGAGATCCGTGAGGACTCTGAGTGGGAGTGTTCCCAATCTCACCCCTAGAGGGCAGTGGCCCTGAAGAGTTTGTGAGGAGCCAGGAAATGGCTGGGCAAGGATGCCAGTAGAGAGAGAGGGCCCCATAGATAGGGAGTCCCTTGTTGGGTCTAGTGCCAGGAGCAGTGTCACCTATTACACCTTGTCCACTGAGGAGCTTATGGATAGACAGGCTGAGAGGGACCTGAGGTTACAGCTGGCCCACCTGGCTGCAAAAAAGAGAAGGGCAGAGGACAAAAGAATCTTAGCTGAATCTGATGGTGCAGGCTGAAATGGCCTTCACCAAGGAAATACTTGCTGTTGAGGCAAGGAAATTATCCCATGAGCGTAGTTTAAGAGTTCTAGACTTACCAGCACCACAGGTAGAATTCAGTGGTGGCAGTAATACTGAGTTCAGTGTTAAAAACACCACCCACATACCCACACCCTTTGAAACTAGCTTCAAGGAGGAGGATGTCATCCATCAGTGGTTGCAGGAGAATAAGAGAACTCTGTCAGTGCGCAGGATCCCTGAGGAGGATTGGGGAACTGGCCTGGGAAGCAATATTCCTGAGGATGAGAGGTATGCCCTAATTGCCAATAATTTATCACAGACATGGATGGGGGCAAAAGGAAAACCCTGATAGTCAAAAAATCTTATACCTGTATTATGAATAGCACGGTGCTCTGAAGTTACACAAAGTCACATTCAATGGCACATAATACTAATAAATAGGTAGTCTTGACGACAAACTCTACTAATGCACAAGTTACTACTTGTGTAACGATATATCTGTAAGAGACATTAGTTAGTATTAGATTCCTTACCTTAGAATATCCCCAGGCGTCAGACTGGATCCGGAAATTTTTGCGTAGCAGTACCCTTGCGCGTCGGTAGGCGTCGTCTGCGGCTCCGCGTCCGTCGTCGGCGTCGTGGGCGCCGTGATGACGTCGTCGGAGTACTCAGACGCTGCCTCCGCGTGCTGATGTCAGTTCTTAGACACAGCTTTTCTGCGGCAGAAATGCAGAGCCATGTTAAAAACCAACACTGGTGCCATTGAAACTAGGGCCTTGAAAGGGGGTAATCCTAACCCTAGATATTGGTTTGCAGAACGGGGAGGATGGGTGGGTCGGTAAGGAATCTAATACTAACTAATGTCTCTTACAGATATATCGTTACACAAGTAGTAAGGATTAGTTACTTACCTGTAATCCTAGTTCTCTTCCAGGGGTATCCTCATCAAAGTCATAAGCATTAGAATATTCCCGCCCATGCGCGGGACCCCGGAAACACTATATTATATGTGCCCCACATATACATATACTCATATATATATATATATATATATATATATATATATATATATATATATATATATACATATATATATATAAAAACATGCAATAGCAGCCAAATCACATCAGAACTGGAATATGCTGTGAAGAATTTCCACCATACATGAATAATATGCATTAGAAACATGAGAAACAACACAAAAGATTGTTTTAGAACTGTTTTAATGCTTAGGAAGCAGTAGAAATTCTTATAACTCACTGAAAGCATAGGAAGCTCCCAGGCTGCATTGCAAACACACAGTCTAAAAAGACTGAAAAGCTAACCTGTAGCTGAATACAAAAAACTGACACCGTGCCTTTAAGGCACCCATGACCCCCTGTATCCCATCATGCCTCAGGGGTGACAGTTAGGTCAGTTGTTCTTTTCGGAGACTGAAACAAACCCAGTAACAAAATAGGTTAACAATATCTCCTTATTAAAGAATATCCTTTGCCCGGGGAGGCGGGAGGGTTGCTTATGACTTTGATGAGGATACCCCTGGAAGAGAACTAGGATTACAGGAAAGTAACTAATCCTTCTCTTCCCGGAATGATAAGACAGTAATCTCATCAACAAGCCTGAGCAGGCTATAGGCTACCCAAACAGATTTCTCAAGGAGGCTTGTCCTACTTGAGTATCGGCCCTGGAATCAGATTCAAGACAGTAATGTCTCATAAAGGTATGAACTGATTTCCAGGTCGCAGCCTTGCATATTTCTGATATTGGAATGTCATGTAAGAAGGCTACTGTAGCGGCTTTCCCTCTAGTGGAATGTGCTTTGGGTGACACCAATAAAGGCTTGCCTGCAAGCTGATAAGCCAATTTAATGCAAGAGACAATCCATCTGGAGATGAACCTCTTGGCCGCTGGAAAACCCGTCCTCATTGAACCATAGTTCACAAACAGTTGATCAGTTTTCCTGATCCCTTTAGTCTTTTCCAAATAGAACTTGAGCACTCTCTTAAGATCCAAGGAGTGCAGTGACCGCTCGGCCGGGGTCGTAGGATTTGGAAAAAACGAAGGGAGGGAAATGGACTGATTTATATGAAAATCAGAAACCACTTTAGGCAAGAAAGATGGATGAGCCCTTAGGACTACTCTATTGTGGTGGAAAACAGAGTATGGTTCCTTAGCACAGAGCGCTTGTATCTCGCTTACTCTGCGCGCTGAGGTAATCGCCACCAAAAAGGCCGCTTTCGAAGAGAGATGTTGCAAAGAGGCCTTGTGGATGGGCTCGAAAGGAGGTGACATTAACCTGGATAGAACCAGGTTCAATTCCCAAGGAGGAGAAGGATTTCACACAGGGGGATACACTTTTTTCAACCCCTGGAGGAAGTCCTTAACCACTGGAACCTGAAAGAAAGAGATCTGATCAGGTGATTTCCTGTACGCTACTATGGCTGACAAGTGCACTCTAATGGAAGCATATTTCAAACCAGAAGTTGCCAAGGAAAGGAGGTATGGCAGGATTACCTTCTCCTGCCCTTTAGTTGGATCCAAGTGATGATCCCTACACCATATGTAGAACCTTTTCCACTTGAACGCATAAGACGCTCTTGTGGAAGGTCTCTTAGCCTCCTTTAAAATGTTCATACAGTCGGGAGGCAGATTCAAATGCCCATATTGCAGGACCTCAGGTGCCATGCTGTCAGGTTCAGTGATGAGAGGTTGGGATGCAGTATCCTCCCGTTCATCTTGCTCAACAGGTTCGGTTTGCAAGGAAGTCGTCTGTGTGGACACACAGACAGATGCAGCAGGTCCGGGTACCACCACTGTCGTGGGCAATCCGGAGCTATCAAGATCATCTCCATGTCCGACCTGAGGAGCTTGGACACCACCTTCGGAATCAGAGGCAGGGGAGGAAACGCGTAAGCAAACTTTCCCGACCAATCCATCAGGAGAGCGTTCCCCTGCGTCCCTGGTCGGTGGAATCTGGACACGAAGGCGTGGCATTTTGCGTTTTCTTTGTCCGCAAACAAGTCTATGGCTGGACGACCCCAACAACGAAAAAGATCTTCTACCACTTCGTCGTTTAGCACCCAGTCTGGCTGAGCTTCGAAGTGCCTGCTGAGTGCGTCTGCTTTGATGTTTAACTCGCCTGGAAGGTGCACTGCCACCACTGACAGGTTTCGAGAGAGAAGCCAGTGCCAGATGGTTTGAGCCTCCCGGGAGAGAGGGCGAGATCGTGTGCCTCCTTGCTTGTTCAGATAGAACATGGTGGTTGTATTGTCTGTCTGAACTAAGACTGAGTCGTACTCGATCGCTGGAAGAAACGCTTTGAGAGCTAGAAACACCGCTCTGAGCTCCAGCATGTTTATGTGGTACGTCTACTCCTGTGCAGACCACTGACCCTGAATCTGAAAGGGACCCATGTGCGCTCCCCAGCCTTGTAGAGAGGCATCTGTCACTATAGACTGGGTGGGTAGTGGCTGATGAAAAGGTACTCCCACCAGCACATTCCTCGTCCAAGTCCACCATTTGATGGCATCATTCGCTGTCTGGGGAAGAGTGATACGATCTTCCCAATGCCCTGTCGCCTGGTCCCACTGGTCTTCGAGAGCCTGTTGTATAGGGCACATTCTCAGCCTGGCGTTCGGGATGAGAAAAATGCAGGACGCCATGGAACCCAGCAGGGAGGCTACCTGTCGGACTGTCGGAAGCCGAGACTCTAATAGAATCCCACACTTGTGCCTCATGGAAAAAAGTCTCTCTTCCGAAGGAAACGCTTTTCCCAATTATGTGCCCAGAACGGAGCCTAGGTAGTGGATGGACTGTGTTGGCCGCTGGACTGACTTTTCCAGGTTCACATGGAGACCGAGCCTGTGCAACTGGTGTAGACAAAGTTGCAGATCGTGCGTCACCTGTATCGGAGACGGGCCCTTTAGGAGCCAGTCATCCAGGTATGGGTAAATGAAGAGTCCCTTTTTGTGAAGAAAAGCCGCCACCACTGCCATGCATTTGGTGAAGACTCGTGGTGCGGACTTGAGTCCGAAGGGTAGCACCTTGTACTGGTAGTGTTTGCTTCCTACGACAAACCTCAAGTACTTGTGATGCTGCAGAGCAATTGGAATGTGAAAGTATGCATCTTGCAGATCCACCAAACACATCCAATCTCCGGCTTAAGATATGGGCATATTTGGTGAAGAGCTAACATGCGAAACTTTTCTCTGACGATGACTTTGTTTAGGAGACACAGATCGAGTATGGGTCTGAACTTGTCCTCCTGATCTTTTTTGGGGACAAGAAAGTATCTTGAGTAGACTCCCTTTCCTCTTTGAGAGGGAGGAACTTCCTCTACAACTCTTTTTTGTAGGAGGACCGCCACTTCTCTGCGGAGCAAGCTCAGCTGGTGAGGGCAAGAGGTCTTTGGAGGAATGCTTTTCGGGAGTGCACGGAAACGTAGCCTGTATCCATTGCGCAGTATATTCAGCACCCACTGATCTTTTGTGATGCTGACCCACTCTGTCAGATGTTGTGAAGCACTTCCTCCCACTGGAGTGGGCAACGGCACCAGAGGAAGCCACTGATCAAGCCTTTCCTCCTCTCGTGGTGGTAGAGGACTGCTGGTGACCTCCTCTACCCCTGTTGGATTTGCCTCGGAACTGGGATTTTCCTTGGTTCTTATTCTGGGACCACTGAGGGGTTTGAACCCTCTGTTGAGCCCCTCTCCCCCTGTTGGTCTTAAAGCGGCGTTTGAACTCTTTTTTCTTTTCCAAACCCACCGCTTTCACCGTATCCAGTTCAGTCTTCATACGGGTCATCTCTTCGTCAGCATGTTCTCCGAAGAGAGAGAAACCCGAAAAGGGAAGATTAAGGATGCGATGCAGAGCATCCGGCTTCAGCCCTGTGAGGCGCAACCAAGCCGACCTTCTGGCACAAACCCCATGTGAGTAGGAATGTGCCGCAAGCACTGCACCATCCGCCGCTGTGCTTATCAACTGGTTCGCCACCAAACATCCTTCTGTCATAGTTTCTTCGAAGTCCTTCTGGTCTTCCTTTGGCAGTTTGGACTTGAACCTCTCCATGGAGTCCCATAAGGCTCTGTCGTATCTACCCAGCAGTGCGGCCGCACTGGAGACCTTCAGCGAGGAGGCAGCTGAATTGCAAACTTTGCGACCCCACGAATCCTGAAATTTGCTGTCCTTATCGGGTGGGACTGAAGAGGAAGCAGCCACTGCATGCGTCTTCCTCGCCGCTGCTACTATTACAGAGTCTGCTGGAGGGTCAGATTTTACAAAAACTGGGTCAGAAGAAGCCGGTTTGTATTTCTTCTGTATGCGGGCTGACACCGCTCTGATGGCAGCCAGGGTTAAGAAAACGTCCTTGACCGGATCCATAATTCCCGGGACTAAAGGCAGCAGTGGACGAGAGATAGATTTCTTGTGCAAAGTTTCAAAAATGACTGTCGTAGTAACCTGGGGGACAGACATTTCAATGCTCAGCTTCTGAGCTCCTCTTTGCAGGACATCCAGATAAGTGCCGATGTCATCGACTGGAGAGGATCTGGAAGTAGGACTATCCGTCAACGTGGGAGAGTAATCCCTCTTGGAAGATCTGGTCGAAGAGGTAGAGGAAGTAGACGGAGTTCTTCGATGTTTACGGTGAGCACCGTGCCTCCTCTCACGTGACCTTCTTGGGTGCTCTTCCCTTCTAGGAGAGCGAGATCTGACCTGATCCTGTCTTCTTGGTGAACGAGATCTGACAGGATCTTCTCTGGGAGATCGGGATCTCACCAGATTTTCCCTTCTGGGAGAACGAGATCTTCTCACAGGTGATTTTCTGGGAGGACTACGCCTATCCACTTCATCCACCAGTCTCTGGAGAGGAGATCTATGCTGCGGACTGGCGTACTCTTGCATACGTTTGGTAGCCCCTGAATCTCGCCAATGGTCCAATGACTTATACCATCTGGGAGACAGTCTGACCTCCGCAGCCGAAGGATCTGGCTGACGCACAGGAGATCCAAGAACAGGACTTCTGGACTTTGAAGATGTTGTTGAGGAACCAGAAGACCGTGAAGTAGAATGGCGAGAAGCTGACTCCATAACCATGATCACCGAGTTGTTTGACGACGATCGAGCCCTTTCTGAATGTCTCGACGTCGAACGCTATGGCGTCGTACGTTTCCTCGACGCCGAATGCTTTCAGGGAGTCGGAGGATCCAGTAATCTCGACCTCGAATGCCTCGACGGCAATCGATGCGAGGATTTATGGTCTCTCGATGTCGAGTGGGGATGACCAGTCGTCGACGGAGCCCTCTGTCTCGACGTCGAACGGTGATGACCAGCCATCGACGGAGCCCTCTGTCTCGACATCGAACGATGATGACCAGCCGTCGACGAAGATCTTTGTCTCGACGTCGGACGGCGATGACCAGCTGTCGACGGAGCCCTCTGTCTCGACGACGAATGTCTGTGCGACGACGGCGGAGGGGTATTTGTCACCCTCGACGCCGAACGTGGACGCACAGTCGACGGAGACTGTGTCCTCGACGGCGATCGTCGTTTTGCTGTCGACGGCGGAGGGGTCTTGGTCCTCGACGCCGAACGTCGTTTCTTAGACGACGGCGGAGGGGTCACACTTCTCGACGCCGGTCGTCGCCTGGATGACGACGGCGGAGGAGTGACCTCCCTTGACGCCGATCGCCGCCCGGTTGACGACGGCGGAGGAGCCTTGGATCTCGACGCCGACCGTCATCCGGTTGACGGCGGCGGAGTCACATTTCTCGACGCCGGTCGTCGCCCGGTTGACGACGGCGGAGGGGATTTCGACGACGGAGCTGGATCCTTCGACGTCGTCGACGTACCTGGTCTTCTTTTCGACGGCGAGCCCGCCGTCGACGGTAGTTTCGAAGATGAATGACCCACCGGTGGCTCTTTCCTCAGCGCCAAGCCTGACGCTGAAGCTGAAGGATGCGAAGACTTCTCTTTTGAAGATGTTCTAGCCTCCATGGAACCCTTCTTCACCGGAGACCTTCCTCTGGATGACCTGTGAGCCAGGCCATAGATGCGAATTCTTTCCCTGTCTTTGAGAGTTCTTCCTGACAGGTGCTCGCAGTGAGGACAGGTGCCTGGATCATGTTCTTCAGGCAGACACAGGATACAAACGTCGTGGTTGTCAGATTTTGCCTTCTTGTTGCCACAAGAAGGGCATTTGTCAAATAGTGAAGGCCTTCTCAGCTGAAAATGCTCACTAAACTGAATAAAAAAGACAGTTTATTACTTGACTTGATGTAAAATGTCAAGCAAGTAGAAAAAGTTGTTAGAATTAAGTAATTTTCTGTCAGAAAACAGAAAAATTAGTGGAGCTGTGTAACCAGGATCCTTCCTGAAGGAGCCAGAAAGAACAACTGACCTAACTGTCACCCCTGAGGCATGATGGGATACAGGGGGTCAGGGGTGCCTTAAAGGCACGGTGTCAGTTTTTTGTATTCAGCTACAGGTTAGCTTTTCAGTCTTTTTAGACTGTGTGTTTGCAATGCAGCCTGGGAGCTTTCTATGCTTTCAGTGAGTTATAATAATTTCTACTGCTTCCTAAGCATTAAAACAGTTCTAAAACAATCTTTTGTGTTGTTTCTCATGTTTCTAATGCATATTATTCATGTATGGAGGAAATTCTTCACAGCATATTCCAGCTCTGATGTGATTTGGCTGCTATTGCATGTTTTTATATATATATGTATATATATATATATGAGTATATGTATATGTGGGGCACAGGGGACGAGGTAGCGGAGCGCATTGCTGCTTAGAGCGTTTTGCGCGCTCGCGTTTTATTTCCTTCTTTTAAAGTGCTTATTCAGCCTAGGGTCCTCTGGGCTGCCTGTTTTTAAATCCCCCCTTACCCGCACCGTAATTTTGTGCCCCCACCGCCGCTTGGCGGGCTTGGTCCCCGGGTTGTTGCCATCTTGCCTGGGCTGGGGAGGTTCTTTCGTCAGCGCGTGACTGCGCATGCTCCTGGGACGGGACGCCTTCTTAAGGCGAGTCCCGACCACTTCACTCTGACGAGGTAGCGGAGCGCATTGCTGCTTAGAGCGTTTTGCGCGCTCGCGTTTTATTTCCTTCTTTTAAAGTGCTTATTCAGCCTAGGGTCCTCTGGGCTGCCTGTTTTTAAATCCCCCCTTACCTGCACCGTAATTTTGTGCCCCCACCGCCGCTTGGCGGGCTTGGTCCCCGGGTTGTTGCCATCTTGCCTGGGCTGGGGAGGTTCTTTCGTCAGCGCGTGACTGCGCATGCTCCTGGGACGGGACGCCTTCTTAACGCTCCTCCCTCAGCGTAGCGGGATCGCGTAGCGGGCGTGTCCTCGCGTGGCCGGAGTCGTGCCAGAGTCCTGCCCGTCTGCGCCCGTCCGCGACAGGACGTGCAGGACGGGGCAGGTCTGTGGACCCCTGTGGTTACTTCCATTAGGCCACAATGCTGTGCTATGATAGAGACAGACTAGTTGCCATCGGTCTGTCAGTGGGGTCCTGCGAGACAACGCGGGTGGACCCCTTAGGTGGCCCTCTCTCTTGCGGTTGTGGGCGGTTCAGTCTTCCCGCTCCCCTGGGAAGGGGGTCTGAGGAGCGCGTCACTGTGGCTGCTGATTCATCTTCTGTTATTAACATCTGGAATTTGAACGTCAGGTCGCTGGCAAAGCACCATCCGGACATCTCCGACCTGCTATGCCATGATCTGCCAGACATATTCTGTCTGACAGAGACTTGGCTGCAGGATGCCGATACAGCCATTCTCAACTTGGCTTTCCCGCCGGAATACTCGGTATTTACTCTTAACCGAGGCTCTAGAGGCGGAGGGATAGCTCTTGCGGTCAAGTCCTGTTATCCATGTACGTGGCAGGGACAGAGGATTCCCGGCTGTGAAAGTGCAATCTTTAAGGTAGCCATCACGCCCAATTTCACCTTGTCGGGGCTATTGATTTATCGACCCCCCGGGAGTGAGGTAGCCTTTAGAGCTGCTCTACCAGATGCCATCTGTAAGCTGGCTGTTGGGTGCTCTAATTTCTCCATTATTGGGGATATGAATCTGCATTTTGACAATCTTTCTAGCCCGTCGGTGTCTAGTTTTATTTCAGATTTAGAGTCGCTTCAGCTGGCCCAGATGGTCTTACAACCCACTCACATAGGGGGGCATATTCTTGACCCGTTTTTCACCAACGCTGTGGGAACCAGCATTACTAGCATGGACTGATCATTATTTGATACAGATCCAGTGCCCCGTACCTGGTACGCAGCCCAAACCAGTGGTCTGTCCAACACCTAGACGGCGTTGGAACAAACTTAAGCTGGACGAGTTCTACCACCTTTTATCGTCCGACCCACTAGACATAACTGGGGCGGTAGATCAAGACTATGATGGTTTCTGTAACTGGGTGACTAGGGCTTTAGATTCCCTTATCCCCACAGTTTGGTGTAAATCAGGGGCTAGGAATACCAGCCCATGGTATGACGATGCGCTGTGGGCTCTCAAGACCTCTTGTAGGCGTGCAGAGCGGGTATGGCGCAAAACCTACAACATCCAGGAGAAGATCTTGTACCAAGCCACTGTGAAACTCTACCATCGAGCAGTGTGCAGAACCCGCGCTGCCTTTTATGCCTTACAATTTCGGACTAGTGCCAATCCCTCTAAAGCCATCTTCAAGGTGTTGAAAGACCTTACCACCAAAAAGGCGACTGCGATCTTCCAGAGCTCTGTGGAGCACTGTGAAATACTGGCGGATTTCTTTGTGGAAAAGGTGAATGCTATCCATAGGGCTTTTCCGTCGGCCATTCCATCTGCAGATACACCTCTTAAACCCTTGACTGCTGAGGAATTGCACTCTTTTCCGACCTTAACAACTGAAAGCCTTGGCAAATTGGCCTGCCAAGTGAAGTCGGGGTCCCCAGCAGATCCACTTTGTCCGGCTGTGTTCAAAGATCTTGCGGTGCACGACATCTCACCGCTATGCTCTTTGATCAACAAGTCGCTTACATCTGGCGCAGTTCCACTTAAGTGGAAACAGGCCATGGTCCGGCCTATTCTCAAAAAACCAAGCCTGGACGGGAGTAAGCCCGAAAATTACCGGCCAATTTCACTTCTGCCGTGGCCCGCCAAGGTGACTGAGGCGCATGTAAACGCGGTCCTCTCGGAACATCTCTACCAAGCCGATATCCTCGATACGACGCAGAATGGGTTTCGAGCAGGTCACAGCACGGAGACGGCTCTGCTGTATATGGTGGAGCACTTGCGCTCCGTGCTTGATGCGGGCCAAACGGCGGCGCTGGTGCTATTAGATCTGAGCGCCGCCTTTGACACCGTATCACACCCTATCCTTCTGCGTCGGTTAGAGGAGGCTGGTGTCACTGGTACCGCTCTCCAATGGTTCCGGTCCTTCTTAGCTAATCGGACCTTTAGCGTGACCGTCCCTCCATACCAGTCCAAACCCCATCTGCTGGATCTGGGGGTCCCACAAGGCTCCTCGCTGAGTCCTACGTTGTTTAATCTATACGTAAGGCCGCTGGCTGAGGTTGTCCGACAATGGGGTATGACTATGGTGTCATACGCCGATGACACCCAGCAAGCGGTCACGATCAGCGGGGATGCTGATGTGGATGCACCCAGATTCCAACAAGGACTGCGGGCGGTCGCTGGCTGGATGACGTCCAACTGTCTCCAGCTGAACGCTAGCAAGACCGAGGTCATGATTTTTGGGAAACAACCGGAACTTTGGGGAGGGAGATGGTGGCCTGGGGATCTGGGTCCTACACCTCTTCCTGTCTCCGAGCTTAAAAACCTCGGAGTATGGTTGGACCCCTCCCTTACGTTTGTATGTCACACCAAACGTACGGCGGCCTGTTGCTTTGGCATTCTACGGGGACTACGTCCAGTGCTCAAGTTTTTTGATGCCACCACCCGGCAACTTGTGATCCAAGCCACTGTTATCTCCAGGCTGGACTACGCGAGCTCCCTATTCGCTGGCTTAAACCAAGCTGAAATCGGTCGCTTACAGCGGATTCAGAATGCCGCTGCGAGAGCGGTGGTAGGACCACCTAGATCTTGTCCTACCTCCAGTACCTTGCAAACGCTGCATTGGCTCCCGGTGGCTCAGCGGATTCAGTTTAAGGTCCTCTGTGTCGCCTACAAAATACTCAAGGGATCTCCAGCGGTGATTTTGTCCAAACTTCTGGCTCACTACACTCCGGCGCGAGCACTAAGATCTGCTGACTTAGAACTAGCTGTTGTCCCCCGCTTTAAGCGCAGCAGAGCCGGTGGACGTTCCTTTCAAGTCCGCGCAGCTATGCTGTGGAACTCCCTTCCCCCGGCGATTCGCGCCCATAGGGACTTGCTCTCATTCCGTCGTGCGGTGAAAACTTTTCTGTTCCCTTAGCTTCACCCTATTGTGTTTTTATCTCGTTGTGTTATGCTGCTACCTTGTCGCGGCGCCAGGACGCTCCTTCGCTGGAGCAGCTGTGCGCCTAATAAAAGTGCATAACATAACATAACATGACATATAATATAGTGTTTCCGGGGTCCCGCGCATGGGCGGGAATATTCTAATGCTTATGACTTTGATGAGGATCCCCTGGAAGAGAACTTGTGCATCTGAAAGAGACACGTTAGTATTAGATTCCTTAACTTAGAATAGATACCCCAGCAATACCAACCCCGGTGGTGGGTCTGCGAACCAATAATCACACCAGAAAGTCCTGGAGGACTTAACGGCCAAAGAAGCCATCCCTCCGGACTTGACTGTTGTGAGAAGTTGGCCTGATGTGCAGTGTTCACTATTCTAGTGATCACTATATATCAGTCCAAACAACCCTTATTGATGATTGGTTGTAAGTCAACCTTATAGACCAGCTATCCTAGTAGCATGGATACGAGCAGTCTAAGGCTAAGACTCTAGAGGGCGTGTTAAGCCAGCTGTTTTACCATCACATTACCCCTTGAACACCCAGTGAAAGGACACCACACAAGTGTTATGAAAATAAACAATGTATTTATTAGAATCACAACAACCCTGTCCTCTTTATGAGGACAGGGTGCTAAGCACACAACAAAACTCTTATGAAAATACTTAAGTTAGCACGTTATACACAAATGCCCGAGGGGCACGAAAAATCATATACTCTAAAAGTGGAATGCGAATTACTAGCAGGTAAGTACAGTACTAATAGGCTTTGGAATCGCTAGGACTTGACTATGGAATCGTTAGATTACTTCTAGGAGGCCCAGGGGACGCGGGTGCAGAGTGTGCACTCTCACGCGGGATGCGGGACAAAGTCTATGATAGCTAGTAACGTTAAATTAGTGTTCACGGGCGAACCCGACCTGGTAGGAAGAAAACGACAGTGGATCCTGACCCTTGGATAGTGAGGCTATGCTGGGGCACCGAAATGCCGAAGTTACCTAGCCCAGGGGCTGCAGCTGCATAGGTCTCAAAAGACGTCGGGAATCCTCGTAGACGAACCAGGATCCTGGAAGAAAGATGTTGGCAGGCGACCAGTGAAGAGAGTTCGAGTTGATCCAAGCCTGGATCTGGAAGATGGATGACACCTGAAAGCAGAGGGGACCAAGTTCGTGACTACTAGCCAGTAGTCAGTGGGCACCAGCAGGGCACCGGATGGTAGGCACCTCGACTAGGTGAGTGGGCGACGCTGTGCTCTGCAGATCTCACGGACCAGGAGGCGTTGTCGGCGACCAGGATGGAGAGGCGAGCTGTCCCACGATGGATGAAGCTGTCGGCGTCGAAGTACCCAGGATTGGGCAACAAAGCCTTGGCTAATTCAAGCCCACGCGGTGGACTCAAAATGGTGTCTTGAGTGGACCAGGAGGGTCCGGGGTGCTCCTCTTCTGGAAGGGAGCAAGAGCCAGTCTGGAGCAACCAGACCAGCAGCAGTGATGTCGTCGGGCGTCGTTCAGAAGGCCACAAGCCAGCGGGCTAGTAGCCAAACAACGCGGTGAGCAGCAAAAAGCAGAAGGGCCCCACGCCGATCGTGGAGATGCTGGGGGGCTGCTCTTCGGTGCTGGAGCTGCTCAGGGTTGGGGCTTCTCGTACCCCAAAGCACTCGCCAGCAGATTACTCGGCGGGCTTGCTGTGAAGAAGTCGTGCAGTCTTGGCAATAGTCGGTCCCTTGAGGTCTCGTCGCACTCACGGTTCTCAGCTTGGCTGTAGAGGTGAGTAGAGGTCGGAGGTGCCAGGGAAGCCGGGTCTTGTCGAGCTGGGCAGTCGGATTCCGGAGGAAGGACTTACAGCAGACCGCAGTGTTCTTAAGGTGGTGCCTGCGGATGCAGGGTGACTACTCCTTAGCCACAAGGGAGAATCTTGAAGAAGAAATCTTGATGTCCTTTCGTAGAAAGTCGTGTCTTGATTCCAAAGATGATCTGATTTGGAAGGGGGCCAGTCCCTACCTTTATCTGGGAAAAGGGGGCTGGCACGCGACTAAGTCCTGCCCTAGGGGTGGGACCAGGAGGGGGGTGGTTACACCCACTTCCTTGGCGGGCTTTTCCCCAGCACAGGGTCTGGAGTGTCCCTGGAACTGGTTCAAGCCAGCCTATGCACAGTGAGCACCGGGGTGCCACGTGCAGTCACCTTCCTCTGAAGCCCTGCCTACCTACAATACACAAAATCCTGTCTGGGACGGTGCTGGCACCGCCCCTGGCAGGAAACCCTTTGTCCTTATCTCCTGCTCTGGGAGGACTCCCAGCAGCAGGAGGGCAGACTTGTGTCTCGGTGGCAGCATCCATTTTGTGGATGCTAAGGCTCTGTCTGACTTTAACCGGGGTTAGGGGTTACATACATGTCGTGTCCCTCTAGAAGGGTGGAATGCTAACCCCGTCGCCAGAATTGGCGAGGGGTTAGTATTCCAATTCGTATGACACCTTACTCGACATGTTTTGATAAAGCGATACCAGAGTTGGCATATAACCGCGAGGATTATAATGCACTTAAGAGTATATGGTATGCGATATCATGGAAACGGCTAAGGGATGGATCCCGAAAGCCGCAGACAGGCTCAGCTCATGCCAGAGCACCATCTCACACGATTCCAAGCACTCTGCTTTCAGGATTGTTAAGGCCTGCCATAGGAGTGACTGATAGGAGATCTGTGTGTCCATTTTAGGGTTAGATATAGGTATACTATATCTAAAGCAAAGGGTGAGTACACCACCTTGCCCCAGCTGTCGTGCAGCCAGTTGTGTCAGTTTAGTTAGTCAGCCCAGGGGTGGCATAATACATGCTTCAGCCCCTGGGAGACTTCTGGGTACACCTCAGCCCTGGGTACAGGGACTTGGAGAGGGCCCAGTGCCAATTCAGTACCTGAGTACAATTTGGATAGAGAGAACAGCTAGGCTGTGGGTCTGATTAGCAGGCCCACAGCCAGGGAAAGTCGTAAACCAGTGCAGCAAAAAGCAAAAATCTGGGTGATCATAGGATTGCAGACCCTACTCTCCTACATGACCCCCCCCCCCAAACTTTGGGACAATAAACTAACCTTGACCAGGTGAGTCTTCTTGCTCTAAGTGGAAATACCTGGAGAGCCCATCAGCATTGCTGTGATCAGTACCAGGTCTATGCTCCACTGTAAAATCCATCCCCTGTAGGGAAATGGACCACCTAAGCAGTTTGGGGTTTTCACCCTTCATCTGATTTAGCCACAAGAGGGGCTTATGGTCTGTCTGAATGGTGAAGTGAGTGCCAAACAAGTAGGCCCTCAGCTTCTTCAGGGCCCAGACCACAGCAAAGGCCTCCCTCTCAATAGCTGACCAATTTTTCTCTCTGGGTGTCAACCTCCTACTAATGAAAGCAATAGGCTGATCATTACCATCAAAATTCAGTTGAGACAGAACAGCCCCCACACCCAACTCAGAAGCATCTGTTTGGACAATGAATGGCTTGGAGTAATCTGGACTCTTTAGGATAGGTGCTGTGCACATGGCCTGCTTTAGGTCATTGAATGCTTTCTGACAGCTTGCTGTCCACTGAACTTTCTTTGGCATCTTTTTGCTTGTCAGGTCATTAAGAGGGGTCACTATGGACCCATAATTTCTGACAAACTTCCTATAGTACCCAGTCAGGCCCAAGAAAGCTCGAACCTGAGTCTGGGTGATTGGAGGAGTCCAGTCCTTGATGGCCTGTATCTTACTCTCCAGTGGCTGAACCTGGCCTCCACCTACAAGGTGGCCCAGGTATACAACCTGTGTCTGCCCTATCTGGCACTTTGTGGCCTTGATAGTGAGGCCTGCCTTTTGCAGGGCCTCTAACACTTTCCTCAGGTGGACCAGGTGATCCTCCCAGGTGGAGCTAAAGACAGCAATATCGTCTAGATATGCTGCACAGAAGTCATCCAGCCCAGTGAGGACTTGATTCACCAACCTTTGGAAGGTGGCAGGTGCATTTTTCAGTCCAAAGGGCATTACCACAAATTGATAATGCCCTCCAGGGGTAGAAAATGCTGTCTTGGGTTTGGCCTCCTCAGCTAACCTGATTTGCCAATACCCAGCTGTCAAATCAAATGTACTTAAGAAGTTGGGAGAAGCCAATTTATCTATAAGTTCATCTGCTCTTGGTATTGGGTGGGCATCAGTCTTAGTGACTGCATTGAGGCCTCTGTAGTCTACGCAAAACCTCATCTCTTTCTTACCACCCTGGGTGTGAGGCTTTGGCAGTAGAACTACTGGGCTAGCCCAAGGGCTATCTGAGGGCTCAATGACTCCCAGCTCCAACATTTTCTGCACTTCAGTTTTGATGCAGTCTCTAACATGATCAGGCTGTCTGTAGATTTTACTCTTGACAGGCAGACTGTCCCCAGTGTCAACATCATGGGTACACCAATCAGTTTGGCTGGGTGTTAGAGAGAACATATGTCCGAAGGATTGCAGAACTTGCCTGCAATCCTGTTGCTGATGCTCAGTGAGGCTGCCACAAAAGACAACACCATCTACTGACCCATCATCAGGATTCTGAGTGAGCAGGTCTGGGAGAGGGTCACTCTCTTCCTCCTGTCCCTCATCTGTGGCCATGAGCAAGCTCATGTCCTTCCTGTCAACATATGCCTTGAGCCTGTTCACATGGAGCACTCTGAGAGGGCTCCTGGGAGTTCCAAGGTCCACCAAGTAGGTAACCTCTCCCTTTTGCTCAATGATGGTGTGGGGCCCAGACCATTTGTCTTTCAGAGCTGCTGGGGCCACTGGCTCCAGCACCCACACCTTCTGTCCTGGCTGGTACACAGTCAGCACAGCCTTTTGGTCATGCCAAGCTTTTTGAAGTTCTTGGCTGGCCTCCAGGTTTTTAGATGCCTTTTCCATATACTCAGCCATCCTGGAGCGGAGACCAAGTACATAGTCCACTATGTTGGTTGCAGGCTTTTTGAGAGGTCTCTCCCATCCTTCCTTCACCAAACACAGGGGTCCTCTTACAGGATGCCCATACAGAAGCTCAAAGGGGCTGTAGCCAACCCCCTTCTGTGGGACCTCTCTGTAAGCAAACAAGAGGCAGGGGATCAGGACATCCCATCTTCTCCTAAGAGTTTCAGGTAGCCCATGAATCATCCCTTTGAGGGTCCTGTTGAATCTCTCAACAAGCCCATTGCATTGTGGGTGGTAGGGTGTGGTGAACTTGTAGTTCACACCACACTCCTTCCACATTGCAGTCAGATATCCTGACATGAAGTTTGTACCTCTGTCAGAAACAACCTCCTTAGGGAAGCCCACTCTGGAGAACACTCCAACTAGGGCCCTTGCCACTACAGGTGCTGTAGTGGTCCTAAGTGGAATAGCTTCAGGGTACCTGGTGGCATGATCCACTACCACCAGTATAAACTTGTGCCCTGATGCTGTCTGGGGTTCCATTGGACCAACAATGTCAATCCCCACTCTTTCAAAGGGAACCCCCACCACAGGTAGTGGTATGAGGGGGGCCTTTGTTGTGCCACCTGACTTACCACTGGCTTGGCAAGTGACACAGGAGCGACAAAACTCCTTGGTATTCTCATTCATATGGGGCCAGTGAAAGTGTGAGACAAGCCTGTCCCAAGTCTTTGTCTGACCTAAGTGACCTGCAAGGGGAATCTCATGGGCCAAGGTGAGAAGGAAACCTCTCAGAGACAAGGGGATGACCAGCCTCCTGGTTGCACCAGGCTTGGGGTCTCTTGACTCAGAGTACAGGAGTCCATCTTCCCAGTATACCCTGTGGGCACCTGTGGCATTCCCTGCAGCCTCAGCAGCAGCCTGCTGTCTGAGGGGTTCAAGGGAAGGGCAGTCTAACTGTGCCTTCCCCAGGTCTGCTCTGGAGGGTCCCCCTGAGCCCAGAAACTCAACTTGATCAAGTTCAAGCTCTTTAGGCTCAGTTTCCCTCAGTTTTCTCAGATCAGCCTCCTCAGAGACTTGATCCTCAACCTGGGGCAAGGGGGAAGGCAAAGCCTTACCCTTACTGCTCTTCTTCTTGGAAGGTGTCTGGTCCATCATTTCAGGATCCAGCACCTGTTCAGTGGGGCATTTTCTGGCCTGTGACCTAGTCACAGCAAGCACATGTGCTGGCAAGCCTAACATTTCCATGTGAGTCCTCTGCTCCACTTCTGACCATTGTGATGACTCCAAATCATTGCCCAACAAACAATCAACTGGGAGGTCTGAACTGACTACAACTTTCTTTTGTCCCTTCACTCCACCCCAGGAGAAAGCCACAATTGCCACACTATGACTATTAGTGACATTGCTGGCATTGGTCACCAGGAAATCAGTACCTGGCATGATCTGTCCAGGGTCCACAAAGTTAGGTGTCACCATGGTGACACTGGCACAAGTGTCCCTATAGGCCTGAGCCATTTTGCCATTAATCAAAGGCGTCTGCCTGTATTTGCCCAAAGTATTGGGACTTATCTCAGGGGTTATATCCATATCCCCTGTACAGACAAGGACAGCCTGAGTGAGTGTGCCAACTAAGTTGTCAGACCCCTCAGTTCCCAAGGTTAACCCAACTAATGCCTTGGGAGGTACACTACCACTACTGACTGTACTAGGGGGTGCAGTTGCCTTAGGGGCTGTAGTGGCAGGAGTTTGTCCTCCTCTTTTGGTGCACTCACTAAACCAGTGAGATTTACTTTTGCAGTACTGGCACCACCTTTTTGACTGGCCTTCTTGAGTCTTCTTCTTCTGGGAAGCCTGACCCCCACCCTCTTTGGTTTGTTGGGGACCTGGTGAAGACTTCTGGTCATTTTGTTCACTCTTTGCATTACCCTTCTGGTCTGCTTTCTTCTGACCACCCTGGTTCTGGTTCTGGTTCTGCTTGATCCTTGTCCTGACCCATTTGTCTGCCTTCTTTCCCAATTCTTGGGGAGAGGTCAGATCTGAATCAACAAGGTGCTGGTGCAACAACTGGTTCTGACAATTGTTTAAAATTTGTTCTCTCATCATAAGATTATACAATCCTGTGTAATCTGTAACCTTGCTACCCAGCAACCAGCCCTCCAAAGCCTTAGTGGCACTATCCACAAAGTCAGACCAGTCCTGAGACTGAGTTTTCTGGGTGTCTCTGAACAGCAACCTGTACTGCTCAGTGGTTAAACCAAACCCATCAATCAGTGCATTTTTCAGGACCTGGTAATCATTAGCATCCTCCACTCTTGTAGTGAGGAGCTTATCTCTACCTTTGCCATCAAAGGAGAGCCACAGTATAGCTGCCCACTGACTTCGGGGAATGCACTGCACAGTGCAGGCCCTCTCCAAAGCAGCCATCCATTTCTGGATATCATCCCCTTGCTTAAAGGGGGGCACTATTTTAGTCAGGTGTTTAGTATCTAAACCCTTCTCTCTATCTCTTGGGAGATTGCTGCCACCAGTGGGAGCTAACCCACTCATCTGCTGCTCTCTTGCCAAGGCAAGCTTCTCTTTGGCCAGGGCAATTTCTTCCCTTTCAATCCTCAGAGTAGCCTGTCTCATCCTGGCTTCATGCTCCATTCTCTGAGGGGAAGTCAATCTCCTCTGGGGAGAGTTCCTTCTCCTCTGAGAAGAGGCATTAGAGTGCAGAGATCTGTTGGAGTCCCTAGAAAGAGATCTATCTCTCCTAACTCCAAGGTTAGGCCTACTTAGGGTCAGTACTGGGGGTCCCCCAGATCCTAGCCCAAGCAAGTCTAAGTTGGCCCTAGTTAGCCTTCTGACTACCTCAAGACCTTTGTCTACCTCGTCCCCAGAGAGTTCCCCCTGATCCTCCTCCTCAACTGCGTTGGCAATGTTGGGGAGGTCCGGATCCCCAGAGGTACCCTCTAAGGCTGGCATATTCCCATCTAGCTGAGAAAGCTTTCTCGCATCATAAGTCTCTAAGAGACCTATTAAAAAGGGAATGGTGGGGTTAGACCCCTGCTTCAGTTTTCTGGAGACACAGATTTGTCTCATCTCCTGGAAACTGAGAGCTGCATATCTTGAAGTGACCTGTGGAGGGTCAACACTGACCAGGGGAGTCTCAGTAGATTCTCCCTGGGTAGACATGCTTTTCTAGTGAGGTGTAAGTGGTGCACTTACCTACACTATATGTTTGCCTACTGATCCCTTGCTAGAGTTGTAGTTTAGGGTGTGCTAGGCCCTAGGAGCTACAACAGCTGGTTCAGTAGAACTCAGAGTATTCTAAGCTAAGTTATATGTACCTTTAGTACTTATGTGATCTTTCACAAGATATTCTTAGGGCATGTGTGGTAAAACAACAGCAAGCTCAAATCCCAACCGCTGCTCACCAATGTGAGAAGTTGGCCTGATGTGCAGTGTTCACTATTCTAGTGATCACTATATATCAGTCCAAACAACCCTTATTGATGATTGGTTGTAAGTCAACCTTATAGACCAGCTATCCTAGTAGCATGGATACGAGCAGTCTAAGGCTAAGACTCTAGAGGGCGTGTTAAGCCAGCTGTTTTACCATCACATTACCCCTTGAACACCCAGTGAAAGGACACCACACAAGTGTTATGAAAATAAACAATGTATTTATTAGAATCACAACAACCCTGTACTCTTTATGAGGACAGGGTGCTAAGCACACAACAAAACTCTTATGAAAATACTTAAGTTAGCACGTTATACACAAATGCCCGAGGGGCACGAAAAATCATATACTCTAAAAGTGGAATGCGAATTACTAGCAGGTAAGTACAGTACTAATAGGCTTTGGAATCGCTAGGACTTGACTATGGAATCGTTAGATTACTTCTAGGAGGCCCAGGGGACTCGGGTGCAGAGTGTGCACTCTCACGCGGGATGCGGGACAAAGTCTATGATAGCTAGTAATGTTAAATTAGTGTTCACGGGCGAACCCGACCTGGTAGGAAGAAAACGACAGTGGATCCTGACCCTTGGATAGTGAGGCTATGCTGGGGCACCGAAAGGCCGAAGTTACCTAGCCCAGGGGCTGCAGCTGCATAGGTCTCAAAAGACGTCGGGAATCCTCGTAGACGAACCAGGAGCCTGGAAGAAAGATGTTGGCAGGCGACCAGTGAAGAGAGTTCGAGTTGATCCAAGCCTGGATCTGGAAGATGGATGACACCTGAAAGCAGAGGGGACCAAGTTCGTGACTACTAGCCAGTAGTCAGTGGGCACCAGCAGGGCACCGGATGGTAGTCACCTCGACTAGGTGAGTGGGCGACGCTGTGCTCTGCAGATCTCACGGACCAGGAGGCGTTGTCGGCGACCAGGATGGAGAGGCGAGCTGTCCCACGATGGATGAAGCTGTCGGCGTCGAAGTACCCAGGATTGGGCAACAAAGCCTTGGCTAATTCAAGCCCACGCGGTGGACTCAAAATGGTGTCTTGAGTGGACCAGGAGGGTCCGGGGTGCTCCTCTTCTGGAAGGGAGCAAGAGCCAGTCTGGAGCAACCAGACCAGCAGCAGTGATGTCGTCGGGCGTCGTTCAGAAGGCCACAAGCCAGCGGGCTAGTAGCCAAACAACGCGGTGAGCAGCAACAAGCAGAAGGGCCCCACGCCGATCGTGGAGATGCTGGGGGGCTGCTCTTCGGTGCTGGAGCTGCTCAGGGTTGGGGCTTCTCGGACCCCAAAGCACTCGCCAGGAGATTACTCGGCGGGCTTGCTGTGAAGAAGTCGTGCAGTCTTGGCAATAGTCGGTCCCTTGAGGTCTCGTCGCACTCACGGTTCTCAGCTTGGCTGTAGAGGTGAGTAGAGGTCGGAGGTGCCAGGGAAGCCGGGTCTTGTCGAGCTGGGCAGTCGGATTCCGGAGGAAGGACTTACAGCAGACCGCAGTGTTCTTAAGGTGGTGCCTGCGGATGCAGGGTGACTACTCCTTAGCCACAAGGGAGAATCTTGAAGAAGAAATCTTGATGTCCTTTCGTAGAAAGTCGTGTCTTGATTCCAAAGATGATCTGATTTGGAAGGGGGCCAGTCCCTACCTTTATCTGGGAAAAGAGGGCTGGCACGCGACTAAGTCCTGCCCTAGGGGTGGGACCAGGAGGGGGGTGGTTACACCCACTTCCTTGGCGGGCTTTTCCCCAGCACAGGGTCTGGAGTGTCCCTGGAACTGGTTCAAGCCAGCCTATGCACAGTGAGCACCGGGGTGCCACGTGCAGTCACCTTCCTCTGAAGCCCTGCCTACCTACAATACACAAAATCCTGTCTGGGACGGTGCTGGCACCGCCCCTGGCAGGAAACCCTTTGTCCTTATCTCCTGCTCTGGGAGGACTCCCAGCAGCAGGAGGGCAGACTTGTGTCTCGGTGGCAGCATCCATTTTGTGGATGCTAAGGCTCTGTCTGACTTTAACCGGGGTTAGGGGTTACATACATGTCGTGTCCCTCTAGAAGGGTGGAATGCTAACCCCGTCGCCAGAATTGGCGAGGGGTTAGTATTCCAATTCGTATGACACCTTACTCGACATGTTTTGATAAAGCGATACCAGAGTTGGCATATAACCGCGAGGATTATAATGCACTTAAGAGTATATGGTATGCGATATCATGGAAACGGCTAAGGGATGGATCCCGAAAGCCGCAGACAGGCTCAGCTCATGCCAGAGCACCATCTCACACGATTCCAAGCACTCTGCCTTCAGGATTGTTAAGGCCTGCCATAGGAGTGACTGATAGGAGATCTGTGTGTCCATTTTAGGGTTAGATATAGGTATACTATATCTAAAGCAAAGGGTGAGTACACCACCTTGCCCCAGCTGTCGTGCAGCCAGTTGTGTCAGTTTAGTTAGTCAGCCCAGGGGTGGCATAATACATGCTTCAGCCCCTGGGAGACTTCTGGGTACACCTCAGCCCTGGGTACAGGGACTTGGAGAGGGCCCAGTGCCAATTCAGTACCTGAGTACAATTTGGATAGAGAGAACAGCTAGGCTGTGGGTCTGATTAGCAGGCCCACAGCCAGGGAAAGTCGTAAACCAGTGCAGCAAAAAGCAAAAATCTGGGTGATCATAGGATTGCAGACCCTACTCTCCTACAACTGTCCAGGCAGTAGTGTCTTGCAAACGTGTGCAGCGATTCCCACGTAGCTGCCTGACAGATGTCTTGTAAGGGCACCCCCCTGCCCAGGGCAGTGGTAGTCGCCGTGGCTCGGGTGGAATGAGCCCGCAATCCAACAGGGGGCTCCTTCTTAGCCAAGGAGTAACACGCCTGGATGCACAAGATGATCCACCGGGAGATGGTCCTCTTGTGTACCGCTTTCCCCTTCTTAGCGCCCACGTAACCAACAAAAAGTTGGTCATCCACCCGGAACTGGCGTGTGCGATCCAAGTAGAATGAGAGCGCACGTTTTGGGTCCAGACGGTGGAGCCGCTCTTCCTCTTTAGAGGGATGCGGTGGCGGAAAGAAGGTTGGCAAGGTGATAGACTGCCCGATGTGGAAGGCCGTGACAACCTGGGGCAGGAAAAAGGCTTAGTACGCAACACCACTTTGTCCGGATGGACAGAAAGGAAAGGTGGAGTACAAGAAAGGGCCAGGCGCTCACTCACTCTCCTGGCAGAGGTGATGGCAACCAGGAAAGCAGTTTTCAGAGTAAGAAGGCGAAGAGGACAGTTGTGAAGAGGCTCAAAGGGAGCGCACATCAGAAACGTAAGAACCAGGTTCAAGTCCCACTGAGGCATCACAAAGGGAACAGGAGGGAATGTGTGAGTGATGCCCTTTAGAAATCTATTTACAATAGGGGACTTGAACAAAGAAGGTTGATCAGGCAGCCTCAGAAAGGCTGAAAGGGCAGAAACGTAGTCCTTGATAGTGCCCAGAGCAGAGCCCTGCTGGGCAAGAGAAAGAAGTAAGAGAAGAACCTCAGAAAGAGGGACAGCAAGAGGATCCACAGCCTTGGCTGTGCACCATGCCACAAATCTGTTCCACCTGCATGCGTATACCGACTTTGTGGAGGGACGCCTGGCTGCCAGAATGACATTACAGACTTCAGGAGGCAAGTCAAATGGCCTCAACTGTCGCCACTCAATCTCCAAGCATGGAGGTGGAGACTGGACAGGTTCGGGTGGAGGACCGTCCCCTGCTGCTGCAACAGAAGGTCCTCCTGAAGAGGCAGACGAACCGGGGGATTGACTGACATACTGAGTAGCTCTGGATACCAGTACCTTTGAGCCCAGTCCGGAGCCACAAGGATGACTAGGGCCCGGTCGCGCTTGATCTTCTTCAGCACTCTGGGCAGAAGTGGTATAGGCGGAAAGGCGTACAGTAGACCGCAACTCCACTCGCGACGAAAAGCGTCTCCGAGCGAGTGCTGCCTTGGAAATTCCAATGCGCAGAACTGATGACATTGCGCGTTCTCTTCGGTGGCGAATAGATGTAACCAAGGCTCTCCCCATTGCTGAAAGAGGCCTTGCGCCACGTCCGAGTTCAGAGGCCGTTCGTGATCCATCATGCACCGACGGCTGAGCTCGTCCGCCCTGGCGTTCAGAGAGCCTGCCAGGTGTTGAGCCACCAGGGTCACGCCCTGGCATTCCAGCCATTGCCAGAGGCGCAGAGCCTCCTGGCAAAGGCTCCATGACCCCACCCCGCCCTGTTTGTTGCAGTACCACATGGCGGTGGTGTTGTCCGTGAACACCTGCACTACACTCCCCCGGACAGAGGGGAGGAATGCTTTCAGTGCTAGACGAATCGCCCGTAACTCCAACAGGTTGATGTGGAGCCGGGTCTCCGCCGGAGACCAGAGGCCTCTGATCTCCGCCTCTCCCACGTGGCCTCCCCAGCCCGGAGGGACGCATCCGTCACAACTACGTGCTCCGGTTGGGAAAGGGAGAGGGATCTGCCGCTGACCCAATCGCGGTCCGTGAGCCACCACTGCAGCTGTCTCGCAGTGCCCTCCGAGATCAGGACGTGGTCGGATAGGTTGCCCTGATGCTGGGCTCACTGAAACTTCAGGTCCCACTGCAGAGCCCGCATCCGCCACCTGGTGTGATGCACCAGCAGGATGGACGAGGCCATCAGCCCCAGGAGCCGCAGCGTCAACCTGACCGAGACCCGGGATAACGGCTGAAAGATGGGAATCAGAGCCTGAATATCCCGGACCCGCTGTTCGGGTGGATAAACCCAAAACCGCGCCGAGTCGAGAACTGCTCCGATGAAAAGGAGCTTCTGAGAGGGGCACAGGTGTGACTTCGGCACATTGATGGAGAACCCAAGCCGGTGCAGGAGATCTGCCGTAGTCTGGAGGTGGCTGACGACTGTCTGGGGCGAGCCCGCCTTCAACAACCAGTCGTCGAGGTAGGGGAAGACTGAAACCCCTAACCTGCGCAGATGAGCTGCGACCACCGCCATCACCTTTTTGAACACCCGTGGGGCGCTGGTAAGGCCGAAGGGGAGCACGGTATACTGAAAGTGCTCGTGGGCAACCGTGAACCGCAGGTAGCGCTGGTGGGCCGGCAGGACGGGGATGTGGAAATAGGCGTCCTGCAAGTCCAACGCTACCATCCAGTCTCCTGGGTCCAGGGCAGCTAGGACCTGAGCCAGTGTCAGCATCTTGAACTTCTCCTTCCGGAGGAAGCCGTTGACGTTCCTTAGGTCCAAGATAGGGCGTAGGCCCCCTTTGCCCTTCTTGGGTACCAGAAAGTAGAGGGAGTAGCAACCACACCCTACTTCTGGTCCAGGAACGCGCATGATGGCCCCCTTGGCCAAGAGGGCCGTAACTTCCTCCTGCAGAAGTCGCAAATGAACCTCCGATACACGGTGGTTCTGCGGTGGCATGGCTGGAGGAGTCGCCCCGAAGGGGAGGGAGTAGCCCCTTCGGAAGATCTGCAGCACCCACCTGTCCGAAGTGACGGTGTGCCAGTGGAGGTGGTGATGGCGAACCCTGCCCCCCACTGGCGTCACATGGGCCTGAAAGCACAGACTAGGAGGGTTTTGAGGCGGATGCTGCGGGGGAAGGTGTGGACTGACCTCGCCGTTGTCCCCGAACGCCGGGACGGCGGTTCCCACGGCCACCACTGTAGGAAGGTAGATCCCTGACTATGGTTGCCCCCAACTTTTTGCCTGGTGTTTTGCTGGTTTTCTGACTTAGTTGACCTGAGGCCCTGCTATTCAGGACCCCAGGCCTACTGCTCTCCCTGTTAAAATAGATTCCATGTACCCTAGGTACATATCTGATTGGATACTGAGTCACCTTATCAGTCCCTGTACAGTATACCTTAGGTATCCAGGGCATAGGTGTACCCAGGGCCTACCAGGGGCTGAAGCATGTATTATGCCACCCCTGGCTGGCCATCCAAAACTGACACAACTAGCTGCTTGACAGCTGGGGCAAGGTGGTGTAATCACCCTTTGCTTTAGATATAGTATACCTATATCTAAACCTAAAATGGGCACACAGATCTCCTATCAGTCACTCCTATGGCAAGCCTTAACAATCCTGAAGGCAGAGTGCTTGGAATCGTGTGAGATGGTGCTCTGGCATGAGCTGAGCCTGTCTGCGGCTTTCGGGATCTATCCCTTAGCCGTTTCCATGATAGCGTCAGACCATATACTCTTAAGTGCCTTATAATCCTCGCGGTTATGGTAACTTTGGTCTGACAATATCTAAACATGTCGTGTAAGGTGTCATACGCTTTGGAATACTACCCCCTCGCCAGTTCTGGCGACGGGGGTAGCATTCCACCCCTCTAGAGGGAGAAGACATGTTGGTAGCCTGTAACCCCGGTTAAAGTTGGACATAGCCTCAGCTCCACAAAATGGATGCTGCCACCGAGACACAAGTCTGACCTCCTGCTGCTGGGAATCCTTCCAGCGAGGAGTGCTTGGACAAAGGGTTTCCTGTCAGGGGCGGTGCCAGCACCATCCCAGACAGGGTTTTGTGTATCCCAGGTAGGCAGGGCTATAGAGGAAGGTGACTGCAAGTGGCACCCCGGTGCTCACTGTGCATATGCCTTATAAACAACAGTGGTCCCAAGGAGTATGTAGATATGGATTTAGCAGATAAAATACAGTCCACGATAGGAGCTATATTGGCCACTGTCCAGCCGGACAGGGTATTTTTATTTTTCAATGAAATCTATAGTGGAGTAGACAAAGGCACAATCCTGTACCGTTTTGTGAACACACAGAGAGGGTTTTTAGGCAAGAGAGAGCATAATTGGCCACTTGTAATTCAGTAGGGATTTTAAGTAGTGCCAAGCAAGTGCCAGACACAGCATCAATCAAACATAATAGTTAGGCTGTGAAAACACTTTAAACAAGTCGACGTTTCGATCCCTTATGCTCAATATTACGGGATCATCATCAGGACTAGCAATCCTTATATTTGCTTGCCTGGTATAAACATTTTAACACACAACCGCCTAATAGGAACAGAAATACAAATGAAAAAGAAGAATAAAAAAAAAAATTTGGGGATTAAAGAAGAGAGAGAGAGAGAGAGGGGGTTACCCACTGCGTTAAACTCTGAATATCACTGACATTGCACTGTATTCGGAACCGACTGTGTGTTCACAAAACGGTACAGGATTGTGCCTTTGTCTACTCCACTATAGATTTCATTGAAAAATAAAAATACCCTGTCCGGCTGGACAGTGGCCAATATAGCTCCTATCGTGGACTGTATTTTATCTGCTAAATCCATATCTACATACTCCTTGGGACCACTGTTGTTTATAAAGTATAGCTACCCACGGTCCCTGGATAACCGAATGGGTTCCCTTGTTGTTTAAAATACACTGTGCATATGCCGGCTCAAACCAGTTCCTGGGGCACACCAGCCCCTGAGCTGGGGAGAGACCGGACAAAGGAGAGGGGTGTAACCACCCCCCTCCTAGTCCCACCCATAGGGCAGGACTTAGTCGCGTGCCAGCCCCCTTTTTCAGGATAAAGGTAGGAGCAGGCCCCCTTCCAAAGGAGATCATCTTTGAATCCTGAAACTACTTTCTACGAAAGGAACTCAAGACTTCTTCCTAAGATTTCTCCCTTGTGACTAAGGCGTAGTCACCCTGCACCCGCAGGCACCAACCAAGCATCGCGGTTTGCTGTAAGTCTCTCCTCCGGATCAAGACTGCCCAGCTCGACGAGAACCGGCTTCCCTGGCACCTCTGACCTCTACCTGCATCATCAGCCCAGCTGAGATTCGTGGGTGTGACGAGACCTCGAGGGACCGGCCATCTTCAAGACTGCACGACACTTGCCCAGCACGACCACCGAGGGATCCTTGAGTGAGTGCTTTGGGGTTTGAGAAGCCCCGATCCTGAGCAGCTCCAGCACCGAAGTCCAGCCCTCCAGCATCCACGAGATTTGCGTGGGGCCCTTCTGCTCTTTGCTGCTCACCGCGTTGTCCAGGTCACTTGCCCGTTGGCTAGTGGCCCTTCTGACGACGAACCACGACGACAACACCGCTGGTCTGGTTGCTCCAGACTGGCCTTTGCTCCCCTCCAACAGAGGAGCACCCCGGACCCTCCTGGTCCACTCCAGACGCCATTTTGAGTCCACCGCGTGGGCTTGCATTTGCCAAGAGTTGTTTCCCCAATCCTGGGTCCAGCTACGTCGACAGCAGATACCACCGTGGGACAGCTCGCACCTCCATCCTGGTCGCCGACAACGCCTCCTGGTCCGAGAGACTGCAGAGCCCAGCGTCGCCCACTCACCTGGTCGAGGTGACTTCGCCCGGTGCCATCCTGGTGCCCACCTAATCACTGGCTAGTGAGTGAGGACTTGGTCCCCTCTGCTAACAGGTCTCCATCTTCATCGATCCAGGCTTGGATCACATCGAACTTCATCACTGGTCGCCTGCCAGCAACTTCTTCTTTCAGGCTCCATAGACTGCAACGAGGATTCCCGACGTCTTTTCAGACCTATGCAGCCGCAGCCCCTGGGCTAGGTAACCTGAGGATTTCGGTGCTCCAGCATAGCTTAACTATCTAAGTGTCCAGATCCTTTTTCGTTTTAGCTCTATTTAGTCGGATTCGTCCGATAACACTAACTTTGCATTTACTAGCCTCCATAGACTTTGTTCCGCATCCCGCGTGAGAGTGCACACTCTGTACCCGATCTCCCTAGGCCTCCTGCTCGTAATCTAAAGGTTCAGTAGTCTAGTCCTAGTGATCCCAAAGCCTCTGAGAATAGTTACTTACCTGCTAGTAATTCGCATTCCACTTTTGTAGTATATGGTTTTTCGTGCCCCTTGGGCATTTGTGTAAATTGTGCGACTTTCAGTATTTCTTTAAGAGTTTTGTATTGTGCTTAGCTCCCTGACTCATAAAGAGTTCAGGGTAGTCTTGTTATAAATAAATATACTTTATTTTTCATAACAACTTGTGTGGTGTCCTTTCACTTGGTGTTCAAGGGGTAAATGTGATGGTAAAACAGCTGGCTTAACACGCCCTCTAGAGTTTAGCCTAAAGACTGCTCTTGTCCATGCTACTAGGATAGCTGGTCTATCAGGTTGACTTACAACCAATCATCAATAAGGGTCGTTTGGACTGATACATAGTGATCACTAGAATAGTGAGCACTGCATATCAGGCCAACTTCTCACATTGGTGAGCAGCGGTTGGGATTTGAGCTTGCTGTTGTTTTACCACACACGTATCCTAAGAATATCATTTGAAAGATCACATAGGTACATAGGTACATATAACTTAACTTAGAAAACTCTGAGTTCTACTGAACCAGCTGTTGTAGTGTGTTAGGGCTTAGCACACCCTAAACTACAACTCTAGCAAGGGATCAGTAGGTAAACCCATAGTGTAGGTAGGTGCATCACTTACACCACACTAGAAGCATGTCTACCCATGGAGAGTCTTCAGAGACTCCCCTAGTGGCTAGTGACCCTCCACAGGTCATCTCAAGATATGCAGCTCTCAGTTTCCAGGAGTTGAGACAATTGTGTACTTCCAGGAAATTGAAACAGGGGTCTAACCCCACCACTCCCTTTCTGTTAGGTCTCTTAGAGACATATGATGCTAGGAAAGCTTCTCATACAGATGGGAGTATGCCAGCCTTAGAGGGTACCCTTGGTGATCCAGACCTCCTTGACACTGAAAATGCAGTTGAGGAGGAGGAAGAAGAGGAACTCTCTGGGGTTGAGGCAGACAACTGGCCTGAGCTAGTCAGAAGACTTACTAGGGCCAACTTAGACCTACTTAGGGAAGGATCTGGGGGACCCCCAGTACTGACCCTAATGAGGCCTAACCTTGGAGTTAGAAGAGATAGATCTCCTTCTAGGGACTCCAATAGATATCTGCACTCTAATGCCTTCTCTCAGAGGAGAAGGATTTCTCCCCAGAGGAGATTGACTTCCCCTCAGAGAAGAGAACATGAAGCAAGGATGAAACAGGCTAATCTAAGGATTGAAAGGGAAGAACTTGCCCTGGTCAAAGAGAAGCTTGCCTTTGCTAGAGAGCAGCAGATGAGTGGGATAGTCCCCACTGGTGGCAGCAATCTCCCTAGAGATAAAGAAAGGAGTTTAGACACTAAACACCTGAGTAAGATAGTGCCCCCCTTTAAACTAGGGGATGACATCCATGTGAGAAGTTGGCCTGATATATAATGTCCACTATTCTAGTGAACACTTTGTATCAGTCCAAACAACCCTTATTGATGTTTGGTTGTAAGTCAACCTGATAGACCAGCTATCCTAGTAGCATGGACACGTGCAGTCTTTAGACTAAACTCTAGAGGGCGTGTTAAGCCAGCTGTTTTACCATCACATTTACCCCTTGAACACCAAGTGAAAGGACACCATACAAGTTGTTATGAAAAATAAAGTATATTTATTTATAACAAGACTACCCTGGCTCTTTATGAGACAGGGAGCTAAGCACACTACAAAAACTCTTATAGAAATACTTAAAGTCGCACAATTTACACAAATGCCCGAGGGGCACGAAAAACCATATACTACACAAGTGGAATGCGAAATACTAGCAGGTAAGTAACTATTCTCATAGGCTTTAGGATCGGTAGGACTGGACTACTGAACCTTTAGATTACAAGCAGGAGGCCTAGGGACGTCGTGTGCAGAGTGGGAACTCTCACGCGTAAGGCGGGAAAAAGTCTATGGAGGCTAGTAAAAGCAAAGTTAGTGTTTTCGGGCGAACCCGACTAGGTAGGTCAAAAACGAAAGTGGATCTAGACACTTAAAGAGTTGGTCTACGCTGGAGCACCGGAGTACTCGGTTTACCTAGCCCAGGGGCTGCGGCTGCATAGGGTTCAAATGTCGTCGGGTTTCTTCGTTGATGAACCAGGAGCCTGAAGGAAGAAGTTGCTGGCAGGCGACCAGTGAAGAAGTTCGTGGAGATCCAAGCCTGGATCGGGAAAGAAGAAGACCTGTAAGCAGAGGGGACCAAGTTCTGAATCACTAGCCAGTGATTTAGGTGGGCACCAGAGTGGCACCGGACGAAGTCACCTCGACCAGGTGAGTGGGCGCTGCTGGGCTCTGCAGTCTCTCGGACCAGGAGGCGTTGTCGGCGACCAGGATGGAGGTGCGAGCTGTCCCACGAAGATATCTGCTGTCGACGTCGCTGGACCCAGGATTGGGGCAACAAGTCTTGGCAAATGCAAGCCCACGCGGGGGACTTAAAATGGCGTCTGGAGTGGACCAGGAGGGTCCAGGGTGCTCCTCTGTTGGGGGGGAGCAAGGGCCAGTCTGGAGCAACCAGACCAGCGGTGTTTGTCGTCGAAGTTCGTCGTCAGAGGGCCACTAGCCAACGGGCAAGTGACCTGGACAACACGGTGAGCAGTAAAGAGCAGAAGGGCCCGACGCAGATCTCGTGGATGCAAGGGGGCTGAACTTCGGTGCTGGAGCTGCTCAGGGTTGGGGCTTCTCTTACCCCAAAGCACTCGGTCGAGGGTCACTCGGGAGTCGTGCTGGGCAAGCGTCGTGCAGTCTTGAAGATGGCCGGTCCCTCGAGGTCTCGTCACACCCACGGGTCTCAGCTGGGCTGAAGATGCAGGTAGAGGTCAGAGGTGCCAGGGAAGCCGGTTCTCGTTGAGCTGGGCAGTCTTGATCCGGAGGAGAGACTTACAGCAGACCGCGATGCTTGGATGGTGCCTGCTGCTGCAGGGTGACTACTCCTTAGTCACAAGGGAGAAATCTTAGGAAGAGTCTTGAGTTCCTTTCGTAGAAAGTCGGTTCAGAATTCAAAGATGATCTAATTTGGAAGGGGGCCTGCTCCTACCTTTATCCTGAAAAAGAGGGCTGGCACGCGACTAAGTCCTGCCCTATGGGTGGGACTAGGAGGGGGTGGTAACACCCCTCTCCTTTGTCCGGTCTCTCCCCAGCTCAGGGGCTGGTGTGCCCCTGGAACTGGTTCTAGCCGGCATATGCACAGTGAGCACCGGGGTGCCACTTGCAGTCACCTTCCTCTAAAGCCCTGCCTACCTAGGATACACAAAATCCTGTCTGGGATGGTGCTGGCACCGCCCCTGGCAGGAAACCCTTTGTCCTTGCCTCCCGCGCTGGGAGGACTCCCAGCAGCAGGAGGGCAGACTTGTGTCTCGGTGGCAGCATCCATCTTGTGGAGCTGAGGCTATGTCTGACTTTAACCGGGGTTACAGGTTACCAACATGTCGTGTCCCTCTAGAAGGGTGGAATGCTAACCCCGTCGCCAGAATTGGCGAGGGGTTAGTATTCCAATTCGTATGACACCTTACTCGACATGTTTTGATAATGTTATACCAAAGTTAGCATATGACCGCGAGGTACATAATGCACTTAAGAGTATATGGTATAGCGTTATCATGGAACAGCTATTAGGACTTGGTTCCGCAAGCTGCAAACGGGCTCAGCTCATGCCAGAGCACCATTTCACATTATTCCACGCACTCTGCCTTCAGGATTGTTAAGGCCTGCCATAGGAGTGACTGATAGGGATATATGTGTCCATTTTAGGTTTAGATATAGGAATACTATATCTAAAGCAAAGGGTGATTACACCACCTTGCCCCAGCTGTCAAGCAGCCAGTTGTGTCTGGTTTAGTTAGTCAACCCAGGGGTGGCATAATACATGCTGCAGCCCCTGGGAGACTTCTGGGTACACCTCTGCCCTGGTTACAGGGACACAAGAGAGGGCCCAGTGCCAATTCAGTACCTGGGTACAATTTGGAGTAGAGAGAACAGCTAGGCTGTGGGTCTGATTAGCAGGCCCACAGCCAGGGAAAGTCGTAAACCAGTGAAGCAAAAAGCAAAAATCTGGGTGATCATAGGATTGCAGACCCTACTCTCCTACATGACCCCCCCCCAAACTTTGGGACAATAAGCTAACCTTGACCAGGTGAGTCTTCTTGCTCTAAGTGGAAATACCTGGAGAGCCCATCAGCATTGCCATGATCAGTACCAGGTCTATGCTCCACTGTAAAATCCATCCCCTGTAGGGAAATGGACCACGTAAGTAGTTTGGGGTTTTCACCCTTCATCTGATTTAGCCATAAGAGGGGCTTATGGTCGGTCTGAATCTTAAAGTGAGTGCCAAACAAGTAGGACCTCAACTTTTTCAGGGCCCACACCACAGCAAAGGCCTTCCTCTCAATAGCTGACCAATTTTTCTCTCTGGGGGTCAGCCTTCTGCTAATAAAAGCAATGGGCTGGTCGTTACCATCAAAATTCAGCTGAGATAGAACAGCTCCCACACCCAACTCAGAAGCATCTGTTTGGACAATGAAGGTCTTGGAGTAGTCTGGACTCTTTAGGATAGGTGCTGTGCACATGGCCTGCTTTAGATCATCAAATGCTTTCTGACAGCTTGCTGTCCACTGAACTTTCTTTGGCATCTTTTTACTTGTCAGGTCATTAAGTGGAGTCACAATGGACCCATAATTCTTGACAAATTTCCTATAGTAACCAGTCAGGCCCAAGAAAGCTCGAACCTGAGTCTGGGTGGTTGGAGGAGCCCAGTCCTTGATGGCCTGTATCTTGCTCTCCAAGGGCTGAACCTGGCCTCCACCTACAAGGTGGCCCAGGTATACAACCTGTGTCTGCCCTATCTGGCACTTGGTGGCCTTGATAGTGAGGCCCGCCTTTTGCAGAGCCTCTAACACTTTCCTCAGGTGGACCAGGTGATCCTCCCAGGTGGAACTAAAGACAGCTATATCATCAAGATATGCTGCACAGAAGTCATCCAACCCAGTGAGAACTTGATTCACCAGCCTTTGGAAGGTGGCAGGTGCATTTTTCAAACCAAAGGGCATTACCACAAATTGATAATGCCCACCAGGGGTAGAAAATGCTGTCTTGGGCTTGGCCTCCTCAGCTAACCTGATTTGCCAATACCCAGCTGTCAGGTAAAATGTACTTAAGTAGTTGGCAGAAGCCAATCTATCTATAAGTTCATCTGCTCTTGGTATTGGGTGGGCATCAGTCTTAGTGACTGCATTGAGGCCTCTGTAGTCTACGCAAAACCTCATCTCTTTCTTACCACCCTGGGTGTGAGGCTTTGGCACTAGAACTACTGGGCTAGCCCAAGGGCTCTCTGAGGGCTCAATGACTCCCAGCTCCAACATTTTCTGCACTTCTGTCTTGATGCAGTCTCTGACATGATCAGGCTGTCTGTAGATTTTACTCTTGACAGGCAGACTGTCTCCAGTGTCAACTTCATGGGTACACCAA
Source organism: Lissotriton helveticus (assembly GCF_964261635.1). NCBI lineage: Eukaryota > Metazoa > Chordata > Amphibia > Caudata > Salamandridae > Lissotriton > Lissotriton helveticus. The sequence continues at coordinate 49,765,575 of NC_136067.1, forward strand.
TCAGTTTGACTGGGTGTCAGAGAGAACATATGTCTAAAGGATTGCAGAACTTGTCTACAATCCTGTTGCTGATGTTCAGAGAGGCTGCCACAAAAGACAACACCATCTACTGATCCATCATCAGGATTCTGAGTGAGCAGGTCTGGGAGAGGGTCACTCTCTTCCTCCTGTCCCTCATCTGTGGCCATGAGCAAGCTCATGTCCTTCCTGTCGACATATGCCTTGAGCCTGTTCACATGGAGCACCCTGAGGGGGCTCTTGGGAGTTCCAAGGTCCACCAGGTAGGTGACCTCTCTCTTTTGCTCAATGATTGTGTGGGGCCCAGACCATTTGTCTTTGAGTGCTGCTGGGGCCACTGGCTCCAGCAGCCACACTTTCTGTCCAGGCTTGTACACAGTCAGGACAGCCTTCTGGTCATGCCAAGCTTTTTGGAGTTCTTGGCTGGCCTCAAGGTTTTTAGATGCCTTCTCCATGTATTCAGCCATCCTGGAACGGAGACCAAGTACATAGTCCACTATGTTGGTTGCAGGCTTTTTGAGAGGTCTCTCCCATCCTTCCTTCACCAAACACAGGGGTCCTCTTACAGGATGCCCATACAGAAGTTCAAAAGGGCTGTAGCCAACCCCCTTCTGTGGGACCTCTCTGTAAGCAAACAAGAGGCAGGGTATCAGGACATCCCATCTACGCCTGAGCTTTTCAGGTAGTCCATGAATCATCCCTTTTGAGGGTCCTGTTGAATCTTTCAACAAGCCCATTGCACTGTGGATGATAGGGTGTGGTGAACTTGTAGTTGACACCACATTCCTTCCACATTGCAGTCAGATATCCTGACATGAAGTTTGCACCTCTGTCAGAAACAACCTCCTTAGGGAAGCCCACTCTGGAGAACACTCCAACTAGGGCCCTTGCCACTACAGGTGCTGTAGTGGTCCTAAGTGGAATAGCTTCAGGATACCTGGTGGCATGGTCCACCACCACCAGTATAAACTTGTGCCCTGATGCTGTCTGGGGTTCCATTGGACCAACAATGTCAATCCCCACTCTTTCAAAGGGAACCCCCACCACAGGTAGTGGTATGAGGGGGGCCTTTGTTGTGCCACCTGACTTACCACTGGCTTGGCAAGTGACACAGGAGCGACAAAACTCCTTGGTATTCTCATTCATGTGAGGCCAGTGAAAGTGTGAGACAAGTCTGTCCCAAGTCTTTGTCTGGCCTAAGTGACCTGCAAGGGGAATCTCATGGGCCAGGGTGAGAAGGAAACCCCTCTGAGACAAGGGGATGACCAGCCTCCTGGTTGCACCAGGCTTGGGGTCTCGTGACTCAGAGTACAGGAGTCCATCTTCCCAGTATACCTTGTGGGCACCTGTGGCGTTCCCTGCAGCCTCAGCAGCAGCCTGCTGTCTGAGGGGTTCAAGGGAAGGGCAGTCTAACTGTGCCTTCCCCAGGTCTTCTCTGGAGGGTCCCCCTGAGCCCAGAAACTCAACTTGATCAAGTTCAAGCTCTTTAGGCTCAGTTTCCCTCAGCTCTTTCAGGTCAGCCTCCTCAGAGACTTGATCCTCAACCTGGGGCAAGGGGGAAGGCAATGCCTTAACCCTACTGCTCTTCTTCTTGGAAGGTGTCTGGTCCATTGTTCCAGGATCCAGCACCTGTTCAGTGGGGCATCTTCTGGCATGTGACCTAGTCACAGCAAGCACATGTGCTGGCAAGCCTAACATTTCCATGTGAGTCCTCTGCTCCACTTCTGACCATAGTGATGACTCCAAATCATTGCCCAATAAACAATCCACTGGGAGGTCTGAACTAACCACAACTTTCTTTTGGCCACTTACCCCTCCCCAGGAGAAAGCAACAATCGCCATACTATGACTGGTAGTGACGTTGCTGGCATTGGTCACCAGGAAATCTGTACCTGGCATGATCTGTCCAGGGTCCACAAAGTTAGGTGTCACCATTGTGACACTGGCACAAGTGTCCCTATAGGCCTGAGCCATTTTGCCATTTATCAAAGGTGTCTGCCTGTATTTGCCCAAAGTATTGGGACTGACATCAGGGGACATATCCATATCCCCTGTACAGACAAGGACAGCCTGAGTGAGTGTGCCAACTAAGTTGTCAGACCCCTCAGTTCCCAAGGTTAACCCAACTATTCCCTTGGGAGGTGCACTACCACTACTGACTGTACTAGGGGGTGCAGGTGCCTTAGGGGCTGTAGTGGTAGGAGTTTGCCCTCCTCTCTTGGTGCACTCACTAAACCAGTGAGACTTACTTTTACAGTACTGGCACCACCTTTTTGACTGGCCTTCTTGAGTCTTCTTTTTCTGCTGTGAAGCCTGACCCCCACCCTCTTTGGTTTGTTGGGGACCTGTTGAAGACTTCTGGTCATTTTGTTCACTCTTGTTACTACCCTTTTGGTCTGCTTTCTTCTGACCACCCTGGTTCTGAGTCTGGTTCTGCTTAACCCTTGTTCTGACCCATCTGTCTGTCTTCTTTCCCAATTCTTGGGGAGAGGTCAGATCTGAGTCAACAAGGTGCTGATGCAACAACTGGTTCTGACAGTTATTTAAAATCTGCTCTCTCATGATCAGATTGTACAACCCTGTATAATCAGTAACCTTACTGCCCAGCAACCAGCCTTCCAAAGCCTTAGTGGCACAATCCACAAAGTCAGACCAATCCTGAGACTGTATTTTCTGGGTATCCCTGAACAGCAACCTGTACTGCTCAGTGGTTAAGCCAAACCCATCAACCAGTGTATTCTTCAGGACTTGGTAATTGTTAGCATCCTCAACTCTAGTAGTGAGGAGCTTATCTCTACCTTTGCCTTCAAAGGAGAGCCACAGTATAGCTGCCCACTGACTTTGGGGGATGCACTGGACAGTGCAGGCACTCTCCAAAGCAGCCATCCACTTGTGGATGTCATCCCCTTGTTTAAAGGGGGGCACTATCTTACTCAGGTGCTTAGTATCTAAACTCCTTTCTTTATCTCTTGGGAGATTGCTGCCACCAGTGGGAACTATCCCACTCATCTGCTGTTCTCTAGCAAAGGCAAGCTTCTCTTTGGCCAGGGCAAGTTCTTCCCTTTCAATCCTCAGATTAGCCTGTCTCATCCTTGCTTCATGCTCTATTCTCTGAGGGGAAGTAAATCTCCTCTGGGGAGAAATCCTTCTCCTCTGAGAAGAGGCATTAGAGTGCAGAGATCTATTGGAGTCCCTAGAAGGAGATCTATCTCTTCTAACTCCAAGGTTAGGCCTAATTAGGGTCAGTACTGGGGGTCCCCCAGATCCTTCCCTAAGTAGTTCTAAGTTGGCCCTAGTGAGTCTGCTGACTAACTCAGGACCCTTGTCTGCCTCATCCCCAGAGAGTTCCTCTTGATCCTCCTCCTCAACTGCATTTTCAGTGTCAAGGAGGTCTGGATCACCACTGGTACCCTCTAAGGCTGGCATATTCCCATCTACATGAGAGGCTTTCCTAGCATCATATGTCTCTAAGAGACCTATCAGAAAGGGAATGGTGGGGTTAGACCCCTGTTTCAGTTTCCTGGAGGTACACACTTGTCTCATCTCCTGGAAACTAAGAGCTGCATATCTTGATTTGACCTGTGGAGGGTCAATAGCCACAAGGGGAGTCTCAGTAGACTCTCCATGGGTAGGCATGCTTTTCTAGTGAGGTGTAAGTGGTGCACTTACCTACACTATTTGTTTACCTACTGATCCCTTGCTAGAGTTGTAGTTTAGGGTGTGCTAGGCCCTAGGAGCTACAACAGCTGGTTCAGTAGAACTCAGAGTATTCTAAGTTAAGTTATATGTACCTTAGTACTTATGTGATCTTTCAAATGATATTCTTAGGATATGTGTGGTAAAACAACAGCAAGCTCAAATCCCAACCGCTGCTCACCAATGTGAGAAGTTGGCCTGATATATAATGTTCACTATTCTAGTGAACACTTTGTATCAGTCCAAACAACCCTTATTGATGTTTGGTTGTAAGTCAACCTGATAGACCAGCTATCCTAGTAGCATGGACACGTGCAGTCTTTAGGCTAAACTCTAGAGGGCGTGTTAAGCCAGCTGTTTTACCATCACATTTACCCCTTGAACACCAAGTGAAAGGACACCACACAAGTTGTTATGAAAAATAAAGTATATTTATTTATAACAAGACTACCCTGGCTCTTTATGAGACAGGGAGCTAAGCACACAACAAAAACTCTTAAAGAAATACTTAAAGTCGCACAATTTACACAAATGCCCGAGGGGCACGAAAAACCATATACTACACAAGTGGAATGCGAAATACTAGCAGGTAAGTAACTATTCTCATAGGCTTTAGGATCGCTAGGACTGGACTACTGAACCTTTAGATTACAAGCAGGAGGCCTAGGGACGTCGTGTGCAGAGTGGGAACTCTCACGCGTAAGGCGGGAAAAAGTCTATGAGGGCTAGTAAAAGCAAAGTTAGTGTTTTCGGGCGAACCCGACTAGGTAGGTCAAAAACGAAAGTGGATCTAGACACTTAAAGAGTTGGTCTACGCTGGAGCACCGGAGTACTCTGTTTACCTAGCCCAGGGGCTGCGACTGCGTAGGGTTCAAATGTCGTCGGGTTTCTTCGTTGATGAACCAGGAGCCTGAAGGAAGAAGTTGCTGGCAGGCGACTAGTGAAGAAGTTCGTGGAGATCCAAGCCTGGATCGGGGAAGAAGAAGACCTGTAAGCAGAGGGGACCAAGTTCTGAATCACTAGCCAGTGATTTAGGTGGGCACCAGAGTGGCACCGGATGAAGTCACCTCGACCAGGTGAGTGGGCGCTGCTGGGCTCTGCAGTCTCTTGGAGCAGGAGGCATTGTCGGTGACCAGGATGGAGGTGCGAGCTGTCCCACGAAGATATCTGCTGTCGATGTCGCTGGACCCAGGATTGGGGCAACAAGTCTTGGCAAATGCAAGCCCACGCGGGGGACTTAAAATGGCGTCTGGAGTGGACCAGGAGGGTCCAGGGTGCTCCTCTGTTGGAGGGGAGCAAGGGCCAGTCTGGAGCAACCAGACCAGCGGTGTTTGTCATCGAAGTTCGTCGTCAGAGGGCCACTAGCCAACGGGCAAGTGACCTGGACAACGCGGTGAGCAGTAAAGAGCAGAAGGGCCCCACGCAGATCTCGTGGATGCAATGGGGCTGAACTTCGGTGCTGGAGCTGCTCAGGGTTGGGGCTTCTCTTACCCCAAAGCACTCGATCGAGGGTCACTCGGGAGTCGTGCTGGGCAAGCGTCGTGCAGTCTTGAAGATGGCCGGTCCCTCGAGGTCTCGTCACACCCACGGGTCTCAGCTGGGCTGAAGATGCAGGTAGAGGTCAGAGGTGCCAGGGAAGCCGGTTCTCGTCGAGCTGGGCAGTCTTGATCCGGAGGAGAGACTTACAGCAGACCGCGATGCTTGGATGGTGCCTGCTGCTGCAGGGTGACTACTCCTTAGTCACAAGGGAGAAATCTTAGGAAGAGTCTTGAGTTCCTTTCGTAGAAAGTCGGTTCAGGATTCAAAGATGATCTAATTTGGAAGGGGGCCTGCTCCTACCTTTATCCTGAAAAAGGGGGCTGGCACGCGACTAAGTCCTGCCCTATGGGTGGGACTAGGAGGGGGGTGGTTACACCCCTCTCCTTTGTCCGGTCTCTCCCCAGCTCAGGGGCTGGTGTGCCCCAGGAACTGGTTTGAGCCGGCATATGCACAGTGAGCACCGGGGTGCCACTTGCAGTCACCTTCCTCTATAGCCCTGCCTACCTGGGATACACAAAACCCTGTCTGGGATGGTGCTGGCACCGCCCCTGACAGGAAACCCTTTGTCCAAGCACTCCTCGCTGGAAGGATTCCCAGCAGCAGGAGGTCAGACTTGTGTCTCGGTGGCAGCATCCATTTTGTGGAGCTGAGGCTATGTCCAACTTTAACCGGGTGTGAGAAGTTGGCCTGATATATAATGTTCACTATTCTAGTGAGCACTTTGTATCAGTCCAAACAACCCTTATTGATGATTGGTTGTAAGTCAACCTTATAGACCAGCTATCCTAGTAGCATGGATACGAGCAGTCTAAGGCTAAGACTCTAGAGGGCGTGTTAAGCCAGCTGTTTTACCATCACATTACCCCTTGAACACCCAGTGAAAGGACACCACACAAGTTGTTATGAAAATAAATGTATATTTATTTCTAACAAGTCTACCCTGAACTCTTTATGAGTCAGGGAGCTAAGCACAATACAAAACTCTTAAGAAAATACTTTAAGTCGCACAATTTACACAAATGCCCGAGGGGCACGAAAAACCATATATTACAAAAGTGGAATGCGAATTACTAGTAGGTAAGTAACGTTTCTCAGAGGCTTTAGAAACGCTAGGCCTACAATACTGAACCCTCAGGTTATGAGCAGGAGGCCTAGGGGCACCACGTGCAGAGTGGGAACTCTCACGCGCAAGGCAGGAAAAAGCCTATGGAAGCTAGTATTCACAAAGTTAGTGTTCTCGGGCGAACCCGACTAGGTAGGTCAAAAACGAAAGTGGATCTGGACCCTTGGATAGTGAGGCTATGCTGAGGCACCGAAATGCCGAAGTTACCTAGCCCAGGGGCTGCAGCTGCATAGGTCTGAAAAGACGTCGGGATTCTCCGTTGACGAACCAGGAGCCTGAAGGAAAGGAGTTGCTGGCAGGCGACCAGTGAAGATTGTTCGGGTGATCCAAGCCTGGATCGAAGAAAGATGGTACCTGAAAGCAGAGGGGACCAAGTTCGTGACTACTAGCCAGTAGTCAGGTGGCACCAGGAGGGCACCGGGTGGTAGTCACCTCGACTAGGTGAGTGGGCGACGCTGGGCTCTGTAGTCTCACGGACCAGGAGGCGTTGTCGGCGACCAGGATGGAGGTACGAGCTGTCCCACGATGGATGATGCTCTCGACGTCGCTGGACCCAGGATTGGGGCAACAAGTCTTGGCAAATTCAAGCCCACGCGGTGGACCTAAAATGGCGTCTGGAGTGGACCAGGAGGGTCCGGGGTGCTCCTCTCTTGGAAGGGAGCAAGGGCCAGTCTGGAGCAACCAGACCAGCAACAGTGATGTCGTCGGGCGTCGTTAAGAAGGCCACAAGCCAGCGGGCTAGTAGCCAAACAACGCGGTGAGCAGCAAAAAGCAGAAGGGCCCCACGCAGATCGTGGAGATGCTGGGAGGCTGAACTTCGGTGCGGGGGCTGCTCAGGGTCGGGGCTTCTCGGACCCCAAAGCACTCACCAGAGGATCCCTCGGCGGTCGTGCTGGAAAGAAGTCGTGCAGTCTTGAAGATGGCCGGTCCCTCGAGGTCTCGTCGCACCCACGGTTCTCAGCTTAGCTGTAGAGGTGGGTAGAGGTCAGAGGTGCCAGGGTAGCCAGTTCTCGTTGAGCTCAGCAGTCAGATTCCGGAGGAAGGACTTGCAGCAGACCGCAGTGTTCTTAAGATGTGCCTGCGGATGCAGGGTGACTACTCCTTAGTCACAAGGGAGAATCTTGAAGAAGAAATCTTGATGTCCTTTCGTAGAAAGTCGTGTCTTGATTCCAAAGATGATCTAATTTGGAAGGGGGCCTGCTCCTACCTTTATCTGGGAAAAGGGGGCTGGCACGCGACTAAGTCCTGCCCTATGGGTGGGACCAGGAGGGGGGTGGTTACACCCACTTCCTTGGCGGGCTTTTCCCCAGCTCAGGGTCTGGAGTGTCCCTGGAACTGGTTCAAGCCGGCCTATGCATAGTGAGCACCGGGGTGCCACTTGCAGTCACCTTCCTCTGAAGCCCTGCCTACCTAGGATACACAAAATCCTGTCTGGGACGGTGCTGGCACCGCCCCTGGCAGGAAACCCTTTGTCCTTATCTCCTGCTCTGGGAGGACTCCCAGCAGCAGGAGGGCAGACTTGTGTCTCGGTGGCAGCATCCATTTTGTGGAGCTGAGGCTCTGTTTGACTTTAACCGGGGTTAGGGGTTACATACATGCCGTATCCCTCTAGAAGGGTGGAATGCTAACCCCGTCGCCAGAATTGGCGAGGGGTTAGTATTCCAATTCGTATGACACCTTACTCGACATGTTTTGATAAAGCGATACCAGAGTTGGCATATAACCGCGAGGATTATAATGCACTTAAGAGTATATGGTATGCGATATCATGGAAACGGCTAAGGGATAGATCCCGAAAGCCGCAGACAGGCTCAGCTCATGCCAGAGCACCATCTCACACGATTCCAAGCACTCTGCCTTCAGGATTGTTAAGGCCTGCCATAGGAGTGACTGATAGGAGATCTGTGTGTCCATTTTAGGGTTAGATATAGGTATACTATATCTAAAGCAAAGGGTGAGTACACCACCTTGCCCCAGCTGTCGTGCAGCCAGTTGTGTCAGTTTAGTTAGTCAGTCCAGGGGTGGCACAATACATGCTTCAGCCCCTGGGAGACTTCTGGGTGCACCTCAGCCCTGGGTACAGGGACTTGGAGAGGGCCCAGTGCCAATTCAGTACCTGAGTACAATTTGGATAGAGAGAACAGCTAGGCTGTGGGTCTGATTAGCAGGCCCACAGCCAGGGAAAGTCGTAAACCAGTGCAGCAAAAAGCAAAAATCTGGGTGATCATAGGATTGCAGACCCTACTCTCCTACATGACCCCCCCCCAAACTTTGGGACAATAAACTAACCTTGACCAGGTGAGTCTTCTTGCTCTAAGTGGAAATACCTGGAGAGCCCATCAGCATTGCTGTGATCAGTACCAGGTCTATGCTCCACTGTAAAATCCATCCCCTGTAGGGAAATGGACCACCTAAGCAGTTTGGGGTTTTCACCCTTCATCTGATTTAGCCACAAGAGGGGCTTATGGTCGGTCTGAATGGTGAAGTGAGTGCCAAACAAGTAGGCCCTCAGCTTCTTCAGGGCCCAAACCACAGCAAAGGCCTCCCTCTCAATAGCTGACCAATTTTTCTCTCTGGGTGTCAACCTTCTACTAATGAAAGCAATAGGCTGATCATTACCATCAAAATTCAGTTGAGACAGAACAGCCCCCACACCCAACTCAGAAGCATCTGTTTGGACAATGAATGGCTTGGAGTAATCTGGACTCTTTAGGATAGGTGCTGTGCACATGGCCTGCTTTAGGTCATTGAATGCTTTCTGACAGCTTGCTGTCCACTGAACTTTCTTTGGCATCTTTTTGCTTGTCAGGTCATTAAGAGGGGTCACTATGGACCCATAATTTCTGACAAACTTCCTATAGTACCCAGTCAGGCCCAAGAAAGCTCGAACTTGAGTCTGGGTGATTGTAGGAGTCCAGTCCTTGATGGCCTGTATCTTACTCTCCAGTGGCTGAACCTGGCCTCCACCTACAAGGTGGCCCAGGTATACAACCTGTGTCTGCCCTATCTGGCACTTTGTGGCCTTGATAGTTAGGCCTGCCTTTTGCAGAGCCTCTAACACTTTCCTCAGGTGGACCAGGTGATCCTCCCAGGTGGAGCTAAAGACAGCAATATCGTCTAGATATGCTGCACAGAAGTCATCCAGCCCAGTGAGGACTTGATTCACCAACCTTTGGAAGGTGGCAGGTGCATTTTTCAGTCCAAAGGGCATTACCACAAACTGATAATGCCCTCCAGGGGTAGAAAATGCTGTCTTGGGTTTGGCCTCCTCAGCTAACCTGATTTGCCAATACCCAGCTGTCAAATCAAATGTACTTAAGAAGTTGGCAGAAGCCAATTTATCTATAAGTTCATCTGCTCTTGGTATTGGGTGGGCATCAGTCTTAGTGACTGCATTGAGGCCTCTGTAGTCTACGCAAAACCTCATCTCTTTCTTACCACCCTGGGTGTGAGGCTTTGGCACTAGAACTACTGGGCTAGCCCAAGGGCTATCTGAGGGCTCAATGACTCCCAGCTCCAACATTTTCTGCACTTCAGTTTTGATGCAGTCTCTAACATGATCAGGCTGTCTGTAGATTTTACTCTTGACAGGCAGACTGTCTCCAGTGTCAACATCATGGGTACACCAATCAGTTTGGCTGGGTGTCAGAGAGAACATATGTCTGAAGGATTGCAGAACTTGCCTGCAATCCTGTTGCTGATGTTCAGTGAGGCTGCCACAAAAGACAACACCATCAACTGATCCATCATCAGGATTCTGAGTGAGCAGGTCTGGGAGAGGGTCACTCTCTTCCTCCTGTCCCTCATCTGTGGCCATGAGCAAGCTCATGTCCTTCCTGTCAACATATGCCTTGAGCCTGTTAACATGGAGCACTCTGAGAGGGCTCCTGGGAGTTCCAAGGTCCACCAAGTAGGTAACCTCTCCCTTTTGCTCAATGATGGTGTGGGGCCCAGACCATTTGTCTTTCAGAGCTGCTGGGGCCACTGGCTCCAGCACCCACATCTTCTGTCCTGGCTGGTACACAGTCAGAACAGCCTTTTGGTCATGCCAAGCTTTTTGAAGTTATTGGCTGGCCTCCAGGTTTTTAGATGCCTTCTCCATATACTCAGCCATCCTGGAGCGGAGACCAAGTACATAGTCCACTATGTTGGTTGCAGGCTTTTTGAGAGGTCTCTCCCATCCTTCCTTCACCAAACACAGGGGTCCTCTCACAGGATGCCCATACAGAAGCTCAAAAGGGCTGTAGCCAACCCCCTTCTGTGGGACCTCTCTGTAAGCAAACAAGAGGCAGGGGATCAGGACATCCCATCTTCTCCTAAGAGTTTCAGGTAGCCCATGAATCATCCCTTTGAGGGTCCTGTTGAATCTCTCAACAAGCCCATTGCATTGTGGGTGGTAGGGTGTGGTGAACTTGTAGTTCACACCACACTCCTTCCACATTGCAGTCAGATATCCTGACATGAAGTTTGTACCTCTGTCAGAAACAACCTCCTTAGGGAAGCCCACTCTGGAGAACACTCCAACTAGGGCCCTTGCCACTACAGGTGCTGTAGTGGTCCTAAGTGGAATAGCTTCAGGATACCTGGTGGCATGATCCACTACCACCAGTATAAACTTGTGCCCTGATGCTGTCTGGGGTTCCATTGGACCAACAATGTCAATCCCCACTCTTTCAAAGGGAACCCCCACCACTGGTAGTGGTATGAGGGGGGCCTTTGTTGTGCCACCTGACTTACCACTGGCTTGGCAAGTGACACAGGAGCGACAAAACTCCTTGGTATTCTCATTCATATGGGGCCAGTGAAAGTGTGAGACAAGCCTGTCCCAAGTCTTTGTCTGACCTAAATGACCTGCAAGGGGAATTTCATGGGCCAAGGTGAGAAGGAAACCTCTCAGAGACAAGGGGATGACCAGCCTCCTGGTTGCACCAGGCTTGGGGTCTCTTGACTCAGAGTACAGGAGTCCATCTTCCCAGTATACCCTGTGGGCACCTGTGGCATTCCCTGCAGCCTCAGCAGCAGCCTGCTGTCTGAGGGGTTCAAGGGAAGGGCAGTCTAACTGTGCCTTCCCCAGGTCTGCTCTGGAGAGTCCCCCTGAGCCCAGAAACTCAACTTGATCAAGTTCTTGCTCTTTAGGCTCAGTTTCCCTCAGTTCTCTCAGATCAGCCTCCTCAGAGACTTGATCCTAAACCTGGGGCAAGGGGGAAGGCAAAGCCTTAACCCTACTGCTCTTCTTCTTGGAAGGTGTCTGGTACATAATTTCAGGATCCAGCACCTGTTCAGTGGGGCATTTTCTGGCCTGTGACCTAGTCACAGCAAGCACATGTGCTGGCAAGCCTAACATTTCCATGTGAGTCCTCTGCTCCACTTCTGACCATTGTGATGACTCCAAATCATTGCCCAACAAACAATCAACTGGGAGGTCTGAACTGACTACAACTTTCTTTTGTCCCTTCACTCCACCCCAGGAGAAAGCCACAATTGCCACACTATGACTAGTAGTGACATTGCTGGCATTGGTCACCAGGAAATCAGTACCTGGCATGATCTGTCCAGGGTCCACAAAGTTAGGTGTCACCATGGTGACACTGGCACAAGTGTCCCTATAGGCCTGAGCCATTTCGCCATTAATCAAAGGTGTCTGCCTGTATTTGCCCAAAGTATTGGGACTTATCTCAGGGGATATATCCATATCCCCTGTACAGACAAGGACAGCCTGAGTGAGTGTGCCAACTAAGTTGTCAGACCCCTCAGTACCCAAGGTTAACCCAACTAATGCCTTGGGAGGTACACTACCACTACTGACTGTACTAGGGGGTGCAGTTGCCTTAGGGGCTGTAGTGGCAGGAGTTTGTCCTCCTCTTTTGGTGCACTCACTAAACCAGTGAGACTTACTTTTGCAGTACTGGCACCACCTTTTTGACTGGCCTTCTTGAGTCTTCTTCTTCTGGGAAGCCTGACCCCCACCCTCTTTGGTTTGTTGGGGACCTGGTGAAGACTTCTGGTCATTTTGTTCACTCTTTGCATTACCCTTCTGGTCTGCTTTCTTCTGACCACCCTGGTTCTGGTTCTGGTTCTGCTTGATCCTTGTCCTGACCCATTTGTCTGCCTTCTTTCCCAATTCTTGGGGAGAGGTCAGATCTGAATCAACAAGGTGCTGGTGCAACAACTGGTTCTGACAATTGTTTAAAATTTGTTCTCTCATCATAAGATTATACAATCCTGTGTAATCTGTAACCTTGCTACCCAGCAACCAGCCCTCCAAAGCCTTAGTGGCACTATCCACAAAGTCAGACCAGTCCTGAGACTGAGTTTTCTGGGTGTCTCTGAACAGCAACCTGTACTGCTCAGTGGTTAAACCAAACCCATCAATCAGTGCATTTTTCAGGACCTGGTAATCATTAGCATCCTCCACTCTTGTAGTGAGGAGCTTATCTCTACCTTTGCCATCAAAGGAGAGCCACAGTATAGCTGCCCACTGACTTCGGGGAATGCACTGCACAGTGCAGGCCCTCTCCAAAGCAGCCATCCATTTCTGGATATCATCCCCTTGCTTAAAGGGGGGCACTATTTTAGTCAGGTGTTTAGTATCTAAACCCTTCTCTCTATCTCTTGGGAGATTGCTGCCACCAGTGGGAGCTAACCCACTCATCTGCTGCTCTCTTGCCAAGGCAAGCTTCTCTTTGGCCAGGGCAATTTCTTCCCTTTCAATCCTCAGAGTAGCCTGTCTCATCCTGGCTTCATGCTCCATTCTCTGAGGGGAAGTCAATCTCCTCTGGGGAGAGTTCCTTCTCCTCTGAGAAGAGGCATTAGAGTGCAGAGATCTGTTGGAGTCCCTAGAAAGAGATCTATCTCTCCTAACTCCAAGGTTAGGCCTACTTAGGGTCAGTACTGGGGGTCCCCCAGATCCTAGCCCAAGCAAGTCTAAGTTGGCCCTAGTTAGCCTTCTGACTACCTCAAGACCTTTGTCTACCTCGTCCCCAGAGAGTTCCCCCTGATCCTCCTCCTCAACTGCGTTGGCAATGTTGGGGAGGTCCGGATCCCCAGAGGTACCCTCTAAGGCTGGCATATTCCCATCTAGCTGAGAAAGCTTTCTCGCATCATAAGTCTCTAAGAGACCTATTAAAAAGGGAATGGTGGGGTTAGACCCCTGCTTCAGTTTTCTGGAGACACAGATTTGTCTCATCTCCTGGAAACTGAGAGCTGCATATCTTGAAGTGACCTGTGGAGGGTCAACACTGACCAGGGGAGTCTCAGTAGATTCTCCCTGGGTAGACATGCTTTTCTAGTGAGGTGTAAGTGGTGCACTTACCTACACTATATGTTTGCCTACTGATCCCTTGCTAGAGTTGTAGTTTAGGGTGTGCTAGGCCCTAGGAGCTACAACAGCTGGTTCAGTAGAACTCAGAGTATTCTAAGCTAAGTTATATGTACCTTTAGTACTTATGTGATCTTTCACAAGATATTCTTAGGGCATGTGTGGTAAAACAACAGCAAGCTCAAATCCCAACCGCTGCTCACCAATGTGAGAAGTTGGCCTGATGTGCAGTGTTCACTATTCTAGTGATCACTATATATCAGTCCAAACAACCCTTATTGATGATTGGTTGTAAGTCAACCTTATAGACCAGCTATCCTAGTAGCATGGATACGAGCAGTCTAAGGCTAAGACTCTAGAGGGCGTGTTAAGCCAGCTGTTTTACCATCACATTACCCCTTGAACACCCAGTGAAAGGACACCACACAAGTGTTATGAAAATAAACAATGTATTTATTAGAATCACAACAACCCTGTACTCTTTATGAGGACAGGGTGCTAAGCACACAACAAAACTCTTATGAAAATACTTAAGTTAGCACGTTATACACAAATGCCCGAGGGGCACGAAAAATCATATACTCTAAAAGTGGAATGCGAATTACTAGCAGGTAAGTACAGTACTAATAGGCTTTGGAATCGCTAGGACTTGACTATGGAATCGTTAGATTACTTCTAGGAGGCCCAGGGGACTCGGGTGCAGAGTGTGCACTCTCACGCGGGATGCGGGACAAAGTCTATGATAGCTAGTAATGTTAAATTAGTGTTCACGGGCGAACCCGACCTGGTAGGAAGAAAACGACAGTGGATCCTGACCCTTGGATAGTGAGGCTATGCTGGGGCACCGAAATGCCGAAGTTACCTAGCCCAGGGGCTGCAGCTGCATAGGTCTCAAAAGACGTCGGGAATCCTCGTAGACGAACCAGGAGCCTGGAAGAAAGATGTTGGCAGGCGACCAGTGAAGAGAGTTCGAGTTGATCCAAGCCTGGATCTGGAAGATGGATGACACCTGAAAGCAGAGGGGACCAAGTTCGTGACTACTAGCCAGTAGTCAGTGGGCACCAGCAGGGCACCGGATGGTAGTCACCTCGACTAGGTGAGTGGGCGACGCTGTGCTCTGCAGATCTCACGGACCAGGAGGCGTTGTCGGCGACCAGGATGGAGAGGCGAGCTGTCCCACGATGGATGAAGCTGTCGGCGTCGAAGTACCCAGGATTGGGCAACAAAGCCTTGGCTAATTCAAGCCCACGCGGTGGACTCAAAATGGTGTCTTGAGTGGACCAGGAGGGTCCGGGGTGCTCCTCTTCTGGAAGGGAGCAAGAGCCAGTCTGGAGCAACCAGACCAGCAGCAGTGATGTCGTCGGGCGTCGTTCAGAAGGCCACAAGCCAGCGGGCTAGTAGCCAAACAACGCGGTGAGCAGCAACAAGCAGAAGGGCCCCACGCCGATCGTGGAGATGCTGGGGGGCTGCTCTTCGGTGCTGGAGCTGCTCAGGGTTGGGGCTTCTCGGACCCCAAAGCACTCGCCAGGAGATTACTCGGCGGGCTTGCTGTGAAGAAGTCGTGCAGTCTTGGCAATAGTCGGTCCCTTGAGGTCTCGTCGCACTCACGGTTCTCAGCTTGGCTGTAGAGGTGAGTAGAGGTCGGAGGTGCCAGGGAAGCCGGGTCTTGTCGAGCTGGGCAGTCGGATTCCGGAGGAAGGACTTACAGCAGACCGCAGTGTTCTTAAGGTGGTGCCTGCGGATGCAGGGTGACTACTCCTTAGCCACAAGGGAGAATCTTGAAGAAGAAATCTTGATGTCCTTTCGTAGAAAGTCGTGTCTTGATTCCAAAGATGATCTGATTTGGAAGGGGGCCAGTCCCTACCTTTATCTGGGAAAAGAGGGCTGGCACGCGACTAAGTCCTGCCCTAGGGGTGGGACCAGGAGGGGGGTGGTTACACCCACTTCCTTGGCGGGCTTTTCCCCAGCACAGGGTCTGGAGTGTCCCTGGAACTGGTTCAAGCCAGCCTATGCACAGTGAGCACCGGGGTGCCACGTGCAGTCACCTTCCTCTGAAGCCCTGCCTACCTACAATACACAAAATCCTGTCTGGGACGGTGCTGGCACCGCCCCTGGCAGGAAACCCTTTGTCCTTATCTCCTGCTCTGGGAGGACTCCCAGCAGCAGGAGGGCAGACTTGTGTCTCGGTGGCAGCATCCATTTTGTGGATGCTAAGGCTCTGTCTGACTTTAACCGGGGTTAGGGGTTACATACATGTCGTGTCCCTCTAGAAGGGTGGAATGCTAACCCCGTCACCAGAATTGGCGAGGGGTTAGTATTCCAATTCGTATGACACCTTACTCGACATGTTTTGATAAAGCGATACCAGAGTTGGCATATAACCGCGAGGATTATAATGCACTTAAGAGTATATGGTATGCGATATCATGGAAACGGCTAAGGGATGGATCCCGAAAGCCGCAGACAGGCTCAGCTCATGCCAGAGCACCATCTCACACGATTCCAAGCACTCTGCCTTCAGGATTGTTAAGGCCTGCCATAGGAGTGACTGATAGGAGATCTGTGTGTCCATTTTAGGGTTAGATATAGGTATACTATATCTAAAGCAAAGGGTGAGTACACCACCTTGCCCCAGCTGTCGTGCAGCCAGTTGTGTCAGTTTAGTTAGTCAGCCCAGGGGTGGCATAATACATGCTTCAGCCCCTGGGAGACTTCTGGGTACACCTCAGCCCTGGGTACAGGGACTTGGAGAGGGCCCAGTGCCAATTCAGTACCTGAGTACAATTTGGATAGAGAGAACAGCTAGGCTGTGGGTCTGATTAGCAGGCCCACAGCCAGGGAAAGTCGTAAACCAGTGCAGCAAAAAGCAAAAATCTGGGTGATCATAGGATTGCAGACCCTACTCTCCTACAACTGTCCAGGCAGTAGTGTCTTGCAAACGTGTGCAGCGATTCCCACGTAGCTGCCTGACAGATGTCTTGTAAGGGCACCCCCCTGCCCAGGGCAGTGGTAGTCGCCGTGGCTCGGGTGGAATGAGCCCGCAATCCAACAGGGGGCTCCTTCTTAGCCAAGGAGTAACACGCCTGGATGCACAAGATGATCCACCGGGAGATGGTCCTCTTGTGTACCGCTTTCCCCTTCTTAGCGCCCACGTAACCAACAAAAAGTTGGTCATCCACCCGGAACTGGCGTGTGCGATCCAAGTAGAATGAGAGCGCACGTTTTGGGTCCAGACGGTGGAGCCGCTCTTCCTCTTTAGAGGGATGCGGTGGCGGAAAGAAGGTTGGCAAGGTGATAGACTGCCCGATGTGGAAGGCCGTGACAACCTGGGGCAGGAAAAAGGCTTAGTACGCAACACCACTTTGTCCGGATGGACAGAAAGGAAAGGTGGAGTACAAGAAAGGGCCAGGCGCTCACTCACTCTCCTGGCAGAGGTGATGGCAACCAGGAAAGCAGTTTTCAGAGTAAGAAGGCGAAGAGGACAGTTGTGAAGAGGCTCAAAGGGAGCGCACATCAGAAACGTAAGAACCAGGTTCAAGTCCCACTGAGGCATCACAAAGGGAACAGGAGGGAATGTGTGAGTGATGCCCTTTAGAAATCTATTTACAATAGGGGACTTGAACAAAGAAGGTTGATCAGGCAGCCTCAGAAAGGCTGAAAGGGCAGAAACGTAGTCCTTGATAGTGCCCAGAGCAGAGCCCTGCTGGGCAAGAGAAAGAAGTAAGAGAAGAACCTCAGAAAGAGGGACAGCAAGAGGATCCACAGCCTTGGCTGTGCACCATGCCACAAATCTGTTCCACCTGCATGCGTATACCGACTTTGTGGAGGGACGCCTGGCTGCCAGAATGACATTACAGACTTCAGGAGGCAAGTCAAATGGCCTCAACTGTCGCCACTCAATCTCCAAGCATGGAGGTGGAGACTGGACAGGTTCGGGTGGAGGACCGTCCCCTGCTGCTGCAACAGAAGGTCCTCCTGAAGAGGCAGACGAACCGGGGGATTGACTGACATACTGAGTAGCTCTGGATACCAGTACCTTTGAGCCCAGTCCGGAGCCACAAGGATGACTAGGGCCCGGTCGCGCTTGATCTTCTTCAGCACTCTGGGCAGAAGTGGTATAGGCGGAAAGGCGTACAGTAGACCGCAACTCCACTCGCGACGAAAAGCGTCTCCGAGCGAGTGCTGCCTTGGAAATTCCAATGCGCAGAACTGATGACATTGCGCGTTCTCTTCGGTGGCGAATAGATGTAACCAAGGCTCTCCCCATTGCTGAAAGAGGCCTTGCGCCACGTCCGAGTTCAGAGGCCGTTCGTGATCCATCATGCACCGACGGCTGAGCTCGTCCGCCCTGGCGTTCAGAGAGCCTGCCAGGTGTTGAGCCACCAGGGTCACGCCCTGGCATTCCAGCCATTGCCAGAGGCGCAGAGCCTCCTGGCAAAGGCTCCATGACCCCACCCCGCCCTGTTTGTTGCAGTACCACATGGCGGTGGTGTTGTCCGTGAACACCTGCACTACACTCCCCCGGACAGAGGGGAGGAATGCTTTCAGTGCTAGACGAATCGCCCGTAACTCCAACAGGTTGATGTGGAGCCGGGTCTCCGCCGGAGACCAGAGGCCTCTGATCTCCGCCTCTCCCACGTGGCCTCCCCAGCCCGGAGGGACGCATCCGTCACAACTACGTGCTCCGGTTGGGGAAGGGAGAGGGATCTGCCGCTGACCCAATCGCGGTCCGTGAGCCACCACTGCAGCTGTCTCGCAGTGCCCTCCGAGATCAGGACGTGGTCGGATAGGTTGCCCTGATGCTGGGCTCACTGAAACTTCAGGTCCCACTGCAGAGCCCGCATCCGCCACCTGGTGTGATGCACCAGCAGGATGGACGAGGCCATCAGCCCCAGGAGCCGCAGCGTCAACCTGACCGAGACCCGGGATAACGGCTGAAAGATGGGAATCAGAGCCTGAATATCCCGGACCCGCTGTTCGGGTGGATAAACCCAAAACCGCGCCGAGTCGAGAACTGCTCCGATGAAAAGGAGCTTCTGAAAGGGGCACAGGTGTGACTTCGGCACATTGATGGAGAACCCAAGCCGGTGCAGGAGATCTGCCGTAGTCTGGAGGTGGCTGACGACTGTCTGGGGCGAGCCCGCCTTCAACAACCAGTCGTCGAGGTAGGGGAAGACTGAAACCCCTAACCTGCGCAGATGAGCTGCGACCACCGCCATCACCTTTTTGAACACCCGTGGGGCGCTGGTAAGGCCGAAGGGGAGCACGGTATACTGAAAGTGCTCGTGGGCAACCGTGAACCGCAGGTAGCGCTGGTGGGCCGGCAGGACGGGGATGTGGAAATAGGCGTCCTGCAAGTCCAACGCTACCATCCAGTCTCCTGGGTCCAGGGCAGCTAGGACCTGAGCCAGTGTCAGCATCTTGAACTTCTCCTTCCGGAGGAAGCCGTTGACGTTCCTTAGGTCCAAGATAGGGCGTAGGCCCCCTTTGCCCTTCTTGGGTACCAGAAAGTAGAGGGAGTAGCAACCACACCCTACTTCTGGTCCAGGAACGCGCATGATGGCCCCCTTGGCCAAGAGGGCCGTAACTTCCTCCTGCAGAAGTCGCAAATGAACCTCCGATACACGGTGGTTCTGCGGTGGCATGGCTGGAGGAGTCGCCCCGAAGGGGAGGGAGTAGCCCCTTCAGAAGATCTGCAGCACCCACCTGTCCGAAGTGACGGTGTGCCAGTGGAGGTGGTGATGGCGAACCCTGCCCCCCACTGGCGTCACATGGGCCTGAAAGCACAGACTAGGAGGGTTTTGAGGCGGATGCTGCGGGGGAAGGTGTGGACTGACCTCGCCGTTGTCCCCGACCGCCGGGACGGCGGTTCCCACGGCCACCACTGTAGGAAGGTAGATCCCTGACTATGGTTGCCCCCAACTTTTTGCCTGGTGTTTTGCTGGTTTTCTGACTTAGTTGACCTGAGGCCCTGCTATTCAGGACCCCAGGCCTACTGCTCTCCCTGTTAAAATAGATTCCATGTACCCTAGGTACATATCTGATTGGATACTGAGTCACCTTATCAGTCCCTGTACAGTATACCTTAGGTATCCAGGGCATAGGTGTACCCAGGGCCTACCAGGGGCTGAAGCATGTATTATGCCACCCCTGGCTGGCCATCCAAAACTGACACAACTAGCTGCTTGACAGCTGGGGCAAGGTGGTGTAATCACCCTTTGCTTTAGATATAGTATACCTATATCTAAACCTAAAATGGGCACACAGATCTCCTATCAGTCACTCCTATGGCAAGCCTTAACAATCCTGAAGGCAGAGTGCTTGGAATCGTGTGAGATGGTGCTCTGGCATGAGCTGAGCCTGTCTGCGGCTTTCGGGATCTATCCCTTAGCCGTTTCCATGATAGCGTCAGACCATATACTCTTAAGTGCCTTATAATCCTCGCGGTTATGGTAACTTTGGTCTGACAATATCTAAACATGTCGTGTAAGGTGTCATACGCTTTGGAATACTACCCCCTCGCCAGTTCTGGCGACGGGGGTAGCATTCCACCCCTCTAGAGGGAGAAGACATGTTGGTAGCCTGTAACCCCGGTTAAAGTTGGACATAGCCTCAGCTCCACAAAATGGATGCTGCCACCGAGACACAAGTCTGACCTCCTGCTGCTGGGAATCCTTCCAGCGAGGAGTGCTTGGACAAAGGGTTTCCTGTCAGGGGCGGTGCCAGCACCATCCCAGACAGGGTTTTGTGTATCCCAGGTAGGCAGGGCTATAGAGGAAGGTGACTGCAAGTGGCACCCCGGTGCTCACTGTGCATATGCCTTATAAACAACAGTGGTCCCAAGGAGTATGTAGATATGGATTTAGCAGATAAAATACAGTCCACGATAGGAGCTATATTGGCCACT